>NC_059434.1:37876185-38497435 GCF_021028975.2 Sphaerodactylus townsendi | reverse complement strand
CCTTCTCAGCTCCTTGTGGTAAACTCTAAAATAGCACTTCTGCCAACAACACGCTTTTTTAAGAATTAAAGTACTGCTTTCATTTCTGGCTTTTGAGAGCTAAAAGTGAACTGCAGTTCTTTTCAGTTAGGTAAAGGCATTTTGGCTTCATTGGGTTAAGCTTTCTTGTTTTAGACCAAGTTAATTGACAATAGCTATACAGAGAATACTTAAAAGTGAAATGTATATGTGTGAAAGTTTAATTCCATTATGCATCTATGTTTATTCACCAGAATCTTTCCAGTGCCCATAGATCTTGATGGTTCAGTTAATTGTATGCATGTACGATTGACTTGTCTAAAAAAATACAACAGCAGCACACAAAAGCTGTTAGAAGAGTATATAGACTCTTCTGGGTCTTCCCCACCAAGTTATTGTGCAGAATGCATGGATAAGGTTTATTTTTCTCAGGTTTTCAGGGAATTTTGATGAAGGGAATTAATGATGGGAGTTTTCTGAGATACTGTACAGCCTGTAGGAGCTATGAGGAAAACCTCATTAGAGTTATCTCCAGCGGAGACTAGCATTAACTGTTGAGGAATCAAATCAGGGCATAGAATAACAATGCTGTTGCAGACTAGTCTGATTCACAGAAGCACAGTGTTATTTTTGACTTACCTGCAAGTTATCTGGAAGGAAAACTTCTATGGACGTGCATTACACTGCAGGGTGCAAGAGTCAGTATTTTCATGTATTTAAAGATCCCTTAAGGACCACTTTGTCACATACAAGCCTACCTGCTTGCTCTGGTCATTCTCAGAGGGTCTGCTTTGGTTGCCCCTGCCATCTGAGGCTAGATCGGTGGCAACACAAGAAAAGGCCTTTTACATCATGGCACTGAAACTTTGGAACTCCCTAGCCAGGGAAATTTGTCTGTCTCCCTCTGTCAGTGTCTTTCTCTAGCAGGTGAAGTCTTTTTTGCTTTGTCTGGTATACCCCCAATAAATGGTAATTGGCCCTCCTCCTAGCGTTGTTTGTTTATGTGTTTTTAATTGAAATGTAAACATTTAACAGCATTTTAAATTGTTTCAGTGTTTCAATGTTTTTATGTTCACTGTTTTGTAGACCCTGATTGGGTGGAAAGGCAGCATAAAATAAATAGATGAAATAACAAACGTGTACATCAGGCTACATATATTTATCTCTGATTTTCACAATAATCCCATCTTAAAAAAACAAAAGAATGGGATCCATTACAGCATCAAATTTTGCAATGGCTGCTGGCTGTAGTTTGAGTCCTGTTGCACAAAAGGTGCAATAAAGGTTAAGTGCTTTTATATCCAATTGATTTCAGTGCGGGACTTACGTATTCAGCTCTCCCATGAACTTCTGTTGAAATCAATGGAAACTTAAAATGCTCAACTCTCGAGGTATTAGGCCCAGAAAGCATTTCTGCATTTCCAGCAATACATCATCTCGCCTTGTGCTCCACATTACAGTTATCCCTTCCAAATTGCGACTTTTCCCATTGCGGTTTTGATATATCGTGGGTCAGCAGAAGAAAATAAATAGGATTTTTGGGGGAGTTTTGCGGAAGCCACAGACAACAGGTGAAGGCCAGCAGATGACACAGAAAAAGTTTAGAAACTCAAAAAATGCATAAAATATATGTATAGTATTGTATAATATTAACATATTTTATCTTTTGATACCATAAATATACACAATTTCTTTCTTTGTTTTAAGTTAGAAGAAAAGAAAAAGAAAAAATTCAGACTGGTACAAAGGGAGGGCCAAAAATTTTTTTATGCAGATTTCCTGATAGTGTGTGTGTGTGTGTGTGTGTGTGTGTGTGTGTGTGTGTGTGTGTGCGCCATGCCCCTAACCTCGGTGATGTGGAAGTGGTAACTGTATTTTAACAGAGTTTTTCCTGCTTACAAAAAACCCCGTATGAATTTTCCTCATTTCTAGAGTAACCCGCCCCTGAAACAAACAGCATTTGTTAACTGCTTGTACGATAAGATTGACCTCTCATTGTAATTACTCAATACTTTAATTGGATTAATATTTATGGAGTATACGAGATCAGTAGGTTTAACAAGTGTGATTGCTTGATTTACAAAGCTGTCTTAACTGGATGAGTGCAGGTCGAGTCTGACAAGAAGCAGTGAAGGCTCTGTTCCCTCAAGAACTGCTTCCGTTTTCTGCACTCATCTCTATGATCATAAGTAACTTATGACAGCAATCAATGATGTTTTTTTTCTGATAGCTTTTGCTATTGTTCCCAGGAAATGCTTTTCATCTTTTCTCAAGAGGGTATTTAAACATTTAAAGTGCTTTCTTAGACATGACTTCTTTATACATTATGTGTTGTACTGTTTGTTTGCAGAATGATCTCAATGTCAAATATCAGACCAGCAGTTGTGAAATGTGTACTTTTCTCCTTCCCCTCTTGAAAATAAGTGTTTCTCAAACTCTTTAAGCAGTAAATTAGCTCAAAGAATCAGCAAAAGGAGGTGATCTGGGGTAAAGTTCTTCAAAGTTGTGTCTACTTCTAGGGCAGCTGTATAGGTTGAACATAAAAGTTGTGTACCCTACTTTTTTAATGGAAGAAGGATTCTGCTCATATTTATTTTGTCCAAAAACCAACTCCCCCCAACATGACAGAGAACACATTTGCTTTTTTATTTTTATTTCTTTACTAGATTTATACCCTGCCTTTCTCCCCAAGGGGACCCTGAGCAGGTTACACCTTTCTTTCCTCTAGTCTATCCTCACAACAACCCTGTGAGGTAGGTTAGTTTGAGAGTATGTGATTGGCCCAACAAGCTTTCATGGCAGAGGGAATTTGAACCTCAATCTTTCAAGAGCTCAGTCTGACTAACCACTACACGACACTGTCTTTCTTATATTTTCACATGGCTTTATATTGTACAAACTGTGGCTTTTAAGTCTCATATCTGAATACTCTCCTGATTTCAGGAAACCCGAAAGTGAAGTTCAAACAAGTGCCACCTTCAAGAGAATACCAATCAATTCAATATTAGGATTTTATGTTGCAGTAATAGTGTCCAAATTCCTTTTCCCATAAATAAATATGTTGCATTCAATGTTAGATAAACTATTAAACAACTCATAGTTTAGTCTCCAAAGCAGTTGAACTAGGTCATTGATTTGCATAGGAGGTAACAAAGATCATCAAAAGAAGTTACGCTTGACATGTAGAAATGCCATGGCACCCCCACAGATCAATAAGTTTAGCAACAGGTTATGGCATTAGCTTTCGGAGAGACAAAATATTTTACAATGGGCTTCACATTTCACTTCATGATACGGCCCATCTTCATGGATACTTTATGATGGTGTCCATCTTTGCATTTTCCTTATGGAAGAAAACATGCTGCCCACCAGATGGCTTTTCTGCTTTTGATGCCTGAAATGAAACTGACAATCAGATGGGTCGCTTAGGGCAAGAAATAAAAGATACATGTGCTGTCAAGCGCAGAAGCACACATCTAATCTTATGTTAAAAGGGCAAACATCAATGTGCTATCCCCCTTTTTCTATAGTAAATATCTTTTCCATAGCAAGGTACAGCATCCTCTAATTTGTACCTTGCATAGCTTTGATATTGCCTTGTCGTATAAGTGTTGAGGGAGCTGAAGCTTCCACAAAGATAAGAATGCAATTATGGTATGCTTTAAAAGACTGCGTAAATACTCTGAACAAACAGCAACACTTCTTCACACAATCAGCCAATCCTGTGCAAAGTCTTTATTGAAACCATTATTGTGGAACAAGAGAGATTGGCAACCAGTGGCCATTTGGGTAAAACAGGCTTCAGTGAGCGGGCAAAAAAACAATTGATTTTTATGTTCTTTATGTGGCTTTACATAGGTTTGCTGAGTTATGGGATCAATCAGAAAGTCAAGAGTGAGAACATAAGGAATATTTCTCCATGTGTAGCCCTTCCTTTCCCTCACCTCTTGACTTTCTGAATTAGGAAACAGGCAAGAAAATAAGATGGGTGGGGGAGTGAAGGATAGGGTGTGGCTCACTCCATTGGGAAACCATTTAGAGAGAAGGAAGAGGACTATCAGTGACAGTTCACCTTCTTTTGTGCAGTTGTGTGGCACTCCACCAGGTCCAATCAAGTCTATACAAGGACACTACATTTTTGTCATTGTACCATAAACGTTTCTCTGTGGTTTATCACCGTCACCTTGGAAATTCTAACATGTTCCACTCTTAAAATTGTTTTTGAAATGATGCTTCTGTAGCATAGCATTGATTTTCTTATGAGTTTTGTTTAAATGACGAATATATCTGGTGTAATTAGCTTCAGTACAAGCTGCTGCTTTGCTGTTAATTTACCTTCAAAATTGTACAGCCTATGAACTTAGAAGGTTAGAAGCTCTTAAATATTCATTTGTCAGAACAGGCTAGATAATTATGTGCTGCTCTCTATTGTCAAGCCTAAATAGCAGCTCTTTAACACTGCACTTGACGGAGCTGTAGCCCACATGCTGCTTTAAATTTGAAAAACCTGATGGCATATTTCAGGACATAAGATCTGAATTATTGATGCAGTTGAATGACAATAGAGTACTGAATTATCATGGTATACTGAACCCACACTGATGATTCAGAAATGTAGGTAGGTTCTGAATTTTAAAATAGCAATCTCTGTAAGGTCTAATGAAGACAACTCTGAGTACATCAAAGGGCATAAACGCATTTTTAAAGGAGACAAAACTGAATTAATGGAGAAGCAGCATGGAACTGTTGAAGGTAACTTTGTAGTTATAAGGCAGTTGTTTGGGCCAAAATATATATTTGTGGAAGTATCTTACCTGTATCACGAGAACTAGGCTCTCTTATGTCTGAGATCTGGGAATACTTTGGCTCATTCCGCACACGCAAAATAATGCACTTTCAAGCTGCTTTCACAACTGTTTTTGCCATTCTGCACAGCTTCAAAGAGCCCTGAAAGCAGCTTGAAAGTGCATTATTCTGCGTGTGCGGAATGAGCCTTTGATAATTTCAACAAAGCTTTCAGGTAGTAAACTGGCCAGTGAGGGAATGCTGCTGAGATATTAATGACTAGCTTGAGAAACAGTATTGTGCTTGTATCCTACAGGTTAACCTCATGCACACAAGAGTCTCTGGAATCAGAAAATACTGAAATGTCCTACCAAGTAAAGGGATGTGATAAGGCTAGGATAACAACAAAGGAGGTTGTGCTGTTGAAAGTTTTTTTTTTCAGCTGGTCAACTGGAGAAGGAAGGAGTGACTTCATGTGAGTTTCTGGAGGAAAAAATGGAAGAGTAAGACTACCCAATCTTTAAGCGTGAAAAGATAGCTACACTTTGGTAGCCAAGCTTACGTGCCTGTTATTTTTCAACATTAACAATAAGTTAGATTTAGGAGTAGATGAAGATGATGTATATACATGCAAGATTTTAAGACTACATCTAGTTTCTTTTTATAATTAGTGTCTGCCAAATAAATTTTTGCTCCTCCAGTTAGAGGTTTTGCAAACCTATGAGAACTTTCAGATCATTCCAAGAAGGGAAAATTAAGTGAGGTATTTATTATTTAGATTTATTCTTTGCCCTTTACACCAGTCTCAGGGCAGGTTACAATAAAAGTCATAATAAAATCCCATACAATAAAAACCAGTCCTCAGACTCTAAAACATTCTAAGCTCTAAAATTCTGTCAGCATAAAGACTGGTGAGTGGTCAGGGAAATGGTTGTGATCTTTGAAAGGTTTGAATACCTTGAATTGTACCTTGTACTATAAATCTGCACATTCGTGGCAATAATGAACAGTTCTTATTTCTGTTTGGAGTGGTGGAATAGGGCTGGAGAGGCAATCCCCATACTAATGGCCTTTAACTTGAGGCTTTGACGAGCTAGATTAATCCTCCAGTCAGATTAAATAGGACAGTTCATAGAACTGTTTTGGAACTCCTGTAAATCTTATGGCATTGTAGGAGGCCTTTACTGATGACCCAAATAACAATAGTCAGTACTGATGCAGAATAGTATATTTGATAGTCTTGTTACAATTCATAACATGCCGTGCCTTATCCTTTACTAAACTGTCACATGGGGGTGCGTGGGTGGGTATGAACTAGAAAAGGTACATCAAGTGTCTGACAAATTCAGTTAAGATAATTAACTTTTCGAGGTGGTACATACACTAGCCTTCTCTAAATGCCTCTCTCACTGAGGCATTAACAAGGTATAGGGCTGCCATTCTGTGGGAGATTCTGCCAGCCAATCTAAAATGGGATAAGGAGACAAAGGTTTCTGAATTGACTGATGGCTATGATCATGATTACAATGCTGATTTGATGACAGTGAGCCCCTATTGTCTCTTCTTTTTTTGTCCTAGCTGTAGTATCTCTAGTCTCAAGAAACCTGCTGTCACAAGATCTTTGCATGCTTTTTAAATGTATTGCTTCCCCGCTCTGAATGTAAGGAAGACATATCAAAGTATATGCAAAACTGTCTATTTGAGCGTTAATATTCTAGGAAAGCCATCTATCTCCAAGAGATGTTTGGGAAGTGGAGCCTGCTGGAGTTATGTCAAAATGGCTGTTTGCATGACAGTGGCCAGAACCCAGATGTCAATTATAAATGATAAAAGGATTATTGATGTATTAGTCATGCCATTAGTATAGAGAACTTGCCATCATAGTGCTGGAGGGGCCTACATGTAGATCTTCCTCCATTGGGAGGCTCTTATTCACCCCCTGAGAAAATTTCCATACAGCCTAAAACCACACTGTACTGGGCCAGTAAGATGCTTGGAGTTTGCATGCTCGTCTTTTGGTCTTCAATTTGGCAACCACTTTGTAAAGTATGGTAGGGAGGGAAAGCACAGACAGGTCCCCTTCCTATTGAAACCGAAAGAACCATGGAGTCCCTCTCTGGCACTGCCCTTGGATAGAAACAAGAATATTTGGCATTCTCCCTCAAGGCAAACAGATCTACTGAGGGCTGCCCTCACTCTTGGAAGACTAGCTGCAAGTAATGGATGTTGAGGGACCATTCATGGTCTGCTCTTGCCTTTCTGCTCAACATGTCTGCTGTGCTGTCTTATTGTCCTGCTATGTGAAAGGTCCATAGTGAGATGTTTCTCTGGAGAACTCTTGTGGGGCTGCACAGAAGACCACTTGATGACCAATAGTTACAGGTAAGTGCAACTGTTTTTTCCCCCTAACATGTCTGGTGATGTGACAAGATGGCGCACCTTGATTCTAACATCTTGAATGACTAGAACTGTAGATGTTTTATTTATTCACATACATCTATTTGGTGAGGCTATTTGACCAAGTATCAGCTGCCTATAAGTGCCAGTGCAAATTTATGCCTATTGATTTCATGGAACTCTAATGGCTTCTTTCCATGAAAACACACATTAGAAACCAATTAATTTATTTTCCCTAAATATAGGGGATATTCAGGATTTCTTTAAGCGACAAGCCTTTGGTATCTCTGAGTAAAATGCGCATCAAACATGCATTTAATATTGTGATATGGCTCTTACAAAATTCATTCATCTCCCCTACAGTGATGCTATGATTACATCAATGAAATGCAAATCATTTCATCAGTGGAGCTTCAGTCTAGGGGCAAATTTTAAGATGCTAATATGCCTACTCACTTGTGATCCTGAGAGCTGTGGAAGGGTGCAATCACATATGGCCAAGTATCTGCAAACTTCTCACACAGGAAGAATATGCTTATTTTAATTAGCAAAACAATTGCACAACTGTACCCTTGCTGGCATAGCATTTACCATTTCTTAGCACAGTGAAACTTTTTAGGAACCTTGTGGTATATATATGGGCTGTTGGAAAAAGCAATGAGGCTTAATTTGCATAGAATGTTTATAATGGGAGGGGCTTGTTTGCTCCAAATGTTCACTCCGGAATTAGTCCTTCCCCTCTGGTGCCATTTCAACTGTTAGTATGTGTCATATTCTCCTCAGAAAAGATGTAAACTGCCTCTCTGTGTACTGTTTTACTGTTGTATTTCTATAATGTTATGAAGTAAAGTTGTTATTATTCTTAATTTAAACAAATATGGGTATCTACTGATCCCTATTTAATATGAGAGCTATGGTAAACAGATGTCAGTGCCTTGACAACAGACTATTGTGCATATGTAAAAAGAAATACCTCAGACACAGAAAGCTGCCATATACCAAGTCAGACTAATTCAGTATTGTGCACTTTGCCTAGCAGAAGTTTTCCAGGGAGAGAAAAATCTTTCCCCAAACTAGCTTCTTGAGGTTTTTTAACTGGAGATGGTGGGAACTGACCCAGGAGCCTTTTGCATGTAAAATTATGTCATCTGTCACTGAGCCACAACAGCAAAGGCCGCACAATCCTTGTGGTATATATACAATCCACTGTATTCATGTCCCCTTGAAATTAACAGTACTTTTTGTGTGGACCAAATACAAAGGGAAATGTGTTTCCTGGGGATCCATCTACACATTACAAACTCCTTGAATTTGTTAAGGAACAACGTGAGGACTTTGTATCACATCTGCAGTGGGAGTTTTATGTCTCCCAGATTCACACCAGCTCTTTTCTGTTTGTGACTATAATACACAGGGACAAGTGGATTTGAACTCTCCCTGTCCTTGCGCACACTGCTTGCACATTTACAAAAGGCCCCATAGAACAGTGTGTGTGTTTGAGACCCTAATGCTGCTTTGCTTATCCTTGAGGTGCTGCTTGTCAGGCAAGGATGAGAAAAGGTTCTCCTGTAGAAATTCCCTGCTCTGGTTACATAAGGATCCCTGACCCCCTTTGCACTTAATCATCCTAGTAAAGCAAGTTGGGAGTTATGCTCCAGACTGCACCTATTGTTTGGATTGTGGCTTTCTGGCTGGGGGAAAATGCTCTCTTTTCAACAAAAAACAAATAGGCTGTGTATCCTCTCTGTGAATGAGGATTTTCGGGGGGGGGGGGGTCCCTCTTACGAGGAAAGGGACTTTTCTCACATGCTTTAGACACAAACTATCTGCCTTCAAATGAAATAAACGCATTTGGCCTTCTTTATCCCTCTAGTGCAGCTCAGCACAGATGTTTGTTAAATGGCATCTTAAAAAGGATCTTAACTAGAAATGCTCCCTGTTGGACACTTTTCAAATACCTTAGGAGCAGTCACAAAAATGCATGAGAGAGAAAAGAAGAAAATGGGAAAAGCAAAATCAAAAGCAGCTTCTTTTTCTCCTCAGCATTGCATCACAGCAATCCTGCAACCATACAACTGGAAAAGGAATGCTACTGACTGTGGCAGTCTCAGAGGCTTAACAATGAAGCACAACTCCCAGGTACACACTAAAAGCAACACTGGCTTTAAAAATTCTCTGAGGTAAATGTTTTGTGAGCTGAATTTTTTTTCCTGACCCCAAATAAGAAATTAATGACCGTAATAGTAATTATTTTGTTCAGCTTTGCAATTAAAATAAGTTATATAGTGAGGAAGAAAGTGCCAAGTAATCCAGGTACATGCATTTGCTGTGATAGTCTTCAGGTAAGGCTTTGTGGCAAATACATTATCTTTTTTGTTTGTTTGTTTTAGAGTACTCCACCTGATTTCTTGCAATGCATAGATTTGCAGGGGGGAGGGGGAACCTATCATACATGGCTTTCATAAATAATGCACGCGTCCTTGTCACTTCGCAGAGCTGTAGGATTTGGTTCCACAGGAGGCTCTGTGTCTGAGACTGGATCAGGTGCCTGTGTTGGTGCTTGGACAATATCATCTTCTTCCCTCTCTTCTTTAATTTCTAACTGAATACTGTCTTGTGACTGGTCATCCACAAGGTCCTTTTTAGTTAACTGGTGAACGGACACTTTGATTGCAATCTTGACTGGTGGTTCATGCACAGAGGATGCATCAGACTCAGCAGTGAGAGAGTCTCTACGCTTCAGAGCAGTAGGAATCATGTACATCTCTTCTGTGTCAGTGGTCTCCTGACCTACAGCTGAATGCCTTACAAAGTTGTGCCCTGGTTCCTCTAGTCCCACCACCTCCATAATTTCTTCCATTATTGTTCTGCAGTTCATAATGAGAGGTGGCAGTGGAACACTCCTTGCCAGTTCCTCAATATAGCGGGCAAACTCCATGGTCTTGAACTGTGTTACTTTAGCAAGCTCAAGAGTTTTTGCTGAGGTGATGATTGGGATGCGTTTAGCAATTTCAAAAGCTTTTTGCAATTTCTCTGCTCCTTCTGTCCGGAAGAATTCATTGATGGCTTTCTCAGTCTTCTTCAAGTGGCTGCTCATCATGCACAGCCTTGTAATATTTAAGATCATAACAACAGTAAAAGCAACAAGGCATACAATCATGTAGTAGATGCCCATATCACCAGAGGTGAAGACAACCCTCAGAGTAACGGTGTTATTCACTCGGCCATAGATATTAGAAGCAACACACGTATATTTTCCTCGATCATCAAATGATACACTGGTAATGTTTAGTTTGCCGTTGTCAAGAATCCATTTTCCTGCTGAAAAGAAGGCAGAAGTCATCAGTACAATGTGTTCATATTAACAGATAATGGAAAATGAGTTTTGACAGCACTGAATCTGAATTTAGAGGGCCACATACTGAGGATCAACACTATCTGTAAATAAAGGGTTCTAACATTTTTATCCATGATTATCTATATTATAAAAAATCACAGCTATT
Organism: Sphaerodactylus townsendi; assembly: GCF_021028975.2. Lineage (NCBI taxonomy): Eukaryota > Metazoa > Chordata > Lepidosauria > Squamata > Sphaerodactylidae > Sphaerodactylus > Sphaerodactylus townsendi. The sequence goes on along the minus strand of NC_059434.1, from coordinate 38,486,732 downwards.
CATTTTTGTTAAAAAAAACCCCCAAAGTACTGGGAGACAGACTTGGCCACTAATGGTATCTGGTCAGAGATGATGCTTATAGGGGATGCCATACATTGTCCATGAGGTGTTGCTTGATAGTATAGCTTTGAGGGTGGGTCCCATAATTAGGTTAATTCCATTGTGAATGTTGCCCAACAGACAAAAAACTTTCATCATCATCACCATCACCATCACCATCATCACCATCACCATCATCACCATCACCATCACCATCACCATCACCATCACCATCACCATCACCATCACCATCATCATCATCATCATCATCTTATTTATTTATTTGGATTTTGTAGACCGCCTCATCCCCGGAGGGCTCTAGGTGGTTTACAACACAACACATAATATTCAAAAATCAGTTAGATTCTTCAAGCTTGAAGGAAATACTGAGTTTATAAAAACACTACTTTTGTGCAAGCAAGTAGACTATAAGTACTTTGTAAAACAAGTGGGAAAATTATCTGGTCTTCTAAATGGTCATCATGGACTCAGTGTGTTTGTTGTTTACTTTTAACTCTTTGCATGTGAGTCTTGGGCACAGGGTAACTGTGATGTGGCAGAGAACTTTCTCCTTCATTATGGCTCAGGGGAAAAAAACCTCTCAAAAACAAACAGGACATGTGGTTCCTTAGGACAGTGCAAGTGTCCATATTTATGGCATGGCTGTCACCAAAAAAGTACAGGGCAAGCATGTTTGTGAATGAGCAGAACAAGTAGAGACAAACTCTAGAATAACACAACTCCCTTGGGTTCCAGTTTGAGTTGGGAAACCCATTGATCTCTGATTAATCTGCCTGTTGAGCATGATCTTGCTCCTAGCAGCACACAACAAAAGTGAAGAAAAGATGGGACAGTACCATGATTGGAACCAGAGCTTAGTGATATGTACGGTACACTTAGTAAGGCAATGTTAATGCTGTGCCTGTGTTATAAATGTATATATGTCAAAATGTTTGAGAAGGAAAGAATATAGAAAATTGCTTTGGCTACCGAGTAGAGAGGTGCTCAAACTCAATGAAACCAGAAAATTTAAATTAGAGAACCATACTTTGCTTCAGATTTCCAAAGATGATACGTTTTTGTGCAAGGATTGGAGTAGGTTTTTTAAATGTAAGAAATAGCCTTGAGGGTATTTAAGTAATCTCCCCCCACCAGCTGTGGGAGCCAGTTAGGGAGAGAAAGGGAGATCAGAATGTATAAGCAAAGGAGGAGGTCTTCTGCTGCCTTTGCCATGGCTGCCTACAGCGGCAAAAGCATTACTGCTCTCACTGCCCTCCCTTGCCCTACCTGGTGATTGACAGGACCTCATGTCAGTCATAAGGGCAGGTTTTCTGCTAGTGCTTTGATTTAAGACCTGCAAATTACAGGTCTTTTGAATCCCAGTGCTCTGAATAATCCAGCACAACCACTCACACTCCAGCAGAATCACTCAGTGTGCCAATCACAAAAGCCTGTGCTGTGTGCCTCCCACACTGCTTCTGAAACTCCATTTTCCATAGTTCAGCTTGTTCCTTTCTTTGCCTTCAGATGGCAAACGTGTAAACACATTTCTGTTGGATGTATTTAGTTACATATAAAGCAGTTAGAGAAAACAACATGCTGCTTGCCCAGCCAGCTGCATTTTTTTCATTGTTATGTAATAAAATAGGCTGCTCGAGTCAGCTGTTACTCAGAAACTTTGCATTTTGATAGCACAAAAGCATTAAAGGGGGCACACCACACCACCAATACAGTTTGTGTCAAACCTCTGTAATAACTTTAATTTGATTTTTAATGACACAGAGGTACATCTCCCCTCAGAAACTCTGCTGTGGAGGTCTCTGACAATATATTTCAGTTCAGAGAAAAAATATAAAGTAAGTTTTGATTGAAGGGCTAATCTCATTCAAGAAATGTAATCAGGATGAAAGCTCTGAACAGTATAACTGCTAACTGTTTTTGAAAAAGTTTCCTGCTCATGACATCAACTGGTTTAGGAACTGTGGCATTGTACAGCTCTAACAATTTCTCTGAAAATCCTTTGAAAGTGTCCCTGAGGTAAGAACTTTTAACAGCACCGTCAGTAATAAGACAACCAGGCAATGCAATGACCTTGTGGCCAGGTGTAGCAATGGTGGTCAAAGCAAACAGCCCACTGGCCAGAAGACAATAACATCACTGACAGTGGTCATCAAACCAATGAAACCAAAGCCCACACACGGTTAGATGTGTTGTAGGAGGGCAGGGAACAAGAAGGATGTGAAGGTTGCGAGTGTGTATTTAAAGCTGGCCAGGTATGGGCTGAAGGGAACCCCTTTGTGGCTCAAGGATAGCCATAGTCAGACATTGAAAGGATGATCATGGCTGTGTTAAACCCTTCTGCAGCTGGAACTGAGGCCTTGGATTTACTAAATAAGGGCGGGTCTCTGAGTGGAAAAGCAGTAGCAAAGCAGGGATGATGGATTTGGTCGCAACAAAATCCCGCTCTTCAAAGACCCTCAAGCCCCTAGATGAAATCAGACAGTATAAGGCAGTCATGGTCTCTGTCATAGCCTTACCTCCATCCTCATCTTCTGTCAGCAAATGGCCATTAGAGTTGTACCACTCATACTGAGGCCCAGGGTGACCCTGAATATTACAGTCAATCAAGGCACTGTAACCTTCTTTTACAGTGATGTGATCGACTCTGTAGGTGACCACAGGCACAGATCCTAAGAGCATGTCAGTGTGGTTTAAAGTGCTGTTTGCGACATCTTCAGCAGCTATCAAAGCTGCCAGTAGAGTGAGAAGGCATATGGTAGTCCAGTAGTGCAGAAAGAGATGATTGTTGAACATAGTCATCTGTCTTCAGGATACTGAAGAAATGGGTGAATGCTGGGCCAGGAATTATCTATTAATATCTATGTATTATCCTGAAGAAGCCACAGGAAATATTAGCCCCGATCCATGAGGTTTTAAAAACCAAGAAAATCCTGAAAAACAAAACAAGTATAATCAGCAAATTTGGAGGGGAAGTGGGGGAACAGTGTAGACTGCCCTCCCTCCCTCCCTCCCTCCCTCCCTCCCTCCCTTCCTTCCGGCATATAAGATCATCTTCATCTTACATTTAAAGCGTAAAAATTTACAGATAGGAAAGGCATATTTATTACCACTGATGTTATTAGTTCAATTTTACAGGACTCCGTCCTTGTTAAAATCAATACAATAGAACGTGGGAGTAATGATCTCTGCAAGGGTAATTAATGTCTTTAACCAATCTAATTATGTCAAAACACTTTTAAGCACACACATGAAAGCATCTCAACTTCCACAGCATTTTAACAGCAAATGCATTAATTTTTGCACACCTGACAAATGTGTACAAAATAGTAGAAGAATACTAAAATGAACTTTAATTTATTACAACCTTTTAGCAGCCAATTACCTTAAAAAAGCTTTCTACTGCAGATGCAATTAAGGTGATAGTTTTATTGATGCAGTTTTGCATCTGCTCCACTGAATATGTGTGATCATGTGGCTCATCCTTTTATTATAGCAATACATCTGTAAGATGTTAAAATAGTCAGTGGCACTGACTCCCCTGCCTTAACTCATTAGAAAACAAAGCACAGCCCTATCTGTTACATAAAGTGAAAGGCAGAGGCGGAGTGAAGGGAAACTGCACCTGGCGTGCAGGCACACCCTGCGCCTCTGCTGCGGTGTTGCCTGCCCTGGAACGACCCGAAATGCTCCTGCCATGCCCCCATGATGGTCTGGCCATGCCTCCACCACTGCTCCACCCGGGGCATCATGCCCCCCCCCTGCCCCATGGGCACAATGCCACTAGTGAAAGGTAACCAACATGTTAGGCTGCATTACAAAATTATGAACTTTGGTATAAATCCAAACTCTTCTTCTTAGTGGAAGAACACAAGATTTGAATGCACAAACACCTTGAGTTCAATTGCTGGCTTCACCGGTTCAAAGGTCTTGGGTAATGGACCAACCCCCCCCCCCGCCCCCCCTTGTCCTTGACTGAAACCAGAGAAAGTTTGCCCATTCATAGTAAACACTACTTGGATAGACATTCATAGTAAACACTACTTGGATAGACATTCATAGTAAACACTACTTGGATAGACATACAACAGGCAGTTTCATAAAAACGCTAATTTATCCAGCAGTAAGTACTGTAAAAAACATTTTTAGATATGCTGAATCTGCACTACACTTTGTCAGAACTCATACCCAACTTTGCATATTGCCATAAGCAGTCATCAAACACTAAAAAGTCTTCCTTGGAAAACACAGGAGCACCAATGAGATCACAAATACATAGATGCCATCTTGCTATAACAGTACTTTGTCAATTCAGAAGAACTGAGTGGTGAACTACTTTTTTGTTGTTTTTATTGTTGTTACTATCATGGGTTAGAGTGGTTTTGTTCACTGCTCAAATGTCCGATGAACAAGCATCATTTTATTCTGAGAAAAGACAAACATATCTAGGTTTGAATGGCAGGAGAAGAATAAATTCCTAGTTAAGCTTAAGCTAATATGGTCCAGCTCAATGAACTCAATGGATCTTACAAAACTATAAAGGAACCTATTAACCAGGCTGAATTTCTCAACAGAATATAAGACCAGTATTGAACTACGCTTATCACCATCCATTCTCTCCTCCCAGTGATTGCGTTGGGTCCTTCCAACCCAGGCTGCCACTGTCTCCATGACTTCTCTCTCAGCTGTAGATGTTAAACATCCTATTTTCTCAAGCACTTCAGTTCCTGGACGTGAAAGAACCACAAGAAAAAACTACTCTCATGTCATGCAGCATGCATTACTTTGATGGGAACTGTTCTATAGGGATCCAGAAAAGGGTCTTTGGGTGGCGGGGAAAGGAGGGAAATTTAAAAACCCTTCTGCTGCCTGAATAATCCCATAGCCTAAACAGGCTTATGTCACACTTTTTGGGGGCATAAGTCTGCAGCTGTGGAGGGTGGCATTCCCCCCTCCACCGGCATGTGTTTGGATGCAAGCACAGCTCCTGGGCAGTAGATACTTCTGGATGCAGTTGCTGGAGAGTTGTGTGGTGCCTGCATGCTAGGGTCTTTGCTTTCCTCGCTGGCATAGGTGCCCCTTACACCAGCAGGGTGGGCAAATGCACCGATGTGGCCCTCCGCCACTCCCAATGGCCAGCTTCCCCCCCATCTAGATTGGGCCCTTAGACTATACATTTCAAAGTATGTTTTTAGCCACAGTTCAGTTTGATATGAATTAGAAATAATTGCTCTTTGTAGCGAATTTATCAGAGCAACACTCTTAACTTGTAGGAAAGACAGAGAAAAACATACTCTTTGATTTTAAATTTGCTGTCTAAAATGGATCAACTATGTTTAGGGAGTGGATAACAAAATATTTCTGAAGAATTCTGGTGGTATTTTAAATATGTGAGTTTCCAAAGTACATTGCAACTGAAAATGATAACAGGACATTAAAATAAATAAGCAGAACCAGCAGCAGTGAGTTAAACTGTTTTTTACTGCCACTACATATGCCATCCCTGAAAGTACACATCTGGCACAAATTCAGTTAACTTAACTACTAGTGGTAAATATTTGGAAATTGACCATTGGTGCTAGTGTGGAACAGTGGTCAAGTGTTTAAGTTAGATGTGAAAGACTATTGCACAATCTTCTCTCAGTACTGAAATTTATTTGGTAAGCTTCAGTAAGTACCAGTACCTCACCCTAAGACTACTTTATGAATTGGCTGTGAGGATAAATAGGTTTTATGGCTGAAAAATGCAAACAATATAACTATTAAGAACTATTTACACATATTGAAGACTGGAACCTGAGACTATGCACAAACCAAAGTTTTTCAGAGTCCCAAAGGCAGTATGACGGAACCATCATTTGGTATTTCTCGCTGAATGGTCAAGCAGACTTTGCAAGTTTTTGTACTCCGTTTGCCCAAAAAACTAATCTAAACAGAAAACCATGGGCACCCACAGCTCTATGAATCAATCCACTTTCAATTTATGCAAAGTTATTATTTGAATACCAGCTAAGATTACCATATTTCATAAATAGTTAATAGAAGCAGTAAGGAACAACACAGCAAGCTATTGGGTCCTTAACTATTCACTGTCAAATTAATAACTAGAGCTAAATAAAAAATTTTTTGCACAGTTATTAACAACTATCACATTTCTGAATGTCCTGAGGTGTTGTGTATTTGAAAGAGAAGTGCTGAGGTGTGCTTGAGAATGAGGCAAAGGCTATGGCAACTACCTGAATCGTTGCTTCATTTTTCCTTTGTACTGCATCTTGCCAGGTTATCTGCTGAAATTCTCTCTAGAGTAATTTACTTGGGCTGAGGGCCAGCGACTATATTACTGAGATGCTAATGTTTGACTGTGGCATAACCAGAATAGATTACACCTAAGAGACTGGTTTGTAGCTGCCAGGAAGACCCCCCCCCTTTTTTTTTTTCAGCAGCCAGTTCCCACATTGCCTTGGTTAAATCTATGGAAGCTCTAATCATGTAAGGCTGCTCTGACTGCATGAATTGCTTAGAAGTACTGCTCCACTCCATCCCCAGCACCCCTTGCAATGGGCCATTGATAATGCTATGGAAAGGAATGATGGGACATGATGGGACACTCCACATATTATAAATGTAATCGTGACAAGAGAGGTTCTCTGGGCTAATAGAAAAACAGACTAGGGACTTCAGATCTCCTTTCATAGATAGGGTTATACACCCCTTGAAAAGCCAGGTTTCCAGTTTGGGAGTGCTGCTTATTACAACAGTCACCTTAAGCCAGGTGGCTGCTGTGACTTGGAGTATGTTTGCCCAGCTCTGCCAGGTGCGTCAACTGTGACCATTCCACCCTTGGTCAGATCGAGCCACAGTGATGCATGCCTTAGTTAAATCTAGATTGGGCTATTACAATTCATTCTCTTTGTGGCTACCCTTGAAGAATGTTCAGAAACTGCACTAAGTGCAGAATGATGCAGTTACACTGCTAGTTCGGGAGAGCTATCAGGAACATATGTTTCCAATGCTACATCAATTACACTGGCTACTGATCCACTTCCAAACCCTATTCAAGGTATTGATTTTGTCCTTTAAAGCCCTACATGGCTTGGGACTGGGGTATCTGAAGGACCACCTTTGCCCATACATTCCTGCCCACAAATTAGTATCGCAGAGAGATGCTCCCTTTGATTATCTGACCGATTAAAGATGCTCATTTGGTGGGTACATGAGAGAGGGCCTTTTCCATGGCAGCCCCATCATTATGGGAGAATCTCCCCAGGGAGGTGCACCTGGACCCCTCACTGTCAATCTTCAGGTGCAGTTGCAGACAGATTTATTTAGGACAGCATTTTGAATTGATTTAGCTTTTATTATTGGCAGTCCTGACTGGAATTTTTAACAGTGACTTTTATGAATTTTGTAATAGTTGTTTTTATTGTGTATTTATGATTTATTTATATGGTAAGATGCTTTGAGTCCCACAAGAGAGAAAGGTGGCTAATGAATATTTTAGATAAATAACATAAATATATTATGTAGCTGATGTGAAATTTAACCACTGGGTTTAAATAGCCACCACGCAATCTTAGAGACCCTCAGAAACTCCTTACTCCACTGGCTTCACACAGAAAGCATGCAAGGACTGAATTCTGCATTTCAATAGCATGACATATACTTATGCTTTGGACACAGAAAGCTGCTCTATGCTGGGTCAGATTACTGGTCAGTATTGTCTTCTGATCTGGCAGGAGCTCTCCAGAGTCTTAGAGAAGGAGATTAGCACCTGCCATGTGCCTTGATATCCTTTAATTGGAGAAGAAAAGCTTGAGGAAAGAAACAGTTATATCCTGTTCAGACCTGACACATGGCTATCTTTTCATGTACTAAGCAGAAAAACCAACTAGTTAATGTAACCTTGTATAATTACTAGAGTTTTAAAAAATACTATACTGTAATTATATTTTCATGTTATTAGAAGCTACTGCGTTTATATAATAGATAATTGCACGTGTCCTATGATTTTAAATTAGGAAAAAATGCAATCATCAGAATTTAGTGATGCAGTATAATGGGTTGAAAAGTTCACCTGGAATTTGCCAGCTAATTAGTGTGAATTATCCAGTCAGAGATAACATTCTGAGTGAGATCAATAATAACAGTTCACTCTCATTGCTGGCTGTCAGCGTCTAACTTTTGGCAGATTCTTCTATGCAAGCAAACAGTAGTCCGTAACTTCTACATTTTATTGTTGGACATCCTCACATAAGAACTGTCTCCATGTTCATTTTAATAGTTCTACTGGATGAGCAGCATTGTAACATATGGCTTGGTGTCACAATTTTTATGACAGAACACAGAAGTTAAATTCACCTCACTAAAAATGTGCATGGAAATTATAAAAGATCCACCTTTTCTTTCACATTGTCCTTGTCTGAGAGGCGGAGGGGAATCTGTGAGCATTATTATTATTATTATTATTATTATTATTATTATTATTATTATTATTATTATTATTATTATTATTATTATTATTATTATTATTATTATTATTGATACAAAACAGTTACACACAGCAAGCAAGATCAATATGCTGGATTTTGTATTACATCACACGTCGGACACTTCCCAAGCATCTAGGACTGTGTGATGTATCGACGAATAATGCATGCAGAGCCGAGTAGGGTGGCCTTTTGCAGCTGACATATGGTGATTTTGTCAGCGCCAATTGTTTTTTAAGTGCCGTTCAAGATCTTTAGGCACTGCACCCAGTGTGCCGATCACCACTGGGACCACCTTTACTGGTTTGTGCCAGAGTCTTTGTAGTTCAATCCTTAAATCCTCATATCATGTAAGTTTTTCCAGTTGCTTCTCATCAATTCTGCTGTCACCAGGAATTGCAACATCAACTATCCACACTTTCTTTTTTCCACAATCATTGAGGTCAGGAGTATTGTGTTCCAAAACTTTGTCAGTCTGAATTCGGAAGTCCCAGAGTAGTTTTACGTGTCATTTTTCAGTGACCTTTTCAGGTTTGTGATTCCACCAGTTCTTTGTCACAGGCAGATGGTAGTTGTGGCACAAGTTCCAGTGAATCATCTGAGCAACAGTATTATGCCTCTGCTTGTAGTCCGTCTACGCTTGATCTTCTTGCAGCAGCTAAGTATGTGATCTATTGTTTCGTCTGCTTCCTTGCAGAGTCTGCACTTGGGATCTGTAGTTGACTTTTCAATTCTGGCTTTGATGGCGTTTGTTTGAATTGCTTGTTCTTGGGCTGCAAGAATCAAGCTCTCAGTCTCCTTTTTCAAAGTTCCATTTGTGAGCCACAACCAGGTTTTTTCCTTGTCAATTTTGTCCTCAATTTTTTCTAGGAACTGTCCATGGAGAGCCTTCTTTTGCCAGTTTTCTCTTCTGCTTTGCAGTGTATTTTTACGGTATTCACTCTTTGTCTTTTGCACTTTGAGCAGTTTTCTGCTGTTGACTTCCATCAATGTTGGTTCTTCACTGTTTTTCACATAATCTGCCAGTGCGTGTTTCTCTTCTTCCACCGTTTGTTTCACTTGCAGAAGCCCTCTACCTCCTGATTTTCTGGGTAGGTAAAGTCTGTCAACATCACTACGCGGGTGTAATGAGTAGTGGATTGTCATCAGTTTTCTTGTTTTTCTGTCCAGATCATCCAGCTCTGCTTGCGTCCAGTTCACAATTCCAGCAATTATTATTATTATTATTATTATTATTATTATTATTATTATTATTATTATTATTATTATTATTATTATTATTATTATTATTATTATTATTATTATTATTGTAGATTTCACAGCTGACAGACCTTTATCATTATCATTATTATTATTTGACTCTGGCCGGTGAACAATAAAACAGTAGCAAAAATAATAAACAACAAATCCAACCATACAATAAATATAACTTAAAATCCTATTAAAATAGCAGCAATAACATCATAACCCACATAACTCTCTGTTATGGGAGGCGACTGAACCCCAACTCCCCTACTCTCTTACTCTCAGTGGGAGGGGACCGGCAAGTAGCCGAAGATGGTAACACAGATGGTATACAGGCATCAACAGGAGGCGGCAGATTTGCAGCTAGCCTCCCCAAAGGCCCGGTGGAACAGCTCGGTTTTACAGGACCTGCGGAACTCACCAAGGTTCTGCAGGGCCCTAACAAATGGAGGAAGAGTGTTCCACCAGGTGGGGGGCCAGGGCCAAAAAAGCCCTGGTCCAAGAAGAGGCCAGCCATATTATTGCGGGGCCAGGGACCACCAGCAAATTTGCCACTGCTGAACGCAGGGGCCGATTTGGGACATATGGGACATAAGTGGAGCCGATTTGGGACATAAGAGAGACCTGCTTCTTTTCCTCAGCCTTCGCTTCTAATTCTACTTTCTTTTGTAGCTACCAGTGCCCAAGTTCAGTCCTTTCTTTCTTTACCTGCAGCTTGAGGCACCAATAGAGGCTTTGTGTATGCATATTTTTGTATACAGTGTCACACCCACCTTCCTGTGTGACCAGCTAACCAGTTCCTGGTCTATTGTGTGCCTGAGCAAGCCAGACACCTTGGGTGAGAACTCTGATCACAGTTATTATTTATTAAAATACAATCTCAATTCCTGAGACCACAAGGACATTGAAAAACCATATAAAAACAATAATAGGGTGTTGCAGAAGTAGAAAAAGAAATAAAATGAGAGACTCAATTGTACTGTCACTGGTGTTTCCAAGGCATTCCTTTCCCCAGAATGGATGCATGCCCACAGGAATGCTGAAAAATAGAGGCTAGCAAGGACAGACTTCATTCTGTTTGGTCCCCAGTTTTTCTGAACCTTGGCTTGCACACTTCTGCCAGGGTGTTCAGAACTTTTAACCCTTCCTATCTCAGCTAGGTGAGTTTCACTTTATCATAAAGTTTAGAGTGGGTTCCATGTGTGTCATTATGCACCTTTTCTCCAAATAAATTAAGGTGAATGTCCCAAAAATGTTATAGCCCAACTCAGGATATCCAAATAGTCATCTATCTTGCCCCTCAGGTAGGCAAATGGTTGTCCCTACCCTATTTGTCTCTATAAAGGAAACTCATCCCCCATCAGCCAGCAATCAGACTTGTATGGTTTTGTCTCAGAAAATGAAATCTTTCTCTCCTGACATCTATCACTTTGTTCCACATGCAAACATGTGAACGCAAGCATTCACGCACACACAGGAAAAGCTTCCCTTAGTCAAGCTAAAAACTGTTTCCTTCCACACTCATTCTTGCAGATCAGGAGCAGCAATGGCACCACTATTCCCACAAACAACTGCTTGGGAAACTAAGATTTTAAAAAAACCTTAAAACATGTGTCAGAGGTCATCATACGAAAATTAGCAAAGATTATTCAAAGGAAAGCTAAACACAGGTGCTGATTTTATTGCAAACTTTTTTTGAAACAGCTAGCATAAATACATGTCTGCAAATGCACCTGTTTTGTAATGATTATAACTAACCTCAAGCTGTATTTGATTTGCCTTAATGCCATCAATCTACTATGACTCTGTCTCACATTCAAAATACATCACCTTTGGGCAACAACTAGGGTTGCCAACATCCAGGTGATGCCTAAAATCTCCTGGAATCACTAGCTTTCTCCAGAGTATAGAATGGTCAGCGCAGATGAACGCAACAGTGTGGGCTTGGGGCAAAATTTCATCCAAATAAAGAGGCATGACTGTTCTGTTCATTCTCCAGCTTTATTATCTTGTCCAGTTTATACCACTGATTTTCTCAGGGACAGGTCAGGGATTCACCTCATCCTCCGTCTCCTGACGAGCCATCATGGAGTTCACACATCGGCCGCTGGCTCCCAACTCCTTTGCACTATGGGATTAAGTGCTTACCCCAATAATTGGCTACATCTCCTTCCTCAAGTGCTGGTCAATTTCCTGTGAGCTCTCAATCTCTATGGTATTCATTCACCTTGTACTGCCACAAAATGGGTCAGCCAGCTTCATCTGGTTGCTGGTGTCCCTGGCCAGACTCTCCCAGTGGGGCGGCAACCCAAGAGTCCCTTTGGGCTCTTCCCTCACTCGTCACTTCCACCATACCTTGAACTATGGCCTGCCACATGCCATTACAAGGAAGTTTCTCAGGAAAACAATATCTAAATTGAAATACATACAAACACTATGAAATGGACAGACTTGCATTGTGAATGAGATAATCTAGAATGTTGATGACATCACTAGATAGGAAAACTAGTATGTCACAGTGACTGCACTAGTGACTCTGACTTACTCCACACTGCTATTGGGAGAATAAGCAAAGGTGGTAGAGCTAAGTATGCTGCCCTAAGTTTTATGGAGAAAGTAGAGCATACACAAAATGGAGGGGCCACAGGTCATGTCACAGCATCTGCTTGGTACTCAGAAGATTCCAGGTTCAGTACTCAACATCTCTGGCTGGTTCCTGGCAAAGATAATCATGAATTTGTTACTGTGCTGCCTCGTCTGGTGAATGAAGGCATTAAAAGTCTCCCATTTTATCTAATCCTGGTCATCTCCAGATAAAAGGATAAGGCGTTGTAAAAGACTCCCACTTGAGACACAGGAGAGCTTCTGAAAGTCTGAGTAGGCAATACTGATTTGATAGTCTGATTCTGTATAAGGCAGTTTCATGTGTACATGATTACGTAAACAAAAACTAGGTACAGACACTATTCCATAGGTGTTTGTGACACTTGCACAAGACCACAATCCACATAGCAACTCCAAAAGCAATGAATAGAATAACAGCTGGAAAAGCTGCATTTTCACAGTAACAACATGCCGTAATTAGAATACTGATCCTTGTTAATGCTTTACCTGTGTCATGAGCCTCTTCCTTTGGTCTGATCACTCATGGGTGTGAAATTAGCCAAGCATTCTTTGTTTTGTCCTTTATATGTTGACTCCCCCCAAAAAATGTTTTGGTATTTTATATTATTATAAAAACTTTCACTTTCCTCCACAAATGTGGACTTAACACATTTTACAAATATATATGTAGTACACATTATAAAATCATCTTATTAAAAACTGCATATAATGAACCATAGCTAATTGATAACAAATAAAAGCCTTTCCTTCCTGGCTGACTAAAATCACCATAATAGAATTCCACAAGACAACAACAACAAAGGTTTCAGAAAAAAGCAGTAGCATGCAAGCCTTAAAAAACTGGGGTCGTTATGGGATAGCTTGAACTTTCTCCAGTAGCATATGCTAAAACCATGGGGTCACCACCAAAAAAGCCCTGTAAAGTTGTTGCCACCATTTGAACCTCTCACGACTTGCGAATGCCCTCAATGCCAAAGTCTGAGGACGGCGACTCACAACACATAACCTAAAGCCTTTGACTACACGGATTTTGAAAACTAATTAAGAAAGCTTTGACATAGCCATTTTGTTCTGAAGTAGCATCCAAACTGGATCACTTTTTTTGGTTTTGGGGGGATCCACAGAACATGTTCCTTGAATCATTCACTATCCGATTTCTCCCTGCTTTGCTCCAAATGTCTCCCCGCTTTCCAAAACTGGGTTTGAAATCATCTTTTGGCAAACACTGCAGTTAAAAAATATGTTTGCATATCATTTTGGACAGAAGATTTACAGGTTTGCACCTTAAAATCCCTGTAGTTGCTACATCACTGCTATTACACTGACTCAGCAATTGCCAATTTTAGAGCCTAAAAAAATTCCACTGGTGGCCATGGGTAAGGACAGGAATGGGCTGAAGCAAGGAAAGTGCAAGGGAAACAATCATGTGGATGCTCTATTGCCACTGTGAATGCCCTTGTAAATTCCTCTGCATTTGAAGTAACAAGGTTCACTGACTGGTGGAATCAATCCAGAAGGTGCCCTCTCAATTCTCTTTTCACAGACAGCAGTTTGGAAGAGTGTACTTTCATTATGATCAACTAAGTGCCTATTCAGACATTACTTTAATAGCAGGGATTGCAGATTTAAGAAACACATACCCTTGAGTCTCCACAGAAATGACTATGCCCAAAACACTCATACAAGATATTATTCACAGTCATAGCTATTTATTGGTTAGTTCCCTTACAATAGGGCATGGATCTTATTATGAATCTTTTGGATGTTATATTTTAGTAGGGATTCAGAAGCTTAATTCCCACATCAAAAGTATCCAGTATTAATCTAACATCTAAACTGGCTCTGAAGCTTACTTTTTAAAAAAGCAACATTCTTCAATAAAAATATTGTTTGGAATTGATTTAATGGATTATGTCTATTAAATGCAGTTGGATGCTTTTAAGGGAATACTTTTCTGCTGATATCTGAACTACACAGAAACAACAGTGTGCCACTGGGGTGAAAGGTTTTTGTTAATGTAGCCTCTTGCTTCATTTGTTTGAATGTACTCTTTTACAAGGTTAGTGAATGCTACAGCTACATATATCATCTGGTTTTATTTAGCCATTGTGTTTAATTAGGAGGGCAAGCAAGCTGTGCTCCTTAAGTGGGTACACGAAGCTATTATTCCAGACACAGCTGTATCTCTTTAGCATGTATTTACTTAACTCATTACATAGACACACCAGGATATGGTTCTGAGCACAGCTGCTTCTTCGATGTGGCAAGATGGCATGTACACACCTACTCAGTCCAGGCTCAAATCTCTGGTATTATAAGGAATAAAGATGGGAAAGAAGAGAGAGACAGAAAGATTTATCCAGCTAAGTCATCTATTATCTCCTTGCCAGCAATTTGTCTGTGCTTGGTGCATAGACAAAGATTTGAGGAACAAAGGAATTGGTCTTTAGGGAGAAGCCTGCCTTGTATCCTGAAAATCTGCAATCCTAATCCCTGTCAGGAGTGCTTTGATTGTGTATTCCTGCATGGCAGGAGGTTGGACTTGATGGCCCTTGTGGTCTCTTCCAACTCCATGATTCTATATGAGAGAACTCTTTGTATTCACTTGATGGATAGGAAATTGCAAATAGCGTTGGCTAAGATGCTTTTCCATCTACTTTTATTTGATGTGCTTCAGGGTCTGGTACTATCAAGTACACAGGTTTTCCAGTACACTATGTGGATTGGCTATGATCAAAAATTGACTTGTACTTACCTTCTATTTCCTGAGGTAATGTCCTAATCAATTCATAGGCAATCTAGCACAGCTCAATTCAAAGCAAGCTTGAGGAAAAGAGTGTTTTTCCTCGTTTGTTTTCAAGTTTGGAAGTTTGGCCGTGCCACTTCCAGTGTTATCTTTGACAATACACTGAAGCCTGGGAGGCCCTCTCTTCAATTTTTTCTGAAAGCTGCACTTGGCAGTGGAATTGACAGAAAACAGTGAGGAAACAGGGAAGTGCTTCCATTCACCCTGCATGCATAATGATCAAGCTTCTTAATTGGTGGATTTATCTCGGGGTGGAGGAATAAATGCGGGAACCCAAACTTTCTCAAATATCTGAGAAAAGCAGATCTAATTCTCTTACAGGAAACTTGGCTATATCATCCCATAGATTTTGAGGGCTACAGGGCCTTCTGCTCCCCAGCAATTAAATGCAATGGGCCCGGCCGTCCTTCTGGTGGTCTCTGCATTTTAATTTCTGTTTCTCTGCCAGCAAAAATTCTATCAACCCCCTCCCACTTAATTCAAGCATTGCTGATTAATTGGGGCAAATCATCACTGATATTCATTAATCATTATATCCGCCCTGAGTGCGAGATAATAACGTTCGTTGGATGACCCAAAAGTGGCAAAATTCTATCCTCGTTTGTTGAGGAGCTAGAACTAAAAAATATCCTTCAACTGAAATTACGCCATATATTGGGGGGATTTCAAATGCGTAGAGTGGGTAATAATCCTAACCCTCATATTTGGGAAACGTGAAGGTTATGATGATAATGCTGATTATGTCTATTCACTCTTACTTCCATCAGGAGCGTCATTCTGAGGATACCCATAGACCAATCATACATTGCTAGGGAATCTGATCGAATTCGCTTATCAAAACATTAACAGCATGTTATGGCTCAATGGTTTAAAATGCTATGACTGTTCCTATTAGATTTCACATTTGTTGAGTACAGCTGGGGAACAGTGTTATAGATTATTGTTTTATGTCACCAAAATTAAGAACTTCTTAGTCCAGTCTTTTAAGATAGGAGACCTTCTACTAGGAGATCACCTCTCACTTAACCTTGTTCTCCATCAGGAAGAGGGGTGGACGTTCCTATGGAATTACATCTAAAGATTATTTACACTACACGCTTTTCTGGACATCCCATTTGGCCCTTACAGCCAATGAGCTAATTAATTCTCAGCATCTAATTTAATCTCTTAAGTGCTTTTTTATAAAGGCAGGTTAGCCTTTGTGTGGCAATTGGCAATTTTGAAACATTAATCAAGTATATCACAGGACTATCTTGTAAAGATCCGTTAAGCATAGAAACCTCCATACAGCACTAGAGGTGCCCCCTGGTTTGACAAAGAGTGCCATGAATTAAACAAACTAATGCGTGCATCTTACCAACAATTCAAGAGATTTAGAAATCCTGTGTCATGCATGATCAAGCTAGTTCAATATAAAACTACTCTTCATTCTTTTAATGAAAGAGAGAAACAGGTTCTGTAGTTATGCACTTAGAATCAGATGGGATCGCTTATATCAAGCTGTAATCTCCAATGACTCAAGACAGTTTTGGAGCCTTGGACAAACAGACTTGACTCCAATAAAATGAGGGCGCTTTTCTTCCATTTCTCCCTGAGGTTTGGATAGATCATTTTGCTTGAAGCTGTTCTAAAAAGGAAGAGACCAGTAACATTTATCATCCATCTCCATCATTAGATGATTCCAAATGGCCTCCTGTTTACAACTCAGGAAATCATGGATCTAAATAACTGAATTGAAACCCGATGAAAGCCTCTTGGCCCAGATATAATTTCCCCAGAGATACTGAAGTCGCATATAGAGTGGTGGGCACCCTTTTGGCCAATCTATTCACCCAAATCATTGACTCAGGGCCTCATTCCTAAGCCTTGGCTATCTGCAGTCATTGTACCTATTTATAAAAGGTGACCCATCGGATCCTGCCAACTTCCTACCATAATTAGTTTGACATCAGTCATTGGGAAAAATATATGCTAAGACACTTCTACCCAAACTACAGGCCTGGACGATTCATCAGAACATCCCATTGGCCCAGAGCAAATGGAAGGCTTTCACGAGGGGAAATCCACGTTATGACCATGCTATGCTTCTTACGCATTTGGTTAATAAATACTCCAAAAAAGTCCAAGAAGCAAACCTTTATGCTGCCTCTCATTGGATTTGAAGGCAGCTTTTGACTACAGTCTCTAGAGAACGTCTTTGGAATAAATTGGCTATACAAGGAATAGACAATAGAAACTTCTTTTTCTAATCAAGGCAACTTTATACCAACACAAACTGCAGAGTTAAGTGCTCTCACGTGAGAGGTCTCATGACCGATTCCGTTCCTACCGTTAAAGGTGTGAGGGAAGGCTGTGTCTTAGCACCAACCCTTTTCCAATTTCATTTCTTGAGTGACCTTCCATCAGCCTTATGTGGAAATTAATAACCATGCCCCTAAATTAGGCTCAAGGCATATTCCAATACTTCTATATGCTGATGAAATTAACCATCCTTCTATCTACAGCTCAAAAGTTGGACTTAGTCGACTGCTGAATAGATGTGGGCAGTGCACTGTACGAGATAACTTGGACTAGTCATCAATTATCAAAGACCCAAGATTTTGATCTTTGCCAAACAATACAAAAAAAAAAAACATAACTGGGCGATTAATAAAGAGTGCCAGTGGAGCAGGTTAACCAATACAAATATCTTGGAATTCACATTTTCTTATAACCTCTCCTGGTTACCCCACAAAGCTGGGCTATTGCAGGTGCTACCATCAGTTATTCTGCCATTGCACGCTTTCTTTTTTATGGAAAGGGCCACTCCCTTGTGTCCCAGCAGCACTAAAAAATCTTTAACTCTAAGATAGAAGCTGCTAGGTTACTTTATGGAGTACTCTATCTGGCTCCAAGCAGTTGATCTGACTCCTTGAATACTGTCCAATCCAAATTTTTCCGTAAGAATTATGGGCCACCAAATTGTGTACCAGAGGCGGCTGCCCCCTCTGTTTAGAACTGGGCCAAAATTCACATTAGTTTATAGGGCTTGGTTGAGAGGCTTTTAAATTTTGGCTTCGCCTGCATTTCTCGTAGATGATGAGCACTTTCGCTGATTCACCTACTTTTGTCTGATACTCAGGCTAATCCATGGTTCTCCTTCTGATCGAGAAAGAAAGATTGAATCACTTGGTATATCTCTCGGCTAATTCTTTTCCCGCTATCTAGTTCAGAATCCTACAACTTGTTAAAACAAAAATTGTTGGAAAGTTTCTAATGGATTAATTTATTTAGGGCTGCTATGAAAACTTGTTCACCCTTACATCTTTCAATACCCCTATATCAAAACAGGAGGGCTCTCTATTTGTATTTTTTGACTAATCCACGTAGAGAAGAGCCCTCACACTTGCTCGCTTCAATGTTTTCCCCTCCGCTTTATTGCGTGGTAGATTTAACAACTTGGAAATGAGCGAAAGGGTATGCTCTTGTGGTGAACAACAAATTGAAACATTGGCACATCAACTGCTTTGCTGCCCTAAATCTGCTAATATCAGATCAAAATATTCCAACATTCTTTCTAGGATACCTAGTGAAATGGAAGAATCAAGTAGACTTCCTTTTCTTCTGGACAATTCTGACAATGAAACTTGTGAATTGGTTGCACAATTTTTACTGGAGGTGATGCACAATCAATAATTTATATTTTATCTTAAACCTTTGTATTTGTATACCTTTTATCTTAAACCTTTGTATTTGTATACCTTTTATCTCAGGTTTTTTATTGTGTTATGATTATTGTTATGCCAAATAAAGGCTTATTATTATTAATTGGTGGATAGAACAGTCCTTAAGAAACTTCACATTGTAAAATACAATCTGTTTCTTGTTCAAGGGCATTATTGTTAACAATAGTGCTGCATGAGCTGCATTAATTTTTTTCATCAATATATATATTTTCCATAAGAAATGGCATTGTAACTAAAGGCTGCAACAACCATAAAGCAAGGAGAATAATATGTAATTCATGTCTGACTACGAAATTTTCGTGTGTTGAAATGTCAGATGCCTTAAACAAAATCTTCAGTTGCTGTCGATGAATAGTCTCTCCCCTTCCTATTCTTATAAAATCCTTATAAAATAGATGCAAGGAAGTTTACTGTTGCCTTTATTATCTACTCCGCCCAGGGACTTTGGGAGTGGGCGGATAATAAGTATACAGTAAATAAATAAATTAAATAAATATAACTGGTTTTGAAATAGTTTGTCAGGAATTATTAACGATAATCTGGCCAAGTTAAAACTTGTGATGAATAATCAAGGAAGTGAAACAAATCTCATCATTAGTGTTTGACACTGCAGTCAGAATGAGGAAGGCAAACTGCAGACTGGCACAATAAAATTAATGAGGCTTGCAAAAGGACATGGCAATTCCTACCTTTCTGGCAGGATGGCAGCCAGGAGCAGCAATGGTGGTCAGACTGACCAGTCCTGCAATTTGCAATTGTATCAAAAGATGACTACGGCCCTTTCCACATTACAGGTTTGTTCTAGAATAATTATTTGAGGCTGCTCCATATTCTACAAGTTTTCCACACTTTCGAGCCCCATAGCACGGATCAGTTTTGCTCACTTTCTGATTTGCTCCACATCTGACCGTTTACCTCACTTCTTTCCTGCTCCTGGATGTATTATTATTATTATTATTGTTTCAATTTCTATACCGCCTGATCCCTGAAGGGGGATGCTTGGCGCGGGGGCATTGCTTGGCGCGAGGCATTGCATAAAGGGTCAGGCTGCTGGGCGAGTACTTAATTTGATTAAAAACGAAGCTCAAATGCTTCTAACAGCTCCGCCTCTAATCCTGAATGCGCTGGGACTGGCAGCAGGTCGTCACCCGTGGAGTACTCTGCACATGCGCTGGTGGAGCCCTTTGGAGAGGACGATGTACAGTGGGGGCTGAATGATGCTGGAGAAGCAAGACCTGTTACTCAAAACACTCATGTTCAATCTTATATTGGTGCCAGCACTGCTGAGAAGAGGCTGCTTGGATGTGGAAGAAACTGGACATCCCTTGCTGGGATCCTGGTGGGATCCTGGCTTTCCTAGTTTTTTGGGTCAGAGCTTGTAGGGCGTGGGTTTGTACAGCAAGGCTGTTTAGGTTTTCTTTGCTTCGTGCTGATGGTCAGTAAGTGCGTGCACACACTAACACACATCCTGCCAAAGCTACTAGTAAAAACACATTGTTTGTGATGGATGTCTTGTGTTCAGTTGTGGAGAGCCACTCCATTGTAAATTAAAAAGAACTCTCTTCATGCTTTTAGGTTGCCAACAGATCTGCTGGAAAATGCCCTTTTTTACAAAAAGTGGGAAGGCTTAATGTGTGAGGAATGGGCTGAGCACAATGCACATGGTAACAAGGTGGAAGGAAGGTTTCCGAGATCTCGTTATACCCCCGTGAGAAAGCACGAGATAACGGTAGCCAATAGGAAGACAGGAGTGTCATCTTCTCGTTGCCATATCACATGGCAACGCGTTCAAAAAGTGCCCACCCCAGCAGTCTTGGCGACAGCCAATGGGAACCATGAGAACAATTCAAAGAACTGTGCGGTGATGAGTGTGGAAATGTCAGCTTTCTTGAATCAGATGCAGGACTGGATACCTTTCATGGAATGTGTTTGAAGTGTGTAAGAAAAAATTTGCAACAAAAAGTTTCGGTTGCTGCTCCACATAGCATCAATCCACATCTGCTTTACATTTTTTGCAAGTGTGAAAAGGGCCTACATTAGCTTTCATGGGTATTGGGGATTTCTGAACAACCTGGCACTTACATATTTGAGACATGCCTTTGGTATTGGTTCCAGTCTTTAAAGATCATCAGGATTGACACCAGGAATCCTTTTTGATTGTTTCAGCCATGCTGGCTTTATTACTATATTGAAATCTTCTGGTTGGGTCTAAATTTAATTTTTCCACTACAAGCCACTTCTGTCTGCAGAATGGAACGTTCTGCCTGACCCCTTTAGCTGGAGCCCATTGATCTCTCCTTATACTATTCCTGGGGTACAGGGACTCCCCCCAAGGTGCATCATCATACACTGAATCTCATTAGCTATTTTGTTGCCTTTTCACCAAATTTGAAAAGGTTAATTGGGAGCACCTATCAAACTGCTCAGGTTTCTACAACTGTGAATATCTGACTTCATTCATTGAATAACACACATCATAACATGGAATGCAGCAATATACTGCTCAAGTACTGGGTGAATATGCATATTGGCTTGGGGAAAATTAAGGATTTATACTTTCAAATTCCATAAATATGCCAAATATTACAATTTTATATGCAAAGCTATAAATTACTTATTTTATGCTGTTAAAGCAGAACATTGATTTAAGTTTTATAGAAGAGTTAAATATTGCATATATCTCCAATTTGCTCTAGAAATCTACCCACATTCCCAAAAACCCTATTTCCCCCCATGGCTTCAACATTTCTGGAAATCTTACACCCCTAGCGAAGGTTCTCCCAACACCTTGGTGTCAGGTTAAAATGTGGGTCACACACATTCACTGTTGTGAAAACATCATGAACTAATTACATTGCAGGGGTTTAGTGTTTGCTGCAGTTTTCCAGTGTTTATGCACCTATCTCCTCAAATGCTTTATTTTACTTTGATTAGGAAGTGACATTAATTTTTGCACATTTCTTTAAATTGTATTTTGTTTTCTAGTTCCTTTTGCACTAATATTACAGTGCTGAGTTCTTGCTAAAAATACAGCACACGAACAGGCAATGAAAAGCAATTTAATTATTTTGCATGTGCAAATACAGTAGAACCTCTTTCATCCAGGGGCTAAACGGTCTGGGGGAAATCCAGCATTTTTGGACAATGAGACCTTTGTAGACCAACATACTTTAAACAAGTCCCCAACATAGCAGTTATAACACTGTAAACTGAATGCTTCTTAGCTCTTTTCAGCACTTATACTGAAGTAACCACAATGGCTTCTTCACAAGTAGGCTTTAATGAGGGCTAAATCAGAATAAAACCACAGCCTTAGCTGACGCATCAGGAATACTATATAAGCCTGCTGGTTTTTGTATACACTTTAGAAAAGAGAGATCTCCAGTAATTATTTTCCCTTTCCATTACTTTGACAAAAGGCTTATGTTAACCCCTTCCCACAACAAACAAGCATCACTTCTGTAACCATTCTGATACTTTTGACACTGATATTTTGACACTGAATAGGGAACGAACTAGGTCTAGAACTCCACTTTACGCTTTCAAACATTTATTGTCACAAATGTGACATTATCATAAGCTGATGTTGATCTTAAAGCTGGTTTAAGAGTGCTGAAGAGGAATGATCAAACTTCTCAGTTATATGCAAATAGTTAAGAATAAAGTCTTCCTGAGGGTACATGGCTATTAATGCCTATTAATATCATGCTATTAATGCCTATTAATATCATGCTAAGAACATTTTCCTGGAATTAAACCCCATCAATTAAACTTGAATAGGATCCTGAATGCTCCTGCTTAAACCTGCCCTTTAAATGTGTCCTAGAATGAAACTGCTCAACAGGTAGCACATGGACCATATAATTTATTCTCTTTCTTCCTCCATTCTCAGAGTTGAATTCAGTGCAAAATTTCCACTTGAGTTAGAGCTTCAGTACAAGTGGAAAACAACTGCAATAGCCACTAATACTCCAATCCAGACTGGGAGGGTTGAATTCCATGATGGCTTGGGACGGTGTGGCAAAAGCAGTCCTGCACTGCCTCCAAACAATGTGCAGAGGACTCTTACTCAGCAGCCAAGGCATGGCAGCGGCGGTGGGGACCTGTGCCAGGAGTCCCCATACAACACTCAGGAGATTCTCACTTGGCAGCCGAGGCTGGGTGTGCCCAGCAGAAACATGGCGGTGGCAGCTCCCTGGCGAAACACTGAAACCAACCATCCACAGAGTTGGTGGGCATTACCCTTAGTTA
This sequence comes from Sphaerodactylus townsendi, assembly GCF_021028975.2. Classification (NCBI taxonomy): domain Eukaryota; kingdom Metazoa; phylum Chordata; class Lepidosauria; order Squamata; family Sphaerodactylidae; genus Sphaerodactylus; species Sphaerodactylus townsendi. The sequence goes on along the minus strand of NC_059434.1, from coordinate 38,463,537 downwards.
GTTCCTAGGGTTGTTATAATGGGAGGTTAGTATGGAATTCTTAGCTTGATTGTATTGTATTTTCTTCCATTATGATGTTAGTATTTAGGTTGTTTTAGGTAGTGTTTAGTATATTAGGTAGTAAATTTGTTATATTGTTGGCAGTTTTTGCAGGTAGTGTTAAGTATAAGAGTGATGAGATGCTGGTTCAGATTAGATATTAGCTTTAGTTTGTTATACTGACACTGCAATAAATTACATAGAAGTTTAGTCTTAGGTCGTATTTTTTAATCTGACTATATATGCCGTCTGAGTTTATTCATGCTGTTAATTATGATGTTTTATCTATTGTTATTTCTTCTTTGATGTTATCTTATTATGTTTATGATGTTATAATCTGTCATTATGCTATGTTGCTATGTTGTTAATACGCTGATATGTGATGATGTTATTTTAATGCTGTTATGAAATGTTATTATGTTGATTATGTCCTGATTACTGATGTTTTGATATTTGAAATATTGTTAATTGTTTTTGCTGCTTGATATTTGATTATTGATGCTGTTATGTTCATCGATGTTGTATCATGTTGTGATACCCTGCCCTGAGCTTTTTGGGGAAGGGCGGTATATAAATTAAATTACCATTACCAAAGGGGTACCAGGTGGCTCAGGAAGGAGGAAAATTAAAAAACTCTCTTGCTGCTCGAATAGGCCCATGGGTCAAAAAGGCTTATACCATGCTTTTTGGTAGCGTAAGTCTATGGCCAGGGAGGAGTGGGGGGCGTACCTGGATTGAAAGCCCAGTTGAAGCCAACTAAAATGGCTCAATCAAAGGAACATCTCTGGTCCAGCACCCACTCTGCCAGCATGCTTTCCCACTCTAACATGGCTGTATGCATGCATTCTCTTCCAGATCTGGGTGCCATGGAGATTCTGCAGCAGCTGCCCACCAGCTTTGCCCAGGTGCCACTTACGCTGGCGGAATAGGCAAACACTCCAGCTCAGGATTGCACTGCTCCCAGGATTCCTTTGCCCCCCTTCCCCCATGTCTGGATTGGGCTGCCCGTTGAACATACTGTACATTCACTTGGGTGTCTATGTGTGAAACCCATTTCTGGGCACTACACTATATATGGAAGAAAATGGCTAGGTGTTGGAGAAGATCTTGCGCAAGCAGAACTTCACTAAGTTTATTTATATTTCCACTTATACATTGCTGGATCCAAGCTTTATTTTTTTTGTAGGCATTCTATCATTTGTCTTACAGTTCCACAGAAGTCATATTTCTTAGGTTCATGTATAAAGATTAGCTGAAAGAGGAATGACTTAAAACAACTTTAACATGAACAGAAACGAAAACATCTTACAGCAGTCTTTAAACATTGTCTGAGAGCAAACTAAGATCATGAGAGCATATCCAGAAATTAACAATTTTTAACCCCATTAAATATAAGAGAAATTCTAAATAGTAAAGTCTGTCACTCACTGCAACTGGGACTCTGTGTACATTGTGCACATGGGGTAGGGTGCATTGTAAATTACTATCAATGTATCAAATTCTCAACATGGCCAAATCTGTGGATACTTAAATCTGGAGATGGCAGCCATGAACAGACAACACAGATCTTTCTGCAAACCTGAAAATTGCTGAAGGGTTGCAGATATTTGAAATCCCAAAAGGGAGCAGTTAAAAATCCCAAAAATAATAAAATAAGCTGTAGCTTTAAGAAACACATGGATTTAGTGGCTGTTGCTCAACAACATATTAATTCCAATGTTCAAGTCTTGGCGTCTGCCAGTAAAAGACAGGGTGTCATAGAACCCTTTTGAAGGCTATTTTGGACTTTGAGGGAGACCTCATTTAGGCTACTCCTGGCAGCAACTACCAGACAACTTGCTACCATGCAACTTGCATGATTTACCCAGGACTGGCTGCTTACTATTGCTTACTATTGCTTAACTGCAGCTACTCTGGCATAGTGTAGTGGTTAGAGTTTCAGACTATGATCTGGGAGATTGGGTTTGAATTACCAGTCTACCATGGAAGTTAATGGGAGTCTTGGGACAGTTAACACAATTGCAGCCAAACTTACCTCACAGAGGTGTCGGGAGGAAAGAAAAATAATGTCAGTTGTTTTGGGTCTCTGCTTTAGAGAAAGGTGGAGTATAATAATAAATGTAGCTGAAGGTAGGGGGCAGATAAGAGTAGGTTGGTTCATAGGAAAGAAAGTAGGATGCAGGGAGAGGTGAGGATGTAGGAGTTGCCAGGAGAAGGGAAAGAAGGGAAAATGAGGTGCCCGCCCCCGTAAGTTCTTGTGGGTTCCCCACTGGGCTCAATCCAGCAGCAAGAACCACACAACCAAGCCATTGTTTTCTTAGATAAAGACTGCAAGGAGTAAGAAAGGAGGAAAAGTTCAAGATGGGAGTTCAAGATGACAAAGATAGGTTGGCTAGTGTGTGGGAAGAAGAGAAGGAAGCAGGGAAATGGGACAGGCTACGGGGAATGTCAGGGAAGGAAAAGAAGAAAGAGGAGAGGAAAATGAGATGCCTCATGTAAGTGCTTGGGAATTGTCTGCTTCTTCATAACTGCCATCAGTTTCATTCTCAGAAGCACTTTTATCTTTCTCAGTTTTCATGGAATATTTATTTAGTGATAGCTGCTATCATTTTTATGCTGTTTTCAGCATAAACGAAGAGCTACTGCTTTTCAGTCAAATGAGTTTTTATATTCCATTGGGTTGGATTCCAACTAATTTTCTGATTATGAAAAGGAGGAAAGGTCCCCTTTGATTACCAAAAGGACTATGCTAAGGATCATGGGATCTGCATGAACAAAAACTATGTGGACAGGGGAGGGGAGTTGTGAAAAGGAAGTGAATTGAATGAGTGGAAAAGCTGATGGAATCCAAGGCTCATTCCGCACATGCAGAATAATGCACTTTCAAACTGCTTTCAATGCTCTTTGAAGCTGTGTAGAATGGCAAAATCCACTTGCAAACAGTTGTGAAAGTGGTTTGAAAACGCATTATTTTGCGTGTGCGGAAGGGGCCCAACATTGTATAGATTAAAATGAGACACCCTGATAGAATTATACTCTTCCCTATTCCTGCTCACTTTTCCTTTGTTAATTATCAGTCTGGTTCAGCAACAAAATGTCTCTTATTCCTCTTCAGCATTTGTCATATAAAAACAGATATCCACATACCAATTAAATAAAGGGAAGGAATGGCTTTTAACAATGCCACTTGGAAGCTACATAGTGGGAAAGAGTGGTCTAAAAATCCAATAAACTAAACCAAACTAAACAATAAGCTAATTATAAAAAGAGCAGCAAATTGCTTTCATAGGATCCAGAGATTGGCATACCCTTCCAAGGATTCCCCCCGCCCCCATCTTCATTTTAACAGTCTTACTTGGAAAACAAATCTCACTATGCAGTGTACATTGCTATCCACTATGCAGAGTATGTTGCTATCAACCATCTGATTGCCTGAACAAGGGAGGTAGAAGATGTAGATGTTGCCAGAACAGAATAGGAGCAACAGTGACTGCGCTGGTCCAGCTAACTAACATTGAAGATAGAAGTTCAACTGCCAGCTGAGTGGGGATATTTGGAAGAAGATGTTCTCTAATATAAGCCACAACAGCTAACTTTGGCTGCAATGCTAGGAAGGAAGTCATTTTGAATAACATTACCTCTGGATAGACCTGCTCCCTAAACTACCTCCATGTATTCCCACAATTACCATATACTGTGGGACAATAATAAGTGATACTTATTAGAAGCTGGCCTCTATTAGAATTGAATACTGGGTTTGAGCAACCTTTGATCTAATTCAATAAAGGAAATTCTTATCTGTTTATCAAAACAAAACGCCCCATCCCCCTGTATACTCCCACCCTAGCAAATGAACAAATTTAGAAGACATGACTTCCAAAAGGAGATTGTTTAGAATTCAGGGAAGTTTTATACAAAATAAAAACATTACCAGCCAAGTTATTGTCAAAATAGGGGATATTAAAAGGCTGCAATTTACCTTCTGAAGGACATTATTGTTTATTTCAAATTTTACACTGCAGTCCTAAGGACAATTTTCTGGGAGTCAGCCCTATTAAACAGACCTTAGCAGGATCCTGAATAGACCTGTTTAAGATTGCTCTCCCAGAGTTTTCCATGTATATATGACATATGAACTAGCAATGAGGGATGGTGGAAAGAGAATTCCTGGATGTGAATGCTCCACAAATTATTTACCTTAATTACTTTTAATTTATCTTCTTTCCTTCATCTCTTCCCCAGTAGAGAACCAGCATTGAAAGCATTCAGTTCTCTTGTCCCCTATTTTCTACTGATCATTGTTCACTGTAGAGCCTGAATTTAATTGTTAAGTTAAAAGTGTACCATGTAAGATTGTTATGAAGATAAGTGTATGGCTGTTCCTCGTTTCTTTAGGCCATTTCAAGCATCCAGATAGGAATCTCCAAGGACTAATCCAATGAGGAATACTTTCAATTAAAAGTGCTGAAAAATAGCTGGCAGTTTAAAATCTCAGAACATTGAGAAACCTCACTAAAACAAGTTGTTTTCTTTCAGTTGCCTCTTCGGAACATGTAACGAATTTAAACATAAAATACAAATCATCTAGCCGTAAGAAAGCACTAGGGATCGGTAATAGTTAGTCAAGTTCACAGAATGAATACACTTCTGGATATTGTGATGTGTAAAACAGAAAGGCTGGGTAGCATATACATTGCATGTAGTCCCTAGAATAATTTTGTGCAATTGGTGCCTTTGTTTAGGGCTGTAGGGCTGGTTCCAGGCAAAGATCCTTTTCCAATGCAGATCAGCTGAATGTTGAATTTTAAAATGTGGCTCCAGAACTGCAATTATGGAAAAGAAAATTTGAAACAAAAAAAAGGGGGGGGGGGTTTTGCTTTGGCTGCAAATAATAATTAAGGACTGAGTCATACAATACAATGCTGTAATAGCCAGCATGAAGATATGTAAGGTGGTAACATGTAGTCTCCGTACTAGAGCAAAAAAAGCAGGTCCCAGGATTGTTTTAAAGCCGATTATGCACAAGATGTCTGCTGAGTGGTGGGGGTGAACATCTGTTGCAGCAAGATTTCTTGTACAGACCTATTTCCTGGAGCCCCGCTTTCACTTTCCATTCTCTCCACGGCAAGCAGCGTAACTTCTAGCACAACTTTTCATTTGCTTCCCTACCAGAGCATGGAGATTTGCCAGTGAGCCCAGCTTTGCCCCAGACATCTTCCTCCACTCACAGCCAGCCTTCCCATTTCCTCATACTGCCATCCACACCTGCCACCTCACCCTTGTTCCATGTTGCTGGCTCCTTCCTGCTTCTCTAAATGTTCATATCAATATATCGAGTTGGCAGGATGGTGCCAGAATGGCACTGTCTCTGAGGCCCCTTCCGCACACGCAAAAAATACGTTTTCAGACCACTTTCACAACTATTTGCAAGTGGATTTTGCTATTCCGCACAGCTTTAAAGAGCACTGAAAGCCGTTTGAAAGTGCATTATTCTGCATGTGTGGAATGAGCCTAAGACAGCTCTGGATTGGGCTGTAAGAGTGGTCTTTTTTTCTTTTTCTTTTGCATTGTATTTTTTATCTGAACTGGGCTGGAACAGGATATTTTACTAAATGGTTAAGAATGGGAAAGTATCCAAATGCTCTTAGTGCACAAGTGTGCCAGGAGGTTTGCAAGCAATGTCTATTAATGTTCCTGAACTACTCACAATTCATAGTTTGTTCATCTGTGGTCAATAGCCATGGTAGCCTAGACAACATTTTCTAGCAAGTGTGCCACACATCAGATTCAAAGCAATAATGCCACTGAGGTTCATCATTCCCTGCTTGCAATCTGTACTGGGATGAACTTTGGTGACTTGTAGTTTTCCAAGAACAACCAATATTATTCATGTGGACACCTAGTGCTCTGGAAACTACACACCCCAATTCACTGGCATTGGAGTAGGGACCACAGAAGTATACTGATGTTCTCAGGGTTAGAGGGGAGACCTACAAGGAAACCTTTCTGTTCCTGAGCATGACAAGAATCTGAATTGGGCTCAGTTTGCTTACTGAGTTTGAAGAAATGTGTGCATCATGAATTCAAAAGTATGAATCGTGCCCATACAAAACATACAGGTTTGTTCATTGTTCAATGAACAAACAAGCCATGTTTGTTCACTGGGGGTGGAAACCCTGTCTGGTAATATATTTATTAGGGCTAACTAACAACCACAAAATAGTGATTTTTTGCAACAAAACTCTAGGTGTGAAGTGAAACTAAAGGGGTGGCAGTGTGGAGAAGGGAAAGAAAAAGATGTTGCTGGCAGAGAATAGGGTGGAGGCCCACACACCAATGTGTCACAGTTGGAAGATGATGACTCAGGATGCTCTTAGCAGATTCTAATTGTGCCCAGTGCAAAATATCACAGATGCCCCATAGAATACTGGAACGAAAAAGAAATGGTGACTTTTCTTTAGAAACACAGAAACAAGCAATCACTCAAATCTGTCTCTGACACAATGCACACAGCACATATTCAGACCCTTTCCTCTGGAATTCTCTCCCAAGACATGTTTGCCAGGCTCCTATTCAGCTGACTTTTAGAAGTGTGCCCCCTTATCCTCATTTTGAAAGCCGTTTTATTCAACCAATATGTTATTGCTTTATTGTTGCTTTAATATTTTAATCATTTTAGGCTATATTTTAGCAGTTGAAGGTTAGAACAAAAACATGATTTAATGTCAAAAATAATGCAAACCTCTGAAATGCACTTTTGCCCAGTTTACTGAGATGTGGCACAGACAGCAGGAAATGAGAGGAAGGCTGAAGCTTATATACTTGTACTTGGAAGTTAGCATCACTGACTTTATTTATGTATAACTAAACTATGCATAGGATCAGCCTGAAAGGAGGACACACCTCTTATAGTACAACCAGGCCGGCAGGATGTGCAGGAATCTTATATCCTAGTAGCACCAGTGCCTTTCATCATATCTGCTAATCAAATTCTAAGCAGACAGGTTATGGAGTAACAAAAGGAAAACTAGACTAGCATGCAACTGTACAAGTCTGTGTGCAATACTCCTCAGGGTGCGCCACCATAGCTGAGTCCAAGAGCTACCTTATGTCCATCCTACACTTCTGCAACCCTTCTGTAATCTTATTATGCTGTGGAGTGTTACCCAGATTAAAATGAACTTGGATGCCTTCCTGCCTGACAACTCATGGCCATGCCCACACACATAATTTTGAAATTGAATACATTTCCAAGCCTGGGCATAAACAATGTGTGGCACTAATTACTTTCATAAGCATAAGCATAAGCATTTTATTGTCATTGTGCACGCACAACGAAATTAACAGCAGCATTCCTCGATGCACACAATTTCAGACTCATACATCATCCTCACTTTCCCCTTCCTCCACCCATCCCTACACAGCCCCAAATACATCAATATGAAGCAGCGGAGTTTAGCATAGCCACAGCTCTAGAGTAGAAGCTGTCTCTAAGCCTCTTTGTCCTAGTTCTGAGGGCCCTGTATCGTCTGCCAGATGGTAACAGTTTAAAAAGAGAGTGTGCTGGATGAGACAGGTCCCTCAGAATATTTTGGGCTTTATTTAGGCTTCGGGAATTATAGATTTCTTCCAAGGAGGGAAGAGGGCAGCCGATAATCCTTTGTGCAGTAGTGATCACCCTTTGGAGCGCCTTTCTATTCGCCACTGTGCAACTGGAGAACCATACACAGATGCAGTAGGTTAGGACACTCTCTATAGCACAGCGGTAAAAGGACACCAGAAGTGTCCTTACTTTGTTTCCAGTAAATCACATACCCGAGTATCAGCCAAGCACCAGCATTAACACCAGCCTTGGCTGACCACTTCCACAAACTTCTTCACTTAAGAAAGACTTTTCCTGTGCATTTTTTGGGCAGGACACATTTATACCTACAAAGTTAAGGATGGGCCTGGCATTATTTCTTCCACCACATCTCAAGACAGGGTCGGAGTGAGGGGGGAACTGTGCCCAGGGCATGCATGCAAAAAGATCCACCACCACCACTGAACCCAAGGGTGCATCCCAAAGGTAAAACCCTCATACATTGGCAGTCAAGGCCCGGCCCTTTGGAAAGACTCAGGGGCAGGTTCAAGGGTGAAACCTGCCTATTGTGAATCCACTGGATCCCATGCTACCCCAGGATGTCAACTAAATGGTTGCACCATCCTTACCAATATTGTAAGTGCTGTGAAGTCGAGCCCATTAGTCCAGAAACTCCGAAGAAGAAGAAGAAGAAGAAGAAGAAGAAGAAGAAGAAGAAGAAGAAGAAGAAGAAGAAGAAGAAGAAGAAGAGGAGGAGGAGGAGTTTGGATTTATATCCCCCCTTTCTCTCCTGCATATGAATATGGCCTAGTAAATGGCATATGAAGCTGAATATGGTCACTGCGGGGAAAATATTCAGCACATGTTCTAAGCACTCTCTTGTTTAAAATCATTCCAAGGGAGCACATTAACCGTCCCACCTGAATCCAACCGAAAGCTGCAGAGGCGTTCACTCGATCTTCGCAGCCTCCCTGGCAGCATCCTCCAAGCTCGCCTCGGACTCACTCCGACAAGTTGTATCAAACTGCATCGCCCACGCCTCTCTGTCCCTTTCTCAAGGCACCCCCTCCCTTTCTCGATATCCTCCCCACCACACCCCCAGCACCGCCACCGCCTGTCCAGGGCGACCGAAGCCGACCGGCCGCTGCCCCCCCACCACCCAGCCCAGCCCAGCCCAGCCCCCTTCCAAGGTGATTTGCGGGCGAGTGCCAGCGCGATGCGCAGCTACGGCAAAGGACCGGGCGCGACTGCTTACAGGGGTGGCTTCGCTTCGCTGGCGCTACTGGTCGGCTTCAGCCGGCATCGCCTTTTTGCCGGCAGCTTCGCGGCGACGTCTGAGAGGACGAGCTGCGGGGCTGCCGGGCTCTGCGGTGGAACGCGGGGAGGGCGCACCGCTCTGCACCGCTTCCCCCTGCAATCCGCAGCGCCGGCGCCGGCCGCCTGGCGCTCTCCGTCCGTCCGCTCGCACGGCAAAGCGGCAGGCAGAGCTCTCTGGCTCCGGCGCCCATAAGTAGGTCAGGGAGGCACTGAGCATGCTCGAGGCTGAGCCAGGCTGCCGTGAAAAGGCACTGGCTCGGCGTGGGCTCCTTTCCTTGCAGCGCGCACCGAAGGTCACAGAACCTATTGGATGGGGTGGCGCACGAGGGAAGGGAGGGAGGAAAGGTTTAGCCTTTAGGAAAGCCTCCCCTTGGTGATGATGGTGGGGGGAAACCTGAGATGTCTTCCAGCAGCAGTTCGCAGTGCTGTAGGACTGCACAAAGTTATTAGCTGGACAAAACCGATTTACCTGCTGACGCTTTGAAAGGGGTGGGGCGGCTGCCCTCAGGCTGGAAGTCAGTTTTTATTCAGCAGAGGCAAGATGTGACCTTAAGTACGACCAGCCGTTGACGCTGCGTTCGCGGGAATCCTCGTTTCTTCAAGCCCAGTGCTCTGATTGCAAACCGCTTTCTGAAACGGAATGAATTAGACCACATTGTTTCTGAAGAAGGTACCAACTACCCAACGTTTCTGAAGAGCTGCTGCAGTTTACGGAGATATGGCATTGTCCATGCTAGGAGTTCCTGTTTTCTCCATACAACAAATACAACAAATACAATACTTTTAATGGCATATACTTTCTCCATACTCCAGTCACCTGAGGTGGAAAAAAGAAAGCAAAACCCCCCACCAACCATAGGACACCAAATTTTGAAGGAAACACAATCCTACACAGATTTACTCAGAACCCTCCTCCTGTCAGATCAATGGGTCTGATCCCAATAAAGTATTCTTAAGATTGCACTGGAAGTCTCAGTGATCCACAGTGTCATTTTTTAATTTTCACTGCTGCCCAGTCCCTCTGTAATTCCATTATCCTTCTATGTCAGCCTTTATTACAGACTACCCTTGGCAGCTAACCCTTTTCTGTCCATTGTATTGTCATAACTTCCCTTGGATTTTGGGATGGATACGCCACTTTATTGCAGCCACCATCCTCCAGTGTTATTCTGGGGATAGTGATTTCATTTCGCCTGCTCTCTCCGTGGCATTATTTTAATCAGAACTAATAGACAGGCATGCACAGGCTGCACCACCCTGCCTCTCCCAAAAGGACTTCCAAGTGGCATAGGGAAAGTGCAAAAGTTTCTCCGCCGCTGAACAGCCTCGATGGAGCTGTTCAGACATAAGCCACCAGCATACGGCAGCAAATGGGTGTCACCTTTCCCAACCATGACCCTGGATTGCCCCTGCTGTGCCGACTGAGGCAGCACAGGCATGGGAATGCAGGCGCTAGTGGTCAGTGCCATGTCCCTGCACCAGGGGAGAGTGGTGGCGGCTGCATGCCAGTGAAATCACCCTTCGCCAGGTGAGTGCCCTGGGGAGGGCAAATCTGCCAGCGTGGCCAGTACACCACCCCCACAGCACATTTGCTTTTGGATGGGCAGCTAGACACTTTGTAATACATTTGACATAATTACTTTGAAGAGGTAGCTACGTTGGTAGGCAATAGAACAGTTAGATCCAAGTACAGCACTGCCTTAGAGACCAACAAGACTCTCGAAAGCTTATGCCCTGAAAATGTTGTTGGTCTCTAAAGTGCTACTGGACTTGAATCTAACTGTTCTCCTTTCAGGAATATCATTCCACCATATACCCTAGCACCCTATTCCAGTCAACACATGTACAACCTGCATACATGTGTATACGTCTCTAAGGAATAGCCATTTCACATTACAAATGAAATTGGGGACCAGTAAATGGATAAATGGGGGAAGAGGGGTGTTTGTGGCATGTGTTCAGCTTTGCATGTGTTAAATGTAACATGACAATTACTCAATATGTACATGTCTTGTACACACATTCAGTGTAAGTTGTGAACAGGGCTATTGTCAAAGTCCTGGGAGCTAATTCTCCAGATGTTTGGCATGTCTGTGTGAGACCAAACTCCGTGGGAACATTTTGGCAGTGTGGCTAATAAAACTGAATTTGAAATATCTGGCTGAAAGATATCTAAAATCACAGCACCGCAATAAGAGCTCTACTAGTGCATGTATAATATTTTTGGCTTTAAAGGTTGCTTTGAGTCCTGTTTGGCAGGAGAAAAGCAGGACATGAACATCTAAATAAGAATGATAATCACAGGTATACTTTTCTTGCATTTGACATCCCATCCTGACCAGATTACTTGCTGCTTGTCATCAGGTTACACCAGGGCTTCCCTTTACTGTTCTGCTGAATTGGAGGACTGCACCATCAGCACAGGGAAGGGCCCTCTGGAAGCCTGGCAGTCAGGAAGCTGACAGAGGTTTTTCATGACACATCACAACAGCTTTTTCAGGGGTTTTGCCTTGTGCTCTTGGATTAATGAGCCCTTAATCCCTTAAATTGAATGTGCACAAAGGCCTTCTACAAGGGAGGGAGGGGAAAGCAAAGGGTACTACTATGATATATTAATCTAGTTCAGTTCAAGCCAAATGCATATATTCCCATTGTATTTAGAGAAATGGATGATTGTGCCCATAGATTACCAGGAAGCATTCTAATAAATGTCAGTGTGTTACAGCAGCTATTCAGAAAGTGTCAAAATGTCATTCACTGATGTTGCCAGTTGTATAGAAATGGGGCTGCTCTGTGTCAGAAGCAAAATTCCATGATAAGAAGCTTGGATCTTTCTCTTTCCTTCATAGTTTGTTATATATAAATGGAAAATACAACAGGAGTCTATTAACACCTTGAAGATTGAACATGTTTACTCCAGTGTAAGCATTCATGTGTTTGAGTTGATGTTGGACTCCAGTTTATTTTTCTCCAGTTTATTTTCCTGGCTACCCAACTGGAAGTATCAATGTGTAAGAGAAGACACATTTATTAATAGTTAAAAGATATAAACAAGCCTCCAATTTGTTTCTGCTGTGGTGTATTGTTTACCTGTTAAGAAAGCCACGTTAAAATGACAGATGTAGACCGTTAGCTTTGCCATGAGGGTTGTTTGCCACACGTGACATGATTACAATACGGAAAGAGAATTTTAAGAATATCACAACACTGTTTGCAGTGTTGTCTCTGAAAGGATGAAACTAGCAGAGCAATTCTGTCCTCTGGTTAAGCCAGATAGGCAGGGTAGGAGTTCTATTCAACAAAATGCTGTTGGGAATTATTGTGCTGGCAGAGAAAAAACCCTTGTGCCAATGGGAGACTGCTTCTGAAACCCTGGAACTGGCAGGATGGTGAAATTATGGAGAGAAAATGGACTGCACCACTCCAGACTACAGGTGCAGGATCACATTTTGGAATGTGTTAATTATCCCTGTAGATAGAAAACAAGCCCAACTAGGAGAAAGAGAGAATGGAAGTTTTCTCCCTGCTATGCTAGCATTCTGTCTCCATAGAGTTACTTGTGTTTAAAAAACCCTCACATTCCAAATTGGAATATCTCACTGAAACCCTCACATTCCAAATTGGAACCCAGCATCTTCAGAAAGTACTGTCCATATCATGACCTCAACACTGGGCCTTTCTCCACTTACCTTAAGCCCCGCACTACTTAAGGAGTAGTGCAGGGTCCTGGGGCACTCCCCATGACAGGGGCGGCAACAGCACAGCTGCCCCGACGCTGCCGCTGTCGCGCCCCCTCAGCGTGCGGCATCCCTGGCGCTCTTGTAAACGGTGCCTTTTGATGACCCCGCGCTCTGGGGACGCCCGGGCGCACGCTAGGGTTGCCGCGCGCTGAGAGCAGCACGCGGCATAGGGGGGATCAGGATGAGTGGGGAAACGCCCACTGTCTTCTCCTGCATATATAAAACAGATCTCAGCCAATAGAGAAAAAGATTTGGTGTTGGGGAGGGGGAGGAGTGAAAGGTAGTCGAGATCCTATGCTAATCTGGTGGCTGATTCCACCTCCTCAATGGTGTAATATTACATCTGCAAAAGAGACAGTCGGCACTTCCACACATACAAAATAATTCACTTTCAATCCACTTTAAATGCACTTTGCAGCTGGATTTCACTGTGCGAAATAGCAAAATCCACTTGCAATTGTGAAAGTGGATTGAAAGTGCATTATTATTGAAAGTGCATTATTCTGCATGTGCGAAAGTGCCCAGTGTACAATAAGAACATCTCCACTGAAGTCAATGAAAAATTTGCCACACTTGCCCCTCCCATCTTTCATTTCTATTGCCAAAATCATAATGGAGGTCATGCAATGCTTATCCAGGAAACTCTGGGCATGGTGAAGGAAAATTTGGTCAAAAGAAGTCTTTTGTATAAATGGGGCTTCCAGGGAACACAGATTGCATAACATCTGGTAACAGCCCCATGTCTAGAGACTGAGGAGGTGATTTCCCATCATGCTCTGATTAAAGCAATAAGAAGGATGGCCACCTTTGCTTATGTACAGCTGTATTTCCCAGCCTGTGGGTCCTGACCCAAAAGTGGGGAGCCAGTGTGTTGTAGTGATTAAGAGCATTCAGCTAGTATCTAGGAAAACTGAGATGTTCAGAAGGCAAGTGAGGTTTCTTGAACTGAAAATTTAGTTTTAATTATCCTATTCTTTCAGGCTTTTTAAAAAAATTGTACTGCTAGAGTTGCCAGCTCTGAGATAGGAAATACTGGAGGTGGTACCTGGGGAAAGGAGGGTTTGGGAAGGGACTTTACCAGGGTAAAATGCCATAAAATGATAAAATCCACCCTCCAAATCAGACATTTTCTTAGGGGAAATGTTATCTCAGTTATCTGAAGATCAGTTGAAATAGTGAATGATCTGCATATGCCACCTGGAGGATGGCAACCCTATTCACTTTTTGACTTTCGTTGCTACTTGCTTTGAGGATTTTTTTGGGAGGAAAGGGTTATAAATATATTAAATAAATACATTTGTGAATTTGTCTAATGAATGGGATTCATTTGTCTAATGAATGGGCCCTGAACCGTGAAAGAATCAATCTGAAAAAAAAAAGTATTTATCCAATTATATGTTTCAGGGCTGGTCATTGCAAGACACTTTGATCAAGTGCACTTTGATCATTGCAAGACACTTTGATCACGGGTCCTTCACCCTTACTGGAACTGCTGTAAAATGACTGTTGTGGCTGAATTAAATTAAACAGAAATGGAATTTTATGTGAAGAATGTGCAGTACATGGGAGCAAAATACTCACTGTGCAGTACATGGGAGCAAAATATGCACAAAATACTTACTTTTGGTACATTTACCTTGTACTAGAATTTAAAGTTATTTGTCACACAAACCTATGCTTTGAACTGAGTTATAGGTTTTTTCCTATGCATATCTCATAACACCATGACAGAAATAGGACTATTAAAAATTGATGCCAAAGTGAACCACCTCTTCAATAATGCTGCTTCACTTCCAAAATGGCCATGGTTTAGTGACAGAATGAAAGTTGCAGTTAGTTTCACATCAGTAATATTTTAAGGTCCATTAGCTTAGCCTAAGTGGCAGCTCTGGTACATGTGACTTTATACTTGTGCAATATCTCACTGAAACCATGCAAAGTAGCTGTCCAGTTTAAGGAGAGGCTGTCTGGGTCCAAAGTCACACGAGTAAGGTTTTTTTTTTTTTGCTTCACTTGCATTATGCTTCAACAAGGCTTCAATACTTTGTTGTTGTTGAGGATCTTTTAGGGTTGCCAGGTGTCCCTTAGCTACTGGGTGGAGGGTAGAAGGCGGGGAAAGAAAGAACAGTTGCCAGCTCCAGCTTCAGAAACTCCTGGAGATTTGAGAGTGGACCCTAGGGAGAACAGGAATCTCACTGAAGTATAATGCTACAGAGTCCACCCTCTGAAGTGTTCATTTTCTCCAGGGCAAATGATCTCTGTGGTCTGGAAATTAGCTCTAATTCTGGGGGATCCTCAGCTCCCATGAGGAGGCTGATATCTGTAGGGCCTTTACAGAGGTTCATGTGAGTAGCAACTTGCTGGGCCTTAATAGTCAAGAGAGTTGTTCTGTTGGTTAGTTGAAATAATATTTAATTCTGTTCATTGATCTGTGTGGTACCTTTTCCTTTGATTTCCAGATGACTGGTACTCTGGCTTCAGGGGATTTCTTCAGTAAAAGGAAAGGAATTTACATACTATGAGCAACATGTACTGGCATATCTGCACATTCCTTCTTTAATCTGTCCCTCAAGCAGAGGCGTAGCTACCATGGGGACATCCGGGGACAAGTGCCCCGGGCGCCACCTTGTGGTGGGCGCAAAAATTGCAGGCTCGTTTATGGCTTTTTCTATTTTTCAGGTTTTTTCCATTTTTGGCCTGCAGGGGGCGCAGTTTTTCGGCTAGCGGCACCAAAATTTCAGAGTATTGTCAGGTGGCTCTCCTGATGATACCAGCCAAGTTTGGTGAAGTTTGGTTCAGGGGGTCCAAAGTTATGGACCCCCAAAATGGGTGACCCCATACTCCATTGTTTCCAATGGGAGCTAATAGTAAATGGGGCTACCATTTTGAGGGTCCATAACTTTGGACCCCCTGAATCAAACTTCACTAAACCTAGGTGGTATCATAAGGATAGTCTCCTGCTGATACCACCCAGGTTTGGTGAAGGTTGGTTCAGGGGGTCCCAAAGGATGGACCCCAGACTAAAGTGCCCCATTCCCCATTGTTTCCAATGGGAGCTAATGGTAGATGTGGCTACCCTTTCGAGGGTCCATAACTTTGGGCTTCCTGAACCAAACTTCACTAAACCTGGGTGGTTTCATCAGGAGAGTCTTCTGAAGATAGCCTACAAGTTTGGTACTGTTAGCTTAAACATTGCTCCCCTGACAGGCACCCTCAAATTTTCCCCAGGTTCTCTCTTTAAATCCACCTCTAGAGTGGATTTAAAGTGAGAATCTGGGCTCCCTAGATTAAAAAAAACATTGAAAGTATTGTTGAAGGCTTTCAAAACTAGATTCAACTGGTAGTTGTGAGTTTTACAAGCTGTGTGGCCGTGGTCTGGTAGATCTTGTTCCTAACGTTTTGCCTGCATCTGTGGCTGGCATCTTCAGGGGTGTATCACAGAGAGAAGTCTGTTATAAGAGAAGGCTGGACATAGTGTATAATAGACTTCTCTCTGTGATACACCTCTGAAGATACCAGCCACAGATGCAGGTGAAACATTAGGAACAAGATATACCAGACTACGGCCATGCAGCCCAGAAAACCCACAGTAATCAACATTAAAAGTGATGCTGTTTGGGATGGGGAATCTACCCTGAAACAGCATCACTTTCAATGTTGTTTAAACTAGGGAGCCCAGAGTCTCCCCTTAAGGTGGATTTAAAAGGAGAATCTGGGATCTGTAGTTTAAACAACACTAAAAGTGATGCTGTTTCAGGGTGGTTTCCCCACCTTCAAAAAATAGCATCACTTTCAATGTTGTTTAAACTAGGGAGCCCTGGGTGTGTTCAGATTTGTGTGTTGGGGCCTGTTCTATAATGTGATGGTGACTTTGAGATGACCTGGTGCAAAAAATGTTGTTTGGTTGTGGTGGGGGAGGGACGCTGCCCATATGGGGGGGGGGGCGCAAAACTCAGATTATGCCCCGGGCTCCATTTACCCTAGCTACACCCCTGCCCTCAAGTATGGCTGTAAGTGTGTTTTCATTCACAAACTTCCTTGTTTGTATGTTGGAGATATTTTATTTTGATGATCTCTAATGAAACAGATAGAATTTAGATTTTTACCCCTTTTTTCCATGTCAAAGAACTTCCATTTGATTTATTATATTGATACTTGAAGTGTATAGAGCTGACGAGCTGGGTTACTGGCAATAACTCCAAGATCTTTTCTTATGGGGCTCTTGCATCTTTAGAAAATGAAGGTATATTTAGAATCATACCAGAAGCATAGTTGTGCTAATCTATTTCAGTAAAATTAAACAAAAGTCTAGTGGCGCCTTAAAGACTGGAAAATACTTTCCAGTATGAGCTTTCATGCATAACACACTTCATCAGATGCATGAAGAATCATGAATATTTTCCTCCAAATTAAATTATATTGCAACTAATGGCATTTATTTCTATGTGAGCTTCAAATATAACTCTTCCTATAGTTTTCGGTGTGAACAGGTATGGATGGAATATAATCTTCAGGAAATAATTTGATTTTTCTCCCTAAAATATCCATACTGAATTCACAACCATCTTTAATGTCTTTGTATCAACCCTGTGCAGCTGATATGCAGGTTTTCTGGAGAGTACAAGGCTGGTGGCCTATACTGGTCCTTCTTTACAGGTCACTTAATTGCAATTTACAGTTGATGTTACACACATTCAGAGATACTGACCATCCAGTACCAGATTTAAAAGAATTTTGAAGATTCCAGTTGTCTGTTCAACTAGTATAAAAGAAATATGATTGGATTAAAGATGCTTTTTGAAAAAAATTAAAATTAAAATTAATTAAAACATTTTTAATTTTCAATTGGAGAGAAATTAGTTCTTGATCTATATTTCCAGGCATTTTTTTTGTAGTTCTGATGCATTTCTCTGTTTAAAAGATACACCAGACTAGTACAAACTTTTATTGAGAGATTTGGGCCAGCTTCATGCCAAGTTTTTGTTTTTCAGTGATATAAGCTTGCCACCTGCTGGTAATACTGTATAAGTTTTCATGTTTTTAAAATACAGTACTTTTAAAAAAATAAAATGTTATCAAAACCCTTCTGTTCTCCTGGACATTTTAAGGGCTTGAGTATGCTTGTCATGTTTGCACAGGAACTATGCACGAAACATCAAAGTACACACTGTTAATTTATGCATTATTTTAATTTTGTTAATGCACTCATACCTGTATTGAGTCTAAGCCTATAAAGTGGTCTATAAATACTCTAAATAATTAAATACTCACAAAATGTGGAGTAACATACTGAACGAGTGTGTTCCTTTTCTTTCCTATGTTTCTCTGATCAATACAGCTTGAGCAATGACTAGAAGAATACTAAAGTCATTTCTAAAGGAAAATAGGACACTGAAAATTCGCAAGTGATAAGGTCATATTTGGATCACTGTATAGCATCAGGTAAGGAATAACATCCCTTTGAAAATTATTAAACAATAAGTGTGATAAAAAGGTAAAACTGAGTGATTCCTAACAACAGTAAAAAAATGAGCATTCCAATATTTTATGAGATAAGGCATAAACTTTACCCTGGCCACAAGGACAAAGATGACCTGAATATGAAATATTACAAAACCTTCCATGCAGGTGACTTTGGGCAATCACATTTCTCAGAACTCTCTCAGCCCACATGGAGGCAGGCAATGGCAACCTGCCCCAGAACCTCTCTTTGTAATCTTATGGGGTCTTTGTAACCAGTTTGTAACTGCACTTCGTAACTGCACTTCCCACCAATATTGCCATAGAAAGTCAAAGACCAAGATGTGCTACTGGATTTGGCTTCAGTTCCCCTCCACTGTAGCCATCACCCTTGTCTTTTCATTGCTCTTTAGTAACCCAAGGGGATACCTGGGCTCTAACATCTTAGAGAAGGTGCCTGGGAGTGAACATGTCAACTTCCCATGTCATTTCTTCATTCCAGAGGTCAACCAGAGTATCAACAGGAAGATTCCCTAGAGCCACCAGAAAGGCATTTTGATCCATGTGTAATAAGAAGTGATACTAAGAAGTTACAGATAATCCTAAACTTTTCCTCCATAGATAAAAAGCAGCTTAGGGAATATGATTCTGAGCTGGAAAGTGTTCTGCTATATACCTATACCTGTCTCCATTGCTGTCTACACCTGTCTCCATTGCTGACACCACAAAAGAGTTTAAACCAGTGGCCACCACTTTTACAGAGGGCCCATTAGATGGAGGCAGTGCAAAGTTATAGTGTTAGGAATGTTGTATTCCTACATTTGAAGTGAAAATGTGTGGATCTAGTTAATAGTTGCTCTGGAAAAGTATAAAATGGAAGTCTAGACTAGGGAGAAAAGGTTTTTTCCTATTCTTGAGTTTGTCTTAACACAACTTGCTATTTTGTCTTAGATAATTCATCTTTTAAACTGATTTTCCCTGGCTGGAAATAGGGGATAAAATAAGTAAAATTGGTGCAGTGCTTGGAAAATGAATTTGTATCCCAAGAAAGTGCCAGACTGTATATTTCTAAGGAAACGTAGGCCATGGTAATACTGTCTTTACAAAAGCAGCTGTCAGATATTGATAATAATGATTCATTGTGGAAGGGGTGAAATAAATGATTTATTTAACAGCATGCTCAGTGAAATTAAAGGCACAGCTTTTGAATGTCAGTCTGTGAAGATTTTTCCACAAGTACTGCTTTGTCAAAGACTTCATTCAATTTCTTCCCTTATAAGTTCGGCCAACTTCTGGAATCCCTAAATAAAAGAACAAATAAACATTTTTAAATACAAAAGAAGTGTCATAGGTCACTGAGAAGAGAAGAATGAACTACCAATGCATGCAAACAGCCCTGTCACTTTCTTCTTTCAGCTACATACCCTTGAAGATAAATAAAGTCAATTCATTTTAAAGAAATACAGAACAGGCAGGTTTGTTTTGCTTGGAGCAACCAGCTAATTTAAAGGAACAATTGTAACTTAAAAAACATTTCGGTGGTAGTACTATTAGTTAATTAAACATTCTTTTGAACAAATTAACTCTTTTTTATACTGAAAGAATACAAAGCCAACATTTTTGCAGCATTTTCTTATTACAAATGTATCCAGTATAGCAAATATTTTGAGGTTTTTGATTAAGTTTCTTTTGTTTACAGTAAAAAAACATTTATTGTTTTGAAGTACACTGTAAAAGCAGCACTCAAGCATGCAGCATCCTTATACACTACTATAGCTACAGAAACCATGCCACATAAAAAGTTGGGAGGATACTTGGTACCACTGGGCAGGGGCCCACCAGGTAATTTTCCTATAAATTAAATGGCCAATCGGCTGCTAACTGTAAAAAACATTCATTGCTAAAAAATGTTTTAAGCATATTT
Source organism: Sphaerodactylus townsendi (assembly GCF_021028975.2). NCBI lineage: Eukaryota > Metazoa > Chordata > Lepidosauria > Squamata > Sphaerodactylidae > Sphaerodactylus > Sphaerodactylus townsendi. The sequence continues at coordinate 38,443,475 of NC_059434.1, read as the reverse complement.
TAAAAAATTAGCAGTTATGAACAGTAGAAGTAGGATGAACTGAGTTGTTTAGGAAGCCATATGTGCTGTTCAATAGATGCCTCTGACAGTTGTACAACTGTATTCTTCTGTCAGATAGGGCAAAATATCAATGGACAAGATGAGTGGAAATAGCATTTTACGAAGAAAAAATACAGACCTATTTTGGCCTTTAAGGGAGAACTGATCAGGCCCAGGCCTGACTAACTGAAGTGGGAGGTAAATAAAAAGTAGGTTGCTGAATGGCTGAGAAGGAGAGAATGAGGCAGGGAAGGGAGAGGATGTGGAGGTTGCCAGTAGGAAGGAAAGGGGAAATAGTATGGGGAGGAGGATACAGGGAAAAGTGAGGTGCCACTTCATAAGTCATTGAGTGTTCCCTACAATGCAAATAGGTCTGGTCTAGCAGCCAGAACCACACAACTGGATCAGTTTTCCTAGACAGAGGCTGGGCCAGGGGTGGGAAGATTAAGACATGGAGATGGATAAAGGTAGGCTGGCTGTTAAATAAAGAGATAGAGTTACCAACTCCAGGTTAGGAAATTCCTAGAAATGGGGGGGGGGGGGAGCCTGAAAATGGTGGGATTTGATGATTGGAGTCACCTCATAGGGGTATGATGCCATAGACACCATCTTCCAAAGCAGCTATTTCTTCCATAGAAAACAGGGTTGGTGCTGGGTCTTCACCCTAAAGTTGCCAACTCCAGGTTGGAGAATTCCTAATGATTTTTGGGTAGAGCCTGGGGAGGGAAGTATTTGGGGAGGGGATGGACATCAGTGGTGTATAATATCATACAGTCTACCCTCCAAAGCAGACATTTTTTCCAGAGGAATTGATCTGTGCAGTTAGGAGATCAGTTGTAATTCCATGAGATCTCCAGGCCTCACCAGAAGGTTGACAAGTCTTTCTCCCCAGAGCTGGTGTTTGCCCCACTGAGTGACAACAAAGGACAGACTGTATGTTCCCTCAAAGGGTCAAATAACATGACTTCTGTAGTGCATTTGAGACCAGAAAATGACAAACAGGGAAAGCTTTCTCACAATTGCCATACATTACATCCCAGATCCAAATTCAGGTTCCCCTGGCTGTTATTTACCACTTTAAAATACTGTAGAGATCTATTAATGAAAACAAGTTTCTTATCTCGCTTGGCCTCAACTCTGTGCTGGACTGGAATCATGTTCAGACATTAAGATCCCTTCAAACAAATTTTCTTTATGACCACTGATAGAATAAACTATACTTGCCTGGTCCATTTGATCTGGAGAAGCAAAAGAAAAGGAAGCCCTGATGTAGGGACTAGGTTTTGAAGAATCAGTCATAAAACCTCTCCCAGGAAGCAAAACCACCTAAAAATATTCAAAACTTTTAGTATTAGTGTACATCTACCTTTTAAAATAACGATTTATCAACCATGGATTAATTTTTTTGTTCACCTTACTTTGCCTTTATCAATTCATGCCCATCACCAATAACTTGCAGCCTAACAGCTGATCAGTCTAGCACAATAGTGTGGTCTCCTGGCTTCTTCATGCCTTCTCCCATCTACAGCATGCAAACATAATTCCAAGGGAACCTTTTATGCATTGGGTGGAATTCAAGAGTGCTCTTCCTTTGGTGGAATCTTCTGTTGACCTTTGGGTCCAACCCATTAACATAAACTAACAATGTTATTCTTTTTAAGTTCCCGCTCCTGTGCTAAAAATGGCAACATGGTGCCCAGTTGCATGAACTCACTGTGGGACCCAAGCACTCACACCAAATAGGGCAAACTTTATCTTGCAAGACCATATTTATTTTAAATCTAGTAATAAAAATTCCCTACCCCTTTCTCCATTGCTTTTTTTGTTATCATCTCGTGTGTATCAGAAATCCCCTTAATTTTAATCCACAGAAATAGTCCAGCTTCAGGAGTATACCATTCTGCTAAATCTGGAAGAGAAAGTAGGACACTTGTGAAAGAACGCTAATGAGATTATTAAGCATTTGAGTTGGCAGAGGAACACTTTGGCATGAACAGCTCTTCAACCAGGTGTTCAAACAGTTTATGTCAGAATTTGGTGCTCATTGTAAGCCAATTAGTAGTTGTTTAAGATAATGCTGCATGTGTATTTATTTTTTAGCACACCTTGTTCTGGGCCACTTCACATGATGTGAGCTGCTGTTCACATGGAGTCAAGTGGACATGTCACAGCTGGGTGTCAGGTTGTCACTTACAAACCTACTGCTTCACTCTTCGCCTAGAGTAGCACTCGTCCACTGGAACTGCTGAAGATTCTCAGCACTGGTTTTATGAACTGACCTAGAGTTTTACCTTTACAATGCCCCCTCCCTCCCCCCGGCGCAAAAACCAGTATCAGAAGAACTTTATTACAACAGTAGCTCTTTTAATATAATCTTGAAAATTCAATGGAAGAAGTCAGGATAATCTTGTAATTATTGATTATCTGAAGTCCTAGCAGTCATTGTGTTGCACCCGGTATTGTCTATTCTCCATTGTATAGGAGGAAAACCTATTACAGTTTGATCAGAATGCTAATCTAACTGCCAGACTTTCCTTAGAATCTCAAATGATGTCTGGTACCTCTAATACTCCCATCCTATATGACTCATAGTTTCTCTATCCCAGCATGCTGTTTCGAAGCTCCTGCCTACACAGTCATAGAAGCCTATATAGTCAGACTACTGCTTTTAGACAGTACGCTAACGATTGCATGAGCTTATCTGTAAGAGCTGGTATATGTGTTGTCTTGATTTTGCTGCAGCCATTTTTAGGTTGACATTAACTCTGCTCATAATAACATTATTTTTAAGTTAGAAGAAGAAGCGTTTGGATTTATACCCTGCCTTTCTCTCCTGTAAGGAAACTCAAGGCAGTTTACAAACTCATTTTTCCTCCTCTCCCCACAACAGACATCTTGTGAGGTAGGTGGGGCTGAGAGAGTTTTGAGATAACTGTGACAAGCCCAAGGTCACCCAGCAGGCTTCATCTGTTGGAGTGGGGAAACAAACCTGGTTCTCCAGATTAGAATCCACCTGATCTTACCACTACACCACACTGGCACTATAATGATGCACCCACTCCTTGCCCATGATTATCCAAGAGGCAGTGAGGGATCTGCATAACAGTGAGAAATAAGGTTGGTAGAGGGGGAAAAAATTCGGCCCCAGTTCGGGTTTGGGCTTAGTTCGGGTGTATGGGGTCGGATCCGCCAAATTCGGAGCCTGTCAGGCTCGGATACACCCGAACTTGCATTGTCATCCGAGATTCTCGGATGCGTTTTTATTTTTTTGGCTGTTTTTTGCGTTTTGGCCTGCAGGGGGTGCATTTTTAGAGGTATTGGCACCAAAATTTCAGGGTGTCTTTAGGAGACTCTCATGATGATATCTCCCAAGTTTGGTGCAGTTTGGTTTAGGGGGTCCAGAGTTATGGACCCACAAAGGGGGTGCCCCTATCCCCCATTGTTTCCAATGGGAGCAAATAGTGGATGGGGCTACCCATTTGAGGGTCCACAACTTTGTCCCCCCTAAACCAAACTGCACCAAACATGGAGGGTATCATAATGAGAGTCTTCTAAGGATACCCTGAAATTTTGGTGCAGATAGGTCCAGAAATACGCCCCCAGAGGCACCCCTAGAAATTTGGAGGGGATTCATTGTTCTGGTTGTATTTTCCAGCAGTTCTTCAGCAGTAGTGCCGTAGGGCAGCCCTGTGCTGGGCTGGCCTGCTACTGTTCTCTTTGACTTCATTCAGTTATGCTGGAAGCAGCAGCAAGTGGGTGAGTGCAGTCTATTTTTGGGGTGGAGGGGGGTTATTTGGTGTGGGGGATGGAGTGGGGCGCCGGAGGGGTGTGTGTGTGTGTCTCCCCCCCCGCATTCTTGCCGGCTAGGTGTGGAGTTTCTCGTTTTCCCTTCCCCTGCTTGTGTTTTTTTTATGAATGAATGGAGTGTGCCTGAAGGATTTTTGGGGTGGAGGGGGGTTATTTGGTGGGGGGGATGGAGTGGGACGCCAGAGGGGTGTGTGTGTGTGTCTCCCCCCCCCCATTCTTGCCGGCTAGGTGTGGAGTTTCCCGTTTTCCCTTCCCCTGCTTGTGTTTTTTTTATGAATGGAGTGTGTGTGTCCCGATCTTCCGCACGTTTTTCTTTGTGGGGGTGGGGGGTGGGGGGTCCCGCCTGTACTGCCCTTGCAGGGCTTGTGTTGTGTGTGTTTTTTCTTTTGCGGGGGGATCTCGCCCGCACTGCCCTTACAGGGCTTGTTTCGCCTGCAATTTTTTTCTTTTGGGGGATCCCGCTCGCACTGCAAGGGCTTGTTTCACACGCGGTTTTTTTCTTTTGGGGGATCCCGCTCGCACTGCCCTTGCAGGGCTAGTCTCGCGCGCGGTGTTTTTCTTTTGGGGGGATCCCGCTTGCACTGCCCTTGCAGGGCTAGTCTCACACGCGGTTTTTTCCTCTTTTTGTGGGGGATCCCAGCCGGGCTGCCCTTGCAGGGCTTGACTTGTGCGTGCCGCATGGGGTATTTTCCCCGGCTCGGGCCAACACGGTTCAAGTGAACTGCCGCTCCGAACTCCAGAGGGTGCAGGCTCAGGTAAGCAGTGCCCGACCCTCCCCCGAACACCACATGGCTCGGCCGACCCTGCGGGTCGGCCGAACCGAACTGCCAACCCTAGTGAGAAATCATGTGTTCATGACTTGGCTTGGAAAGCTTTCATCCACCCACTTTGGGGTGTGTCTGGTGATGGCACAAAAAGAATGATAAACTATACTGCAAATAGTCTTGGATGACATTGCAAAGATGAAGTGCGCATTTGACATACATGTAAATGGACAGAAATGCAATAAGAACCCAAAGTTCATGGGGAAGGAAATAACCCTTCAAAACCTATAGTCCAAATTGAGGATTCATAGAATGTTAAGTAGTTCAAGCACCCTGGTTCTATGCCCATTTCATGGAAATATTAAATCTACTTCCTCAATGTTGATTATGGGTTCTTGCCTGCAATTTTCCTGGGATCACTGTATAGTAAATCTAGCATGAATAAAAACAATATACTAGTTGTCACTCAGACCATGTCTACCTGTACCTGACCTTTCAGCCATTTGTCTGCTGCAGCAAGCATTAGGTCCCTCTGTTTTCTGTACGATGTTGCCACTCTAGAAGTAAACAGTCAATGTACACATTCTTAGAGAACAAAAGTAGGGATTGTGAGTCAGACTTAGCATTTCCATTATATTTTAACTTGCAAGTGACACACACAACACTAATATAGGAGGAAAGCATTTCAGACAGAACTCTCTCTCTGTATTTAGATGGCTACTGTCAAGAACCCCTGGACCAGAAGATGGGGATGCAACATTTTGTGCTACAATTGTATTTGTGCTACAATTGTATATATTTTTTCTAATGCATGTAGATTGTTCAGTGTGAATTTTATATTCACCACAAAGGGATTTCCCTTTGCATATATATCATTTTTCATTTTGTTGGAAAATAGCTTGGAGAATGCACAATCCATCCAAAGTTAAGCACTTTCTATTGTTAAGCATGTTCGAGTGCCATGCAACTGGTAGGTTTAAGTGTGCTTAATTCTGCTTTGCATTGTGCTTCCTAAAATTTAGTGATAATGTGCTTAACGGTACCATCGCCATCTTTATTGCAGTTACAGCTTTTTAAGTTAGTCAACGTCAGTGGGTTTAGAAAGGTATAACTATGAAGTACAACTATTTCCATTTGAAAGGTGTAACTATGCAGTACAACTATTTCCATTTGAGAAAAAAAGAATGTAAAAGTTCTCTAAATGAGAACTCGTGTGGTACAGTGGTTAGAATGTCAGGCTAGCATCTAGGAGACCCAGGTCTGAATCCTTGCTATGCCATGGAGACTCGCTGGATGACCTTTGCCCCCCCCCCCCCCCCAAACCTACTTTATACAGTTGCCATGAAGATAAAGGAGTGGAGAATGATGCATGCCTCTGTGGGGAAAAACAATATCTAACCAATACTGCAGAACAGTTTCTTCACTACCCTTCCATATATATACATTCTGATGCCTTGATGCTGGGATAGGGGTGAAAAGTTGGTTATAAATAACCAAAAATTGAACTTCTTTGTGACAAAAGTAAATCAAATTAATGGGGGCGGGGGAATGTACACTGAAGTTAACAATGGTCATCTTCTTGATTCTGGCTCATATTGGTTTGCTTTAAATTATTGCTTGTGATTTGTTGTTGTGACTGCTGCATTAGTGTGAGGTCTGTTTTAATGCAGTTTGTTTTCATGTGGGATTATTTTGGGCAGATAGGTTGTTTCAATTTCCCCTAAGTTGCTTCAATCACCTTTAACACAGAAGGAAGCACAGAAAAGATTTAATTTTTTTAAGTAACTATTTATTGTGTTTATTGCCCACCGTTCTCTTTGAGACTCAAGACAGATCACGTCAATATTTATTTAAATCCTATTACATTGTTTATTCAATGTAATAGGATTTAAATAAATAAATTTTGACCTTTATTGATGAGGTTGATATAGACAGTATTTTCAGCCTTGGCCTTTGTACATCTAGCATTTTGATTAATCCCTTACCTGTCTATATGGTCCAGGAAACCTTTTTGTCCCCATTTCTTAAGGAGCTGTAATAGGATAACCTGCAAAAGAAAGTACCATACATCTAAATCAATACCATAAATAAATCTGTAGAAACTATTCTATAAAGTATGGGACTTCAGTGAGCATTCCAGTTGCGTAAAAGTCTTGCTACCCAAAACAGCGATGGCAATATTATTGTATCTATGTTCAGAAAGAACATGCACCAAGATAGAATGAATCCCTAAATAAGCATGCACAGGAATGCAACCTCAGTTCTGAACACCAATCACAAATATGACTAATGTTTACCTGTGTAAAAGTGCTTGGTTGCATTGTTGAGACCTGGGTGTGTAGAATAATCTTGTCAATAAGTGGTGCGGGTCCTGTTACAAAGCCTATTCTGAATCTGAAGAAGGTATAAGAATTAGTGTAGCATAGATAGCCCAGTAATGTATGTAATGCGTAAGTCAGTACTGCTTCGTAATCTGACAAATGGAGTTTTTCAGGACATCTGAGAGGTCTTTGAACTGCTATTACTTGCAACACTGTTATTGAACTGTTATTACTTGCAGTTTCCATGCATGTGCTTTGATTGTCTCATCAGCAAATGATACTATAGATAATGGATTCATGAGATATTAGTGGCTAAGAAGCCACTGTTAAGTTATGGCATACTATGGCCTTCAACAGCTGTTGCAGAGGTAGAGTTAAGATAATTTAACTGGAGCATGCGTGTACATGTTATATCCCAGTCAGAAGGTGGGAGAGGGGTGTTTCAGAGAAGGAACTCAAGATAAAGATAAAGAGTTAGCGAGTTAAGAATCCGATGTCCCTATTTATCCCTGGGGAGTCCATTGTTCTGAAGTTGTGAGTGAACTGAGGTTCACCAATTGTGAACTGTACTATCCTCTTGAAGCTTCTCTGGCCCCTTCCGCACATGCAGAATAATGCGTTTTCAAATCACTTTCACAACTGTTTGCAAGTGGATTTTGCTATTCCGCCCAGCTTCGAAGAGCATCGAAAGCAGTTTGAAAGTGCATTATTCTGCATGTGTGGAAGGAGCCTCTGTTTGAGGACTACTTTAGGTCAGCAGTGGAATGACCTGGATGATTAAAATGTCTTCCCACTGTTTTTTGTGTGTTGGATTTCTGTCTGTTTATTTTTTTGCATAGAAACTGTGTAGAGGGTGGAAGGGCACTGCTGAAATTTGATATCATATATAATATTGGAAGATAAACAGAGAAGCTTCAAGGGGAGATTGCAATGTAAGTTTGCTGAACTTGAGCTCATTCATAACTGGAGAAGAAAAAGGGAAGGAGTGTTAGTTTTCTGGTATCTGGGCAGGGGATAGGGTCATAGAGGTAAGGTGATGGCAGCAACAGAAGTAGAGACTATAGTCCACCCAATCTACCTCATCTCACCTCACCTCACCGCACCATAAAGCTGGCCATGATTTATCACTAGCCTAGTTACTCATTAATTTACTGAGTTGCTTTATTAACATATTTTGACAATTTTGTTTAGTAAAATGCCCACAGGAATTTGCTCTACAAGGCAGTGAAATCATAGGAAACTCTATAGTTATCTGTGGACCATTACAGTTGGTAATATTTGACAGATCCATGATACTGTTAAGTGGTTTCATAAGGGTGATTAGTATGTCGCTGCTGGTGAGCATGTTCAATGTTTTAATACTTCACTCACCCAGAAGAGATAGTTTTAGAGAAAGAATCACATCTGATGACTCGACCATCAGTGTCCAGGGAAAGAAATGATGGTGCTATTGTCTGAAAAGACACAAAACCCTGTATAACTAAAACTAAAAACTTCCATTAAAAAGCAAATGTTTTGGTTCCTTATCATTGTGTAGATGAGATGAGATTAAAAGTGATAAGCTTTCCCTGAAAAGTATAAGAGATATTTTTTGCTGCCTCCATGGAAAAGAGATTTCCTTCTTTCCTGTATGCTGCTTGCAAGATGAATCAAGATTGACTGATGATGTTATTGACACTTATCACTGTGCCACACTTAGGCCAAGTATGTATAGAACCTTCTAGGTTCCCAAGGCAGCTTTTCAAGGGACCTGAGAACTTCTCTCCTACAAAGGCTCAATGGACCAGATTTGGTTGAACTCCTTCATGTATACACTGCATTTCACTCATACAAAATGTATTTACAAAAGTGAATATCCAAGTTCCATCACTGGCATGACTATACATTTTAAAATGTTCATGTGTATGTGGAAAACTTGTCATACTGATAAATCTTTGTCCTAAAATCTGAATGTCTTTATCTATGGGACAGCATAATTTTCCAATGTAGTACACTATCAAATGATTCAATTCCAACAGAAATAGTGCTGCTCTTTATGTTGGAAGGTATATAAAAAGTCAATGGCTTGGATTCCAAGCCTTGTTTCTGTTTGTGTCTTTCTTCATCCATAGCGCATAGATAGTCCTCCATTGTGTATCACCTTGCTCCAGTGCTAGCTGCTTTTTGGCTCTCTGAAAGATGGCAGGCCTGCATGAATTGAAACTCTTGGTGTTGGAAATACATGTACCACAGCAGAGGATCACCTCTGCCATGGAAAATGGTGAAATACAGACAGAAACAAGACTTAGGATACAAACCATTGGTTTTTGGAGGCAAGTTTAAGATTTCTTACAATATAAAAAGCAACACAAGACCATCATGGAGCTTCAACTAGCAACCTTGAGGATCTGGAAACATAGGGCTGCAGGTTACAAGAGTGCATGAAAGGCAGTTCCAACAGGAACATTAACACAGCAGTCCATAAAATTACTAGTTAGGTAACATTAGGTAGTCCATTCAGTGTATTTTGCTGTTCTAAAGATGGTCAGATCAGCTGTCCTCTTTCTTTCTGGGAAACTTATTATTAAGCAGATTACCATGTCTACCCCAATATCTCCCAGCTACTGGCCTTCATCCAACCAAATTCTAAAATGCTCTCCTGCCTTTACTCCTGATAAGATTTAAAATCAAAGAGCTAAAAGTATATTCCTTTTCGTCAAGAAAAAAAAAGCATATGACAACATGCAAAGTAGGGAATGGGTGTATTTTTACCTTTTCATACTGGAGAAAATAGTATGGGTCATCTTCTACTATAAGGAAGTTGTATTCTTTAGCAAGCTAAAAAAATCCAACAACAACAGAAATTTATTGTGGGAAAAATTTCAATGAATTCAAAAGATTCCATCAACAAGTCAAAGAGACAGTGTTTCCATCAAAATGTTAATAATGTCCATGGATTGTCAGGGTTGACCAAAAGTTCACATCCCACATTTTTATATTTACATTTTATTTTTAGTTCCTTGGGACTGGTAGAACTGTGGGCAGACAAAAAATCAGCATAAATATTGTTTAAAATAAATAAATGTAATTAAGTTAATGTAAAGCACATTAGGACTTGCAGATCTTGAACTGCTGATTTGGTCACTCCATCTTCACCTGCTAGGAAGTGAGAAGAGGTGGGCTTTGACCTCTGGTTGGCATAAAGAGAGAGTCAGTCAGCATTCATACCTGGAATCTGGCACAGAAAGAGAGGTTAGCCCAAGGAAGGGGCATATATGGGCATGTGTCAAGCAGACTCTCCTTCTTTTGAAAACCAAAGTGATTTTGGAGTTGGCGAATGGGCTTTGCCATCTGTAGAAATTTTTAGGAGGTGTGAAAGGCCTTTTTATTTCCTCAGGATTTTAAGAGTTATTTGTCAAGGCGCAAATCCAGCGATATTCTTAGGGAGAAAGGTTAAGCAGGGTTTTTATGTTTTTTAGATTTAGAGTCCCATCTGAGGGGGGAGGAGAGGCTGAGTCTGCCTGTGGGAGTGGTATGTGGCTGCACTAGTGGATTTACCCTCCCCAGGGCTTTTATCCAGTGGAGACGCAATTCTGCTGGTGTGCAACTGCCACGGCCTTTCCCAGCACTTGAACATGGTGCTGGACACGACACCAGTGTCCAGGCTCTACTGCCACAGATGCCAGCTTAGTGGAAGCGGGCTGGGGGCATGACCGGGGAAGGAGCTGACATTAGTCAGCTTCCCTCCAGCCATTCACTGCATCATGCTAGCAGACGGGTCCTCTGACTTCTGCCACCAAAAAGTGTGGTCTACATCTGTTAAGGCCAATGGGGATTTCTCGGCAGTAGGGAAGCTGTTTTGTTTTACCAGCTTCCTCAAGCCACTGGGAAGCCTCTTTGGGGGCAGTGATGTGGCACGGCTGTGGTGCATGGCCCCTTGGATGGGGCTGCTAGAGTTGTAAGCTTCTTGAGTCACTGAGAAAAGGTGGGTCATAAACGTTTCAATAAATATTTAAGCAAATTTGTCAACATACATGTCTGCTGCATACATATGCACAGTGCACAGTTGCAAAACTGGCAAAAAATTAAAAATAGTTTAACTTAAAAAAATAAAGACAAGAGCTGAAGATAGGGACAAAGTCCAGCAGCCAGCAACAACTCTTCTACACTGGCCAACATGTCCAGTTGTCAAGTCTGTCACTCGAGGAAGTGTCTTTCATCTGCTGCTTTAATTCACAATTTTGTTCCTACAAAGACATCACTGTAGACAGCCGATCACTTCTGCCTGGTGGAAATTCTGCCTTTGCTTCTGCTTGCAAGTGATGATAATTTCCAGCCCTGTAAATTACCTGGTAAATCTTCTTTTTGCGTTCTGCTGTCAAGGAGCTTCCGGAAGGATTGCCGCCATTTGGAACGGTATACAGGAGCTTTGGGGTCTTGCCATTGAGTTTATGGATATTTTCAGGTCTCCATCTGGAAAGAATATCCTTCAATGCTTTTGGAATAATACCATGTTCATCACTAGGGACGACGATAATGTTGCAATCCAGTGGCCGGAGCTGTTTGTGAAAAGAAAGATGGCATCACACATAACTCAATATTCATGCAATGGAAACCATAGTTATAATGATTGATTCTGAAATGTAACATGCAGGTGGCAGACAAAGATCTGTTGGTGACAGTGGCAGGCATGCAAAGTCACATGCAGGAGTACTCAAGGGAAGTGTCAGCTGATTAGAGAAAATGATGGCTGGGATGGGACCTAGTTCCTAAATCTCATTGGCTCATTCCGCACATGCAAAATAATGCACTTTCAAACTGCTTTCAGTGCTCTTTGAAGCTGTGCGGGATAGCAAAATCCACTTGCAAACAGTTGTGAAAGTGGTTTGAAAACGCATTATTTTGTGTGTGCGGAAGGGGCCTTTGAGAAGTTTAGGAATTCAAATCTGAGATTCTAACTGGCCACACTGGATTTGTTGTCCTGTTTATTAAGCCCTTTGCCCAGCCCCAAACCAACATTTACTTTAATCTATTTACAACTCAAAATAAACAAACAAAAATTGCATAAAGAAACTTCCTGGCTCAGTACAGCTTGCTGAAAATTGGATCCTACTAATGAATTTTGCATCATGTAACATACCATGTTTATACTTATGCTTTGCTTCTATTTTTAGACTTCTGGTTGGTTCTACAGTCCTAACCATATTGCATTATTCATTGAATGTCTCATCTGTCAATTGTATTGACTCACTCTGTGTAATTCAACTTGAGTCCAGATGAGAAAGGCGAACTATAAATAACACATATAAATAAATAAACAAAAATACAAAATCTCTTGTTAAAAAGTCTTGGGTGGGAGATCCTGGATAGCTGCAACTAGTCATAGTACACAGTACATAAATCAGTGATGGCAAACCTTTTCGAGACTGAGTGCCCAAATTGCAACCCAAAACCCACTTATTCATCATAAAGTGCCAATACTGAGGTTTTAGTTTAGAAAAAACGGTTGGCTTTGAGGTGTGTGTTACTCGGGAGTAAGCTTGGTGGTAGTCAGTGGCTTTGCTTTGAAGCAACCGTCCAACTCTTCCTACGGGTGAATCACAACCCTGTAGGAGGGTTTGCTCAGAAGCAAGTCCCATTGCCAGCAACCGAGCTTACTCCCAGGTAAAGGATTGCGCTGTAGTTCTTCGCATGAAAATCAGTGGGGTTTAACAGTGCTTAACAGGGTTACCTACACTGCTTCCCCAAAACTAGGTCATAGGTTTAATGCTAATAATCGAGATGTGTGTGTGTGTAGGGGGGGTAGGGGACTCTGTGAATGCCCACAGAGAAGGCTCTGAGTGCCACCTCTGGCACCCATGCCATAGGTTCGCCATCACTGACATAAATGAATGGTCTGACCTGTTACAAAGCACCTTCAAGAGTCCATAGGTTCACCCAGGCACTTTTGATACGTACAGAGCCTTAAAAATTACTCACCCCCGTCAGGGTTGCAGAATAGTTTGGCTCATCCATAAGGATATTATCTCCTGGGTTGATAAGCATATCAAAAATCTACAAGATAAGAAAGAAAAGCTTCAGAAATATAGGCCATTTTGCCATACTGACAGGACCATTTGTGTTCCAGATTTTAGTTTGGGTATCCCTCATCACATTTTGTTGCTCTAGCCCAACAATTCATAAATCATGACACAGAACAAGTGTTGTTTCAGAGGGTATCTATGCTGATACCTGACAAAAGGAGCGTTGACTCTCAAACGTTTATGCTCTAAAAATCATGTTGAACTCTATGGTGCTACTGAAAAAAATGAAATAATTGTCAAAAACACAGTCAGCTTTTTTCTCCAATATGAACATACTAGTCAGAAAAGGGAGCTAATAATTAATAAAGCATAGACAAATGTTAAAAAATATTGAAAAATGTTGAAAAAAAGTCTTGAATGAGCAAGATTTCAACCCCAAAGGTACAGGGAGAGTAGTATTCTGTTCTTGCACGTTGTTGCTCAGCTAGGCTTAGATGTTTGAGTGCAAGTGCTGTAATCCCCTTGTTGATGAGTGATTTAATTGCCAAAGCACAATTTTTCTGTTGATATTTAAATTGCCCAGACCTTATTAAGTCCATCCTGGCTCCCGGATGTGATAGATATCTTCATTTGTCCATTCTCAGGAGTGTACTTGGCTGTTGGTGGGTCATGAATTTTCATTTGTAAGTCTTCTAACCATGACACTAGTTCTTGAATTCTGACAAAGAAGAATGTACTTTCTTTTCAGTATTCTGTACTGTACACAAAATATAGACCTTCATTTTAGCGTAGAATAAAAATATGATGTACACAGGATTTTGTCTTATACCTGAGTCAGACTACTGATCTATCAAGGTCAATACTATCCATTCTGGGCTTTTCTGCATGATTCATTTAAAATATTTTGAGACAGGAAATAATAGTTGGGCAGGAAACATAAGACACCTCCTGAGCTCCTCACAGCCAGGCAGGAAACATCTTGCAGATGACTTGAGGGGAAAAAAGTCCACCTTTCAGCATCTTTAAAATAAGATGGATTGCCCTGAAATAAGGATGTCCTAAAGACATCTTGGGTAAAGAGCTATGCAGAGTTCTTCTGTACAAGGCACCTGTTTTTGCTTCCAAAGATTGTCTTATTTGTGCTGTGCAGAATGAGCCAGTGTTTCTTTTTACCTACTGCTTAAACCTTTTTACTGGAGATGCTAGGGACTGAATTCAGAGCCATCTGCATGTAAAGCAGATTTTCTACCACTGAGCCACCGCCCCTCCTTAATCAAGGTGAATAACCAAGCAGAGATAAATGCTGAAGGCTTTTCTTAGACATATAGGAGAAACACTTATTTCTGGGGAGTAGGAACGTATTCATTAAAATTATTTGACAAGACAAAGGTCAGTAATTTGGCTAAACAACTGGAAGGCCAGACTTTCACAGACTCATTCCCACTCCTACCAAAGAATCATTAATTGTTTTATATTTGCCTGACTTGTGTTGAGACAGGATGAAATATATTTCTAAACTCATTTATACTTGTCGGGTAAAAGCACAGTTCGATCTTCGGAGATGCTGTATTTACCTTGGATGAAAATAGAAATACTATGGAGATCTCTCAGTCTGTAAATGATAAATTGCACATGCAACCACAATTTGGATCAAGATCAGGGAGTTTAAAGTTTCAAGCTCCACTCAGTTTTGCTAATTGAAACAGGACTCCCCACATTGCTAGAAGCAGTTTAAAAGGGAAACAAGTCCCTGTTGAGAGGAAAGATTGATGCTCTATGCTTTTGCATCTCCTTGTTCAGATCCACAAAGCCCCTAAGGCCTCAGAAGTGAGAGGGGAGAAGGTTACATTGAACACCATGATCCTCCTCCTCCTCCTCTCTAACCTTCCTCCTTGCTGGTTTAGGAGCAATGGACTGGCATGTCCTCATAGGTTTGCTCCTTCCCTCTTATAAAGGCCTCCCCCCCTTGACAGGATTGGCCCATCCCCCAGGGGTCTATCCCTGTTTACCCCACAAGACTTGTCACCTAAACGTCAACATCTACTGTGTCTGTTTCTATCCCACCTTCCAGCTATATAACTGTTTGGGTGTTAAAGGCCCACTAGCCTAGTTGAAGTCTTGA
The DNA here is from genome assembly GCF_021028975.2 of Sphaerodactylus townsendi. Taxonomy (NCBI): domain Eukaryota; kingdom Metazoa; phylum Chordata; class Lepidosauria; order Squamata; family Sphaerodactylidae; genus Sphaerodactylus; species Sphaerodactylus townsendi. The sequence goes on along the minus strand of NC_059434.1, from coordinate 38,428,420 downwards.
GACATGCCTTGGGCTCAGCCAGTTGCGTGGCCAGTGATACTAGAAACTAGGAACATCCAACAAAATTGTCTAGGAATAGGCTCAAAACACACAAAAGGAAATAGTTTTTTACACAACACATAATTCATGGGATGTAGTGATAGTTTCTAACTTAGATGACTTTAAAAGTTTTAGAAAAAGTCAAGGGGGACAGGCTTTTTGATGGTTATAGGCCATGGTAAAGTGAATATCCAACTTCAAAAGCAGGCATTTTGAATAGCAGATAGTGGGATCAAAGAATTGATGTCTGTATGTCCTGAAGGTGTCTTTCTGATTCCTGTTGAAAACAGGATTTTGAACTAAAAGGGCTCTTACTGTGCAATCCAAAGTGGTGTGTGTGTGTGTGTGTGTGTGTGTGTGTGTGTGTGTGTGTGAGAGAGAGAGAGAGAGAGAGAGAGAGAGAGAGAGAGAGAGAGAGAGAGAGAAGTGGCATAGACACTGGAACAGACAGACTTACCCTGACAGCAGGGCATCATGGCACAAGAACCAGCAAGTGGTTGTCCACGCCATTGCTCCTGTGCTGCAGGAGGCTGCACCAATGTTCTGGAGACATTCCAAATGAGTTTCACTCAGGAATGCCCACTACTACCAGCAGCTGACTCACACTACCAAAAAGTATGGCATTAAGTCAGTCTTCCCTATGGGATTTTTCAGTTGGCCGGGATTCTTTTTGTTTTCCCCCCTTCCTGCACCACTTGAAGCCCCTTTGGTTTTATGGTTGGGTACACTCACAGTGTCATCCCAGGTTGCTCTACCCCGCCCCCCCCCGCCCCTTGATTGGACTTCTAGTCTTATCTGGCAGGACAGTTGCATTCTTATGCAGAGTCCCGGGTATCCTGGAAGTAAAGTAACTCACTGCATGCTCTAGGCCCAGGAACAGACATATTTATTCTTTTGGGACTAAAGTGAGTTTAGAAAAATGAAACAAAGTAATGTATGATTTTGATGAATACCCTTCTGCAGCATTATATTGGAGAGCAATCTTCATCAGCTCTTCACCTATTTCAATGGTAGTTCCATCAATAAGCGTGATACTTGCTGTTTTTATCGGGAAATAGTCAGCATTCGGCATACCCCCAGCAAGCATGATTAAGGAGGACATCATCTTTGCCAGCTCTTCTATTGTTAACAAAAAGAAGAATAATTAAGAAATTGCAAGAACTCTCTTATATAAATCAAAAGTAGTTTAATGAGATACAAAATACAACAGTAAATGTTGCTTTTATTCCCTGTGAACCAGTACTAGTTTTTTGTACTTAACGAACAGGTACAAACATAATTTGTGAGGCATAGGAGAACAATAAATATAGCAATAATTATCGATAGCTATTGTTTACCCAATTGTGCTGTTTTGTCACATAAGGACATATGCTGGGATTGAAGGTGATTGAAGGAAAGATGTGTATGAAGCTCAAGCATGGGATGGCTGGGTGCACTGCATCAAGAGATCCTACTATGGTATGGTTGATTGCATCATTTCTTGATATACTTGAAAGATTGCCTCCTTCCATATTGTCCAGCCCACCGTGTAAGATCTGCCTCACAAGCCCTGCTCTCTATGGCCCAGTCTAGGTAAGAGACAGATGGTAAGAAAAGAGGCATCTCAGTAGAGGCATCTCAGTTACGGAATGCTCTTACCCTTGAAGCTTGCCTAGTGCCTGCATTGCTTTCTTTTAGGCTCCAGATCAAAATGTTTCAGTTCTCCCAGGTTTAAGGATTTGACTTTAACACTACTTTAGACTAGAAATTGTTTTTAAGCTATCAGTCTTTTTATGGTTGATGCTTTTTTATGCTGGGCTGAGTTTTTAATACTGGATTTTAATATCTTTTAATGTTTTGTTTTTATCGTTTTTATATTATAAGCTACTTCAGGCATGTTCTTAGAGAGGGAGCATAACATTTTTCTAAATAAATAAATTACAGACGGAAAGAGAAATGTTTCTTTCAAGACACACGTGGTTAGATATATGGGTTAGGATCATGTGTATATACGTGGAAGTTGATGTTATAAATTTATTCCAGGCTCACAGAGAATATGCTTGGGCCCTGAGATTGTATTGGGATAGTACAACAGGAAACGAGGAATTCCCTTAAATAAATAATGTATTCTGACACTGAATCATACACATTTTGCTTTGTGGTTGTTTTATATTCCAGTCAAATGTTCAAAAATTATCAAAGAGAATATTATAGATGAATACACAAAAGTCTAGATGTTTTAGCGACATAAAAGATAGAGTTACAATAAGACACTGTAGTTTTTTCTTGGTTTTGACTATTTTAAATCTTAACTGCACGTTTACATGAGGTAACATTTGATAGTAAACTGCTGCAGCAAGTCTGTTGTTTCAAACCGTCTCTTTCCAGTGCCTTAATAGTAGTAGTACATGGAAGCCACATCAAATCAGGCAAAAGCTATGGAAAATACTCACTGGTCAGTCTTAAAGGATTTGTTTGCCTTGCTGCGCTTCTTTTGGACAGGAAATGGGAGTAATCCATATTGGTCAGGCATGCAGCTGTTGGCTTTCAAAACATCATCAGAAATTGGAAATAGAACTTGGGAGCAAATGGAGAAACATTTAATTTTTATGACATTTCTGACATCTTTCTTCACACAGAGAATATTTTAATGCTTTGGGCTCATCTGCTCATCTGTTCTACTTCATAAATCACCAGATTTCTTTGAAGATGAAATGTTAACTCTGGAGGGTAATACACAAATGTCATGTAACCCTGAATAATTCTTTAAAAGGGGAAAGTTACGATACATTCCTAGGTGGTGTTACTCTAGTCTAAGCCTTGAGAGACACAACGTCAAAAGAGATTTTTATATTGCACACAGGATTGACAAAATTTAAATCCAAAGGTTTTACCAAGTGACAGAGGGTGTTTTAATCTAAAATAGTCTTTTATCGTTCCAACAACCCTCTTCAGAAATAATTTACATTATGCTCAATATGACTTGTTCCCAGGTTATAAAAATGTGAAGCAGAGGCAAGAAAATTCAGGAAAAAGGATCACCTCTAAATTTTCTTCAAAGGAAATATGAGGAATTTGGGGTAGTGCAGTTTTTTTAATGATATATTTTCTATTTCGGAATGGGTGACAAAAATTTCAGCCAAAGCTCTACTGACATAAAAATGTGGATGCCCTGTAAACATTTTCATATACGAAAAAATAGTCAGTTTTTAATACCCTGTTTTTCTCTACCACAAGGAGTCTCAAAGCTCTTCCCTCTCCTTCACACACACACACACAACAGGCACCTTGTGAGGTAAGTGGAACTGAGAGAATCACCAAACAAGTGGAAAAGCAGGGAATCCAACCAGGTTCTCCAGATTAGAGCTTGTTGCTCTTAACCACTACACTTGTTCAACAAATATAAGACAATTGTAGCATTAGTAAATGATAATTTCTGTACATACTGATGACATACACATTTTTGCATTTAGACAGTGCTGACTGTACTCTTTGTGAGTGAGTCATGCCAGGTTTTTTTGCATGTACACTGTTGATTGCCTTCACCTGTTGACATTCAAACTAAGAGGCAATCAATATGTGACATTTGTCATGTGTTCTCCGCAGGAACTTGTAGCCATATGCTAGCAGCCAGTGCCCATGGACAATTCTCTCTAGAAGTGCCATGCAGCCCCCAGTTCTAGTGGGAATAGTGGCTTGGGGGAGGGGAGAAGAGGGACTCCCCCCCCCCATTTTCCCAACTGAAGGATAAACCCAATGCATGATTAAAAATAGCTCTGTGTCTAAAGGACTAGCAAGCAAAAGAGTAGAATTACCGGTAACAAGAAAGTAACTGATAGCATGAACCTTGACAGTAGTGCCTAAGTCTACCCCTTTTATGATCAAAGCAACATAACTGATGATAAAATCAGTGGCTGAGCACAGACTGAAAATTTGGATGCAGATGATTTCTGATTGTCGGTGTTGGTGGGAGAAATTGAGTGGGCCATATATTTAGTTCTATCTGCTTTCTTTGACCAAGAAACTAAATACATGTATATAAGGAACCAAATATAAATTTATTTATTTTACAAAAAAAAATGTACCTTATGTCTCTGCCCTCACCATTTAAAGCATACGTAATGAAATCACACTTTAAACTATTAAAATCACTCCCTAAGTACACATCATCAAAACAATAAGTAGACTTAAGTACATACAAAGACATTAAAATTAAAACATAAAATATATTTTTCAGGTTGGGTTTCGCTAGGACAAATAGATTTAAAAACTGCTCTTGCTTACTTTCACTGAGCTGGTAGACTATTTAGTAGCTGACAGATATTAACATTCAAACACTTACTGGCAGAATCTAGTGTCCACAGCCTGATCAAAGGGATGATCACCAAAGACAGTGACTGCTTTCGTGATGGGTGGCTTTATAGCACATACTTACTAGGCAGTGATCACTTCCTGGTCAAGAGTGACCTTGTTCATTCATACATGTTCCCGGTAGCTCTTAGAAGAAAATGGATTTTCTCAGGGCATAAATATAGTAGGGCAAGAGGAGGGTGACCAAGTCCCTCACTACACTGTTTTCTTGCAGCTGCTGGTACTTGGATTCTGGGAGATTTGGATTTATAGCCTAGCCAAGAGTGTGACTACTAAGCTCCAATGAAACTCTTTCTAACGATGGGGTTGGTCCCATTGTCTCAGCCACTCAGTGCATTCCATGTCCCTGATAAGTCTTTGAGGGATCTAAAAGAATGTGTGGGTGGAGGTAGAGGTATAGTAGATGACAGAGCCTTTCTCTCCACATTTCCTTGGCTGCTGCTGGCCTGTGAAAATAAAATCTAGAAAAGTTCTAGATTTTTCATTATTTTTTCACCATCTGCCAGTTCACAAAGAAAACAGTGAATTATTGTAGGAATTCAGACATGTTCCTCTCCAGTGATGTGCACCTTTGGCACTATAAAATAATTATTTATCTCTTCTTGCATTTTCTTTTTTCCAAACCATCAATTTCCAGCAGACTTTGTCCGAATACTTAATAATTTACCAAAGTAAAAGTTAAATTACAAACATTCTCATAGGGAAAAAATAAAACCGTTCTGAGTGGCAAGACAGAGAGAGGGCTCTTTCTCATGTTACATTTTCACTCGTTATATTGTTGTGTAGCCTTTTATTCCCTCTCCTCCCAACATTCTGCATCTATCTAGCTCTACCTTGGGGTTAGTTTGGGCTCTCTTTAAAGCATTATCAGATCAGCTTCACTTTCCATGCACAATTCTTTTTCCAAATTTATTCTCTCTGAAAATCCATGCCTTTTGCTATTCACTGTGAGAATCCACACACCCTACTGTCTTTCCTGTTCTTTCCTCTCCTTACCCCACCCTTTGTTACCCCAACATTATTATTAGCAGGAGTGCGTTCCATAAATCATACCTCCCTTCCCATTAGAGTTCTGCCTTTCCCTACATATAAAATGACTCTTTCTTTTTTATTTCCTTCTTTAATGCTTATACAAGAAAGCCACACACAGAATGCTAAGTATGGCATTTAAATCCCTCTCACCAGCATTAATCTTCATTTAATTCTAGTGTGCAGTTTTGCTAGTACACTTGCACAAAAAAAGGGGAGTGACTTTTAATGCAGCCATCACCAACATCGGTGTTGCCTTTGGTGACATACATAGCAATGAAGATCTGTGTGCCTGCACATGTACAGAATGGGTGGGGAGGACCCTAGTGGAATGCAGAACAGATACAAAAAAACAATGTAGGTGCGTAGCATTCATCACAAAGCTGATCTGTTAGTTTGCTGACCAACCAACTACCGTACATACTCGTATATATAAGTCAAGGCACCTAATTTTACCACAAAAAACTGGGAAAACTTATTGACTCACGTATAAGTCGAGAGTGGGAAATGCAGCAGTTACTGGTAAATTTCAAAAATAAAAATAGATACCAATAAAATTACATTAATTGAGGTATCAGTAGGTTAAATGTTTTTGAATATTTATTTCAAAGAAAAACAGTAAACTAGCTCTGTAAGTGGAAAAAAGGGTCAACAAAAACAATATGGTCTCAACAATAACTTTAAAAGTTCAAAAACCTTAGCTCAACCAGCAACCAAGTTAAAACACAAGAGTTAAAATCCTTCAAAACTGGATTTTTGGTCAGGGGAGGAATGTTTATGTTAGCAGTACCAACTTTTCAGAGTATCTGTAGGAGACCCTCCTGATGATACCATCCAGGTTTGGTGAAGTTTGGTTCAGGGGGTCCAAAGTTATAGACCCTCAAAGTGTAGCCCCATCTACTATTAGCTCCCATTGGAAACAATGAGGGAATGGGGGGATGATTTTGTTAGTTAGCCAGCCAGCCAGCCAGCCAGCCAGCCAGCCAGCCAGACAGACAGACAGACAGACAGACAGACAGACAGACAGACAGACAGACAACAGGAATAGTGCTGTACGAGAGACATGGTATCCTGTTTTTAATGAGAATACTTCTGTCTAGCAAAAATGGCCTTCTGTGGTTACTGTTTTACTAAAATGGTTTGCTAACATGTTTGGTCAATGACCTGGTATGAACTCTAATATATTGTTCGTTCTCTGAATAGTTTACTAAGATACAATCCGGTACAAGCAAGATAGAGATGTTGGGGTCAAGTAGCACAGCTGGCATTGCAGGGAGTCTTAGCTGGTCACTTGTCAACCAATGGCAGCTGCTGCAGGGCCCACTCATAGTGGCAGTTTCTTGCTAGTGAAGGTGGGAGTCAGGAGGAATCAGCTGAAGGCAGGGGAAGGGTCACTTTCACTGAGCAGTCTGCTATATGCACACCGTGCTTACACCTGTAAGCTTGGGAGAATTTTTGCATTTGCTGCAGGATGTACTAAAGTGGACAGGATTGCCTGTTGGGAACCATGGAAGCCAGGAATGCCAATTGACTTGCATGGGCTCAATTAAAACATGCTACAGCACAACATGAAATGCAATGAAAATGTGGAATGGATTGTGGGTGACAATCCCTGGGCCCAGATAGACTGTTTTGGAACTGGCATGATGGCCTGCAGAATGGAATGACAGCCCCCTGGGAGTAGCAGATATGCTTTTGGCCTGGAATGCCAGTCCCCAGAGTGAAATTTCAACCCCTGGGAGTAGAATGAGTATTCTGGGCCTGGAATGACAACCTCCAGAGTAGAATGACAGACCCTATGATTGAAATCAGTGCAAGGTATTCATTTTACTCTAACATTTGTGACGTGCAGATGTAGAGGCTAATTTCAGTCACAGCGCTGTCATTCTACTCTGGAACCTGTCATTCTAGTCTCAGAACATGCCTGCTACTCTCAGGGGCTGTCACTTCACTCTGGGGGCTGCTAATCCAGTAATCCAGTACTTCATCCCAAGCCAGCCATTCTCAACCAGGGTTCCGTGGTACCCTGGGGTGCCGTGAGCATGTCCCAGGGGTACCGCGGTAACACTACCGCCCCCCTAATTTTTGTGGTGTCTCCCACTGGCGCTAGCAAGGACATGGAGCTGACCCATGGGGCAGGGCCTGCCACAAGGTCAGCAGCCACCCCCCCCCAGTGCTTCCCTTCACCCTGGGAGGGGAAGGTGGGCGTGTGGCAAGCAGGGGCAATGGGAGGGGAAGGTGGAGGGTGGCGGCAGGGGTACTGTGAGATATGAAGAGTGAGGTCAAGGGTACCCTGACCTCAAAAAGGTTGGGAAACACTGTCCCAAGCACTTCAATTCTACTCAAGGAGCTGGCGTGTTCAGTCTGCGCTGGTAAATGCCAGGAATTCAGTTATCTCTGCTTATACCTTTGATGCTGAAAAACTGACACAGAGCTAAGATGGCCTGGTGCACTTGGGGAAGCTTATGATTGTCAGTTCTGGATTGGAAACTATCTGGAGATTTTGGGGACAGAACCTCAAGAAGGTGGGGTTTGGGGAAAGGGGAGCCTCAGTAGGGTATAATGCCATAGTGTCTACTCTCCATACCAAATCACTTTATTTTTCCTGCCAAAACCATGGGTCGTTTCTGTTTTCCACACCCCCATGTTGTTGCCAAACTCAATTTCAGTGTTTACTGTGCCATTTTTTGATACCTCACAGTTTCTTCCCTCTCCTCTTAAACTCAATATTCAGGTTAAATTACCGTGTTGGCACTTTGCGATAAATAAGTGGGTTTTGGGTTGCAATTTGGGCACTCGGTCTCAAAAAGGTTTGCCAACGCTGACATTATGTAATTAAATTATGCAGCACGGGCATGTTTGTACACACCTGCTTAATTTATGTTCTTTATAACAAAATAGAAGATTACCCCCTCACTGTTTTTTGAGCTGCAATTCTTTGCTCTAATTTTTGGAGAAGAGACTTAAAAACAACAAAAAGAGCATTATGATATTATATGCAAACTAGGGATCATGCAATAAAGATCTTAATCAATGTTCACATCTAATACCGTGTTTCCCCAAAAATAAGACAGTGTCTTATATTAATTTTTGCTCACAAAGATGCGCTATGTCTTGTTTTCAGGGGATGTCTTATTTTTCTGTGTTCTGTTCGTCGGACATGCTTCCAAACAAAAACTTTGCTATGTCTTACATTTTGGGGGATGTCTTATATTTTGCACTTCAGCAAAACCTCTACTACGTCTTAGTTTCAGGGGATGTCTTATATTCAGGGAAACAGGGTATTAAATGCTGCATTATCCCTGATAAAATGTTTGAAAGCTGACTTTACACAGAACTGCACTACATCCACCATCGCCTTGATGACCTGACCTGCAATATCTAGCTACTGAGTAGTGTCACTATATTAAGCTTTAACAGTTGCAAGCAATCCATTTACTTTTTAAAGCAACAAAACATTACTGATTTCCTTTCGCATAAGAAAACAATATTTTATGTTGCAACAAATCCCTTATAAAATATTAAAGCTCTTGTAAATGTGTCACTGAGATATATTTTCCTTAAGACTGCTGTTTTTTGTGGACATCCATTATAAATCATTTTTAATTGGATAGTGAGTGTAAAAGAAACACTCAGGTAATATTTATCTATCAGAACACTGACATGATTAACAAATTTGTGCCTGATCTAAGCATATAACATGACATAAACATCAATATCGAAAACAGTGATGGATCGTGCTTCATCTAGAGAGTTTTCTTATTGAAGTTTGATGATCTCTGGATAAAAGAGGCTTCCAAACTTTATTATTAATTTGTTAATATATGTGTCTGCTTGTGGTTCAGACAGTAAATTATTTTTACGGGGGTGGGGGAAAAGACATAGAGTCACACTTGCCTTTTGATTAGGGGAAGTCACACTTGCCTTTTGATTAGGGGAAGTCAGCCGTGAGCACAGCTGCGTGGCAGACAGTGGAGCTCCTCATCGTGTTTAAACAGGGAAACACGAGGAGACCCCACCGCGAAGGGACCTTGGGGCTGGGAGTGCCACAGACAACACTCCTTGCATAATAGGCCCTAGTGATTTCAATGAATCCAGAACTGTCTGTGATGGAAAACAGCACCTATGGAACAGGCAGAACTTTCGCTAAAAGAACACTTGTTTGCCAATACCTATAACCCCAGAGTCACGACTTACTCCAGAGTGAGATTCAGCCCTGCCAGCTTGGGGTGATGCCACCATACAGGTAGCCAGGGTGTGATACTGTAGCTATAAACTCATTGCAAGTCTAATGATACAAGAGACCAGTTGAATTCTACCTGACAATAACATCTCTCATTCTGGTCTGACTAATCATTCTGAATTACCTGTTTTTCAGGAAGAATAAATTATCATCTGACTAGTACTTCTACCTACTTTTCTGCTTTCCTACCTTTTTGCTTTGCAATCTGTCATTTACTCTGGCTAATTTCCAGCTTATCTGTCTTCAGACCTCTGACACTGAGAGATAGAGGGAGGTTCCAAGGGTAACTTCAAATAATAGTGCATAGACATTTTGGAAATGTATATTTGACCAGAACTATTCAAGACTTTAAAAAGGGAAGCTAAAAAAAATATGAGGGAATGCTTTAAACATTGTGGACACATTGGGCATTAACAGAGAGAAAACGTAAGTGGTACCTATAGCAGAAGGATTTGACTTGTGTAAAGCTGAGATAAGATTTCATACCTGGTTCACATTCCTTTGTTAGCATGGTTATGGATTCCTCTATGTGGTGCTGGTATACCTTTCAATGAGACTAATGTACAGCATTGACTGTTCACATCTGTAAATTTATTTATTGGTTTGCCAAGCTCGCCTATCATAAAGGGCATCTCAGGAAAGCATATACATCAGTATTTGTATATTTTGGCCTATGGGTGTGAGTGGGAGCAGGTGGATATCATTAAATTATTTTGGCATTAGATAATTTATGTGTATACATGAACTTTCATTTTTCTCCTTTCCCTTATCTCTTTTTCTCCCTTCCCACTGCTCTTTCCCCCTTCTCCCTCCCCATCTCCTTTCCTTGCAAGACCCATTAACAAATAAATGCAGCATCTCCTCCAGACATTTATTTTTGGGACTCCCATTTTTATCCGTCCTGTAATCCACATTCAGACAACACTGTGGGCTGCCATACTCTTGTGGAAAAGAAGGAACAATTCTAGAATTTTAATTGAAGTTATTTTATTACTATTGACTGCTTTATGTTGACTGATGGATTGTAATATGTTGGAAGCCACCCTGAGCACAGCTTTGCCAGGGGAGGGCAGAATACAAATTGAATAAAATAAAAATAAATGAAGACTTAAAACCTTATATACAATGAATTATTTGGACATTTGCTAAAACTAACAATTCCTTATTTTGAAAGAAGTAGGAATCATACTTGAAAGTATAAGCAATTATGAGATGGCATCTTGATAAGGAAAGCCCTATTCTGCCACTCTAACAAAGATGTAAAGAACAAGAACAACTGTAAATGTAGCTGGAACAGTCAATTTCTTATGTGTACAAACAAAGGCATTTGTAGATCAAATATAGTTAATTTACAAGGGATAATGTCATGATTGGTTAGAACACACACTGGCTTCCTAAATGAGAAGTTTCCCAGGTTTGGTTTCTTTGGATAAGAAAGGAAGGGAGATACACAGCATATCTGAAGTGTTTTATTTACTTATTCGAAAAGAACACAGAAAGAGGCAAAGAGGCACTGCCCTCCAGATCCTTCAAATTAGATCTGCTCCCCATCAGTTTAGTCTCAGAGAGCCTGCAGTGCAAGGATCTTCACCTTTCAGCCAATTCAGAACTTGCTGTGGTTTCTCTGCCTGTTCCCTACAAAACTCAAACTTCATGCATACACAAATAAACAGGCCAGCAGCCAGCTGAGAGGCATTTCTGGTGAGCTATCAGGTGACAATTAGCTTCCATTCAGGAAATATCCAGAACTGTTCAAGAATAGAAACATTATTTTGTCCGACTCCCTAATTCCTTTTCAAAAGACACTTTAGGCAAAATCAAAGTGATATTCCCAGTACTTAGACAGCAATCTTGCAACAATATCTTTAATGACGAGGGAAGATAATATGGGACTCCACTCAAAGGCTGTTGTGAGGGTGAGTATGTGAGGGTGAGCAGTATAGTGGCCAGGTTTGCAAATGATACAAAATTATTCTGGACTTGCAATAAAGCCTTTTGAGTGAGAAAATGCAAAAGGCACTAGAAAACTCCACAGGCAGCCCCCCCCCCCTTTGCAAAGTTGGACCCTGACTTTGGCAGCAGGGTGCCCATTGTCTTCATGTAGTCGCTTTCACAACAGCACCCCCTCCTCTTTGGAAAGCGCCTGTGTGAAGACAGCAGCATTCCCTACTTCTTTACACAGTGAGGGATTAAAATGGAGTTCACTGCCAAATAACATAGTGATGATCACAAGCATACACAATTTTGAAAGGGGATTATATAGATAGAATAGAATGAATAGAATAGAATAGAATCTTTATTGGCCAAGTGTGATTGGACACACAAGGAATTTGTCTCCGGTGCATATGCTCTCAGTGTACATAAAAGAAAATACATTTTGATAAAAAGGAATCTGGAATTTACAGCACTTAATGATTGTCATGGGTCACAGTAAAGCAGTCAGGTAATCCAATAGTAATAAAAACATAAAATGTAAAATCATAAAATAATAAAAAATGAAATGAAATGTCAGCACAGGCTATAGTCATACAGTCATAATTGGGAGATGGGTAAGAGGAATGATAAAAAAAGTAGTGCAGTAATTATATAATAAATATATAAGAAATAGTTTGACATTATCGAGGGAATTATTTGTTTTAACAGAGTGATGGCATTCGGGGGAAAACTGTCCTTATGTCTAGTTGTCTTGGTGTGCAGTGCTCTGTAGCGACGTTTAGAGGGTAAGAGTTGAAACAGTTCATGTCCAGGATGCGAGGGGTCATTAAATATTTTCACAGCCCTTTTGACCCGTTACGGTATACAAGGTCACTCAATGGAAGGCAGGTTAACTGGCAATTGTTTTTTCTGCAGTTCTGATTATTCTCTCTGAAGTCTATTATTAGATCTTGTTGGGTTGCAGAACCAAACCACACAGTTATAGAGGTGCAGATGACAGACTCAATGATTCCTCTGAACTGTATCAGCAGCTCCTTGGGCAGTTTAGGCTTCCTGAGTTGGCGCAGAAAAGAACATTCTTTGTTGTGCTTTTTTTAATGACATTTTTTGATATTAGGTGTCCATTTTAAGGTCATGAGATATGATGGAGCCTAGAAATTTAAAGGTCTCTACTGTTGATATGTTGTCTAGTATTGTGAGAGTGGGATGGGAGGGTTTCATATGAAATCTACCACCATTTCTACGGTTTTAAAGTGTGTTCAGTTCTAGATTGTTCCAGTGGCACCGCAGGGGCTAGTTGTTCAACCTCCCGTCTGTATGCGGTTTCGCCGTTGTCTCCAGTCAAGGACCAATCACTGTTATTATCATCTGCAAATTTCCAGGTATTTTAACAGATGGATCGTTTGAGATGCAGTCATTGGTATACAGAGAGAGAAGTGGTGAAAGTACACAGCCTTGGAATTATATTAGCTCGGCCCACAGGTGTCTGATGTAATTTTTCCTAGCTTCACCTGCTGTTTCCTATCTGTTAGGAAGCTTGTGATCCACTTACAAACTAATGCTCCAGGTACTGCTAGCTGATTTAGTTTGGTTAGAAGAATGTCCGGTCTGATAGTATTGAATGCTGAACTAAAAAAAGTCAACAAAGAGGACCCTTGCATGAGTCTTTGGCGATTCAAGATGCTGAATTATAGTGCAAAAGCCATATTAACAGCATCATCTGTGAATCTATTTGCTTTCGGTATTACCAAATTGCAAGGGGTCCAACAGTGGATCCGTGATGGTTTTCAAATGGTACATCACTAGCCTTTCAAAAGTTTTCATAACTACAGATGTTAGAGCAACTGGTCTGTAATGGATTAAGTTCCTTGATGGAAGGCTTCTTCGGCACTGGGGCGATAGTGGAGCGTTTGAAGCAGGAAGGAACATAGCACATCTCTAGTGATTTGTTAAAGATTTGGGTGAAGATGGGGGCCAATTGGACAGCTGAGACTTTTAAGCAAGAAGGTGTTATCTTGTCTGGGCCTGGTGCTTTTCCAGGCGTCTGTCTGTGAAATAGATCTTGCACTTCCTTTTCTGAGATCACCAGGGGTTGTAAACCCAATGAAATGGGATCAGTTATAGGAAGTTTGGCTATTGTTGATGCATCTGAGTTAGAGGTTGTGGAGAAAGGTGACTGTAGATTGTTTTCAAACCTACAGTAGAACACGTTCAGAATTAGATCTGCCAATTGCTGATTTCCTTCAGCTTGGGAAGGTGGTTTACTGTAACCCGATTGATATTTTTTTGAGAGTTTTCCACATGTTTGCTGTTCCGTTTGGTGAAAACTGATTTTTTAGCTTTTCAGAGTAGTTTCTTTTTGCTGCTCTGATCTCCTTTGTTAATACATTTCTAAGCCTGATTGTACGGCATTCTATCCCTCACCTTTTCTTGAGGCCTCTTCTTTGGAACGGCGTAACTGCTTAAGTTTAGCTGTGAACCAAGGTTTGTTGTTACTATATCGCATGAAGTTCCTGGTTGGTATACAAAGATCTTCACAAGAAGCTGACATATGATGTTACAGTATCTGTGAGTTCATGCAGAGCTGCAGAGGTGGCTTTAGAAGTATTCCAGTCTGTACAGGGAAAGCAAGCGTGCAGCTTTAACTGTGCCTCTTCAGTCCAAGTTCTCGCAATTTGGATTATTGGTTTTGTGGCTTCCCAAATCTTTGTTTGTAAGCAGGTACAAGGTGAATCATGCAATGATCAGAATGGCCTACAGCTGCTTTCATTAGTAAAGACCGATAAGCATCTTTCAGTGTTGTAGAGCGGGGGTCTGGGATATTCTTGCCTCTGGTGGGACAGTTGACATGCTGAAAGTATTTTGGTGAGTCTTCCATAGAAAGTTTGCTTTGTTTAAATCTCCCAAAATAATAACCAGTGAATCAAGGGTGTTTGGCTTCAGCCTCCATAATCTGATGGGTTAGAGTTCTTAATGCCTTTTTTACAGATGCTTGTGGATGAATATAAACCAAAAAAAACAAGAACTGAATTTATCTCTCGAGGGGAATAAAAGGGTTTACAATTAAGTAAGGACTCCAAATTTTCATCTGGAAATTTTGAATTATTGTTATGTCTTGACACCAGCTTTTGTTGATGTATATACATAATCCTCCTCCTTTTTTCTTCCCTGATAATTCTGCAATCCTGTCTGAGCGAAATATCTGAAATCCCGGTATGCACATTATCATCAATGCTCTCCATTTAGCCAGGTTTCAGTAAAGCATGGGGCGAATGCGTTGTAAAGGAAATCCGAATTGCACCTGTTCAAAAGAAGTATTTCATCTATCTTGTTGGCAAGTGAGCATAAATTGGTAAGAAAAGATTGAAGGGAATGAGGGTTTTTTTAATTCCCTTATTCATTAGTCTGGCCCAAGAATTCCATGCCTCTTCGTCTCTGCCGCCTGTACTTGTTTTTGCTGATCTGTTGTTGCCGAGCGGCTTGCCTCCTGTGCCTCCTGTGCTGAAATTTCCTGCATGGTTGTAAAGATCTGTTGTTGCCAGGAAATGGCTGCCTCCTGTGCTGAAATTTCCTCCGTGGTTGTAAAGACAGATAGGGGTAAAGTTGCAGAGAGCCACTCCTTAAGGAAACGTTCCCTAATTCTTAGCAGATGGTCTCTGGAGTATGAAATTCGATAGAGGACATAGAGGACAGGTCTGCCAGTTGCTACTAGACTAAAGGGAACTTCCACATTCAGAGGCAGTAAACCTCTGAATACCAGTGCCATGAGGCGACATCAGAAGGAGGCCTTGACCTCTATTCCCTGATGTTGGACCTCCAAAGAAACTGGTTGGCCACCATGTGAAATAGGATGTTGGACTAGATGAACCGCTAGTCTGATCATGCAGAGATCTTGTTATTTTCTTTGGACAGTTAAGGGCCGAGGATTATCGTTGTGCTGTTGCTGGTCTGATTTTTTGGGGGAGGGGTCAATATGTACAGAGAGGGCTTCTATATTGGAATCTGTACAAAAATTTCCTTGTGGATTTTGTCTCTCCGACTTAATCTACTCATATGATGGTTTGTAAGCAGGCATCAAAAACAGAATGTGTACTACGTAATACTATGGTATGGAACAAGAAAGTTCTGCTATCAATGACAGTATTTCTAAATGACAGTTAGATGTTTATTAGTTAATAAGAATTTTGATGAGAAATATATGAAAATATATAATACCACTGTATGGATATGGAAAAATGGGTTTTTTAATTCGTTATAATATAGCATTTAAGTAGTTGCCAGCCAGTGTACTATGCGTTTCTTGTTGCATACCATTGTAAGCAGGCATGACATTTCAGATTACTGTGAATAGGAAGAAATACTCAGAAAAGCTACTAGATAAATTCATGGTTTAACTGGGAAAAAACCCATTATATTATTTGTAATTATTTTTTTTCTGATTTGTAATAAATAGCAATATCATAAAAAGTCCTGAACTTTCATCAAGCTCATCTTCAGATGTAGTACAAAAGGCAAAACACAGAAACTCTGTGAAGCCAGAAATGTAATTAAGCTCTTTTCTTGCAGATGGTCTCTCATTCATTGGTGATAAGACTGCCCTGACAGCCTAGATAATCTAAACTTTGCTGCACATATTACTTAACACACTGTTCAAAGACATTTATATGCAGCCTGAACACAACTGCACCAGGATGAGGAAAAAATATATATTTCATGACAGGGTACATCTTAAGAGACTCGAAGTCTCCTGAAGCTCATTCTGGTTACTTAAGGATCCTTTACTTAGTGAAATCATTTAGCTTCTTTGATGAGCTCTGCCAGCCTTTGAAAACCCTACAATTAAAAAAAAAGAGGCAAGTCAGTCAAGTACAGATGTAATGCCCCAATGTGGACAAATATCAAAGGATTCAGAAGAACCCAGTTTTGCATGTGAGCTATCGAACTGAACACACAAATTTATGTGCAGGCAATGTGAAGGAACACTGAAGTGATAGGAAGTCTGTGTGAGCCTTCAGTATTCCCAACCAGTCTTCCCTCCATGTGTCATATGAGTGACTCCTGCTCTAGAGCCTTAGTAGGATGTTAGAGAAAGTGGTCTGGATAAGGGACGTGAAAACAGACCACCCATTCCCTGTATTGCTTGTTCATGTTGGCAGGGGGTCAGGGAAAACAGGGAGTTGTTCCTCCGATCAACTGGATCAAACTTTTACAGTACACTCCTAAATAGAGTTAGACTCTTCTAAGAAGTGACTTCTATAGACTTAGAAGGGCATAATTCTGCTTAGGACTGAGGTTACTACCTCAAAAAGCAATTTTAAAAATAAATTATATACTTAAAATGCTTTATATATATGTACATGGTAAACATTAACAAACTTGGCATAATCTTCCTCCCTTATTTGCCCTCTGTGTGTATGGTAGAAAACGATATTTACTGTTGTACAACATTACAAAGTGGTTCTAAGATCATCCAAATGGAATAACTTCCTAGAACTCTTAAACCTCTCTGCTTTCTGTAGCAAGTGACAAAATAATTCAGTCAGGTGACAAAGACAGGCCCGTAATCCACAAACATTTTCATTTTCCACTGGGTGAGAGTATGGGTAAACTAATGAAATGGAGGCTTACTTCCAGGTAATATGGGTGAAAAAGAATGAACAGAGATTTAGTGACAGAACCCTGATTAAACGGTTCATCTGACTCACCTGATCAATTTGGCTTGGAGAAGATAATGAGAAGGAGGCTCTGACATATGAACTGGGTTCAGAACTATCGATATTAAATGCTCGCCCAGGAACTAACAGCACCTAAAAAGAAATCCCTTGGGTTCAGTCATAAGCTTGTTGTAACCTTCCAAATTGTAGAACTATATGTGCTGGTTTGTATCCTACATGATCAAAAAATGGCATACTTTACAACAGGATTTTCCTGCTTCTCCCACCAGCTGCAGCCCACCAAACTCCCCAGCTTTTGTTGGGGTGTGTGTCTTAATGAATAGTATAAAGGACAAAATGGAAGAAAGGAATTCCCTCTTTCCCTCCAGTGTTGGAAGTATCCTTTGTTGGAAACAGATGGGAGGATACAAGCCCTTGTTAGAGCACCTTTCTTCAAGTATTACGTTACATCTAGTTGGTATTTTTCATACTTGTTTCTCCAAAGCCTTTTCCATTATTAGGTGCTGTGTGTCAGAAATTCCTTTAATTTTAATCCAGAGAAACATTCCAGCAGCAGGGGCATGCCAGTCTGCTAGGCCTAGAAAGAAAGAGATAAACATATAGCACAGCAAAAGAAGATTTAGAGATGCCTCCAACATATCTACCTACACTTACACAGGAGGTAAAGGTTGGCATTATCACTGGCTTGGGGACCCACAGCTTTCCTTCTGTAACAAAACTGGGTTTCTTCTACTATATTAGAATGGAGTTTATCCACATAACTGTGAGTTGTTTTTCACATCATCACTTGCTATTCTCTGAGTTTATTCATGCACTTTTCTGGGTATAAAGGGATTTTCTCCTGATGACATGTTCATTTTAGTAACATCCACCCACCATATTTTATTTTAAATAGTTGTACATCAAACAGCACTTCTCGACAGTTCAAAGGCTTTGCCCTATTCCTGACCTTTTAGCCACTTGTCTGCTGAAGTGAGCATCACTTCCTTCTGTGTCTTGTAGAATTCTATCACTCTGAAAGACAATCCCCCCATTTCAATTAGAAGACTTAGAATTAAATTCCTGATGGCAGAAATCAAATGGTTGAGCAAGTTTCCAAAGGAAACAAAAATCTGAGCAGCAGTGGCGTAGGAGGTTAAGAGCTCGTGTATCTAATCTGGAGGAACCGGGTTTGATTCCCAGCTCTGCCACCTGAGCTGTGGAGGCTTATCTGGGGAATTCAGATTAGCCTGTACATTCCCACACACGCCAGCTGGGTGACCTTGGGCTAGTCACAGTTCTTCTGAGCTCTCTCAGCCTCACCCACCTCACAGGGTGTTTGTTGTGAGGGGGGAAGAGCAAGGAGATTGTGTGCCCCTTTGAGTCTCCTGCAGAAGAAGGGGAGAGAAAGGGGGGATATAAATCCAAACTCTTCTTCTTCTTCTTCTTCTTCTGATATCATCTAACAGCTGCGGCACACAGATTTGACTCAAATTGTGCTTCAAAGGTCAAACGAGATGAGACAGCGGCCATGAGACTTACCCATGGACACAGACATTTTTTAGAGGCGTCTGTAATCATTTCAGAATTGCCACGGGGGACTGATCTTGATTGGACCCACAACAGAGCAGCAACAGGCAATCTTGTTGCCCCCTTCCATGCCTTTTCAAGTGCTAACACTCATGGCTGTTTCGGCACTTCAAAAGGCACGGGGTGGGTGGGGTTACATTGTTTTTAAATGGCTAGTTTTGCCTCTACAATGCTGTCTAGTTTGGCTCTAAGATCAATTTAATTATGTTACATCAGTGGTACTAATTGGCCCAGAGAACTACACAACCACATCTTTTATTATCTTACGTAGAAAAGTGGGTTATACAATATCCCACTTAGTTCAATGTATGTGTAATAGATAAAAGGGCAAAAATCTAATTGATACAATATATCAGATATATTTGCATTACCTGTCTACATGGTCAAAGAAACCTTTTTGACCCCACTGTTGAAGAAGCTGGAATATCATAAGCTGTAGAAACAAAACCTCCATTAATACTATGTTCATTTATCAAATGGATATTAAAAAATTATTTAGATGGCATAAAAATTAGCAGACCCATGTATCTAAATTCACTGTGATCTTTTTTAAAAATGTGACAGCTCAAATCCCCAGTTCTGCTAGTATAGTCCCTGTCGAAATGATTCAGCATGGTGCTGCCAAGAAACTGTGAGTGTTATTCAGACACCCAAAGCATAGACTGCTTGTATTGATCCCTGGTGCGTCCTAGTTTCCTATTTCTCCCTTCTCAATTATCCTGCTAACTCAAAGAAACAGACAAAAGGCTCTCCAGAGCAGAACTGCATGTCCCAGAGGAGCTCGTGTTGCTAATTGGCTTTATATTTCCAAGTGATGCAAAAGTTTTTAAACTTTTGAATATAACCCTCCTAAATATAATTTTCCTAAACATTCCACAGCATCTAGATTTGAGTCTAGTAGCACCTGAGACACCAATGAGATTTTTTTGGATATAAGCTTTTGATAATCAAAACTCCATCAGAATCACGTTCTGACAAAGTTCTGCTGTTCTAGCCCAACAATTCATGACCTCTGCTGTAGAACAAATATTGTTTCAGAGAGTAACTGCACTAATTATCTCACAAAGGGAACTTTGATTCTCAAAAACATATAACATATATACTTGCATATAAGCCAAGTTTTTCAGCCCTAAGGCTGAAAAATGTCCCCTCGGCTCATACACGAGTCACTGCTTACCAGCCGGCTCTTCAGGCCTCTGCCGAGGCTGGGGGCATGGCCGGGACGACCTCACTGCGGCTGCACAAGCCGCTTGTTGCTGCCCTCCTCGGAGGGTGAAGGGGAACCCTGGA
Organism: Sphaerodactylus townsendi; assembly: GCF_021028975.2. Taxonomy (NCBI): domain Eukaryota; kingdom Metazoa; phylum Chordata; class Lepidosauria; order Squamata; family Sphaerodactylidae; genus Sphaerodactylus; species Sphaerodactylus townsendi. The sequence goes on along the minus strand of NC_059434.1, from coordinate 38,408,290 downwards.
TGGGTGGGCTTCCTCAAACCCTGGGAGGCAGAGGGAGTTCCTTATTTGGGCAGTGACTCCCCCTGATGTCATTGCCCAAATAAGGAGCTCCCTCCACCTCCCAGTTGCCTGGGCTTCCTCAAACCCAGCCAGGAGATGGAGGGAGCTCCTTATTTGGGCAATGACATCAGAGGGAGTCACTGCCCAAATAAGGAGCTCCCTCTGCCTCCCAGCTTCCCACCTTCGGCTAATATGCGAGTCAATACGTTTTCTCAGGTTTGGGTAGTAAAATTAGGTGCCTCGGCTTATACACGAGTCGGCTTATACATGAGTACATATGGTACCCGCCAAATCTTGTTGGGATCTAAGGTGCTACTAGAATCAAATCTAGCTCTTTTGCTGCAGGCCAACGCTGCTACCACCTAAAACTATTCTTAATACAAAATTAAATTATAATAGTGATAACATGTAAAGATATTTCTGCTTTAGTCTCTGTGTACATCTTGGTAGTACCTCCTGGTCCCTTAGGAACAAATCTTTAACCTTTGTGAAGATCATGCTGTAAGGTGGGAAAGAGAAATGGTAAATGATGAAGATTTTTTTCCAGTGTGACCTCTGTAAGCCTATATGGCAAGGACTATGTTTATACTATTGCGACACTAGTGTTTCTCACACTAAACATATGAAGTGTACAAGACAAACAGCACAACAGCTAGAAGCCCTGAAGTACTCACCTGAGTGAAAGTGCTGGCATGCATTGTAGAGACCTGTATATGTAGAATAACTCTGTCAATGAGAGGTTTGGGACCAGTTAGAAAGCCTATTCTTAACCTAGAAAAAGGAAAATAACGGTTAACGTAGGAGATCGGATTCCACTAAGATTGAATTAAAAATTACTATATCATTAGATCTGAAAACTCATCTTCTCCCCTGATATTTAACTTGACTTTGAACGAACAATTGGGAATTATACATAATAGCAAGAGGATATGAAAAAGATGAATTATCTGCTAGTTTGAAAACATTTAGCAATGGAATTTTGACAAGTATAGGATGGGTGAATGCCTAACCCTGAAACACGCTCAAAAAGAATATAGATTTTAGTAACAGATGGGAGAGAAGGAATGGGGAAAAAAGTTGAACAATAGTTGTAAATGAGAAACCATGAAAAGGAGAGCAAATCCCACCGCTCCCCTTAAAAAAATCCACTGTGAGCTTTTTTGTTAACGGATGCATGGTGGGACAGCTTTACTACCCCATAATGCAAGATACATTCTCGCTGCAAACTTGCAGCCCATCCAGAAAAGCTAATGCAGAAACCCACTTCTTTCTTCTCCTTTCTGCCCTCTTTGATAGCATGCCATCACCTCAAGGCTAAAATCTGCCCTCTTCTCTCTCTTAGCATTGCCCAAGTACTGAGTAGTGAGGCTGTGAGTGAAGCAATACACAGCTCTTTAGTTAAATCAACTATGGGTTCTAGGTACAGAAAAGTTGTTGGATAATTACTTACAATCTTTTAGCATCCAGCCTCTGCTGGCTGCATGATGCCCCCACTCTAAGCACACCTACAAGAATCTCCTGTCATAATTCTCCTCTATCATGCCTCATCACAACGCATGCACAAGCAATCCATGCTTCCCTTAACAATAGTGCCCTTTTTCAGAACCCTCCCATGTGGACTCCAAGGGCTTTAGCCAATATGGGTGCTTGGTCCTGGGGTTGCTCGACCAGAACATGTTCCCTCTGATCAACAGCTAGCATGCTAGTTAATATCAAAGAGCTAGCATGATTTCCCTTAAGATTATACCCAGCCCTCTCCACCTGGAACCCCAACCTACCATTCTATCAACATTACTGTCACAGCATATCTTGTTGGGAAAAGCAACGAGGCCTAATCCGCATAGAATTTTTACTGTTTATGGAGATAGGGGTTGTTTGTTCAGAAAGTTCATTCCAGAACCAACCCCCCCCTCTGGTGCCACTTCAACTGGCAGTGTGTCTCATATTCTCCTCAGAAAAGGTACAAACTGCCTCTCTGTATACTGTTTTACTGTTATGTTTCTATAATGATATGAAATAAAGTTGTTATTATTCTTCAAAAGAAACACTGTTTAATCCCCCTCTATCATGTCTTGCCCATATGTCCCTCATCCACAACAGAATGATCAGCTGATCTAAATATTTTGTCCGTTTTGAAGCAGATTTAGTACTCATCAGGTTGTGTTACTGAAAGAGTTTCCCCCAAGTAGGTAGAGACCTTTTCCTTATTTGTCAAAGGCCTCATTGGCAGCATTCATTATCCACATAGAGACCAGCCAGTTCACTGTTAGCAATGTATTTGCAAATCACGGCAGTAATCCATATTTCTATTTCTGTTTGTTTGACAGGGCTTTCCTAGAACTGCATTTTTCACTAGTGCTGTGCTTTAACCACAGATGACCTTACCCAGAAGAGAGGATCTTAGAAAAAGAGTCAGTCCGCACAACTCTGCCATCAACATCCATTGAAAGAAAGGTTGGTGCCCAAGGCTTGCAAAAGAACACAAATAAATATCACGATTAACAGAACTTGTTAAAAATGCTGTTTAAACAGGTGTTAGTGGTAATGGGAGGCATTATCTGGTAACCTATCTTGTGTCTTTGTTTTCACTAGTCACGGCACTTGAGAGCCAATGGCCATGGACATGCTATATGCAGTTTTCACTGCTGGAAACAGTGACTGGGGTCTTATGCATTTATCCAGAGTTAAACAGGCTGACAGTTAAGCAGTGTTTTAGTTGCTTGAGGCCTCTATTTCTGCAGTTTTAAATGCAGCATCATGATTAGGGTAAACACTTCTACTAAACAAACCTTTCTATAAGACATCAGACAGACTTTTCTATAAGACATCAGACAATTTGTCTTAAGGAGATGTAAGCTAATGAAGATTTGTTTCCTCTTCTAATGCAAAAAGGCTAAACAAGAACCCCAAAAAGGCTACACAAGAACTCACCTTACTAAACTGAAGAAAGTAATATGGATCATCTTCTATTATAAGGAAATCATATTGCCTGGCAAGCTAAAAAGAAAATGTATAAAAACAGTTTGTTAAATTAGGATGGATTGGAACCAAGGACTCTTTCCCTTAAAATTTCTCATTCGAAGTAGGGTAATTCAGTGATCCTAGTCCCACAAAATTGATCGTTATTTCATTCCAAAATCCCATATTGCCAGAAAACAATCAGACTACCTGGGTGAATATCAGTTTTGTTCCAAGCGTAAACATTTTTTTATTGGTAGAGGCTTGTCTCACTGAAAGAAAGAACCTCAAAGCTGAATGAATCCACAGCTACTTCCGAGACCTTGCAGTGGAATTTTCCACTGAAGCCCTAGTGTTTGCCCAGTCTCCCCCCCTTCCCCACTCGCTCAAATCCTGATTCTCCTGTAGGATTTGAAGTTATTTTAAGTGCTGCTTGAGTAAGAACCTTCATGCTGATAAAAAAAGCATTTTAGTGCCTTTAAAGACTACTAGTAGAACTTTCCTGTTGCACCTGCCATTCTGAGTCAGTGTCAGCAGGCTTCGTGCTGACGCTGATTCAAAATGGTGGGCGCAACAGTCAAGTTCTGCATCTTTAGAGGCACTTAAATACTCTTTTATCAGGGTAACAAGCTTAATGAAGGTTCTGACTCAAGCCACACAAGTGGTGCTTAAAATAACTTTTAAAATCCTACTGAAAAAGTGGGATTTTGTTAAATGGCAGAAAGATGCAGCTGTGATTTCCTGCTGTGCCAGCATGACCACATATTTTTCTTTGACTGAGACGGAGTATAGTAGTCCTGATTCAGAGAACTACATGAAGTCTCCAATATAACCTTATCTTTTGCAAATATTGAATCCTATCTTTGGCAAATTTCAGTGAAGATGATTCACCAATGCACCCCCCTCCCCCGAGTATCAGCTTATTCCATTGATATAAACAGTGGAGAAGTAGTTCATTTTTTGAAACTGTTGACCATTGCAAGGGGGAAGGAAATTCATGCCTTTACCCATAAATTCCAGAAGATGGCAGAGGAATGACAGACTGCCTCAGTACTATATACACAGTACACACAATAAAGCATATCTCTCTGGCCCCAATTGGTGATGTCAGCACACCCTGCTAGTCAGCATTGGTATGACTGCTTTTAGTCCTTTGCTTCCAATTCAGTCTCCCAGTCCTGACAAGCATGGGCAAAAGTTCCCAGTGCCCTCTCCACCATTCCAAATGAGGGCCAGTGGTTCAAATAAAGATTTACCTCACTGGTCACTGTGGAAATTAATGGAGACCTCCCTGGGCTGCCCTTAAAGACATCTTGCTCTTTTCTAGCCCCTCTATGCCACAGTGTCTGGAATAATCTGATGGAACAGACTATAGAGCTGCAATCGAGCTTGTTTAATTAATGAATGCTTTACCTATACTCTTTTGAAAACTATATATTTCCCTTTGTCATATTTTAGTAAGACAAGTCATTAACCTGACACAACATATTCTTCCTTCTCCACTCTAGCATAAACTTTACTTGAACAAAGGTAGTTAGGGCTTGGGTGCTGTGTGGTTTCCGGGCTGTATGGCCGTGTTCTAGCAGCATTCTCTCCTGACGTTTCGCCTGCATCTGTGGCTGGCATCTTCAGAGGATCTGATGTTGGAAAAGCAAGTGGAGTATATATCTGTCCAGGGTGTGTTATATACTCCACTTGCTTTTCCAACATCAGATCCTCTGGCGATACCAACCACAAATACAGCAACGGCTTAACGAATGCTGCTAAATACGGCCATATTTCGAAACCACACAGCACCCAAGTGATTCCGGCCGTGAAAGCCTTCGACAATACGTAGTTAGGGCTGTTGTGGGTTTTCCAGGCTGTGTGGCTGTGGTCCGGTAATTTTAGCTCCTAACATTTTGCCCGCATCTGTGGCTGGAATCTTCAGAGGCACATCATGGTAAGATGTGTTTCTCTCCATGGCATAGTGCGGACAGGTCTGGTAGTTTAAGCTCCTAATGTTTCCCCCTTGTTTATGGCTGGAGTCTTCAGAGGCATGTCATAATGTGCTTTGCTACGTGGCACAGACCATGACCACACAATCTAAAAAAAACCCAGAATAGCCAATTAATTCTGGCTGTGAAAGCCTTTGACACAAACAGTTTTGTATCCTAACCTCATATGAACCCTGGACCTGGTGAATAATCTAGATATCTTACTTTCTACTGAGAGCAGTAATGAATGTGGTTACAAATATGGTTTAATAGGACCACCTAATTGACAGGGTGGAACTACAGTGCTGTTAACTTGGGGAAAATCATTCCCCAAAACATAGGAACCTTTAAGATAAAGAAGGGAGAGACTGTGACCTATCTCTCTCTAGGATCTGGTGTTCACTTCCTATGAGGACTTTGTATATGGAACACATAATAATCTTTATATACAGAAGACCACAGAAACACATTACTGCTCCCTCAAAAATTCTTGAAATAAACAATACTCTTCACAACATTGTCATTTTGCTGGTATATAACATCTAGAAAAAGTACCTAATCTAAAAGTGTCATTTTTTTTGGCCTAAACTGCAAACTGTTTATCTGACTGATATACCTGATAGATCTCTTTTTTGCGGTCTGCTGTCAATGAGGTTCCAGTGGGATTACTGCCATTAGGAACTGTGTAGAGAAATTTGGGGAGTTTGCTGTTGAGTTTTCTTGTGACTTCTGGACTCCATCTGGAAAGAATTTCTTTCAGATCTCTGGGAATAATACCATATTGGTCACTGGGAATACTGATAATGTTACAGCCCAACGGTCTCAGCTGTTTTAATCAAAATAATAAGAAAAAGCAAGAAGAGAAAACAGCATTCATTTTGCATCTCACAAATCAATTGTCAGCATTTGCCATACTATTGCAGTGCTCTGATTTTCCCCTGTATCACCCTTAAGATTTTAAATGCTCTAACAGCACAATCCCAAACAGACTTATACCCTGCTAAGCTCAGTGCAGTAACAGAGAACTAGAAGGATGTACCTCTGCTTACGATGACCCTCTAATTCTCACGCCCTGCTGGTAATAATGCATGAGTTGCATGCTGATAATAATGGGTCATTAAATATCACAGAGCCACTAGTGTGAACTGATTTGCTACAATTGTGTATTTTTCCTGTCCCATCCATTTTCACTTTACTTCTTTAAGGTACCAGGGAGTCTCAAACCAGCAACCAAACTTTGGTACCATACTGAAACCTGGCATTTGGAGATCTGTGTTTTGAGGGCGTTCCCTGAGCCAGTTTATTTTGGTGTAACACCTGACACTTTTCAAAAAATAAAGTGTATATTTTAAAAAGCAATGTGTTAATTAGGCAAACGCAAGATTTCTCAGACCGCCAGGACAGAATGCAGCCCCCACTTCAATGTAAACTTGCGGGCAAAATGGGGTTCATATTCCAGTAATGTTCAGAACGCCTAGAGTCTGTCTCTCATCTTGGATTAGTTGAAACTGCCAGAGCCATAAACTCCTCTGCCTCAACAGAAGACAGACTAATGGCTCCAAATGTAAGACGCTCAGCAATCGGACTGAAATTTCAATAATGTTATTAGAACAGCCAGAGAAAATAGAAAGGTATGGGCAATTACAGCAGAGCTTTAAAATAAAGAGTCTGCAATTTCTATTTCTGCACTAACTAGCCCTTTGTTTATTAGGTCATAAATAAAATGCAGCAGCAAAGGTTTTATATTGTCCCCTGGAATAGGTGATGAAAAAATATTGCCAATAATACACTAAGTCAAGTAATAAATCTTCCCGGCACCCACAGTAATTTGTACAATCAGGAAATGTTGAAATGTTACAGATAATATTGACAAGAGGCAAGGTTTACTCCACCATAAAGGCTGGCAACACATTAGGCTTTATGCAAGTTGCCAGTGAGGACTAGAAGCTATATTGCAGCTGTGTAAAAATGCAGCAAGGGCCCAATTTGAATAGAGAGAATTGGGGGGTGGGGGCGATGACAAACAGAGGCTCCAGTCTTCCTCCCAGGCTGTTTTACTTCCCAAAAATGGTGCAGGGGAAGTCAAGGCAGGAGGCCCTTTCCCCATTCTGTAGGACCTGATCCAAATCAGGCCCCTGCTGCATTTTTACACAGGAGCAGTTTTGTTTTGTGGACTTGTAGATGAAGTATGACTGCATGTTCCTCTGGCTAACTCATGTAATGTGCTGATGTATAATTTGAGCCGAAGGAAGTTTCTACATAGAGACTGTTTATTAAGTTATTCAGCACATCTTCCTCCTCCTGCAATGAATCCATGCTTATCCTTACCCTCCATATTTCTGCACTGTATATAGGAAGATGACTGATGGGAAAATTACCATGCAAGCCATATATGTGAATGTGAAACCAGAGTATGGTGCTCAATACTGTGCTATAGCCCTATGAGCAACAGGACCATCCTGTCCAAATAAGATTTTTATTCTGCATTTCTAGTTCTTGGCTTTCTATTTCTTAGGCACTGAGAACTGCATACACATTCATGGATAATTTTTTAGATTATTTTAAACTGATTTATAGACTTTTAGAGCTCAGTAAAAAATGAAAATCCTAGGCTGCAAAATATTGTTGAAAGGGCACATGAATAAAACAGACCGATGGAATACTCACAGCTGCCAATGTCCCAGGGTAGCTAGGTGCATCTAAAAGGACAGTGTCTCCAGGATTAACGAGCATCTCAAACACCTACAAAAATATTTTATAGCTCTGTATATTGCTAGTAAAATAAAAGTTCTGCTGTGGAGCAAAATATAGTTTTAAAAGATCAGAAAGCAGACTATTAGCATGAATTACAAACTTTACGAAACACAAACCATTTTTAAAAACTTTTAAAATACACTGAACCTCTCAGAATAATGCACTTTCGATCCACTTTCACAATTCTTTGCAAGTGGATTTTGCTATTTCACACAGTAAAATCTAGCTGCCAAGTGCATTGAAAGTGGATTGAAAGTGCATCATTGTGCATGTGCGGAAGGAGCCTCAGTAAGAATCAGGTGTCTTGTGCTACGTATTAGGGACAAATGAACGGAAAACAACAAAAAAAGAAAACTTATTGCAGTGCATTAACCCCCCCATACACACTTAATTATAATGAAGGTGATGTTACAGAACACAAAATCATACTCAACAGTACCACCACAATCCATTTTTTAGTTTCTAGGAATATAAGTGGCAACAGTCTGAAACGCTAGCAAACGGTTCCATATTTATACTGCAGAAATGCTTATTTGATGATAAACTTTGCCTATTTCACAGATCATTGGCCAAAAGAGTAAATATTTAGTAATTACGTGGGAGCTATTAATACAGGACAATGGCCTTGTCAGATGCAAATTGCACATTTTAAAAATTTTGTTTCATGGTGTCCAATGAAGTAAACTGCCTAAAAAAATCAAATGAGAACAAGATTCACCTTGGGGACTAGTTTGCTGTGAAACAGAAGGAATGCTTTGGCCCTGAACCTTTTAAGAATAAATTCCAGGTTTCTTTCTTGTTAAAGAAATAAGGCAAATTCATGTTTAATTGCTTAACTGTACAAGTGCCAATGGCTGCAAATCTGGGGTTGAATACCTGGGTTGAAGCTCCCTCCAGGGCCCCATGTGCTGGAGCTTCAGGGCGGCCATAGTGTTTATAGAGGATGGCAGTTTTACGCTCACTCATAGCGCTCTCTCTACAGCCTGCATTATGTTCCCAAGCTGCTGAAGAGGACCCTGGCATGTCTTCCCTGGAGGCCATCTAATCCTCCAGGCTACAAAGTGGCAGCCCAGGGATTCCTAGCCCATCTCATGAAGCTTCAAAAGGGAGCATGATTCTTTGTGGGTCAGAGAGTGATCCAGTTTTCCTCAGCCTGCCCACCACCACCAATCCCCCAGTTGCGTCAGCCAGAGATATCTTGACTACCAGGATTTAGAGATGTACAGGACTGAATGCTTCTGATGTGGCCCAATCTCTTCACTTTCCCCAGAAAACTCTGGGGGCGTGATGCCTGCTCCTGAACAGTAAGCATCTGTAAGATTACAGAGATTACCCCAAAGGGACAAACCTGAATGTAAGCTGACCTCCCTAAAATTGTAACACACAAACAGTTCCATATTACTGGACATATAACAAACACATGAGTGTAAGATGGAAGTTTTCCTTTTGGGTAAATATATTGGGTAAATAATGCATCAATCAGCTCTGGAATCCGTGGAAATTACATCAGAAACACTGAAAATCGGGTAGTGGGAGGGAAACAGAGTTCACTTTGCAGGGGAATAAAATAGTCCTGACTCTTGTTTACAAATTCACCTGAATGCATCTTAACAAACTTTTAAACAACATTTGTACATTTCCTCTATGAGCCATATGCAATGCAATGGAAAATTGTCAATACCAACTACATTTCTAATCATCGTTGCAGCATATTGGGAAAAGTTTTAAATTAGCAGTAATTGCACCTCAGATTAACATCACTGGCAATGATACTGCCACTGTGCAAAGCATGGCACTGCATCACCCTGAAGAAGGGAAGCACTTGATCAGGAAAAAGAGACGATGATATTTAATACAAACTTCTATGTATGAATAGCTGCCCTGAGCAGGAAAGGGCAGGGTAAAAATCAAATAAATAAAAACGTTTGAAACTTTACTTTGCACAAGCCTTGCTGGCTGCCAGTGGTGACACATATCTCCATTTGTCCTTCCTCAGGTCTACGGTCAGCTGTTGGAGGGTTATGGAGACTCTTCTGTAAATCTTTCAGCCACAACAACAACTCTGGAATGCTGAAGGTAGTTTTATCTTTATGTCAGTAACTACTTAAATATGTATGTCATGTTACTTATCTTTTATTATTCAACACGGACACTTTTACCTCTGCTTAAAGAATTTGTACCACAGGTAATGGAAAGATACAAAATATGCAGGGATACTAAAAGCTGCATTATTTAACATCAAAACAGAGCAGTGAGTTTTTTTCCCTGTAAAGGATCTAATACCAAACTATTTCATCATTAATATTAGCTTTTATAATAATTCTTATAAACTAAATCTCTATTCTCTTTAAGGAGTTTTAGCACAATCCAAACTTTTTTTTTTGGAAGGGGGGGGGAATGAACCTTGTTTTCTGATTAGCCTCAAGGTTCAAAGCAGGGTGTGTGTGTATATATGCATTTAAACCAATTACCATTCACGGAAAGCAATGGACTTATCTGCAGACATGGCAACCTCAGAGCTAGAATATGTTCGAGCATACCAGGATAAACTTCCAGATTTGCAAAACTGAGTCAACAAGCACAGATCTGAAAGCCAAAAAACAGCCCAGTGGGCAGGATGCCGGGAGACTGTCATATATCCTGTGAGGCCAGGCGGTCAGGTCAGGTTGTAACTCAAGGAAAAGCTCCGTGCCTTCTGCATGTGGCATCTATATAAATCCTTCAAACCTTCACACACTTCCTATGTGGACCTGTGACGGCCTCTTTGTACTCTGAACAAAATGCTACTGGTGACTATACCTGCCTCCCCAACAATTATCTGAAATACTCATTTGTAATGAACTTTGAGAGTACAAGGGAGATCTTTGGTGCTTGTAAAGTACCCTGCTGAGCCAGAATACTGGAGGGCTCTCTTCATCAACTCTTCCCCAATTTCAACGGTTGTTCCATCTCCAACAGTAATGCTGGCTGCTTTGAAAGGAAAAGTGTTGGGATTTGGTGCCCCTCCAGCCAGGGAAATAAGCGATGGGGGAGACCTCTGCATCAGTTCCGCTAAAGAAAAAAAACCAAGAGATCACTAAGATTTAAGTTATCATACCTCTCTTTAACCTATGTTTTTATTTACTTATTTAGATTTTCAATCCACTCCATTGAGGTATAGAAAGATCATCACAGTGCAAGAAGAATTGGGGGGGGGGGGGGGATGAACAAAACATTTATCATATATTACAAGGAAAACATACCTTATTAACTAAAGGCCCCTCCCCCCAATGATTAGGAATTGTTATTCTAAAGCCAGCCCTTCTAATATCTTTAAACACTTATTTTATTTGCTTATCTATAACACTTCTACACCACTACCGTGTTTCCCCGAATATAAGAGTGTCTTATATTAATTTTTGCTCCCAAAGATACGCTATGTCTTATTTTCAGGGGATGTCTTATATTTCTGTGTTCTGTTCGCCGAGCATGCTTCCAAACCAAAACTTTGCTATGTCTCACTTTCGGAGGATGCCTTATATTTCGCACTTCAGCAAAACCTCTACTATGTCTTATTTTTCAGGGATGTCTTATATTCGGGGAAACAGGGTATTTATCCATAACACTTTTCACACAGTTCAGGATCCACAAATTATGGCCTGTTTGAAGAACAAAATAGGCAGTAATTCTTCAAAACTGCTCTGGCAGATGACATTTCTGGCTGGGAACTAGGGCTGAGACTTGCAACTGCACACAGAACAGTCCAAATTAGAGATGTGACTGCTAAACTTATTTGGTTACACCCTTAGATTTTACAAACTGTGGAACCTTGAAATCTGGACTGGGAATTTTTTCAGGGGCAGCTGCTCATTTGTTAGATTTTACACTGTCTCATTGTGATATTATACATGGAGGGAAGATGGGTGCCAGATTTCAAACCACACAGAATGAGTTTGGTCAAGTTTAGGATGGTCAGGATTAGGAAATACCTGGAGATTTTTTTTTTGGGGGGGGGAGTTTGAGAAGGGTGGGACTTCCATAGGGTATAATGCCATATACTTCACCTTTCAAAGCAACCATTTTCTTCAGGTGAACAGTTCTTTATTACTTGGAGTTCAGTTGTTATCCAGCCACCACCACAAACCTAGCTGAGGCTGTCACTCAAATATGGCAAGGGCAGAATGCAAGTCCCAAACTCAAGTACGCCAGTTCCTTCTGCTGCTCATTTGTATCCTTGACTTTCAGGCCTACCCCCACCAGAAACCCAGACTAACAATATTTGGAAAACCCGAGACTGCAATTCCACCACGGAAAGGCGTACTTACTGAGGAGCCTGATTGGAGAGGCCTTTCTTGCTGCACTTACTGCAGTTATAAATCGTGAATAATTCATGGCTACTGGGCCAATCACCAAACACAGCTTTTAAATGAACTGATCCCAGGCTGAAAGAAAAGAGAATGAAACGGAAGCATCTTTTTCAAAGTAGTGTTCAAAACACTTCATAATATAAACTTAAAAGGAACCTTTGCAGAATTATAACTTTTCCATTATAAAATGGACTCTATTCTAGGACCAAAATATGAGTTAAGCAGTGTCCCTCAGTCAACTTAGCTATGCATCCCTCATACAATTAAAACAAATGATTGACTTGGATGTTGTTTGCCATAGAGAGAGCTATTAAATATTTACCAAGTGTCCTTTGTTCAAGAATCTAGAATGATCAAACCATTCAGAGTGTGACATACAATGTACTCATATTCAGGCACAGTTTCTTGTGAATGCAAAAGTGAAGACGAAAGTTCAAGTGAATGCAAAAGTTCTCATTAATACACCCACCCCAATCTCTTTTTAAAAAATAATTCTTGTGGTGCAGTGGTATACCTATTCTCCCATGCAGTATTAGTGATATACAGCACAGGGAATACACAACCACACTTTTCCCAAATCACCACTTCTACTAATATTTTAAACTCAGAACTCAATGGGAAAACAATTGATCTATTCCTGGGACTTTCTACATGGCCCATACCAGGTGCATCAAGAAATTAACTGTGCAGGATGCCAAATCATATGGAGTAAAAGATGTGTTACATATTAAGCGTTTCACTTCGTAGTCTTCCAAATGAGGTATTATTCATTTAAAATGTCAACAGCATGGTATAGTAACGAGAGTGTAGGACTAGTATCTGAGGTTCAAATCTCCATTCTGGATCGAAGGCTCACTCTGCACTCTGCCATGGAAACTTGCTGAATGATCTTTGGCCATCTATCTGCTCAGCTTAACCTACCTCACAGGCTTCAGAAAATAAAATTAAGGAGAAGAGAATGATGTAAACCACTCTGATTCACCATGGGGTGAATCACCAAGTGTAGTAAACAAACAAACAAACAAACAAACAAACAACTAGACCAAGCTTGCCGGACATTAGCAATAATATCAGGTATAGGTTCAAATGTATTGTGCTGAAAAAATAGGTACACTTTAAGTATATGGTTTAACAGATACAAATACAAAAGGCACACAAAATGCTGAACAGTTTTTTGTTTTCTACAGTTGCTCCCGCTATTTATCTCCCTTAGCAGCACGGAGCCTACAAAACGGCAAATGCAACTGTAGAAAAACAAAAGTGTTGCTAATAGCCTTCTGGATCAATATAAATCCTCTTTTATCATAGTCTATGTTTCACACCGCAAACAATAATGATTTCGATGAAGCTGGTGCATAAGTAACATTCTTTAATGCTAAAAGACAATCTGGGGGGTCAGGGACAGGATGATATGATTCACAATTCCTGTCATCTTTCCCTGACAAAGAGTGTACCATGGTATAGTAGTTAAGAGTGACAAACTTTAATCTGGAGAACTGAGTTTGATTCCCTGCTCCTCTACATGAGCTCCACAGTCTAGAGCTGCTGTAGTACTTTCAAAGAGATAAGGGTCAAGCAGGGCCACGTTTGCTGCCCCCCCCGTTTGACTGAGGTTCACAATGGCAGGTGCCACCACTGGGTAGGCACTTGCAAACTTTTTTCTTCTTGCCTCGGCACTGCAGGAAATTGCAGGCACTGACAAACCAGCAGTGCTGAGGCATGAAGACAAAAGTTTGCATGTTCCTACCTGGCGATGGCAGCAGAAGGCAGCCCAGAGCTGGTGCATGCCCTGAGCACAAACCAAACAAACCTTGCCCAAAGGAGCCAGAGTACCACAGTCTCTGTCATTGTGAACCTCAGTCAAACTGGGATGAAGGGACAAACACGGTGCTTACCTGCTCATGGCGTGGCTGGTTGGCCTTCCTCCCTGGCCCGCCAGCTGCCCCATCATCTCCCTGCTACTGGTTCTGCTGCCCTGACTCCTCCAGAGCCTGCTGCTCACTCAGGGCTTGTTTGGTGTGTGCCCTTTTTTATTTTATTAACAGGGATGCGGCTGCAGCAACCCAGAGCAATGTCAAAGTGCAGGTCCCATTGGTGGCTGGCCAGCCCCCATGGGGGGGGGGGGTGCCAGGAGGCCTGCCCTAGCCAGTGCGCCTGGGCTGGTGGGATTCAGCCTTTAGCAACCGGTTCACCCGAACTGGTGCAAACCAGCTGAATCCCACCACTAGTTGCATCCCAACAACTTTTATTTCCCCCAGCGTGGGTAAAAGCAGCTTGGGGGTAGTAATTTTCTACAGGAAAACACCATTAAGATAAAGATAGAAATGGCTTCTTTCCAACTGCAATGTGGTTCTGTTCCTTCAAATAACAACCCCAGCAGTTACTTCCTGTTTTAGGAAAAGAGAATAACAGAAAAGAGAATAACAGAAATCAATGTAATGTGTAACCCTGTCTGAATCACAGTGTCTTAAGGATGAACCATGCAAACACAAATCAATTCTATGTGCACAGAAAATTCAAATGGAATTTCAATGCATTATGCCACATTGTGGATATCTCATTGCTTTATCTTATGGCCAAACCAATTTTCGGCATATAATAGGGAGAAAATGTTTTCCTGCCTTCTAACTTCACTGCACACTAAACATTGATCTGGATGTGGCCTAAAGTAATTAAGTGAAACCTTTGCCACTTTGAATTTGCCGCTCACTCGTGTCTGCTTTTGAGTTGCATGTTCATCTTATTTCAGCAACAGTTTGGCACAATCTCCATTTTTAAAGTACCTCTAGCAGAGTTCATTCTAAAGATAAATGTATAGTTGGAAGTCAGGCAACGGGAAGCTGAATATTCTACCTATTTGTTTTATCCTTCTAGAAGGTACTCTAATTTTCTTTCCCTAACCCCTAGGCAGAGCTAAATCAAACCAAGAGGTGTGACAAATATGTATTACTTATCCATTTTATTTAATGAGAATCAATCTTTGTTTCTCTGGCTCTATTAAGGATTGCATTTTAAAGTGCTCCATCTAATGCAAGCAGTCACAGTTGTGTCACAACATGTCAGACTGGAAAAAAAGATGCTATTTCTAGTAAGAGCAATAGAAAAATTGTCTTTCATAGTGTTTTAACTGGATTTTATTTTCATTTACTGCTTTTTTCTGCCTTCAAGGCAACGCTTTCTGGTGAGATTTTTCTTAGAGTTACAGAGCACTGTCATTATTTCCCCTATACCCTTAACCAACACTGATCAGGGAAAGCTGATTTCAAAAAAGGACAGAAATTACATTTTCACATGTCCATTATGACATCACACCAGCACAAAAGAATTCGAAAAAAATTAATGAGCAGATATAGCCCAATCACAGAAGAATTAAGAATCTGTTTCCAATGTACACATGGGTGTGGAATGAACAATGAAAATGCTATCCCAATTCCTTTCTGGTGGCCCCGTGCCATTTCTTTTCATTTAAAACCATCTTACCTCATAAACAAACTGTCACAAAAGCACTTTAATATGGGTTAAAGAGGCGAGGACACCCAGTCACTTTTAGATCATTTCACTATGCAAGCATTCATTTATTCAGCAACAGTATTAAATACAGAGATGATCCTAATGCATTAATATACACATCCATTCAGCAGAGAGGCCTGGCCCCATTTTAATGGTGCTGTAAACATGGGAGCTTTCTATGTTATCCAATAAACCACTGACTTGACCACAACTAGTACTGTGCCCTTGGCTGGCTACACCCTTGTGGTTTTGCTGATGTCCATAATTCTTCTAGTTGGTCTTCGTCAGATGCATTCAGCTGTTCCTCAATTTCTAGCAACCCATTTTTCAGCCATTTTCTCTTCTCCCACACATTTTTCAGTCGCACTCTATCGATCATGTTAATCTCAAATAACATCAGTGTTTCTTCAACACTTCAAAGATATATTGGTAAATGTCATTTATTAAAGCATTTACCCATCCCTCATTTATCTTGCTACAGCAGTGAAGACATGATAGTTTAGTGAAAAGTCATCTATAAAATATTTCATGCTCTCCTGCTGGGCAGTGGGAAGCCATCTGGGGATTTACCTGCTTGAGAAAGATGAAGCCAACTCCTGGGGCAACATTTTTAGCCTATTCCATTAGGATTTTCCCAGGCTACACCTGTTTACAGAGATGGGTGTACTCTTGGAACAACAGCTTATTATCCAGAGGATTATCAAGAGGATTCCACTGTTTTGTGCTCCTGCCTGTCTGGGCAAGGGATGCTAGCCTGAAACTGCTGTGGCTGTGAAGCGGCCTCTGGGTAAGTCTAGATCAAAGCAGTTTTTGTCCTTTTCCATGGAGGTTTTCCTAGGCGACAGCTGTATGTGAACAGGGAGAGGTAGGTAGACTCTAGGAACAGCAATAGCTTTCTCTTCCTCCAAGGTCTAAGCCTAGCAAAACAGGTCCCATACCCTTATTCACAAAACGATCGAAACTCAATTGTAAATCAATCCATTACTTCTCCCTGGACCTTCTTTGTCCTGGATTGCTCTGCGGTGGTCTTAGTGCCTCCCTAGTTCTGTCCCCCCCTTCCTGCTGCCCAGTCCTTTATTAGATCATTCATCCACCCACCCAACAAAATTAGGGACATTTCCTTAACTTCTTTTACATCATAACCATGCCTTCCCCGGCTTGATAGCAAGAACAGAATGCTGCAGTGCCGCTGGTTTTTGAGCAATGTGAGGTCGTGATGCTTCCCTCTTTCTGCCTTTGCCTCTTGCTTCCCAAGCCTTGCTTTCCATTCCCTCCCATCCCAGCTGGGTCATCGACTCATAAGTGTTAGGAGAGCTACTTCACCACTAGGGTAGAAGAGAAAACCAGGTCAAGGGCAAGGTTGACCCATGGAGGATCGTTTTCATCCAGTGTAGTTGCCAAAACACTCCTATCTTGGTGGCCCTCACTGAGTACAAGCCGAGGCTTGGTGAGCAAGGCTGTCAGGCTTTGCTCTCCTTTCTTGGCCTTCATGACTCAATCAGCCCCCTGCTTGGCCTGCTGCTTGGCCCGCAGCTTGGACTTGCTTTTGCCCCTAGTTACCTTGTCAACAGCTATTGTGGGGATTGACACCGTTCCTAGAGGAGAAACGTAATGGATCAGAGCCTGGAGCACAGGATCCACCCTAAGCAGGGAAGCCTCCACAAAGACAGGGGGTGCCTTTTGCCACTGTGATGGAGGAAGGCTTCCAGCTGAAGCAGCTGAGATGCAGTTGGGCAGGCCCATGTCCATCTCCCCGCAGTACAATTCAGGGCTACACTCAGTGGTAGGATTCAGCAGGTTCGCACCACTTCGGCAGAACCGGTTGTTAAAATGGTGCTTGTAAACAACCAGTTGTTAAATTATTTGAATCCCTCCACTGGCTACGCTCATTCCCTGGGCTTGGGCCCCATTGGCAACTTGGCGCTGGCTGATGGGTGCTGGCTGAATGAGGGCAGTTCCCTGCTGCTGCTGCTGCTGCTGCTGCTGCTGCTGCTGCGGCTCCTCCTGGCAGTGCTGCTTCTTTTTTTGCTGCCTCTTCTCCTTTTGGAGCTGCAGCTTCTCCTTATGGGACGGCTCCATGTTGGGAACCTGAAGAGACTGCAGGGTTGGCTGAAGCAGACCAGAGTCTTCCTTTCCTCTCCACTGCCATCTCCGCTATCCACCCTCCCATACCTAGTTCTGCTCTGCACTTGACAACAGCTGTATGAGTTCCTAGCCTCACAGTTGCCATCACCCCCCTCTCTCTCAATGCTTCCAACTTGGCTGGTGCAATGCCGGAACACCGTGGTGACCATCAAAGAGGTGAGAGAGAAGGAACAGCCCAAGGCTCATAAACATTTGGGACAATTTTCAACAGTGGAATGCTACTTTCACTTCTGCTGCACTACAATGACAGCACTTCAATCTTTTGGTGGAAAGGGGTAAAAGAAAGCTGTTTAAGTATCTGCTGCTGCCTGTCTGACTCTCCCAGGCTCCACAAGCCATTCCAATCTGGCTAAGACTAGAAGATATTGCTGCCTGCCAGAAGCTAAAGGAAGAGCTGTCTTTATCAAGGGCACAGCACCATCTCATCCCTACTCCCTTCTGAACCTGTTTTCAAAGCGTGCATTAATAAAGACAGAAATGGTGACTAGACCACAAGTTGAACTGAGTCTGGTGTAACTTGAAACCAAATAATCTGCTTCCCCTTTCCTCCCTCTTCTATAATGCTAAAAATAATTTTAATCTATTTTGCAGATGATGCACATTGCCTTTTCCCAGTAATATTTCTTCATATGTATAAAAGCTACTGGAAAAACCAAAAACACCCTCTCACTATTCCATGAGCACAAAGACAGACAAGTTAAAGGATTCCCCTTCTCTCCTTCTCCTGACAGCAATCTTTGGAAATTGGGAAAATAACCTCTCAGAGTTTGTGTCTCAACAAACTAAGAGGGCTATTGATTACCCAGAAACCCAGGACAGGCTAGCAATTAATCCAGGGTGGTGAAAAGGTGTTCTGCACCCACTAGGACTATTTAATTTATTTACAACATCATAACATATGGACAAGTACATTTTTCCCTGCCAGTGAATCCCCCCCAGTCAAGGTAAACATCAAAACAATAATGTAATTATTATCTAATTATTCACCCATACAGATACTTGCTCCTCAGCTTTTCTTCTTCTCTGCTGTAATTTTCTATGTGCAATTTTCTTAATAGCACCACCCTTTGTATGTTTACTCAGAAGTAAGCTCTGAGGACATCAATCCAACAAAAGGGGGGGGGGGGAGAACCAGCATTCTGGTGTATTACTGATTGTCTTTAGAGAAATTCATACTACAGAAAGGAGGTGCATTGTACTGCACAGTACCCAGGGTTTTTTTTTAATGAACGGGCACTGCTGTTCACATACCTCTTTGAATATCACCACAGTATGGTGACAGAATTTATATTTCAACTAGTGGGCCCAGCCACATGTTGCTGTGACAATTGTCCTTCTCATCATAGTCCGCAACCCACACAGATATCCATGCAGGTTCAATGATTCCCAGCATAGCCTTTTGGGGTGATCAAATGGAATCCCTCTTTCCCTTTTCAATGCACATTGTTATATGGTGGTGTCTTGTTTTTTTTAGTATAAGGTAACCCTTCCCATTCCACAACGGAACTGTCCAGAGTGTGAATCCCGCTGTCCATGAGGCTGGTTGACACGCACAGTCCTGGCTTGGGTAAGGCAGAACTGGGGCAAGCAGGCTATCCCAGTCAGGCAGCAGAGGCAGGGTGGTGAGGCGCTCAGATCGAGGCCAGCTCCCTGGGTTTGTAAAGGACCATGTGCAAAAGAAGCGGAGCAGGTAGTGTAGGTTCGCCCCCACCCCGCGGATTTTCTTAGAAGAAAAAGGCAAACTCCAACTCGCTTTTAGTAAAAGAGAGCTGTGGCGAATATGGGTGAGGAAGTGGGTAAGTGGTGGTTGGATGTGAGGGAAAGCAGAGTGAGGTGTGTGAGGATAAGCTGGATGTGTGTTGTGTGGTAGCAGTGGGTGAGGCACAGAGAGTGAAAGTTACCTGTGTGTGAGGGGGGGAACCCCACCTGACGTCTCACACGGCAAAGTGTGTATGTGTTTCACTTCCACTCATATTACCTAACAGTATTACCTATTTACTGTTTTCACTGCTCATCTCTGCCCATCTGCACGAACATTCTAAGCCCTCAGGCCATAGACAGACAGGCTGCACGAACATTCTAAGGGTGACAGTTAAACAGAGGCAGCTTCATGGCCTGGTGCGCCAGGAAAAAGACGTTTTACCTGGCTCAGGTATGGACTTTCAGCGGTTTGAAGGTCCGAGTACCAGCCAGCAATAGGGAGGGATGTCCTGTGAAAATTTGGGGGCGATCCGTCCAGCAGCTTCTGAGGGACACCATCAGGGACAAACACACTGTTAGACTTTTATATATATAATGTTTCCTTATCTTAGTCTAGTGCATTAATTTGAAGACCTTTCCAAGGTCACATGTTCAAATAAGCAGTTCAGTTACCGTAGGTGACAGTGTTTGCATGAACCTGTTGAAGTTGCTCTTTGGTTAAAACTGGAAAAGATAAGGCAAACGCTCTAGCATTTGCACAATGCTAGAATGTCCACCATTTTATTCTGCTTTTTACCAGAAGAAACATAAGCGAGCAGATCCACCAGCAGAGTGTATCTCCCCCATTTCCTCCTGCCAGCACATTGGTGCAGGCAGGCAATGAGAAAGGATGAAAGGGGACTTCCTGCCAGATCCCCAACACATGCCTACCTATCTCATCTCTAGCACTTTGACCCCTACTGCCACACTGGCAATGGAAAGGGGGCAAGAACAGCACAGCTGTAACTTCACTAGCACTTGGCCCAATATTTTTCTTCAGAGCTCACTGAACATGAAGATGGACCAAGTGAACAACTGCTGAATTCTCCAATCCCAGCTCAGCCTAGTCCAGTGGTGGCGAACCTTTGGCACTCCAGATGTTATGGACTACAATTCCCATCAGCCCCTGCCAGTGTGGCCATAACATCTGGAGTGCCAAAGGTTCGCCACCACTGGCCTAGTCCATCGTGTGGGCTCTGCTGCTCCTTCCAGAGCCAGCAGGTCAACTTTATTCTGGATTGAGGAAAAATGAATTAAGGTATGAGAATGTTGCATTATCTTTTTCAATAATTAATTTGACATCCCAGTTTCATATTTCTGGGGGTGCAATTATATCTGTAGCACCTCCACTGTTTGTGGCAATGAGTGTGTGTATGAGAGAGAAGAGAGACTGCAAACATACCAAGGCCTTTAGTTACATCTTTTATGAAATTTACAGAAAATATTTCTACGTTAGTTGGAACTGCACATTCATGTTATGCTTCGTTTTTTGTAAATTGCAGACAATTTTATGGAAATGGTGTTCTCATACATAGGCACACATTCTGATAACACCTTTTATACTTATTATTCTGTGTTTGTGGGTTTTTTAAAAATCGTTTTCATCACTCACGGCAGGATTTTCTCACAGCAAGAAAAGATCTGTATAGCTAAGATTTCTCTGCCATGAAAAGGATTTTTTTAAAAAAGAAAACTCATCCAGTTCTCTGCAAAAAAAAAAAAGATTACTGTGCACTACTAAAAGCTTGTAAGCAACAGGTAGCCTGCCTTTCAGGCCTGAAAATAATGCAGTGTTTACATGTGAAGATGTTGGTGCACCAGCAAATAAAATGGAGCAAGGAGAGAGACAAAAGCTGTACTTGACCAGACACAATGGGAACAAGCCAAATCCCCGTGGCACTACCAATGCTTCAGGAACTTGCCTCTGGAACAGCTTACGGTAGAGGTAGAACAACAGCTGTAACAAAGCACCTCAGGAACCTAGACTGAGATGACTAAACTGCCTTACCTCAGTTCATGAGTGCAGGAGTGGCCAAGGCTCAGTGGGAGAGCATCTTTATGATATACAGAAAGTCCTAATTCAATGCCTACCATCTCCAGTTTTAAAGAATCTTGTTGTAGGCATGAAAGACCTCTGCCTGAGACCCTGGAGACCCACTGCTGGTCTGACAATCCTGATTTTAATGAACCAAGGGTCTAAATCAGTACGGTAGCTGCATGTGATTACCAGAGCTTGAATATAATGGTGCTAAAATGGGCTCAAATGGGTTGAACTAATGCAGGAATGCAAGACTGTAACTTTACTCAGAAGAATGTTTCTTTGCAAAGACATCCCAAGAGTTCGCAGTGCCTATTGAACTGCTCTGGAAACACAGGAGACCAGGGACCCCTATCTATATGTGGTCCCAAGTGCTATTTAAGGGTGCCAACTTCCAGGGGGTGGAACCAGAAAATCTTCCAGAATTATATGTGATGTCCAGGCTATAAAGATCCAATCCCCTGGGATAAATGGCTGCTTTGGAGGATGGATTCTACAGAATTATAACCCACTGAAATTCCTCCTCTCCCCAAATCCTACCTACCGCAGCTCCACCCTAGTGTTGCTAATCTCCAGGTGGGTTACAATTGTTGCAATTACAATAGGTTTCCTGCAGTGGCGCAACTAATCTGGCCACGTGAGGGGCGCAAAATCGGCCTGCACACGGGAGAAACTGGCGCCCCTGCTGCTGGGCTGGGAAGAGGGGCTGCCCTCGACTCCTCTTCTCACCCAGAAGCCAGGACGCCCCTGCTGCTGAGCTAGGATGAGGGGCTGCCACTCGGCTCCTCTTATTGCCCAGCAGCTTGGACACGAGGGAGAGTGGCACCCCTGCTGCTGGGCTGGGAAGAGGGGCTGCCCTCAACTCCTCTTCTCACCCAGAAGCCAGGAGTCCCCTGCAGCTTGGACACGAGGGAGAGTGGCGCCCCTGCTGCTGGGCTGGGAAGAGGGGCTGCCCTCAACTCCTCTTCTCACCCAGAAGCCAGGACTCCCCTGCAGCTTGGACACGAGGGAGAGTGGCACCCCTGCTGCTGGGCTGGGAAGAGGGGCTGCCCTCAACTCCTCTTCTCACTCAGAAGCCAGGACCCCCCTGCAGCTTGGACACGAGGGAGAGTGGCGCCCCTGCTGCTGGGCTGGGAAGAGGGGCTGCCCTCAACTCCTCTTCTCACCCAGAAGCCAGGACTCCCCTGCAGCTTGGACACGAGGGAGAGTGGCGCCCCTGCTGCTGGGCTAGGAAGAGGGGCTGTCCTTGGCTCCTCGTCTTGCCCAGCAGCCTCCTCTTCTTGCCCAGCAGTTCAGACATGAGGGAAACTGGCGCCCCTGCTGCTGGGCTGGGAAGAGGGGCTGCCCTCAACTCCTCTTCTCACCCAGAAGCCAGGACTCCCCTGCAGCTTGGACACGAGGGAGAGTGGCGCCCCTGCTGCTGGGCTGGGAAGAGGGGCTACCCTCAACTCCTCTTCTCACCCAGAAGCCAGGACTCCCCTGCAGCTTGGACATGAGGGAGAGTGGCGCCCCTGCTGCTGGGCTGGGAAGAGGGGCTGCCCTCAACTCCTCTTCTCACCCAGAAGCCAGGACTCCCCTGCAGCTTGGACACGAGGGAGAGTGGCGCCCCTGCTGCTGGGCTGGGAAGAGGGGCTGCCCTCAACTCCTCTTCTCACCCAGAAGCCAGGACTCCCCTGCAGCTTGCACGAGGGAGAGTGGCGCCCCTGCTGCTGGGCTGGGAAGAGGGACTGTCCTTGGCTCCTTGTCTTGCCCAGCAGCCTCCTCTTCTTGCCCAGCAGTTCAGACATGAGGGAAACTGGTGCCCCTGCTGCTGGGCTGGGAAGTGGGGCTGCTCTCAACTCCTCTTCTCACTCAGAAGCCAGGACCCCCCTGCAGCTTGGACACGAGGGAGAGTGGCGCCCCTGCTGCTGGGCTGGGAAGAGGGGCTGCCCTCAACTCCTCTTCTCACCCAGAAGCCAGGACTCCCCTGCAGCTTGGACACGAGGGAGAGTGGCGCCCCTGCTGCTGGGCTGGGAAGAGGGGCTGTCCTCTGCTCCTCTTCTTGCCCAGCAGCCTCCTCTTCTTGCCCAGCAGTTCAGACATGAGGGAAACTGGTGACTCTGCTGCTGGGCTGGGAAGAGGGGCTGCCCCTCGGCTCCTCTTGTCATCCCACCACAAATCACACCCTTTCCACTTCTTAGGCTTCACCCCACATCTCCAGGAATTTGCCAACCAAGAGATGGCAGCCTCGGCTATGCCTTCCTGTTTATTAGTAATACTTTCCGTAGGGACAGAACACCCTGAAACAGCGCTGCCTCTCTGTAAGTACAACCTACAAGGACTACTGCAAGATTTCTCAAATAAATTACTGTGGAGCAAACCTCCTCTGCAACAGTATTTCCCGATGCTTGTTTACCCCTGGCGGCTATCCACTCACCCTTTGCCTTTTGATCAGCCAGTCAAGTCGTCCAGCTCGGTGACCTAAAAGATAAGGCAAAGTTCAAGAACTGTGTAAAAAAAAATTATTGCCATATTATGCTGAACAAAGACGACAGGCGAGGTATACCGAATGCATTCAAAAATCAGCAAACGAGCATGATTAAAACTAAAAATACTTTTGGGCATGTGCACACACAGTACACAATGCACTATGGGTTATTTTGAAGGTTTATACATTTCGCCTTCCGACGGCTGATGACATTACCGCAAAGGCACAGAGAGCTTGCAGAAGCAAGGGAGAGTTTGTCGCTCGGGAGAAAGGGGAAGGTGCGACATTTTCTTTCTCCCGTCTCCGGTTGTGCTTCATTACAGAAACAAACTGCCCTACATAACACGCAGCTTACTCTCCGTCGGAGCCTTGGTGCTGTTGCAGAAGCCCGGCTCGCTGAAGACCAACTCCTGGGTAAAAGCCATTTGACTATCAGCCGGCCTGCAATTTGCAAGCGCGCGTAAAGAGATCCGCACTGACCCCGGCCGCCGCCGATTGAGTTCCGCCCGCGTGAAAACAGCCGGGAAGCTGCAAGAGCTGCAGTTCGGCCGACTGTAGGAATCCTCTCCTCTGGTCCCACTGGGGCCGCGGAGACTTTTGCCTCCTGTTCTGGCCTTCTCCACATACGGATCTGGGCACGTGACGCTGTGCCCGCACGCAGATCGATTTCTGCTGCCGCCACGTTCGAGCTCCAAGAATGATTGCTAATCGAGAACATGGGAAGGCGCGACCCCTTTTCACGTTACATGTAGGGGTCCAACCAGGGCGTTTTAAAGCTCGGATTTTCTATGGAAAACATTAGCCTTGGAATGTAGGAAACATAAGAATACTAGTGAGCATGTGCGGAATCTTGTTTTCCCTCTCCCTATTGGTTGATCTTGTTTTACACCTCTCCCCCACACACCTGGATGAGGATTAGTAATTTCCAAAAATCATGCAACTACTGTAGTGACAATTCTTTTTTACATAATTTTACAGTTGTCTCTGCCTGTCTAAATAAATTCAACTTCTTAACCTCAGATCCAATGACAGTTTGAAACTTTTGTTTGCAAAGTGCTGTCCAGCACTTTGAATTAGTTGAGTGTGGAAGTTAAGATGGTTTGGTTCTTGTGATTTTGTTTTAATGAAAGATGTAACATCTAAATACATATTTAATAAGTATGGTCCTAGGCTAGCAATATAGGATAAATATATAAAATGGAAAATACTACATGCAATAAAATGTTCATCACATTAATACAAAATTTACAAAGTGCAAGAATAACCACAATAAAATAAGTATAACCCTTTATGATGGAACACTTGTACACTTGTTTTATCATGGGGCTGCACTTTTAACATGCAAGTGGGAAGGTGTAATATCTTTTGATGAAGGCCAGTGTGAGCCAGTGTGATGTAGAGGTTAGAAAAGGGGGGCCTGATTCAGCCCCTTAAGCCTGCTGTGGACTCAGCAGTCCAGGTAGCCCCACACACCGCTGCAGGCTCACCAGTCCAGACACACACAAACCCCACTCCCAATTTGGCCTGGTGTGCCATTCCCTTGCCAATTTGCTCAGATGAACCCACTGTGTGCTCACCAGCTGAGCCAACCCCCATTTCCCCTACCTTGTGCTGATCTGTGCTAGCTAGTGGCATATCTACAGAAAATGTAGCATGGGGCAAGAACTGATTTTGCGCTGCCAACCACCCCCCCCCCCCCAGCATCCAGCACCCACCTTTTTAGTAACTGCACAATAATATTAGGTTAAAAATACAGGTCAGTCTCCTTATCTTTTAAAAATGCCCTCTCCCCTGCTTCTCCTGGTGCAAATTGGTTCAGGCAAGCTCTGGTGGACAGCGCATGGTTTCTGACTCAAAGCACAGCAATGGGAAATACCCGGCTCCTGCCAAGGTCTGCCATGCAGTATTGCTATGGCTCCCGGAATATATTGGTACCTTGCCGACCCTGCTTGACACATTTAGTTAAATGTCCTATTGTTGATGTTCTGAACCTGCATTTTATCTTATCCCCTGGCCTTGGAAAACTCTGTGTCCAGCCCAAACAATGGCACAGGAAACAATGACACAAAGAGGCTGCAAAGAAACTTATTTTCTTCCCTCTCAAGCTTTTATTAGTTCTGTACTCTCAAACCCCGTTCTAATGCAGTGTTGCTTCACACCTTCTGGAAGTTCATAAAAAATTTAATAGCAATTGCTCAATAATTATTATTTTTAAAAATCTTATCAAAATCTATCATTTTGATCTTTGGATGGTGTACAAACAGGCCAAGGTTGGTGGCAGATTCACTAACCCCATATGCCCACAAAAAATCAACACATATAATTTTCTCTCATAAGCAATCCCTAAGAACACAAACACATAATTGAAAACATCTTACAACTGCCGTCCTGGACTGAAATTGTAGAAGGCCAGCTTCATATGCAAAGTATTCTAGGCTGAGAAAAAGCATATATTTTTGGAAAGCACCTACATGCCAAGCACAAGCTAAAGAAGCCAATCGTACAGAAGCTTGTTTGGCAACCTTGGGCTAGTTGCACACTCTCAACTTGTCCTACCTCACAGGGCTGTTGTGATGTTAAAGTGAAGGAGGAGAGAATGGTATTGCAAGCCACTTTGGATTCCCTATGGAAAGAAAAGCAAGCAAGCAAGAAATGACTTCAGCAGGAAAACTTGTTTTCATCCCTCTTAAGTTTCCATTCGTTCTAGACTCTCAAACCCTGTTCTAATGCTATCCAGACCAGGATGCATATGCTTGATGCTATGACTATTTCCTTTTACTTTATCATTACGTTTTTGTTTATTCTCATTTTTGAAATAAATAGGTTTGTAATATACAGTGAAATATTCCATATGATGGCCACTTTAGATTCCAAGTTGCCTTAGGGTAAGAGAAATCAGCACCTGTGGACAAAATGTATAGGCACAGATATGCCAACTCAATCACAGGGCAAACGAGGTTCATTGACTCATTCATCTTTCGGTATTTTATACACTCTGCCACTCTTTCCCACTCTGCATGCCAAACAACCAAGTCAGTCCCTAGGCATAAGAATAAATGGACACACATCTGACACTTAAAAATCACAATACTGAAAAAAGGATCCTAGGTGAGAGCAATACCTGCCCCAAAGATGAGAGCAAAAAAACCCCCAACCCTACAAAAGTTTGCCGGGCTACACAGTCTCAGGCTCAGCCTGAGTTCTTGTTTAGGTCTAGCTGGGCAACAGAACCCCCTCCCCCTATGCTGACTACCTCCCCCATGCTAATCTGGGCTGGTGAGCCTGCAGTGGGCTCATCAGCCAAGGCACCCATCCCCGCATACACACACCAGGGCTGCTGCAGTTAGGGAACAAATAATAGATACAAAATGGTGTTTGAACTTGAAGATTTCTCAAAACCTCATCAGGCTGGATGTTCAGAACAAAAGTAACTGTTTCTGCCTGTTACTATCACTGTAGCGCAGCCTTTTCTGTGGATTGTGAGCCAGCATGGGGTAGTGATTAAGAGCAGGTGGACTCTAATCTGAAGAACTGGATTTAATTGCCCACTCTTATCTGGTGAACTGGATTTATTTCCCCACTCCTACATTTTTGCTGGGAGACCTTGGGCTAGTCACAGTTCATTTAGAACTCTCTCAGCCCCACCTATATCACAAGGTAATTTTTACCAGCCTCTATGAGCTTTTACTCCTTTAAAATGTATATTTTACTTACAAAGAAAGCTGTTAAATAGGTTGGTTGTGATCACTCAGATGTCCGTGCAGCATTTTAGCCGACCTTTTGGTTCTATTTTGCAAGCTTCTGATTAGTCCTGTTACCTTGCTTTACAGACACTTGTGACCTAGTTAGTTCTCACTAACCACTAGATGTCGCCTGTGCACTTTACTCTGGAATGCTGAGCACCAACAACAAAAAAGACAATCCCAAGAAAATTGAGCCAGTTTATTCCATGTGGAAGTAATTGCTTCACTGCAGGCAGTGGGACTGGAAAGAATGAATCCCACCTGAGCTATTACCATCTGAATTTCTCTGTAAGGGTTAATTCCAGTCAGGGCTCATTAACAGTTAGTGAAATAACAAAATGGGGAGGGTAGAAGGTGATATCATTAGGCTGGCATTACAAATGTAGGCTTTTGAAAACTTTGCTTTGAAATCAGTAAGATTCATATTATAAAGTCAAGTATGTCTAAAACCTCACAACTGCTATCAGACAACTGCTGCTTCTGCTAAACATTTATTCAGACCCAGCAGTGTGCTAGGTATTGCATAGCATCCATTTGGTGTTTTTTACCCAGTACGGCAACACCTATTCTATCTACCATATTTTGCTATTCATTGGATTCCCTTTTGCAGTTTGGCTGTGCTATGTAGCAGATGAAAAACATTTTTAAAAAGCTGTTTCTGCCTTCAGAAATGGGATCAAAGGGTAAAAACGCAATCAGGTATTCCACAATTTGATAATCAAATGATGTCTTAATTTAGATATCACACTAATTTTAGTTACATTTTCAAAGATCAGTGCATCATAGTAAACTTATAATAAGATTCCACATCGGATTCAGCAGGACTCAGCAGAACTTTTCCACATCGGATTCAGCATGACTAACAGTATAACCATGTTTTTTCCAGAAAACAACAGACTGTTTCTTTTATCCTTTAAATGATTGTCCTAAATTTTTATTTTTCTCATTTTGCTCTTGGCTATTAAACTAAGAAAAACTAGTTAATTCTATTTTTCCTTCCCTTAAATACAACATTTTATAGCTATATGTTCACTCCCAGTTTTTCTCTTTAACTGCTTAATTAATTATTTGCCATAGAAGCTTGTTGGGTGACTGTAAGTCTGTCACACACTCTCTGCCTAATCTACGGCCGTTTCTGCACGGCCCATTTATGACGGCCTGGGGGCGCCAAAAAAGGCGCCCCCAGGCCGCCGTTCGCACAGGCGGCCGTTGCAGCAGCTGCGTTGCAGCAGCGGCGACCTGACTCTTCTTCCCTCCCCCCAGGGCGGCGTCAAGCCGCCCTAAACA
Organism: Sphaerodactylus townsendi; assembly: GCF_021028975.2. NCBI lineage: Eukaryota > Metazoa > Chordata > Lepidosauria > Squamata > Sphaerodactylidae > Sphaerodactylus > Sphaerodactylus townsendi. The sequence goes on along the minus strand of NC_059434.1, from coordinate 38,379,287 downwards.
ACAACCCTTTAAAGGGTTGTTGTTGGGGAGGGAGCGTCTTCCCTGCGGCGCGGTCGCCGAACCGTGCAGACGCTGTCTCCGATCTCCGCCCCACTCACGGTGTCCTCACAAATTAAGCCTGCGGGAGCGTCGCCAGCCCCCGCGCCACACTGTCCTCCGACCTCCAGGGGTCGGGGCAGCGATGGGCGGGGCTGCGACCACCCGCGCATGGCCCGTTACCGTGGTGAAACTGAGCGCCAGAAGCTGACTCGCGATGCTTGGGAGCCGCCTGCCGTCTGCCGGACCCCTCCCCTTAAGCCTGCTACGCCAACTGGCGATCTTGCGAGCAGGCCTCCCATGCGCATACGCGGCAGAACTCCTGCCCGCGGTGAGGAACCTAACCGATGCAGAAACAGCCTACCTCAGAGGGTTGTTGTGAGGATAAAAGGGAGAAAAACAACAATATAAGCTGCTTACAAACAAATGAGTGTATGCATATACAGTGTTCATGGGGACACTGTCATACTGCCCCCATCTACCATTTATTTGTTTGGTAAATTTTTCTTTATTTATATCACACCTTTTTCTCCTGTGTTTGTTTGATTTTGTGACTGAGTTCTTCATTCAGAGATCTGAGCATGGATCCCCAGCATCACATGTAATTTTGCCCAAAATCAACATATAACCATATATAAAGGTGTTGCATATGCTATTTTTTTAATTGATGGACAGTTTATTTTGTATGAGACTGATGCAGTTCCAATAATCCTATCCTTTAAACAAATTCAACTGAAATTACAGTATTTACTTCAGCAGATGATCTAACGCAGTTTACCTTTTTTTGCTGTTTCTTAGCTAATCTTAATCTTCTTTCTTTCCTACTGTGTAGCATATCTATTATGAAAGTTAAACAGGAAATGACCTTAATTTTTTTAAAGGCAAAACTGTTGTTTCATAGTTTTGTACAAAGCTACATGGCAAGACACCCCCATGCAATCTTTAACCATTTCTTTCATTTTACATAGTTGTAGGTCACAAAGGCATCTCAGAGATAATTTTGTCTAAATTCTGACTGTTAGTTTTGACTCATCAATTTACCTCTACCACTAAGATACCCACAAACCAATTCTGAAGATGTGCCTGCTGTGCAGGACAGTATCACTTCTGTAGCATTAGGAGAGTGAGACCACGATTCTACAGTCACTTTCCTGGGAATTGAATAAAATCAGACACTTCAGTAGATCTGTTTGGTACTTCCCCTACTTCTAAATACACTTGTGTAGTCTTGGTACCTCCCTAGCTGCCTGTCTTCCTCTGAAAATTCATAAGAAATTTGCAATTCACTGTGAATGAAAAATTATGTGTGAATCAGCCTTTAGGAACACTAGAAGAAGAAGAGTTGAGGTACATCTGTGGCACCTTACAGACTCCTTTCTTTCCCCACAGCAGACACCTTGTGAGGTGCAGAAGGAAAAAATTAGTACAGAAGGAAAACATGGTGCAGAAGGAAAAGATTATGCCTACATAACAACACCCTTGCTCTGTCATTGGGTTGTCACTATTGTAGCCCTCACTGAAGGAATTCTGCTAGCACAGAAATTGCAACTGTGGTGCCGGCCATAGTGTTTTATGATGTCTGCTTTCTTCTTGAATGTAGCAAGGGATAAAATTAGATGATTTTTGAGTACCTATCTAATTACCACATAGTTCAGCATCTGCTAATACCAGCATTTGGCACAACAGGGAAGGAGGAAAAGCAACTTTCTCTGTAACAGGTGAAGAGTTGATTCTGCCGAAGCAATATTCTTCCCCATTTTCATCCATTTCCAGCAATGTGGGTAGTGTGGTGAAACACTGTAGTGAAACAAACAAAAAGGGGGTTTCTGAGCACATTGTCATATTTCCTAAGCTGTGGAGAAAAAACTGGCTTGGGTGAGGTATAAGATAGATTTGTAAGTAAAGAAAATGGATCGAGAGAATCCACCCCTTCTCCATCATACTAAAACTCAGGGCAGTCGGTGAAGTTGATGGGCAGCAGATTCCAGACCAAATTCTTTACTTGCTGAGTAATTAAATTGTGGAATACCTTATCAGTGAATGTAGTGATGACCATGATGGTTTTTAGCAGGGTTTAATCAGATTCATGGAAGATTCATGGCCGCTAGCCATAGTGACTAAATGACATTCAGAGGCAGTTAACCTCTGAATACAATTATAGCGTTGGGGGAACCTTCATCGTAGAACCTTCAAATTGGCTGCTGTATGAACCATGATGCTGGATTAAGTGGCCCACTGGTTTAGTTCAGTAGGTGTACATTCCTACAAAACATCTGGAACATCAGGAAGTGTGTCATATATCATCATAAGGACCCAGAAGTCCTACACTGGAATCTTGTGGCTATCTCCCAAATAAAGTAATTTGTTATTTCAACCTCATGCTTTCATTTTAGGACCATTGCAGCTACTGTCTTTTTTATTCCAGACCCTTATCATCAGCGTTTTTATTGTAGAATAAGCCAGAACAGACATTTATCAAATCAGATTTTTGTCTTTATGATGAGGCCAAAATTGGATGGAGCAAAGATCAATAATGTATCCAGCTAATACACTAAAATATAAATGAAATGAATCATAAGAAATGAAATTACTTTTACTGACAACCTAGAGATTCTGTCTTACAAACCCACATTCCTGTCAATTTGGATTTATTTTGTAAGGGATCTAGAAATATTGTTGAAACCATAATAAATGCCATGGTCTTTAAGGATGGGAATAATTTAGTTTCTGTGGAGTGAGGTGATTTAAGGACTAACTTTTAGGCTTTGGGGGTAATTAGTAATTTGATTTGAACATATGCTTATTTATTTGTATTTATTTAAAATATTTTAATCCCACTTTTCCACCTAATTAAGGGAATCCAAAATGAAACAAACAAAAAAATTCATCTGCCTGGGAAAACAATGATAGAGGGGAACGGGGGAATTAACCTGGGGAGGTAATTTCACAATTTTGGTACCATGACTGCCCTTGTCTTGTCTCAGATCACAGATGTCCCTCAAACAGAGCTCCCAATGTTCATGTAGGTTCACTTGAGGTAGGTGATCCATAAGGTGTGCTTTTCCCTAGCATGGGCCTCCTCCAACCCCCACAACTAAGCTTGGGTCTCTCCCCAAACAAGCCCAGGCCTCCCCCAATCCCCACAACAAAGTTCAGGCCTCCCCCTTCCCCAAAAGCAAGGGCCTGTGCACCTGCTCTATGGGCTTAGTCAGGCTTCCCTGCCGCCCCCCCCCCCCCCCCGCCAACCCACCAACAAGCAACCTGGCCTGTGGAGCAGGCCCTTTCACCTCCTTCCACCATCCCAATTCCAACCTCCCCATCCTAACCTACAGCTTCCCTCCCTCCCCCCACCCAAGCCTCATCTTCTAACCCTCTCCCACCCCTACCCTAATTTTGCCATCCTTCCCCCACCCCAATAATAACCTGCAAACTCTCCATTCTTATACTTACCTGCCAACCCCCCAGCCACTTTCCACCCTCCCCTACCCCAAGCCTAACCTTTCCACCCTCCTTACCCCAAGCCACACCTTGCCAACCTTGTCAAGCTGCTCAAAATAACTACTTCACATTGTGTTGTGGTGAAGTTGCCTCTCTGTTTTTGGCAGGGAAGGAGCTGCATTAGGAGAGTGAGACCACAATTCTACAGTCACTTTCCTGGGAACTGAATAAAAGCAGACACTTCAGTAGATCTGTTTGGTACTTCCCCTACTTCTAAATACACTTGTGTAGTCTTGGTCCCTCCCTAGCTGCCTGTCTTCCTCTGAAAATTCATAAGAAATTTGCAATTCACTGTGAATGAAAAATTATGTGTGAATCAGCCTTTAGGAACACTAGAAGAAGAAGAGTTGAGGTACATCTGTGGCACCTTACAGACTCCTTCCTTTCCCCACAGTAGACACCTTGTGAGGTAGGTGGGTCGGAGAGAGTTCTCAGAGAACTCTGACTAGTTCAAGATCATCCAGAAGACTTCATGTGTAGTAGGAAACATGTGTAGGAAAACAAATCTAGTACACTAGGGCTGATTTTGCACAGTAAAAACGCCTTGTGCTATATCCAGAAGTGCAGTTGCCGCGGCAATCTTTACCCTGCTGTTGACTTCGCACTGCTGCCCGGTTCTCTTCCACTTGCATCGTGAGGTCTTTGGCAATGTCTTCTAGACATGGGCGGGCAATCTCTGTTTCCCACATTCTGATTGGCTGAATCTTCCCCCCACTCCCCCCACTCACTTTCACCAATTTAGTTAACTCTTCACAAAGCTGGGAATTGGAACTAGCAATGTAATGTTAATATGAAGATACACTGTGTTCTCAGTTAGAAGCAAGTCAAATTGATGAGGGACTGCTGCAGTAATGATTGTATTTTACTGCAGCTTTATTTGTCCCCCAATTTTTTGGGGTGGGTTGGGGTGGGTTGTCTATGTATTTCTGCTCCTTCTTGTAATGATGCTTGCTCCAGTAGGGTTTTTTTAAAGCTTCAATTATGTGTAGGTAGTTTTCAGTGGTAGAGATGGAGGTTGTGACATTTTCTGAATAGTGGTTTCAATGTAACTGCAGGGTAATTCTACAGTACTTGTGCAAAAGGAAAAAAAAGGGGAGCAGGATTGTCCTTCTGCATCATGGATGATATCCTACCACCATCAGGAATAATACATTTTCAGCAGTAGCATGTGGAATAAATGCAACCGAAGAGAAAAGGAGGGAAATGATGAGACTGGAGGTATGTGGATTGGTGTCACAAAAAAATATTTCCTAGACACAAGATTTGACTGCTGTGAAAATCTGTGGTAAGCTGTGCATTCTGAAAAGGCCACAGTAAATTACAACACATTAATTTGTCACAAACTGTTGTCTTTTCATTTCAAGAGATTGCTTAGGTTTTTAATGTGCTGTTTTTTTAAAAGATTGTAAAATTTTCTTTAAATATGAAAGAAAGGATGGGAAATGTTTGAAGTAAATAAGAGCCCAGAAGGACTCAACTATTCTGTCATAAGACCAGGTTTAAAAGTCAAATATTACAGAAAGCAAAATCATTAAGAAGGCTGTGCCCATTAGGATGAAACAAAAGTTATATGCAAGCAGAGAGCATCGCCAAAGAAATCCAAATGAATTTCTTTTGGAACCATCATAGAGAACTGATGATACTGAACCTGACCAAGCCACAGGCAGAACCCATTAAAGATTCCCATTAACTTAAATGGGCCAGGCCAGAAAGAGTGAAAATGAAAACTGGGGAGGTGTAAACCTAAGGGAGTGAGAAATACTAATCACCTAGGCTGATTTGCAGCACTATATTCTCTGTAGCATAGCAAATGCATTGCAAAATGGTTTTGATCTACTGTATCTTGCTGTTGCCCTGGGAAAATGACAGTCAGTGGTGGTTTACAGTGGAAGAGATAGGATTCATTTATCTTCCAAACAAATCATTCTATGCAGAGTTTCTCCTTTGAACATAGCATTACCTACTCTGCAGTCTCCATGACAGATTAAAAATAGACAGCTTCATCATTAATGCCTTTTTAAAAAGTTTTGCTCTGAAAAAGCGTCTCCTAACCTTTTGATACTTGAAGTACAGACAATTTATCTATTTGCCTAGCCCCAAGTTTGCAAAATAATCTTGCTTTTTATAAAATCCCTATTTTATAACAGCATGATAATAACAACTGCACAGGTACAGGGGGTGTGGGGAAAAAACTCCAGTTTGGAAGGCATTTTTTGTTGCCCCAGCAATTCTAAATTGTGCACAGACTATAGAAGTGACCTGTATAAGGTGAGAAGAAAGTCAGTGATGGTGCTGGCAGCCGAGGGTTAATGGGAAATAAAAGCTTGCATTGGGGGATAGGAAAAGAGACTGGTAGTGAAAATGGGAAAACAGAGAGAACTCTTAGCAACAGGAGTGTCTGCAGAGAAATAAAAGACTACTGATTGGTGGGGTAGGGTGGGGTGGGGTAAGAAACACTCTGTGGTGGAGGCAAGAGGAAAAGCTGAAGTTGGTGTGTGTGTGGGGTGGTGGTGAGGTGTTGTTGGTGAGGTGAGAAATGGGATTGCTTTTTCCCCTCAGTCTTCATGGGTGTCCTAGTCACTCTCTCTCTCTGTGTTGGCCAGCTATCTTGCCCTTGCTGGTCTTCGGTACATGGGTGCTGAATTCTCACAAGACTTGTGGACCATCTGCATTGGACCGTGGTGTTCTGGCTGCCTTTGTAAATTGGCTGACAAGCCAGTCTTTGCTTCTCCCTGGTGCTGCGCAGAACAACTGGGTTTTTTTGAGCTGCTTCGCCAGACACATAATCAAGCACAAACTGCAACAGTATTCCCAAAACAGGAAAGTGTGTAACACCTTTGATTAAGATCCATTTAAAATAGTGTAAAACCATGTGGTTTTGAATTCTCCAGAACTCTGCTTCCTGCTGGATTCTGAACAGGGCGAGGTGGGGGTGGGGTGGGAGGTATTTCAGGGCCAGTTTAAGATTTTTTATAGCGTACTAATAATATAAATACCTCATATATTTCTGAAAGCACTTCCTTTACCCTCATTTGAAATATATTGCTTTGCAATGTGGATTCAAAAGCGGGGGGGGGGGGGGAAGGGGGGAATCAAAGCAAATATGGCATGTGGAGGTTTTGATGAATGCTGGACCACCATTAAAATGCTACCCCTAGTCAGTGAGAATAGAGTCAGTTTCATCATTCTAAAGGCTGAAGCAATTGCTCTCTTTAAATGTTTTGACAGAGTGGCATGAGCCCACAGATTATTGCAACTCGAGGGCTATTTATCATGTTTCAAATTTAGTGGTGTATATAAAAAAGATACAGAACGCAGGGGCTGCTTCATAAAACAACCCTGTAAAAATGAACTTGGCTGAGACGGTGCACTCAGTGGAGGCATCTGAATTGCATCCAAACAAAGCAGAAGAGGAAACAGATGAACATGCTGACTGGCAAAATGCTAAATATACAGTAATGATGATATAACCCAGGAGCCATTTGAAACAGGGATGAAGCTGTCCTGTGGAGTGAAAGAAAGCCATGATATTTCATTAAAGGAAACTCTTGCCAGATTATATTGATACAGTCACCTTTATTTGTCTGTCTGGTGAGAATCAGAGTGGCATAGTGCTTAGTGTGTCATACCAGATATTGGACAGCCAGTTTGAATTTTACGGAAGCTCAAAGGACCTTGGACCTTGGAGCAAAGGGTGACCTTGGACCTTGGTGGGAGGGGGGAAACTGGTGTCTGAGGCAAAATGGCACCTGCGTCCCCTCCACATGCCTCACTTAGAATAATAATAATAATAAGAGTTTGGATTTATATCCCCTCTTTCTCTCCTGCAGGAGACTCAAAGGGGCTTACAATCTCCTTGCCCTTCCCCCCTCACAACAAACACCCTGTGAGGTAGGTGGGGCTGAGAGAGCTCCGAGAAGCTGTGACTAGCCCAAAGTCACCCAGCTGGCATGTGTGGGAGTGTACAGGTTAATCTGAATTCCCCAGATAAGCCTTCACAGCTCAGGCGCCATAGCTGGGAATCAAACCCGGTTCCTCCAGATTAGATACACGAGCTCTTAACCTCCTACGCCACTGCTGCTCCTCACTTACCTAAAAGAGCTGGGAATCAAACCCGGTTCCTCCAGATTAGATACACGAGCTCTTAACCTCCTACACCATTGCTGCTCCTCACTTACCTAAAAATGCTAAAAGAGCAGCCTGTTCCGTCTACAGAGGCTGCTCTGGTCTGCAAAGGCTGCTCTGGGCCATGGGGGTCGTCTGAGGGGAGGGGTGGGGAAGCGATTCTCCGCCCCCATGCCTGTGCGTGGGGCGTTTGTCCCCCCATCCCATGGTAGCTCCACCTATGCATTGGACCAGTCACACTCCCAACCTTGCCTGCCTTAGGATTGTTGTGAAGACAAAATTTAGGCAGGGTGGATGAGTTACAATGTAGTAAGCCATTTTGGAACCTCCTGGATGAGAAAGTGGGGCATAATTGTCTAAACAAACAAACAAATACATTAAATAACAGGGTTTCAAGATGCACATGGAACTCTGTACTTTACTCTCAATCTTTTCATTGTTGCAGAAACATCCCTACATGTGAGCATTTTTTGCTACTTCAGAAAAGAATGGTGTATGCCTTTCTTATATGGAACACCATAGTTTATCCACTGAAGTTTGGGTTGTGATATCAGTGGAATAAAATATGTAGCAAATTTTCCCTGTCTGAGTCCTTGACTCTGCAGCATATTAATTGAAAGACAAAGCCTCATAAAATGTATAATTCTTTGGGAACATAGAGACAAATACCTTATGAAGATCCAGGTGTTAAAAAGACACCAGTTGCAAGATGGGAAGAAAAGCTTCCACATTAATTGGGCATGGGTAAAATGTTTCCTTTTCTAACTGGAGACAGAAGAACTGGCAGCAAAAAGTGTACGTTGAATAATTAACTTGGAACTATAGAAATGCAGGTTAAATTAGCAAATATTTCTTATGTGATTATCACTGTGCATTAAAGGCATAATTGTGGGGTTTATGCATGGTCAGTGCCCACTATTGATTGGGAGGCTAACAGAGCAATGAAAACAATTCATAGTTATGACAGTGGTTTAATGCACACAATTACCGTGCAATAATGACATGATGGATATTAAATGGTGGTGACCCAAAAATGCTTTCAGTGACCTCATGGCATCATCACAATGAAAGGCATTGACCTGGAAAATGTTTCAGATAACTTTTTCTAGGTCCTTGTACTCAGCATGCATTAGGGAGCTAAATAATTTCTAAAATGGTCATTGCTCTTCAAAGAAAGAAGCTATGTTGCCAATGCAAATCTTATAAATGTATGTGAATACCAAATTACTGATTTGAATTGAGGCCGATTTTTCAAAAAGGAACTGGAAGCAAAAAGCATCAAAGTGATTAATCCAATTTAAAACCAACCCACTTACTAGCTTATTCCAAGGCAAACTTTTATCTCACTTCACACTGTGACAATAGAAAAATGGTTTTCAGATTATTTGTAGGAAACCTGGGTTCCATAGACATTTGACCATGGGTTCCAAATGAGAAAAATCAGATGTGTCAGACAAGCTTCCTAGAAAGACAGTGAATAGAGGAAGGTGTATAATGCAAAACCTACAGGAAGGTGTATAATGCAATCGGGGGAGGGGGATACTCCTCAGGATGTGGCATGAACTCTGTGCTCACATAAATGCCACTTGTGCCAGTATAAGCAACATTTACACTGGCACAGAGGCACTTATTCTGGAGTTGAGGTGATGCAGTGTGTATAGCAGTGTGATGCCAAGGCACCAGCACCACCTCCATGGTACCAGTGTTCCTCTGGTGCATGAGTTTGTGCAGGTGCTGAAGGGGGCATTCCTGGGATCCAGGATGGCTGTAGCCAGCTTTCAGCCCATGAACACCCCCATTTGCAGGTGTAAATTTACACTGGCAAAAAGGTAGGTAAAGTCCATGGAGGTGCATGGAGCAGTTCCTCAGGGAACATCCCTGTTGACTTATTGGCTGTGGCAAAACAAGCCTTATTGGAGGCAGTGTGATATGTCCCCAGCTGCAGCTCAGCAGCCTCTTCCTCAGGATTGCATTGTCCCTATCCTAGTAGAGCACTAGTCTGCAGAGAGTGGTTCAGGATGACAGTTGGTCTAAGCTAGACATAGGGTGGGCTACACAGTGGCCCTGCTACTACACATTTGACAAAGTATTAAAAGGTAGTAACCTATCTTAAGACTCAGTGAGAAAAGTGTATGAAGAAAATAAATAGCCAAAAATGTTTAGGCTAAATACAGATCCCAGCTTTAAACGGGTTGAACAGTTTGTATAATGCAGTGATACGGCTGAACACACTACTGATTTTTTTTCTTTAATACATGGCAGATGCTCAAGAATAGTATGGAAGATAGTGCATCATGGAAGAAACTTGATGAAAGTTGGAAAGGTAAAAGCCACCATATCAGAATTTATGGAATGGTAATATGGATTATGTGTGTGTTCAGTGGCGTACAGGAAGGTAATGACATCTGGGGGCAAGTACTGGTTGTGCCACCTCAGAATTGCACCCTTCCCACAAAATTGTACCCCCCCCCCAATTGAGGCGGGTGGGCAGCCGAGTGGGGCAAGTGGCTGGTGGGTAAGTAGCTTGGGTGGCACAAGATGAGCAGGAAGGAGGTGGCGGGAAGCCAAATGCACCCCCCCCACACACATGACCCAGGCAAGTGGTGCCTAGATCTGGGCCCCCCTCATGCCCCCTAGGCATGCTATTATGTTGTGTGTGGAGAGAAAGTGACTGTTGATTGTAAACTGCTTAGAGACTCCTTAAGGTAGAGAGAAGTGCGATATAAAGACCTACTCTTCTTCTAAAGTTTAAAGTGCCATCAAGTCCAGTGACAAAGGGAGGGGTAACTGTGCCAGGGGCATGAACTGCCCACGCGCACCCTCCCCACCCCACCCCTAAAACGCCCCAGATGCCCCCCCCCCTGACACGCTCTCCCCCCCACCTTAACACTCAATATAGTGACTGCAATGGCCACCTTGGGACCAAGCTGCTGCCCTCTGATGTCCCCATTGTGTGCCACGCTACTTCGATCGAAACACAAGTGATTTATAGGGACCCAATAAGGTTTTCAGAGAATAACAGAGAATAAGGTTTTCAGAGAATAACAGAGGTGAGGTTTGCCGTAGCCTTCCTCTGCATACCTACCCTGGCATTCTTTGGTGGTTTCCCATGCAAATACAAACCAGGGCTGACCCTGTTTAGCAACTGAGATCTAACAAGATCAGGCTTTCCTCAGCCATCCATCCCTGACAGCTCAGTGTAGCCTGATCTTGTCGGATCTCAGAAACTGAGCAGAGTCGGCCTGGTTAGTACTTGGATGAGAGATCACCAAGGATTACCAGGATCTCTCTCTCTCTCTCTCTCTCCCTCCCTCCCTCCCTCCCTCCCTCCCTCCCTCCCTCCCTCCCTCCGCTGAGAGCTACTTTGACAAAGAAGCACAAACAACTCACAAATAAATATTACATTGCATTTGGAATGCCTGAAAACTCCACGCCAAAACTTTATGCACATATTGTTGGATATCATGGTATAAAATAATTAAAACAACTGGATTGTCCTATGGAGACATGCTAGTCCAATTGCAATTGACTACTATAGCACAATGACAATGCTTTATCCAAAGATGTATGGATGCAGATCTTTGCAAAAGAATTCATTCTCGAAGATCAATAATGTGAAGAGCTTTCTTCACTAGCTTTTTACAAGGCATTTTGGGTCGCTGGTCTAAAAAGCTAATGAAAAGCAACCAGGTGGCTCAATGGCTGCCATATGAGTCGCTTCTGGAATTCATTAGTTTCTTCCCCCATCACAAGAGCATCTAGGCTTTTTGTAATCAATCTGTTCAGCAACAGTGAGGCAGGGTGTTGCCATTATGCTGCTATAACTATTCCGGCTACAAACATTAAACGCTAGAGTTATTGATGGGATTTTAGCTTATTACCCTCATCCAAGCCCAGAAGGGCATATAAAGGAGATAATACAACTGCTGGCTTGCCAGGGGATATGTAGCAACTTAATCCCAAAGAACTTTCATTTTCAGAGATTACCATAAATATGGAAATTTATTGTCCAAAGAGTTTTATCCTGGTTTGGAACTGTTATTCATTTTTATTCTCTGTACCCCACCCCAAAACTCTGTAGATTATTTAGGAGACAGCATTCTTTGCTAATGGATCTTGGCATGCTATGTGGTATCAGATATTTAAAAAAGAATTGGCTGCTTCTCTTTGCCTGATAATTAAGTGCAGGATGTTGCGGGGGGGGGGGGGGGGTGCAATTGACAGTTGCCATCAAAATTGTCAGGGTTGTCAGTCCCACACTTGGATGGTCTGCTTTGTTGCCAATTCTGTTTCTGTTGTGCAACCTTGTGCTGTAGTAGGGAAAACTGAAACAGAACACCTTGGGTGAAATGCCGCTTAAGAGTCTCAAACTGGTGGCTGCATTTGAATGCTCACTGGGAGTTTCAGCATTGCTCAGCAGAAAACAAAGCCCAGTTGATCCTTCCTGTGTGTACATTCTTCCCAAGTTTCAATCTTCTGTGCCACCAAGGAGTTGTTGTAGAATGTGTGCTAAGTTAGAAAACATTTTAAAAATCCGCAAGTTTCTCATAGTCCCTCACTGCCATTGGTTGCCCAGCAATGCCTGTGCCTGCTGTTTCCCGAGTGGCAGTGGATGCTACCAGTGCTCCTGCAGTGTTATGACACTTTGGACCTAGATGCAATTTAAGTAGATGTTACCGTACACACTTATGCCTGTTCAACAAGATTTACAATTAAGACTGACGAATTTCCTGAGCTGCAATGCTGAATGCCAGGGCAGAAGTTTGAGCTGATACCTGGCTAATCTTATATGTATTGGCTTGCTTGTTAATTCTGGAACACTGGATACATTTGTGTGCCATATTGTGATCTGACCCAACAGTTTGACTCATACTGCTGCTCTTATGATGTATATAAATGAATCAACAAATAGCTGGAGTTGCACATAGTCCCTCCTCTGAATCTTCATTCGATTCGATTTCGAATACCTTTAATGGCATATAAATAGTTTAACATTAACATTGCAAGATAATAACAGCCTTTACATCTTCTGACGAGTTAAAATAACACCATTTAAAAATTTAGCCACCGCTTCCAACAGCTGGTAGTTGTGGCTGTTTAAAAGATATATAACCTTCTGTTTATCTGTAATGCCTTCACTTCCATGCAGGAAGGGGATTATGTGCTTCTTCCTATCTATCTCTCATAAAAAGGACAATTCAACAGCATATGAGATACTGTTTCCACAGAACCCATGCCACACGGGCATTTCCTTTCTTTATGTGGGATTCCAAGGTGGCGTCCAAGGAAGAAGGCTAAAGTAAGAAAGAAGGGCATTACACCTAGCTAAGGTGATTGCTCTACGCCACCGGGCCTCAACCAGGAGATAAAGGTACCGGGCTACAATTAATCTATCCACAGGTATTCCCAGAGAGATCGGGGAACAGGTTTTATTAGCTTCCTCTAGCATCTGTTGAAACTCTTACCTGGCAGTGGAGACACCTTGATCACGAATCTTCATTCATAAAAGGCTTTGTTATAGTGAAAACACCATATAAATCAACCATCTGACATACGTCGGTAAATGTTTTACACTGTGTAATCTTACTTGAGTCTCAGTGAGAAAGGTGGACTATAAATAACGTCAAACAAACATTATCTTCCTAAGGGGCGTTTTGATGGTGGTTGCTTACTAGTGGCTAAAGCCTGGACTGATTGCTGTGTATGTAATGGGTGGTGTACTTAACAGTGTGCCAAACAGAATAAATAATATGCTCTTGTTCAAAAGGAAGAATGACGTTGGTGAGTGTTCTGACTGGACAGATTCCTGGAGTTCAATTCAAAACCAGGTGCCAGACTCAAGTGTAGTGTTTGCAACATAACATCAGAAGTCTGAAAATGTTGCAGATTGATGTATTTCTACAAATGGTTTAGACCATGCAGGGCACAGTCTTTGCATTTTAGTCAGAGATTCTAAGGAATGCAGCTTTCTTTGGGCTGTTGTGGGTTTTCTGAGCTGTGTGGCTATGGTCTGGGAGGTTTGCCGCCCCATTCAAACAGCAGGGAGGGTGGCTGCAGCACGATGACCAGGCTACCCCGCTGCTCCTGGACAGGCTTCCCAGCAGCACAGGGAGACTTGCAAAACAAAACGGCCTTCCGACTACTGAGAAGAATCTATGGGTCAGAATAGACTTACGCAACTTAAAGGGGTTAGTCTGAAATATCCACTGCCAGCATAAACCAGCAAATGGCCAGGAGGGAGCTGACTTACACTGGCTCATCCCCTGGCCAATCCCTGCTACAGTGGCAGCAGAAGTGCAAGCATGCTGCAGCAGCATCCTGCATCATGTCCCATCACTGGGGGAGGTCAACGGCAGCCGCACAGCAGAGGGAAAATCTGCTAGCGCTGCTGCCCAGCTGCTCCCACAAGGAGATTCCCTCCTTTGATGGGGATGGGAATTGAGAGCAATTCAGAAACATGTCACACTGTGCCATGGAAAGAAGCACATCTTACTGTGACATGCCTCTGAAGATGTCAGCTATATATGCAGGTGAAACTTTAGGAGCTAAAACTGCTAGAGCAGCCCAGAGGACCCATAACAGCCAGTTGAGTCTGGCTGTGAAAGCCTCCTACAACACATCATAGTCTCCCCCCACCCCGCCTCATATATTACATGGATGTGATCAATTCTAATTTAGGACGACATTTGACTGATTTACTTTTTACTTACTGGAAGTCCTAATTGTGATTTTAAACTGTCACCTTTTATATTGTATTTGTATTGTAAGCCGCCTTGAAAGCTGCAAGGTAGACAGGCAGGTAATTAATGTTTATTGCAGGGGTCTTCAAACTATGGCCCTCCAGATGTTCATGAACTACAATTCCCATCAGCCCTGCCACTTAGCCATGCTGGCAGGGGCTGATGGGAATTGTAGTTCATGAACATCTGGAGGGCCATAGTTTGAAGACCCCTGGTTTATTGCATAATGGGAATGCTCATTTGATTTGCATTGCTAGAAAGCCCAGAATCTTCCAGCCTTGTAAACAGTAATCAGCTCTGTAGTAATTATGTGTCATCAGTGACAAGAGGGTAGCTTCTTTTGCAACCAATCTGCCACTGGGGAACACTGAATCATTACAGGTTTTTGTAATTCAAGAATACATAATGGAATTCAGCATCCTATGCTTCCTTGTCTTTTAATTCCTATTTGAACATCTGGTCACTTCAAAGACCTTGCCTAAACATCAAAGGATGATGTTTGAAGTCTCCTAAGATATGAACTAACAGCTAATAGGATTTTCTCTCTTACCTCCAGGGAATTTGCATCAACTGTCATGGCAGAATCATTCCTTTTAGCAGTCTAAAGAGTGATCCCTCAAGGAAGCTTACTACATCAGAAGCCAGCAGTAGCGACCAAAAGCACCTTATTCATCTTTCATATGACACATATGACACCTCTGGCTGGACGAACTTTTGATATGCACACATTCTGAAGAAATGAATAGCTTAGATGCTAACAACTATTCCTATTCCTAAATGTCATCATATTGTTGGGAAGTTGCAAAAAAATTGCTTGCTGATGTTATGGTAGCATCAGATGGTACCGTGCAGTTATTGCTAAACTTTCCCTTGATTATTTTATGGAACAGAGGCAGCTTAGTCATCTAAATGTACCCATTGGCTATTTGAACATAAACTGACAGATGGACTGGTGGTCTGGTTTTGTGCATTCTGTCAGATGTACATATGTAATGCCACAGTGAGCTTGGCTTTTGCACTTAGAAATGTTTTCCTTTTAGGGCTCAACACTTTAATAGGAAGTTCCACTAAAATCAAAGGAACTTGCTTCCAATTCAGTGGTTTAGCATTAGTATGCCAGGTAATGTTTCCACAAGTTTCTAGGACAAAATAACCAAACGTCCATAAGTTGCAATTAAAGATGGACATTGTTCCATCTACCTAGAAATATGCACATATGTACAACTCCTAGGTGGAGCAACCAGTATATTTATTTACATTATTCATAGTGCACCTATCTCTTTGGGATTCAAGGAGGATTACTCAGAATAAGTCAATACTGTCAACAGAGTGGGACATCTAATAGACAATGCAATTGACTTTGACTTGTAGAAATCTGGAAGCCAACCACAGGTAAAGCACATTTGTATGGGGAGTGGTTGATTTTGCTCACTTGCAGGGCAGCACCTGTAGAAGGTCCTGCTCAGATGAGCAAAGAGGCAGTCCTGTAGATATGAGGAATCAAGGTCACTGATGGCTTTGTACACAATAGGCAATATCTTAAACTGTCTGGTAATCAATGGAACTAGAATGTTGGAGTTTACCGCACAGAGAAGTGGCTAACACACTGATTAAAAGGGTGAAAGGTAAATGTTTATTAGGAACTTCTCAAGGTCTAGTGTGCAAAGTCTACAAGACATGGCCATCTTCAAACCTTTGTCTTTGTTCCCTGGCTATCTGAACCTGGGGCAAAAGTTTCCTTTTTCTTTTAATCAGTGCAATTAAATCCTGGTGCCCATATCCAAAATGTTGGAGTTTATGGACAGAGAAGCGACTAACGCACCAATTAAAAGGGTAAAAGATAAATATTTATTAGGAACTATATATAGGATAGGGAAAAGGAAAAGATAGCATGTTGCTACTTTACTAGTTAGGAAGAGTCGCTGCAACTAACTTCCATGAAGAAGCAGGATATTAGATCTGAAAGTATCAGTCTAAGAACAGACAAGAGGTAACACAAAAGGACAGAAACTTTGCAGCCCTCTCTAGCTGATCATTTGCCCGCCCCCTGCTGGATCGTCTTCCCAGTTCCTTTGAACTTTAGACATTGCTACATCCAACTTAGAATGACTGAGAATTGGGAGTTATGTGCACGTGAATACCAATACCAGAAAGCAATATCAGGGAAAAGCCTTGGCCTTTATGCCCTGTTGTTGGACCTCCAGAGTAACCAGTTGTCTACTGTGCAAGACAATCTGCTTGATTAGATGGACCAGTGGTCTGATCAGGCAAAGCTGTTCTTATGATCTATACTATAAATAGCTCCCTTTCCACACTTTATTGTTGTCTCCAGATTTCGCCAAGTTGTTCACAGATTGCATTTCATAACAATCTTCCTGGTGGAGGAAATTATTTAGCGCGAAAACAAAAGGAAGAACTGTTAATGGAGAAACTTTACATTGCAGTCTTGTAACACAGCCTTAAGACTCATCTGCTTCAAGGAATTCACTCATTTCATCCACAGTTAAAGTGTTTTTTGTTTTCCAATTTTTTTTGTAGCTTTGACTGAGTTAAAGGTACATCATATGCACTATATGATGTTAAAAGTATCACATACATTTCATGGTTTTAAACGATTTGTGGGACTGTCTGCTACATATGTCCCTGTGCACTAATTATGGTTGTCAAGAAGCTGTTGTTGGCTAGGCCACCATTTATGGTGGTCCATCTGGCACTGACAAGAACCTGGACTTTTTCCATTGTGGCTCCAGTTCTGTTGAATGGGCTCCCTGAAGAGGTGAGGCCACCCCTGGAGATCTTGTGGAGGTACTGCAAGGCCTGCCTGATTGCTGGGGATTTTGAGGGATTTTGAGGGAACCTGATTCCACTGGTGTCTTTTAGGGGTGGGGAAAGATAGATTTGGGATATATTTTATTTTTGCTTTTAAACTGAGAATGTTTTTCACTACTATTGTAAGCCACCTTGAACCATCAAGAAAGATTGAGTATAAGTATTTAAGTAAATAATTAAAATTTAAAAATATGAGTTATACTATCCCCTTCCAATAATCTCAGCTCAACAGTTCATTACAAATGGTAGGAAACCTTAATCTTCCATGCAAATACTGTCTTTTCACGCACCATCTAATTAAAAATCAACCTAGAAATATGGGAATATTTTTTTTAGCAAGCAATAGTTCTAGTTGAACTTGTTTATGCCATGAACACATACTTACCTGGCAGGAGAGACACCTTGATCACCATGCACACATTTTAATGTGTTTTAATGGTTACTTGGCAGTCTTTCCCCACTTCATTTAATGTGCATTACTGTCATTTGCAAGTTTTTCCTTTCACGGTTTAAATGCCACCACACGAGGCAGGGTCACAGAGTCCTGTGATTAAACCGTATAACACAGTCCTGAACAGAATGCTGTCCATTTCCTTGTTAAACTGATTATTAGTTCAGGGTGATTTTTTAAATCAGTAGTAGCTATGGACTTGGGATGATCTCGTCTTAACTGGGAAAGTCCTTTAAGAGTTTGGAATTAGATACCCATTAGAACTTGGAGAAGGTGACATGGCACCCCACTAGATGAGAGAGATGGCAGAAAAGGAGCAACAACAAGAAAAAAAAACAAAGCCTATTTTGCAATGACAGAGACACAGTGAGGCACAAAAAGAGCGAAAGACAGCTGAGAAGTTTTGGATACAGTGAGTGGGAATTTATGGTGGGCTTTTCATATCTGCTGGCTGCTAAAAGGGTGTCTGCTTCCAATGTTCTCTGCCTGTTGTATCTTTTAAGCAAAGAAGAATGATTGAAAAGACAACATTAATCTCCAGTGTTCTTTCATCCAAAAGCAACTAGCACTGCTCCAGAAAATTCTGGATCATATTTTATGACACTCTTCCATTCAGATCTTTTGACACTCTTCTATTATGTCTTCCCTTAACAGAGAAAAAAAAATGCCATTTTTGGGGGGGCGGGGTGGTGCCCTGGCTATTTTTCAGTGCTGCAAGGCCCCAATCTGGTGTGGATTTGCAGAGTGGACACCCCTCTCCTCATGCCTTTTCAAGTGCCAAAGCAGCTGCAGGATGTGTATGCCCAATCATAGCTGTTGTGGCAGTTGAAAATAATAGCATTATTTAGAACAATGCTATCAATGTCATGACAATGTATTTATTCTTTTTTTCACAGGGTGAGTAAATGGCAGGAAAGAGAGAGAGAGAGAGAGAGAGAGAGAGAGAGAGAGAGAGATGGTTTATAAGATTTAAAAAGTATTTACATATTGTATATGATCATTTTGGTCACAGTTGTTAATAACCAATAAGATTGTGTTAGCATCCCCCTACCCTCCAGCAAGATATTTAATTTACACTTATCACGACAGCTAAATACTAAGTAGCTAGCAGATGCTACATCTTTTCTTTAATATTGTGTGTCATTCATTGCTGCAGTTTCTAACCAGACACTATATTTACACATTCACACATGAAAAGTATGGCAATTCTTTTTATCAAGGATGTTGCTATGCCCTTCTTAACCCTACTTTTCTAAATTACACAACGCGTAAGTCTTCCAGAAAGCTACGTCACAGTCCTGGCTTATTTCCCTCTGCTTCCTTATATTATAACATTGATGCATGTAGATCCTTAGCTTCACAACTCCAGGTGAGAGCAATATTTCCTTTTTCATAAGTCCTCTGAAATCCTGTATTGTAAATTAATATTGTTCTTATGTTGTAGGTTGGAAACTAAGACTGAGACCAGCAGCCCAAGCCAGTGAGGGGATTGCCATCGGTGGCTTCTGCATGTGACTTGTGCTTCCACACACAATAGATTGTTACAAAGTGGTGGGAAGTTCTGTGAGTTCTCTAGCATTTCCTTTCCTTTCCCAAGCTTGGGAAAATTGATATTTTTTTGGAGACTATATAGTATAAAGGGGTTTAGGATACTGGCATTTTTTTTTGTGAGAGCCAGCATTGGCTGCTATTTGTTAATTTATGCCTCTTATTATTCTGACTGGAGTATATTTTATATATCACTCAATATACCTACAGTTAAGGCTAAGTATAGTGATGACAACTCATGTCCAGCCAATTGCCATGCTCACATGGCTTGGGATACGGCTTATACAAAATGGGTAAAAAAATAACACAAACAAAACATCAGAGTGTGGAAGTTACTCACTCTATCACGTGCTCGCCCATCTGCCCCACTGCTGAATAATTACAGTCACTGTACCATCTGCAGCTGCCCAAGAAGTAGCAGACACAGAAGTTGGTCACTCCTCATAGGAGGGTTGCAACTGCTGGCATCTGCAACTGCACTGTTAACTGTTGTATGGCAATACAGGCATCTGTATGGCAATACTGTTGTATGGCAATACAGGAAAGAGGAGCAGGTGTCTGGGAACAGGAGGAGGGAGTTGATGACATGGGGCCAAAGGGGGAGGAAAGGCAGAAGGGGTTTCCCGCCCCTGGTGGGGCACCATTAACCCTTGTGTGCTGATTCTGGTGTCCGGGAAGAGGAGGAGGACAAAGAGGGAGCTGGTGTTGTAGGACCAAGGCAGGAGGAGTTTGCCCCCTTAATCCACCAACAGTTTTCTAGAGTCCTTTGTATTTGTTCCTACAAGGGGCTTTACTTCTCCGTCCGTCCGTCTGTCCGTCCGTCCGTCCGTCCATCCGTCCGTCCGTCTGTCCATTCATCCATTGACCTGAAGTTGCTTAGGAGCTCTATCACAGATGCATACAGGTTTAATGAACTTAGTCTATATTTGGTCACAGGTCTGTTGCCAGGAGATAAAACCTAATTCCTAAGGACAAGAGGTAGAGAAGGAAAGGTTTCAGCCATAGAGTGGGCTATAGTATGATTCCTTAATTTTGAGTGACTATATTTACCACATGGAATATAGAAAACATCTTGAAAACTAAGCTGGGTCATTACTTGGAAGGGAAATCTCCAAGGTAGACACTGCAGAAGAAGGCTGACACATCACCTCTGCTTAATCACTTTGCCTTTAAAATTCAACAAGGAGTCACTATAAGTTGACTGTGACTTAGCTACACTTTACACATACACACACACCCTCTCTACATGAGATGTGAAATGGTATTGTAAGTATAGCCCAGTCTCATTGGATCCTGCAATCTAAGCAGGGTTGGTACTTGGATGGGAGACCAGCAAGGAAGACTTTGCAGAGAAAGACAATGGCAAACCACCTCTGCTTAGTCACTTGCCTTGAAAGTCTTCTGGGGTCACCATAAGGTGGCTGTGACTTGACAGCACTTTACATACATACATTTGCCACTCAACAGAATTTCAGATATGAGCTTCAGTTCATTGACCCTTCAGTTTATTGAACCAATGCCCCCATCCAAACTGCAAATCAGAACATCTACTTCTTTCCTGACTCAGCTGAAAGGAAGTAGAGTTTGTGTGTGTGTGTGTGTGTGTGTGTGTGTGTGTGTGTGTGTGTGTGTGTGTGTGAGAGAGAGAGAGAGAGAGAGAGAGAGAGAGAGGGACACCCAACTATACATTTGACTTGTTCAAGGCCGCATATTGATCTGAGACTGGAATCAAGGTTTTCTAGTCTCAAGACCAAAGACCTACTTGCTGGTTCTTTACAGCAGATAGTTTATTTTATGCAGAATCCAGAATGGGAGTATTATTGCAATTCAGTAGATAAAAGGCTTGAATCCATATCAGTTTTTTTCAGCTCACTTTTGAACTCATCATCTGGTAAAGGAGATAAAAATAAGGCTTTACTTCAAAGGGTTGCTGGGGGTATAGATGAAATAAGGGCTGTAACACATTTTCCCTCTGGCAGGCCTTGGGATCCTAAAAAAATGGTGTCATCTTTGCACGTGAGAATATGCATCTCTGCAATGTCCATGAGAACCATCATCAGAGCTCGTGAAACTGCTATGGTGCACACCATTTGCAGTACATTGTCTCTTAACATGAGAGCATTTATTGGCATGCACAGCATGTAATAAATCCCTAAAAGGGATCTGTTAACCTTTCAGATAATTTTTCATTCATTTTTGCCACCCAACTTTTTTTTTTGAAGAAACAATGGCTGATTAAATGGGTAACGTTTGAAATGAGCAAGCCAACGATGCTTCCAGGAACAGTGCTTCCTTTCAAACTGCATTAGAAAGCAAAACTGTAAACTGGGGAGGACAAGAAATGAACAAGAAATGTGATATAAGATTGAAAGCATTAAATGCTTTGGGGAACAAAAATAGTCCTTTGGAGAGGTGCTTTTTCACAAAACATAAAAGTCAGAATTTAGTTAGTCCTCCCTGTCAATTTCCTGGGGTACCAATTACCTGGTCTCCTTGGTTTAGCTTGTCTGCAGTATGATTAAGGAAAGAATGAAGGATAGTGCTGAGAATATAAAAGCAAGGCAGAGTGGGACAATTAGCAATTTATTCAGAACTCATCATTGAACAAATTAGGACCCATTAAATTTTGCTACTATCTTTAATGAAGGCAGCAGCTGCTCTGCCACTTCTTGGAGAAGCGATAATATCTTAGCATCACACAAAGGAAATTGTTTATTTCTTCTCCCCCAGACCAAGCCAAAGGCAGGAAATTCAGCAGGTCCATTTTGTTTTTGTGTCTTTTTTCTTTTGCA
This sequence comes from Sphaerodactylus townsendi, assembly GCF_021028975.2. NCBI lineage: Eukaryota > Metazoa > Chordata > Lepidosauria > Squamata > Sphaerodactylidae > Sphaerodactylus > Sphaerodactylus townsendi. Next base: position 38,357,268 of record NC_059434.1, on the reverse strand, counting down.
AAAATGTAATCTATGAAGAACCAGTTCAGTTAATCCCCCAACTTCATCTCCCTTCCTCTATCCCTAGGTTCTCATTAGTAAAGTAATAAGAACAATTAAAAATACCCATTTATTAATAGCTTATCAGGAAAACAGTGTCCTTGGATAATGAGAGTAAAATGAAGCTAGGGACAAGTCAATAAAATCTTATAAGCATTGCACAGAATATTCTGGTCATAATGTCATCCCAGATGATATGTAGTCTATACTAATCATGAATGGCAATCATATAGACATCCCCATAGAGCAGTGATGGTGAACCTTTTCGAGACCAAGTGCCCAAATTGCAACCCAAAACCCACTTATTTATCACAAAGTGCCAACACGGCAATTTAACCTGAATACTGAGGTTTTAGTTTAGAAAAAACGGTTGGCTCCAAGGCGCACATTACTCAGGAGTAAGCTTGGTGAAGCAACTGTGCAACACTTTGAACGGGTGAATCACGACCCTAGGATGGTTTACTCAGAAGCAAGCCCCATTGCCAGCAACTGAGCTTACTCCCAGGTAAAGGATCATGCTTTAGTTCTTCCCACGTCATGCCTAGTGGCCCAGGCCAGCCTAGATGTGTGTGTGGGGGTGGGTCATTTTGCACCCCCCACATGATGAACTCTGTGCCCGAGTGCCCACAGAGAGGGCTCTGAGTGCCACCTCTGGCACGCATGCCATAGGTTTGCCACCACTGCCATAGAGGGCCTTGTGGTAGACATGCAGAAAAATCAGGATAAACTCTGCCAGAATAGCTGAGTCAATTGCAACTTCTGGCTTTTTCTTTCTCATTTATTTGTTTAGACCTACCATGATGACAGGGATCTGTAGGAAACCACAAAACCTCAAAATTATCTCTGGAGGTAAAAAAAAAGACATATTTTTAAAAAGTCAGTGCTAGAATTTACTTTGGCAACACTAAACAATTGCAAATAGTTGCAAATATACAGTATATACCGAATTTGGATTATTTTGGCAGAGTATTGAGAAGCGGGAGGACCAAAATGAATGAAAATCATTCAGGGCTTTTGCACACTGAAAGTTTAGGTCTGTAAAATTACTCAGAATATTGTTGGAAGCATGACCTTCTCTGTAAGTTTTTGTACTACTTGAAAGCTGAAGTTGTTTTCTCAGTAGCCATGTATGCCTAGTACCCTCTGTTATACAGCATCATTGTCCTAATTATATCAGGACTGGTGTTTTGCATGTATTGTGGCTTTGTTGATAGCTTATGAAGCAGCAAGTCTATATAGGAAATATTTATTGAGAGTTTGAACTTGCAATTTATTAAATCTCAATTTGCACACTGAAAGTGTCTATTTGTATGCCTGAGTAGCAAGTAGGGATATGGTGAATTTGTGCATTTTGTGATAGTATGTGTTACGGCCTTAACAGGGGAAGGGGATTTGGGATAAGGATTCTCCACCAGCTGCTAAGAGTGTAACAGCACACATTTAGAATTTTAAGTAGCACAGGGGAATAAAAATAACTCACTTTGGCTGAGAGAGGTTTGGCCGTGGGGATCTTTGGGACTAAGTCTACGGGGAAGGAATTCTGGCAAAGAATATTCCACAGAGGAGCACAAGAGTCCAAATTGAGTTTAAACGTTTTATATGAATTTGGTTCAAAAATACATACACACAGTAAGGCACAAGAGCACATACATTCAAGTTCCTAGTATATAAGCAGGTTTGAGAGATAGATTTGGAAGATAGAGAGGGGAATGGGGTTTTTGCAGGGTAATATGTTACCTAACGATTCTTAGAAGTAGACGAAGTAGAAGGCAGGGATTCCATGCCAGCACAAAAACCCAGTGAAGACGATATCGTGTCTCAACACCAACAAGACCAAGGGAGGAACATATGGCAATGAGCAATGTGCTCCAGGTGAACTGAACTTTTATAGGGTAGATCGTTCCTTGGCAGGAAAAGGAACCAATCAGAGCAAGTTTTACTTCTGCAGCATCTGTGCTGGATTTGGGGTGCTGACTTCAATGAGTCAGCTCACCTATTGCTAACCCCGTGACAATAGGGCCAAATTACATTATCAAGCTGAATGAGGGAGGGCTGCAATGCTCCCATGCAGATTAACCCTGTAGGGTCACTGCCCAGGATATTCAGATTTTGGCTGAGACCTTTAGACTTGGGAGAGGTAAAGGCTTTTAGGAGAACCATTACAAAAGGAGGGGGAAATGCAGAGCAGTAAGTATTTGCTGCTGACCTCTGTTTCCAATGCAAACTAAAGAATCCAGTATCTGCTGGCAGGGTGACTTTCCATATCCTTTGTCTAACAGTTTCTATAGCAAGGTGTGGTAATCAAGCATGCTAGTGACTCAAATGAGACCTCCAGGTTACCAAGAGTAACTCATTATCTTAATTCAGCCTTTGTTAAAGTAGTTTTGACCTTTAGCTTGTGGTCATGTGATCATGCGGCTACCTACACCCAGAGGAGTGCTTTTTGGCAACTGGCTTTTGCCAATATTATTTTAAAGCAGAAATATATAAATAATATTCTGGGGGTGTCATGGGCCATAACATATGTTTGGGGTAAAGGAAATGGTGTTGTGATTTTCACTTGGCCAGAGAAAGACTGGGCATCCGAAAAGATTTGTATGTGGTGAATGTTCTCCATGTAAAGCACTTGCATGGAAGTCACACTTAGAGCATCACCTATGCCCATGATTCAATAATGTGTTTCACTTGCTGGGAAACTATTCTTGCCTGTGAATTCCCAACCTGTGTTGGAAAATAGGCACAAATGTGATCATTGCATAACAATGTGCATAAGTCCCACAACCTTTCTTTCCACATGGAAGTGATTTCCATATATGTTTATTAAATATTCTTAGAATACTGGAATCTGTTGATGAAACTTTCACTAATGTAACCAATAAAATACTGTGTGAATTTCATAAGCTTTTTAGGAATTCTCCAGCTGAAAGTCAAAGGAATATATTCTTTTATGTTTAGGTTTATCTCCAAATACTCACTTTGGATATTAACAGAGTTGAGGCCTCTGAATGCTATTAGAATGAAAATGCAGGAATAAGCGCAACTTTTGATTTGTTCAGCTGTAACTCAGTTTCTGCTCACATCATTGCCTGAGGTAAAATCTTCACTTCACAGAAATCAATGGCTCTCTTTAACTTCAATAAAATCTGGATTTTACCCTAGAGCCCATTCTCAGTTAAAAGAAGCTCCTTAGTTTTCTTTTTGAATATGAATATCAACACACAGAGTCTATCTTTCTAACAACAAATCAACTTCAAGAAAGCTTGCAAACATGGATCTGATACAAACTCCACTCAAGTGAACTGGGTTCACATGGGAGTCTGGGGTACTGCATCAAGTTAAACTGCCTATTTCAATGAATTCAGTGGGATTGCTCCGAAGAAAGAAAGAAATGTAAACATTATGGAAACACAAACAGTACAGAAGTACTAGAGGGCCCAAAGTTGAACAGATGTAGTGTTGCTACTGCTGAAGCAAGTTTAAAAAAAATATTAGTCAGATGTCCGGGGGGCCAATCAGAAACCCTGCTGGCCAAAAGCTTCACCTGGCTCTGCACACTTAAAAAAAACAATTGGAAGTGCCAGGAAAGATGTTATCAGGTACCATACTGGGGACCCTGTCATACACAACTGGATACTTATAAATGAAAGTATGCTTAATATAATTATACAAGTGCCCCACTTGTGAGCCCTGCCCCTGTGCTTATAAAAGCAAAGGAGACGAGGATGGAGCCTTGCAGTTGCTTCTGCTCTCCCCAGAAGGGAGGGCAGAAGGGACTGCCAGCTGCTGGCTGGGAGGTGGGAGACACAAGGGGGGCTAGAGGAGGGGCTTAGGGTGGCACCCCACTCCCTGAGCCCTGCCTCTGGTGGGGGGGGGGGTCGCCCAGAGAATGGCTGACTCTGGGCACCATTTCCCCCCCATACGACTCTGCAAGAAACTTGTAGGAACAGCCATCTGATTTCCTCATTTCTGTTTCCGCCTATCTTCTCCTGTCTTTTGCCTGTCTTTCTCCCTCCACCTTGCCTGTCACGTTTTCTATCTCATTGCCCTTTCTACCTTATCACGATTCTTTCTCTGTCTTTCTGCCTCCTCCACTGCATCACTATTTTGTTCTCTTTCTGCCTCTCCAACCCCATAGTTATTTAGTTCTCCCCCTTACCTCATCACTCCCTCCAACTTTCTGCAATATCACTATCTTTCTGTCCTCCAACCCAGCTCTATTTCTTTCAGCCTTCCTTGGTCACCCTCATGATTGCCACTTTCAATGGTGAGGCAAGCACAGCTCAGCATGGCTCTTGACAAGCCCACTGAGTTTCCCCCTCTTCCTGTGCCCATTACTGTTGCTGATACAGCTAGACTTCCCTCCCCACCAGGCCCACTGATAGAGGAGGAAGAGGATTAATCATTATCTGTGCTTGCTCAGACAACACTTCTTTTTTTGTGAAATTAACCTCCCTCAATTAATTTTTTTGAATTTTTTCTGCAAACTTGCAAAAGTATCTTTTTTCCCCCTGTGTGGCCCCAATGTGCAGATTTAGATATCTGCAGCTGGGGCCATACTTTCACTATTAGAATGCATTATGATATCCTGATGCTTATAATTTTTTAATTGTCTCATGTGTGCAAAACAATTTTTTAATTGTAGGAAAACTCTTATTTTTCTCACTGATATTTTTCCATACCAAAATGTCATTAGATTACAGATTTTGCATTACATTAATTGGGAGTTTCAAGTCTTTTTCTTGTCTCCAACTAACAATATCATGCATTTCAGAAATGTATTACATGAGACAAGTACCAATGGAAGACAATTGCTAAGTTCTCCGATGTACAATCATGTTGATTTAACAGGAATGAAGAATTCTGTGATGTCAACACAATATGAAAGTGATAGTGAGAGAAGTATAGTTTCCATCTATTCTAGGGAAGAAGAATGGTAGGTTCATTGTCAATATATGCCTTAGCATTCTGTGCCTCAGTTTTCTGAAAACTTCCCCACAGTTTTATATATCATATTCCTGTGGGTAAACAAAAGACATTGTAGCCTATTACTAGAGTTGTATACTATTCATTTCATCCCATTCAGCATTGCCCTTATATCACTTGGTCATCTTCCAGGTACTGATGGATTTGTATATCACAGTTTAAGGGATAGTTTATCTTTATGCATTTATTGAACACTTAGCTGAGAAAAGCTTTTGCTTATGCAAGAGGAAGGGGAGGCAATTTTGTTCGTTCTCCCTCTATACTACATATCACACTGTATATTTTTTCGACTTGGCATTATCTATTCCTCCGACCTTCAGCATAGACTTTCCAGGGATGACGAAGTTGCTGAGAGAATCTACATCAGATCAGTGTTTTTAGAGGCAATTGTTTAAATAGACAATTAGATCAGTCACAAATCATATACACTGGTCATAATTAAATTCTGTGTTTTAATAAAATATTATTTGGTGTTGATCTAAGTCACCCCTAGTGAAGCTAACAGCTGTTGATTGGTTTGAATTGGCAGTATCTTTGCACATGTACAGTTTTGCAAAAATCTGATCAAAACTGTTTTGGTTACTGTTTGGCATGAATTGAGCAAGCTATGTGGTAAGCTTATGTTTTTGACAGACAACTTTGAACATGGTGAGTTCAACTGTTGAACATGTTCGTGATGAAATCTGCAGCATCCCTATGGAATGCTAGATTTTGGTGTGTCTTAATCTTACAGTTTTTCTCCCATAGGAAGATTCTGATAAACGGAGGCATATATTTTTGATGCAAGATAGGATTGTCAAGTGACCAGTAGCAATGCCCTGGACTGCTCTTATATTTTAACAGCAACTTGGCATTCAGGGATCAGCAGGGAAATTTTTCATTATCTGGCAAAACCTGTACATTAAGCATATGTTAAAAGCATAGGACAAAAGGGAAGAAGCGTATTTTCTCTGTGCTGTTTTCTTACCCTGGGGCAAGTATTGGGTACTGATGCAGTTTTGCCCCAGCAGGAAAGAAATAATGTTTTATGGGACCATTTCAGATCACAGAAATGGTGCGAGAGGGGAAGGCAAACAAACAAACCACTAACCCTTTACACCATGGTCCTGATAAGAATTTTTACACAATGACCCAAGAGAAAATTAGCATTCTTGGCTTCCCAGAAAATGTAGCTACACACAGCAACCAAATCAAAACAACAGTGATAATAGTTATTTTAAGTTTCTCTCCACATGGTAAGTTATTGGAAATAGCAAAAGCTGAGCAATTGCATGCTCAGTATCCCAGTCTGAATCCATGGCATCTCTTCCTGAAGGGATTTAAGATAGCAGAGTTGCCAAGTCCTCCATTTCATTATTACTACTTCTGCTGCTATTACTGTGTCATCCACTATGACATATGCAGATTAAAATTTGTTGGGGAGGGGGAATGTAACAGGGAATAATAGTTGATGTAAGTTTTGTGTTTGAATGTTTATATGCTACTTCCACTCTAAGACTGAACCATGTTGCATTGTGGGAAAAATGGAAATGTTCTGCACAACCTGCCTTTTTCTTAGATTGGAGTGTAACATTTTAGCTAGTACTTTGAACATTTCAGGCATGAATGGTAACACTATTGACAATCGAGTTTTTGTGATTTGAGACAAAAATAAATTACCCACTTTGTATCATTTTCTTCCATGTTGACTGTCCTATGCCGTGTTTTCCTGGGTCAAAATAGCTACCATCAAATCCATTCAATGGTTAAACACAGCAGAAAAATGTTACACTGCAATCAGGGAAAAAGGCAAGATGTGTAGAAAATGTTGATTTTCATTTCTTAAGAACACACCAAACATGAGCTAGAACACCTTCAGAACCAAATCATTTCAGCTCTAAAGTCTGCTAACTGCCATTTCCATTTTTCCCATAATGCAACATGGTTCAGTAGTAAAACCTCTACTACTAAGAGTAGGCAATACTGTGTTAGATGGGTCTGTATAAGGTTGTTCCCTATGTTCCTGGGAATACATGAAATTGCTTTTTACTGACTATTGATCCATGAAGGTCCGCCCATTGCTTTGTCTGGCATCTTCTTGACATGGAATCATATGGAAGTCTTTATGACCTTTTTTATTGGAATGGTAGAGATTGAACATGAGATATTCCATACACAAAGCACATGTTCTACCACTGAATCATAGCCCTTCCACAGAACCACAGGGTAAAATGATGGTGTGGAAATTATGGTGGGAAGAACAAAGAGATAACTGCATCCTTTTAGAGATCCTAACAATTGCACCCATACTAACGAAACTGGTTATAGCTGTCTTTGGGAGTTTCTTTTTCTCTCATTGTTATACCTGACATTTCTCAACATACACTAAGGGGTGGGAACCTTCTCCCCAGCTGCTTACTTTTGTCAACCAGAGCTGAATATTGAACATATTCTTGGTTTTATTCAGAGCACAGGCTTATCTTTTGAAGATTGCACTTGTGTGTCTATGTAGCTAAATTATTATGGTGACAGACACTCTTTGTATACCATGTTCCAGTGATCCACAAATCTAGATAATGTAGCTCTGAAGAACCCAGATTTATGATTCTCTTCAGTCCTTCTAACTGTTTTCGTTAAGAGTTTTCATGGGTCACTGCGATTTTTATGTCTATCCTTGTTTTATTTGATATTACTGATGGCTACGAGTGAATGTTTGGGAGACAAAGCAACCCTGGGATACTAAAATAAGTATAGAACAGATAAGAAGTACAATAAATCTAATCTTCACAGTAGATGGCACAAGAAGGAGGGGGAGACTATAGGATTTTTGATCCCTTATTACACTTCACACTGTTTGGTTTTACAGACCTACACAGCCAGTCTTGCCTCCTCCTGAGAAGGATTAAGGGAAAAGAAAGTCACTCAAGTTTTTCAATATCATATTATGCTTGTGATAAGTGCTGAATTTTCTTAGGTCACAGTGCGCCTTCACTACCTGTGTCTTCTTCCATTCCATCTATGAAAGTAAATTGAGCATTGCTGCTTATACACTGAATAGGAACATTCATGACCTTGATAAAAAAAACCCCTTTTACACTAAGAAGAAACAACTTTGCAACAGAAGTATAATTCACCTGTTTCCGATGAGGTGATGATTATAGAACAAAGAATGCTGGATATTTACAAGTATTTTCAAGTAAATATTTTCCTCGAACTCATAAAAATGAGGCCTAACTAAAAAGACTTGTTCTGGCAATTGTGCAGAAGCTGGCACAAGTTGGCACAAGCTAGAGCCTGTGATGAGCCAACAAGGAAAGAAAACAATTTGGAAATCCCACCTCACCACCCCAGTTTTACCCCTTCACAATTCTCAAAGCACTCGAGTTTTAGCAGACTGATATCAGTAGTAAAAGAGGATGAGTGGAATTGACTCAATAAATGAAGCCACCACTTTCAGTTTGCAAGAGTGACTGCTAGGATATTTCTGAGAGCATTAATTCATAGAGTTGCCATATGTCGAAAGCTACCTGATAGCACATATCACACACACCTGATGGCACATGTCATGCACAACAAGTTATCCCTTCTGGAGAAAACTAAGGCTCATTCCGCACACCCAGAATAACGCACTTTCAAACTGCTTTCAGTGCCCTTTGAAGCTGTGCGGAATGGCAAAACCCACTTGCAAACAGTTGTGAAAGTGGTTTGAAAACGCATTATTTTGCGTGTGCGGAAGGGGCCTAAGTCTTCCTCAGCCCATTTTGAAAGGGCTTTCTTTTTTTTTTTTGGGGGGGGGGGGTTAACTGTCAAAGTTTTACTGAATAGCTTGGAAGTTCACCAATTAGGGAAAGCTCCCCCCATTTCCTCTGGGTGACCCCCACATCCATTTTCTAAACTAGAAAGTGCTAGAATCTTCAGCCTTTGCTCATAAGGACAGTGCTCCAATTCCCCTGATTATCTTGGTTATCCTTTTCTGTACTTTTTCCAGCTCTGCAATGTCCTTTTTGAGCTACAGTGAGTAGAACTCCACACAGTATTCCAAATGATCCCACACCACAGCTCAATACAGGGATATTATAATGTTGGGCATTTTATTTTCCATCCTCTTCCTGATAATCCTCAACATAGAGTTCACATTTTTCACTTTGGCAGCACAGTGGACTGACACTTCGTTGAGCTATCCATTATGACCCCAATATTTTTCCCCTCTCAGTTTCAACAAGTTCAGACCCCATAAGCCTATACCTCATACTTATCAACACTGAACTTCATCTGCCACATTGTCACCCACTTATCCAATTTGTGGAGATCCTCCTGGAGCTCTTCAGAGACCACCTTGGTTTCCACCATCCTGAATTATTTTGTACCATCTGCAAATTTGGACACTACAATACTCACCACTAGTTCCAGATCATTTATGAACAAATTAAATAGTACTGGACCCAATACCAATCCTTGTGGGATCTCACTGCTTACTTTTCTCCATATGAGAACCGTCTATTTATTCCTACACTTTGCTTCCTATCATTTAACCAATTTTAATCCATAAGAGACCCACCTTATTCCATAATTTCTTAATTTACTGAATAGTCTTTGATGAGGTACTTTGACAAAAGCCTTTTGAAATTCCAAGTATATAATATCTATTGGGTCACCATTGTCTCCATACTTGTTCACTTTGTCAAGGAACTCTAGAAGATTGGTGAGGCATGGGCTGTTCTGATTTGGGAAAATAGAATTTGTCCATGCAATAAAATGAAGACTTTCAATAAAATCAAATATATTTGCATTTCGTTGGATTTTTGCTATCAGAGTACTATAACCAATTCTCTGTTGAGTTAAGCAGACCCAGTCTAACATATAATATACTTTGTATATTCTTGCTTCCTGGCTTTAGGTTCTATATATCATGTAACCCTTGCAGCACAGTGGATACAATCTAGGTGGAGATGTTCTATTTTGCATTTTAAGGAACTCTTCCATGTATGTTTGTTATAGAATGGAAATGGAATGGAAATTATACAAGTATTATAGCTGCAGAAAGTCACTTCTATGCATTATAACAGCAGTAGGTTCTAAGAACATAAGAACCAGTGCTCCACTGTTGCCATCTTCCTGTTCATACAGCAGCCAACCAGTTGTCCTGGAGGGCCAATGAACAGGGCACAGAAGTCAATTCATCCTCCTGACATTGCCTCCTAGCACTGGTATTCAGTGGTTTGCTGCCTCTGTGCAGGGAGGCTCATTCTGCCTCTGTACAGGGAGGCTCACTCCAAAGTTAGTAGTCATTAATGACCCCTCCTCCATGAATCTATTTCCCCTTTAAAGCCGTCTATGTTTGTGGCCATCACTGTGTCCATAGCAGTGAATTTCATAAATGAATCATTTTCTTTTGCCCATTCTGAATCTATTTTCCGCCAACTTCATTAGATGCTCCCAAGTTATAGCGCTGTGGAAGAGGAAGAAAAGATTTTCTCTATCCACTTTCCCCATCCCTTGCATAATTTTATAAATGTCTGTCACATTTTCCCTTAGCTGCTTCCCCTTCTCCCCCTGAAACTGATGATGAAGTACTGGTAATGTGTAAGATGTCATTTTGTTATGGTCTCTCAATGTATTGTTAATTTTGAAACTCTCCTGTTGGCAACCATAGTGATTACAAAAGGCTTCCTCTGCAGCTGTGTTAGGCAGGGACTATTATATGTTTAAAAACATTTTGTACAGCTTGAACATTTTCCTGAGAATAAATTAATGACTGGTGTTATCTGAATTGCAATTTATCAATTAAAGGTACCATCACAAACCTGGAAAACTCAGAATATTAGAAATATGACTACAATCATTGGCGTTTTGGATTAAATGGAAAGTATATCATGCAATTATCAGCATCACTTGTTCGATTGGGGGCATGCACAGTGTCAGACAGCCGCATTAAAGAGGCCTGGCGGCTGGCCACGGCACCACAGCCATGCTGCCCTGCAGCTCCCATAGGGGCTTCCTGGCTGTGTGGAGGCTTGCAAAGCAAAAAAAAAGCCTTCCCGCCACTGAGAAGCCCCCATCGGGCTGAATAGACTTATGCCACCTTTTTAGGTGCTATAAGTCTAAAGTTCCACCCACCAGAGTAAGGTGGCAAATGCCCAGAAGGAAGCTGACTACTGTCATGTCCCCACTGTCATGTCCCCCAGCCATGTCCCCACTATGTCAGAGGCTGTGGCAGTGGCACTGGGATGCTGGTGCTGTGTCCAATGCCATGTCCTAGTCCTAGCACTACATGCTGGCAGAATTGCCTCTGCCAGGGCTAGTGCCCTGAGGAGGGCAAACCTGCTGGGGTGGCTGTATGTTGCTGCCACAGGTGAATTCTGTTCCCCATTTGAATGGAGTTGCTAATCACTAAGTCACTTCTTTTGGATTATGAATTAATTCCAGTCTTTTATTCACTCTTTTTTAGCCTGTTAGAGCTATTACAATATCTCTACACCACAAATGATTGTGCATTTAAGGCAGCAACTCTAGATTTATATTGTCCAAGGTATAAGAAGAAGATTGTGAATATATTACTGCTAATAGAAAAATGAGATAAGGAGGACTATATTGGGTCAGTTATTCAACATCTGCCAATATAAAATTGTTCCCAGTGGCACATTTAATAGTGTTTTCTGATGAGTTGTTTGAAATGTGCCAGATTACCAGTACCTTAGCATAAAAATACCTCCCCAAGCTTATTAGAAGTCAGGATTATTTTCCTGATTTTTTCTAAATAAAAGTTCATTATGTTAAATATAAGCTGTTTACCATGAAATCCTAACACTTTCCTAGGAATAAACCCCACTGAACACACCTGATCAGGATTATGAGTAGATTTGCTTACTATGGCATTGTTAGGGACTCCCTCATTGCGCTAAATGTATACTTCCTCTTATATTCCATCTCTCTCTGTGCAAACCCATGAAGAACTGCTCCAATCTAAATCCACTGGTTTCAGTGGGTTTTAACTGAGTTAACTTTGCATAAGACTGCTCTTTTACATTTTATTTTATTTTAATTTCATGATGCAACTTCAATTAATTTATGAGTAATCTTTTGAAACAATGCAGTCATTTTTTGCTTATTTGATTTTACAAGGCATCACAAAACAGAAGCACACAGGCTAGAATGGCAAACCTGTAATATTTTATACCAGGCAGGATAAGTACAGGTAGCAAAGAAAAAGGCTAAGGAAAGCATGTAGATCAACCAACGCCAGCAGATGGAGAAGGGGAGGCAGAAAAGTTTGTTCTGCTGATGGATGTGCCCTCTGCTAGTGGAAAATGTAGTCTTGGAACTTGGGACTGTTTACCTTTCGTACAAAGTCTGAGCAGTGTTTTCCAGATCTCATGACAGTTTGTATGTGTGCACACCCCCTCAGCCAGTCTCCTCCCACTAAGTGACTATACTAAACATCTGTTGGGCAGATGTATGCACACTGAATCTTGTTGTGAAAAGCAATATGTGGGTCAGGCTCACGGGCTATACATGCTTAACCCCACTGAAATAAATTGGGCTTAAGCACACTGAAGGGACTCTACACAGGCCCAGCCCAAAGTAAAAGAACTGTCACACAGTGTGATCCAGTACTGCATGGACATGTATGAGTACGATACACGGGAGGTCAGTTGCATAGGTCTTTCTTAATACCTGGCAGTTTTCTGTTTGGCTGAATGACAATTGCATGTTAAAAATCACATGACTGGTCCTACCAACCTGTTACATTCTTCATTTTTCCAACTCTGCTTTTTAGCACTGTGTTATGCTGAACAGGGTCCCATAGTGCTAACTGTCCATCTGCAAATTGTCATACTATCTGGTGGTTTGTGGCCCAGACAACCTTCTTCTGTTGTGCAACTTATACATATGTTGAAGACAATTTCATCCTAACCAATATTGTTTCAGGTGCATATTCAGTTTCAGTTGCATCTCTCCATTTTGGCAGGAAAAATATACCTTATTCTTTTCCACCACTGGTGTGACTGATAAATGAGTATTTTTGCCAGGCTATAATTTTTCAGAGAGATTAGTTCATGTTTAGATGATTTTGTCAAGTGAGTTGAAGCAGTGCTGCATCTTACATGTTTGCAAAGTAATTGTAAATAATATGTATCCTAGATATTTGAAAGTCCACTGGTTTCTTCCCTTCTATCAGTCCTGAAGCTGGACTGTAGTTAGAGTCTGTGACCTTGTGAAGCTGCTTGATCGTGTCTGAGAGGCTGATATAAATCTCAAACACAGTAATTCTGGGTTAAATCACATTCTAGCAAAAGTAAAGAATGACTCACTTTTAAAGTGCATTCCCAGGATGCCAGATTTGTGTTTTGACGTTGATCGTTTGTGCTTTTAACCTTGAATATTCTGCTGGACTGAAGGAATCTATGGCAGATTTATAGATATTTTATCTGGACTTGCAGCATTTTCTTCTCTTAACAGTTTTTCAAGCTAGCACTATTAATTGCAAAGGGACTTAGTGATTTGTGACAATTGCTGCAGTTATGTTCATTATGATTAGATTGTTGCTTGGTCTGTGTAAGCTTATATAATTGAAAAAGGTAGTTTGATACTAGTCTGGTAATGCGCGCACGCACACACACACACTCTCACACACAACACACACACACAGAGATGAAATCAACTGACTAGGGCATTATTACTTCATAGTCTTTATTATATCCTGGTCTTTGTTCTTTCTGCCTCTTCCGCTGATGGAAAGAACACACAGGTATGCCATGTGGGTGATGATTTTCCACGATGTAATCATTTGCATTGGCAGTGAGGTGTTTTGAGAACTCTGTTCCTTTAATCTGGGCCAGTGTTTTAAACTGACCTAGTCCATTCTAGAGTTGCCAACTTGGAGTAAAAAATACCTTGTAACCCTGGCCTTCATCCCCTGCCTTATAAAATATTGAAGTTCATATTATTTCTCATACTGTGTGCTGCAAAATGCCAGTTGCCATGTTTGTATGGGTGGATAGCAGAGTGTCCCAGCCAAGAGCAAGCCTAAGGCAAAAACAGCCTGTTTGCAGAAATTTAATCTATGAGTTACTCTAGGCAATCTGAATGTCTCATAACAAGGACATGCATCTTTGATTATCTTACCCCACCAGAGTACTCCGTTGACATAATGGAATCTGCACATCTCCTGGACACCACACCTCAATAAGATGCTTTTGAATCCACTATGCTTTTGAGAAAACCTTTCTCCAAACAATTGCTTTCTCCCTGCATTTCCTCAACCTCTAGATATGGTCTCCCTAACAACAAAATCCCTTCCTAAATCAATCAGCCTCAGCTAAATCTGAATACTTAAGGCAGAGACTTGAGGAAGTATCTCTGCATAAACCATTCATGGTATCACTGATATAATCTAGGACCAATTGGCCCCAGGGTTTAGAACAATAGATAGAGCTGTTAATTAGCTCAAGCTCTGCAAGTCCAGCATGGAAATTTCAAATAAAACGAAAGCTAAGCTTGAAGTTCCCGCCAAACTAGCGATCCACCCTATAAAAATACTGCTCACCAGAGCCTCAGTGCTCATTACTAGCTTGAACCTGTCTTGGTCACGTTGGTGTGAGACACAATATCGTCCTTTGCATTGGGTTTCTATGCTGGCATAGAAATCCTTGCCTCCTTCTAGATCCTCATCAGCTGATTTGTATATGTATAAGTCCCCTGGTTCCCCAATGTATATGTATAAGTCCCCTGGTTCCCCAAATCCCACTCTATCATCCCACCTATCTTTTCCTCCCTATCTATATACTTAGGAACTGTGTGTATGTGCCTTGACGTCTTACTGTGTGATTGCTTGCAACAAAATTTATATAAAAATATTTAAACTATAATTTGGTCTTTTGTGAATTCTCTGCAGATACGTTTCAAGCCGTTTCTGGTATACATAGTATAAAAAGATCCCCTCCCAGCCTGCCTCTCACAGTGCTAAGCCGAGTTATTTTCCTTATCGCTAATTTAAAGATAGTCGTGTGCTGTTATACTCTTAGCAGCTGGTGGAGATTCCCTAAAAATACGTTCACAACTTGTTAAAGCTGGGTAACAACCTGGAGATTTGAAGGTAGAGTATGGAAGAGTGGGGCTTAGGAAGGGGAGGGATGGTAGGGTATAGTGCCATGAAATGCACCTTCGAAAGCAGTAATTTTTTCCAAGAACAGTGGAAATGAATGCTTGAAATAAATATATAATAAATAAATGGATGTATGATTTATATAGACCAGTTGTAATTCCAGGAGATCTTCAGCCCTGGCCTGGAGGTTGGCAATCCTAGACTACTCCAGGACTTGGTGTGTACAGGAACAGGGTGAAAGGAAGTTGTTGTCGCTGCAGATCAAGCAGAGAAAGAACTGGGCTTATTAAACTGTCCTTTGGTTTGAAACTATGCTGTCTCCTATTTTAATGCCTAACATCAAGGACACACCAGCGGGGAGGGGACATAAGAATGTCACAATTGCACAGGCAGAACAGATAACATGGTGTCAGTTGTGTGAGGAAGCCTCATGCAATTCCCCCTGACCGTGATTATGACATTCCTCCAATGCTGTGATTGTTTGTGAAATGCACTCAAAAAGGTGGAAAGTATGAGGAATACTTGATCACGCCGAATTGCCTTAGCTAAACTGCTCAGGGACATGCTTCAGCACATAGAGCTATTTCATGCAGGCATGTGCATCGTTTGTTGACAGCAGTGTGAAGTAATGATTAGCCTGTGTGACTGAACCATCACAGCTCAAAACCTGACAGACATTTCAAAGCATCCAAGGGAGATGACAGACGTAATATATAAGGAGGGTTCCCGACACATTCCTATTTGTTTGAGCACACATTCACAACTAAACTGATACTCAAACATACAAGACCATCCGTCTTAAAATGCAAATGGGAATGATCCTAATGGACAAGTAACAATAAGGCCCTAGTTAGTAATCTTGGGTGGGGAGAAGAGACAGTAACACCAATCGCTGCCCCATTTTTTTCTCCCTATTGTCTGGTGGTGTCTGTAATTCTGAGTATTTTATATCAAACCCCAGCTCTTTGTCTTGATTCTGCAAAATGTTGTGTGTTAGCAAATTCTTCTAGTGGAATAGCTACAAATGATGTAGTGTTTAATTTGGATGAGACAGCCAACAGTGTTCAAAAGTAAGAATTGCATTAGTGCTCAGTCCCCTGCTGTGAAATTATTCAGACCTTGTTAATGAAACCCGACTCTTGAATAACAGAACAATCTTTTAAAGATATGTTCGTATTTATTAGTTTATCTTCTAAAACTCCTGGTATAAAATACAGAGCTCATTGCTTGCAAGACTCCTTTTAAAAATATACTTTTCAGCTTTTAACCAGCATAGTTTAGCATACATAGTGCTGTGCAACTGACCACAAGATTTTTGTGGTCATTGTCATCCACACAATGCTATGGGTTTATAAATTCTGTTTGCTTAGTTATTGATTTTGGATATACCTTAACTGTTGCTGGAAAAAAATGCTTAAATTGAATGGCAACTTAAAGCAAATCCATTTCTTAATCCAGCATTATAGAACAGAGTAAGGCATTGTAAAATGCATGCAAAAGGGCATTTTGTAAAACTGTAATTCTACTTTTGTTTGTTGATTTGATGTTGCCTTCTGTAGAGACAGAATCACACAGAACAATATCGTACAGTGAGGTTCTGTCATAGAAATCCAGCTCCTTAGAATGGAATTATGAATCACTGGTACATCTTGGGAAAGCTCACAATATCAACAAGTAAATCCTGGAAACAAAGACAATGAACCAAAGTAGAGATTGCCAGATGGAGTAGGGTAGGAGCTATTGCTCCATGTGCAATCAATTGAAGAAAGTTTGAGGGTTTTATATGTAGCTCCTACCTGTTAAATCCATTGATGGCTTAATACTGCCATTGTGTGGTAACTTAAATTGAACTAGAAACTTTCAGACAGAAAAAAATGACAAGTATCTGAATAGTTTTTATATTGCTTTTGAAATCATACCCCCAAACAGGTCATTATCTACCTGTAGTGGGATTAATACAATTTGTGAGAGTGGTTAGATCCTAAAGGATTTAGATTCTAAAAAAATCTCATCTGTTTGATGGGTTCAAAACTTACTTTAGGAACATTTGATATAGCATCTTGAAAAAGACAACTATAGCATGTGCTTTTTTGAGTGTAAAAATTATTTCCACCATTAAAACATAGATTCAGAATATAAGAAAAAATGTTCAATACTGTATAGATTGGAACAGTGCATTAATATTTTGAACTTTCCATTGAAACTATCCTTTTCTTTTTTGACCCATATTACTTTGGAAATAGCAGACAAGGCCAAATCCTTCTTCTAATCTTTTGTGTATGTGAACTTCTGACCAATGGCAAAGGCTATTATGGCAATCTAAAAGTGTTGTTACAGAAATGGTTGCATTGTTACAGGAGATACAACATTTCTTACACTGCAGTTGCAGCAGCTTTCTAATCTAACCCAGATATTTGCTGTATCAAGTTAAAAGTGCTTAGAGTGGAGCATCCAACAACTACTCCAACCCTGAGCAACAAAAGATGGCACCACACCAGCTGGCAGTGATGTTATACTATTTCTGTGTCTGTGTAGTTTAGAATCCAGAAACTAGAATAGCAAAACTTTGTGCAGATATTTTCTTAGAGGTAGCTGTGTTGGTCTGCAGTAGAACAGTTAGAACACTGCTATTGGATTCAAATAAAAATTAATGAGAATACCCATTTTATTGAAATAACAAAAGCATGGTTTTAAACATGGTATAAACATGATTTTAAATGGACTTAGAAGGGTGTAACTTTCCTTAGGATGGCACTGCAAAAGGCAGTCATTCAAAGTGGTATTTTGATAGGTTTTGGCCAAATTGTTACAAAAGAAGCATGGCATTCCCAATCATGTTTTTTCTGCTCTTACACCAGGTGTTTGGATGGATGAACATTTTGATGGGGCATCAGTTGGAGTGGGAGGTGTTTAACCATCAGCCTGACAACTAATTCTCCTTTCTCATCTCATCTCAGTTCATTTCTTTTCTTTCCTAGGCCGTTTCCGCACGGGCAAAATATGACGTCGTCGCAACGGAAAAAGAAGCGTCAGAGCGAGAGCGTTTCGGGTGACACAAGAAGCGGGCGAGAGGTAGGACGAGTCGCGCCGCCGCTACAAAAACGCTTAAACCGGGCGCCGAAGACGGTGTATTCAGAAAACGCTTAAAACCACTCTTTTTCCCCATGTGACGCATCGACGCCGCACTGCAGCTTAACAGCCGCCACGGGAGTTGTCAGTTAAAAATGGCGCTCGGGCCTCGCATCGGTTTCGCGAAGTGCGCGCAGGCGCTAACATCGGGCGGAGACGCTCGCTAGAGCGCCTCCGCGGCGTAACCGGTTACATTTCTTATGGGCTGCGGACGTCAAGCAGCTCCGCCTGTCTGTGTGAACGCTTTTTTTGGGATGCGTCGCAATTTGCGACGTCATCGCGTCGCTGCTTTTGGCCGTGCGGAAACGGCCCTAGCTTGTTATGAAACTGCAAGATAGCTCAGTGAAAAATAGCTTGAGGGGTTGCTTCCAGGGAGATTAGCAGATTCAGCAGGGGTTAAAAGGTTCCCCCTTCTCCACCTGTAAGTAAATCCACTTCCATAGGTTTTTTTCTTGGCAAATATAAGGGTGACTAGTTTGATCTTTACTTACAGGTTGTAACAGTATTAATGTACACAACGTGCTGCTTTCATTGTTTTAAGAATAATTCTTTTTCTGAGCTTTTGTGGGTTTTCTGGGCTAGGTCGCCATGGTCCGGTAGTTTTTGTTCCAACATTTCACCTGCATCTTCAGAAGCATGCCTTAGATGCGGGTGAAACATTAGGAGCAAAAACTACCAGACCACAGCCACATAGTCTGGAAAACCCAAAATAGCTAGTTGATTCCAGCCACGAAAGCCTTTAAAAATAAATTGTTACGTCCTTGTTTGTTTCTTTACCTTTTCTTTAGATATAAATAGTGATCGGATGTATATACTTTAAAAAAATCATTATATTACAGCACGCATGGTAAGCACTTACATATCTCCCTTCGGTAAACGAAAGTGGCTATTAGATGCTTCTCAACAGCAGCAGTTCATCAAAATCAGCGATAGTGCAGAATAACCTTTTCTATTACTGTAGCTCCTACCACAAATATTAAGTGCTGCTGTGCTTTTAACAAACTCTTTTTCTTTTAAAATCCCATTTTGCTTTTAAACTCAAAGCTTTGAGCCAAGCTGATGAAAAGGACAGTAAAAATGAATCTACATATCAAAAATAGCTGGCATGGGAGACTGGAAAGCAAGCCAAATTTCTTTTCAACTTCCAGCACTCTGCAGAACTATCTAAATATCTATGCCATCAGAGGTACTTAGCATTTAGGATTCAAGTGGTAGCAAATAATGTCTCTTTGGGGTGATGTTTCCTTAAGTATGCAGCTGACGCACTTATATCTGTTGTTTATTCTAGGAGGCAGATATTATTGTACACTATATTGAGGCACACCGTCATTCTTTTTCACTGCAGATCTCTCTCTATTAAAACTGATCTCTAGGTGACTGAGAACAGTTTATCTGGACAAAATGTCCACTTTGAAAGGTGGACTCATATGGCATTATAACCCATTGAAGTCCCTCCCACCCCCAAACCTTCTCCTCCTCAGGATTCACCCCCAAAATCTCCAGGTATTTTCCAGCCCGGTACTGGCACCCTTAATGGGTGCAATGAATATAAATTAAAGGCAGTCATGTGTAGTCTAAATGATACAGGCTTTAATGGCACATTTCTGTTATTGCGTGACATATTTTTTTGTTGATCAGACTTACCATACCATCTGCATTTGCTTTGTCTTTTGATTGCAGATACATGAATTGTTTTTCTGCTCCCTGCAAATATATTAAAAGCTATTCAGTGGAGAGGAAGGGCTTTTGAGAATATGCGGAGTAAACCTGGTTACATATGAATCTGTTGTGCAAGACTTTGAAGAGCACAGTTTAGGGGGCAATCCTGCCATTTGCATTATGCATATAAATAATAAATACTACTGCATGAGAAACAGCACCCAGAATTATAGATTGCTTAGCTAAGGGTTATGGAAATTCTGATCCCAGTGCTATTACAAAGTCATTTCCCCTCATTTGATGCAGTACCACTTTATCTCTGATTCATTTCGCACAGACTATTTAAAATGTTCTGCAAACATTTTAACAAGAATCGTTTTGGCTTTTTTCTCCCGCACAGTTTGGGAAAATAAAGTGTTGCTATTCAAAATGGTTCTTTTTCCAGCTGCCCCCTCCCACCCACCATTTTCTGCCACTTGAGATCCTTTGTGGTGTTCGCCATTTGCTGCATTTCTCACAGAGGCTTCCTCTGTTAGCAGTGCAGCTGCCTGCTATTTCAATGTGTAAGGTCCATGAATAAAGTTAGTTTTGCCTTCTGATTCCATGCACATGCCGTTTTTATTTTATTTTCTTTTTTTGGTTATTTTTTGGAAATGTCTTTGATGCTACCAGACACAATATGAGAACTGCAGCTGATTCTCATATTGTGTCTTTGTAGCTTTGAAGACACTTCATTAAAAACAAAAAAGGAAAAATGACAAACACCTGGAATTAGAAGGTAAAACTTACTTTAATCATGCACTTTACACAATAAAATGGTGGGCAGCTGTGCTGCAGAGGAAACCTCCCTGGGAAACACAGCAAATGGTTTCCAGCATAGGGGAATCTCAAGTGGCAGAAAATTACAGGCGCAACAAAAACAAAAGTGAGAATTTCTAAATCTGGCAGGAAAAATGCCTGCACAGTGAACAGGGAATGCTTTGACAATTTCTCAAGAAAAAGATCCTCCAGTTCAGCATTTTTGGAATAAACCGTATACAGCAAAACGAAAACATTTTCCAAATGTTTTGGGAAAAAATTGTGCAGAATTCCACCCCCAAATGTTTTTTTTTGCTGTGCTGAAAATTTTTTATTTGTTTTGTGTGGAATGGACCTGTCTTGAGCTTGTGCAGAAGAAGACAAAAGAGAACAAGGTGCAGAGTTGAAAGTTTATTTAGCTCATCTAGATCCCTACACATTTTGCTATTTGCTTAACCAGGGGGTCTTCCATAGAAATTCCTCAGTTCACACCTTGATGAAGCCACCTGGGAAACACATGAGGATCTAGAAGACCTAACAAACTCTCTTGCATCTTGTTCTCCTTTGTCTTCTCTTGTCCACTGGCGTGGCCTTTATTTCTCCCACTGAGCTTGTGCCCAAATGTCAATAACTGTTTACTTTTTATATAATTAAAAGTTGAATTAGCTTTATTATCTGTTCTCAAATGATAGTACTTGCCAAATACACTTGTTCAAACTGTCAATGACAGTATTCATTTTTATTGTTTAGGCATTAGTATCATGTGAGAGCCACGTCAGGCCTTGAATTGTCAGCTATAAAGAAGGCTTCCTTCATTTCTAAGAGAGTACTCAGTGAAATGACTAAATTTGGAGATTCACAAAAGTATATCTAAATCCAGTAAGGGAAAATCCATTTGTAGAAGGAAGCTTACATATGCATAACTGATAAAGAGTCACATGCCCATCTAGATATATGTTCACATTTCATCAAACATCTCATCTGAGTCCACTGAACTGTCTGAATGTGTCTTAGAGAATGCACAGCCCCATGCAGGGACACTATATGAGGCTAGTTGTGTGTGATTGAAGCTTATAATGTGATTAAAGCTTATAGCACACATATGTGAGCACACACGAGTGAAAGTAGGTTGGGGGTTAGATGATAACTGAGACCTTCCTCCAAAGTACAGGGACAATATTTTAGTATGAGCACTGGAACAGCAGTAAAAACCACAATATTCACTTTTGTACATATTCATGATCAAATTTTTTTTAAAGCAGCGTGTTAGAATTCTATGTTGTAATTTTGCTTAATTTTTTTTGTCACAGTTACAATAGTAATGTTGTAAACATTGAATAAACTCTCACTTTTTAAGGCAAAGTTTGTGTTTTTATATGCAAATTTTAAGTTAGATCCAGAGAAGAATGTCTGTGGATGAAGTGAGGCAATTTTTTTCTGATTCTTCCCTCTCAACGCAAATTTTGTCCTCATGTTGTTTTTTGTCCCTGTCCCCAGGAACAACATTTCAGGGACATTTCCAGCTGCAGTGGGAAAGGGAGGTGAAAAAGTTGCACTTCATTGATGAAAATCCCTTCTGCCTGCTGAAATCTCTGGTGGATCCTGACCACCGTCTATTGTCATGTTTAACTGATTACAGTAGTCACTCAGTGCAGACAATCAGTGAATTGGACAGAAATATACACCACCAAAGGAGCGAGCACTTTTGTTTCAAATGATGAGATGGAGAGACTGACAAAAACGTTATCTTGTGAAAAACTTAGACAAAAGCTTTTTTTAAAGCACTGGTACTGATTTTAAATGTTTTGTCTAAAGTGTACCTTCACAGCCTCATGCAAAATAATTTGTAATGGAATCCATGGATGGAATGGAAACCATTTAGCTGTTTTTGGAAGGTTTGGGTTTATTTCAAAATTGGGATTCCTAAGAGTGATATGATTAGGTGTTAAAAAGCAGTGAAATAGGGACATGTGTCTAGCTCCTTCATCCCTCCTTGCTGTACATGGAAATGACAGCAAAGCAACTGAATAGCTAATCAAAAGCCAAAGTGATTCTCAGTGGCCTGATCAATGTGGCTTTTCAGTCTTGAATGAATTTACATGAAACAATGTTAATCACCCAAGACCCAAGACAGCAGATTAATTAGCCTGTGCAAATGGGAGGGCGAGCAACAACGTGGATGCCAAGTTTTGTTGATAAGAGTTTCAAATCAGTTGGTGCCATCATGAAAATCTCTGAATGGGCCTTTAATTGTGAAAACTAAACTTGCTTAGAAACAGAAAAATTAGATGCGGAACACCAGCCATTTGCATTTCTCTGTTGTATTGCTTTCATCAAACATAATTGTGCCTTTCTTTTCCTAGCAAAACTCTGATTTCAAATGAAAACATGTGAGATGTCTTTTGCTGAATCAGACCATCTAGCTCAGTATTGTCTATTCTGACTGCTTGCAGTTCTCCAGGGTCTCTAGCAGCCTCTCTCAGTCTTCCCATTTGGATAATTATCACTAGGATTTATGGGGCCTTAGTTAGGGTTATCAACTTCACTGTGGATCCTGGAGATATCTTGAAATTGCAATCGATCTTTAGAAATCAGAGGAAATAGAAGTTTTAGAGGGCAGATTGTGTGACATGACTGATCCTCCCCCCCCAAACATTCTGTCTGCATCAGGCACCACCTCTAAATCTCTAGACATTTCTCAAGCCAGATTAGGAAAGCCTAGCTTTTATCATGCAGTGCATCTGCTCCAGTAGACCCATGAGGCTCCCGAAAAGAAGGCATCTATGTGTCTAAAGATGTGGTTAAGGTCCATAGTTAATCTTCCCTGAAGCACTGAAATTATTGACAAGCACAGAAAACAGTAGGGCCCACCATGTTTACAGGCTTCCAACTATTTTATTTATTTCCCAGCACTAGATATAGATTAAATATGGTTGCTCAATATTTAGTTTTGTTTCATCAGCCTTGAAATGGAAATGGAAATTGCTTTGATAAATGGATTCAAGGCTTGTTTAGCTGCACTCTCTTGAAATGCTGTTTTATAACTTACGCAGCATGCCTTATTATAATAACTATTAGCTATTGCATAGCAGTTTAATGTGCCACAGTGGCCATTTTTGCTATCTGTGGTATTGGTATATCCAGAGAGGTAGCCTCATTAGTCACTGCAGCTGAAATAACAGTTTTGTAGTACTTTAAAGACTAACACTCCCCTCAGTCTGGAAATTCTTTAGATGGCTCACCCTACCCTCCAAATTGAATTACAGGATCAAAATCTCACTCCCAAAAGAAAAAGAGACACAAATTAAAAAGAATTACAGCCAAACTTAAAACAAATTACCTAACCCACGCAAGACAGCAGAAGTAGATATCAAGTAGAGCAACAGAGTAGAATTTACTAATGAAAACTAAAATCAACAAACTAGAGCTATAAAATAAATAATAAACAAAATAACCATTTAACAAAAAAGACTGGATAAACGGATATGTTTTTACCTGATATTGGAAATTCATCAGAGAAGAAGAGTAGTAGTGTAGTAGTTTCGATTTATATCCCACCTTTCTCTCCTGTAAGGAGACTCAAGGTGGCTTACAAGCTCCTTTCCCTTCCTCTCCCCACAACAGACACCTTGTGAGGTAGGTGGGGCTGAGAGAATTCTGAAGAACTGTGACTAGCCCAAGGTCACCCAGCAGGAATGCAGGAGTGTGAAAACACATCTGGTTTACCAGATAAGCCTCTGCCATTCAGGTGGAGGAGTGGGGAATCAAACCTGGTTCTCGAGATTAGAATCTGCCTGCTCTTAACCACTACACCACTCTGGTTCTCCAGATTAATGACTGGGTGAGAGGGCATTCCACAACTGGGGTGCCATGACTAAAATCGTCTCGCGTCTTGTAGTGGTTTTCCTCTCTTCAGTTGCAGGTAGCAGTGGAAACTGACCCTGTGACAGAGACCATAGTTGACTGGCATCTGATAATGTGGGCACAAAAGCTTCTGCTGCAATAAATCTGTTTGTATATAAAGTGTCTTTGCTGATATGGTTCATCACCTGTGTTGATGGCACTTAAGTTATATCCAAAGGCGACTCTGTTCAATTGTACTTCAACTCTTGAGACAACTTCAAAATTTGCCAAAGTCATTTCTTCTTTGTGACCTGATTGCCATGAAGTTTGGATAGGTAATATCATATGGAAGTATATGGCTGAAGATCTCCTGCTCTTACAGCTGATCTCCAGGCACTAGAGATCAGTTCACCTGGAGAAAATGGCTATTTGGGAAAGTGGACTCTATGGCATTTTACCCCATTGAAGTCCCTCCTCTCACCAAACCCCACCCAAATTCTCCAGGTATTTCCCAACCCTACATGCAAGTGATACTCAACGTGAATATCAGTTGATAAACCTATGTAGCTATAATGTGAAGCTCAGACATGTGTTTTTTTCAGATGGACCTTTAGATCGACCATTTTCAGGAGACAGACAGACTGTCAGTTTAATAAATTAGACTTGCCTTATTGCAGCTTTTTTTTGGCCAGTGTTTCATCCTAAGCCCATATTAATATTTTATCCTCTTTAATATTATTACATGATGCAGGCTTTATTTAAATGGATTTGACGGGCCTCTTGGTTGGCTTGACAACCAGAGGGAAAAATTAATGGTCTGCATTTAATCTCAGCTCAAGGCACTAAATTATTTTGGAGGTCGAAGCCGTCATGCATATCATGCTAAATTATTGAATGTAATAAATATTAGCCAGCTGTCTATTTATAGATTTTTTTTAAAAAAAGGTTGTTTACTTCATGTGGCTTGATTTAATTTCATTGGAATCACTTTCCTTGTGCACAATAGTACAGTGGGATTGTATTTCTCACACAATCTAGTCATAACTTATACAACTGATAACATAAAAAGCAATGGCCTAGCAAGTTCTGGAACCTTTGTGCTGACAAATGGCAAAATGTCCATAGACAAGAAGCATCATCTTGCTTGCTAGGCTGAAGTATATTTAACTCCATAAATTTACAACAAAAAGCATATTTGCTACCTTAAAACAGAAATACATTACCAGGAGGCAGTTTCTACCATCAAACATGTGCCTTTATGTGGAGATAATAAAAGCAGATTTAATGAACTAGCACAGTGTAGTTTATCGTCTTAAAATGCAATCTGCTTTTGTAAAATAGATATATTGAAAGATAGGTTGAGCTATAAAATGTTGTTAGTGGCTGCTTAAAGACTGTTATGTGAGCAAAATCACATAGAGGCCTGGGATAATATATTCACCATGCTGTGTAAGTCAAATGTTTCCATAACATAGTTTGTACCCTGATACTATCACCTGTTTTGTTTACTTAGGGGAACTGAAGTTCATTATATACTTACACATTCACAATACAGTGTTGATGCAGAGACGGTAAGTCTCCAGGCTTGTTTCTTCAGGATGCTCTCTGACTGAAGGAAAGAAATCTGAAGAATGTATCTGTTTGATGCCTCTATGTGTATAGTGGATTCATTCTGGCACTATAAAGTGAATGTATATCTTCCTTTTTTGCTTAATTAGAGTTCAGTATGATCTGCCCTTTACATGTCTGAAGAAGTGAATTGTCTCATGAAAGCTGATATTGATTAATGACATTAACTGCAAATCAAACAAAACTCTGTTAATGTAGAAGTTTGAGTTTCTATTGCAAATGAGTAATGACCCTACTTATATTCATATTTTGATATATATGAATTCTGATGTTATGATTCTCTAATACTCAGGTAATTGGGCCAAGCTGAAGAAACCCCCGAAATCAAACTTACTGGAGTTTGGTAAGGTTAGGTCCAACACCCCACCCCCACCCCCAACCCAAGAAAAAAAATTTTTTGCACTAAGTCATGGTTTAAACAAGGACATTGATTTACAGTGATATGTAAAGATTTAAACTGACTATATCACTTATATCGTTTAAAGGCAGTCTGCTGTATTTATGTTTACAAAGTGAAAAACTGTATGTAAGTAAATATGTATGTAAATAAATTAGATCAGATTATGTATGTAAATAAATTATATAAGATTAGAGAATCTGAACTATGAAAATTTGTTTGAATTATAAATATAGTTGTACTATAAGAGAATGAAAAAAACCTCATGTGTGTTCACAAGTTTCATAGTCTTTGGTGCAAGGTGGATTGGATGATCATCTCTGGAGGCTAGCAACCCTAATTACAAATTATAGCAATATTTGCATACTGAGGGATTATTAAAGTGTAAATCTCAAAGGAAACCCAGTGAATTCTGCTTCCAATTGAGATCACCACTGGAACAAGTGTTGTGCTTCATTAGTTGTATCTTATACAGGAATCAACTGGGAAGGAGCTGGAGGCCCAAAGAATACAGACACAAGTGAACACAGTCAACTAGTAAAAAGGTTCAAGTTTGCTTCTCAGTCCAGTTTTCACCTATGTGACTTCATTATTTGTGGGCACTAAGTATACTATTTATTCCCATAGTTCTCTTTTGATACTACAAGACATATTCAGAAAAACAATTCTCTATATGAGGTATATATGTGTATATAACTTCAAGTGGCTTTTGTTTCCCTTTCTATGCCTGTTTAAGAATGGCCTTGCTTGGGCTGTATATTTGGAGTGAGGTTTCAGTCTCTCAATGTCTATTAGTGTTCTCCATTAATCTCTCACAGCTGGAAGCAACAGTGATCTGTAGTTGAAGCTCCCAACATCTCCTGTGTGTTTGCTACAGAGCAGGACTGAAGATTTAGCTCAAAATAAGCTCAGTCCTTCTCATCGTGCCTCAGTAGATAGTATACTTTGTTAAATCGCGCCCCAGGCTTCAGCCTGGAGGCGCCATTGCAAGGGGGGAGGAACGAGTGGAAGCCTCCTTCCCCGCCGGCCGACTGAGGCTGTCACGTGGCCGGGTGCCGGCACGTGACAGGGGCCTTGAGCAGCCTATAAAGGGCTGCGTTGGCGGGGACTGGCCTCTTCGAGGCCGGCTGCTTTCAAAGGGAAGATGTTTGACAGGTCTCCCTGGCGGCCTCGTTGAGAGCGGGGTGAATCGGCTTTAGCGTAGGCGAACCCTCTCTGCCTTTCTTGCTCCCTCCCGCCCCGTTCTGGCCTTGAGAGAGACGTCGGCTGATCAGAGGATCATTCGGCCGTCCTTTGGGCTTCGCGCTCTTTTGTGCAAGCCTGAAGTGCTGATTTCTCAGCAGAGCGGGCGGTTGGGGAGCCGTCCTTCCGACCGTCTCTTCCCTTCAGTTTTGCGGCGGAGTGGGTGGTCGGAGGGTCGTTCTTTACCCTCTTTTTTCCTTGAGAGAGCAGCTGTTCTTTGGGCTTCGCGTCTTTGATGCAGGGGCACACAGCGCAGGCGGCTGCTTTAAAAAGGGGAGGAAGCCTTTTGCGCGGCTCTCCCTGGCGGCCTCGGCAGAGCGGGTTGACTCGGCCTTCCCTGAGACACTCAAGGGCTCTCAGGAACTGTCAGCCGATGAGCCTCCCACCCCCCTTCCCGCCCTGTTCTCCACAGAGCCGAGGAGAGCGTGTCCGTTTGGCGTGGCCGAGTGGACACTTGGTGAGCCGTCCGTTGGGCGACACGTCTTTGACGGGATGGCCCAACGCGGACGGTCTCGGTCCACGGCCTGGTGGGCGGGCGGCGAGCAAGCCCGAAGAGACGGGCTCTCATCCAGGGCCGGGGAGGCTGTTGCCGACGGATTGCTCACATTGGGGCGATCGTCCCAGCGGCAGTTGGGTGATCATGGGGGTGTTCAGGTAGGCATTTGCTTGCTGCTCCCCCCCCCCCCGAAGTTTCCAGCAGGGCCTGCCAGTGTCTGGCGCGACGCCGGAGAGGCCTTGCTCCGGCAATTTAAAGATGCTCGGGCTGCGATCCCCGTTAGCGGGGATCGTTCTAGGAAGCAGGGTTGTTTCCCAAAGCCGGTGTCAGGCAGGGTGGTGGCCGAGTCGGAGCGGCGGCCACTCTCAAAAAAGGCCTGTGAGGCTCTTCAGGCAGGCTTATTTCCCACAGGGCCCAAAGCCCCTGGTGGGCAGCCATTTTAGGTCCTCTTAGGCTATCCCTTAAGGGGCCATCTTATTTCCTTAGTGCCTGCCACTTCGTTTAGATAACAGATGGAGAGATCCAGCATGGTGTAGTGGTTAAGAGCAGGTGCACTGTAATTTTCTGGATGACCCAGATTCAAAATAACGGATGGAGAGATCCAGCGTGGTGTAGTGGTTAAGAGCAGGTGCCCCGTAATTTTCTCCGGCATGGGTAGTGGTTAAGAGCAGGTGCACTTTAATTTTCTGGTTGACCCAGATTCAAAAATAACGGATGGAGAGAGCCAGCGTGGTGTAGTGGTGAAGGGCAGGTATTCAAAATAAGAGATGGAGAGATCCAGCATGGTGTAGTGGTTAAGAGCAGGTGCACTGTAATTTTCTGGATGACACAGATTCAAATTACAGATGGAGAGATCCAGCGTGGTGTAGTGTAAAAGTGCACTGTAATCGGGAGAACCAGGTTTGATTCCTTGCTCTGCTTGAGCTGGGGAGGCTTAAATAATGCTTTCATGCTAGAAATCAGGCCTCCACTCTCCCACAAGAAGCCATTTTCAAGCTATGGCCTGGAGCTTTTCTGGAATTACAGCTGATCTCTAAACTATAGAGTAAGCAGCTGCTTTGGAGGTTGGATGCTGTGTGCATTAGAACCTATTTCGTTCCTACCTTTCCCCAACTCAATTTACAGGAATTCTCCAACCTAGAGATGGCAACCCTATCACCCCAACACTTGGAAGGAAGTCAGTAATGTAAACGAGCAGGACTTGTAGGGGTTTAGTCATTTATGTTTTGAAATGCATATTGGGCAGCCATGCATCATGACTATGCCTTTGAAAAATAGTTATCAAAACCTTTCTAAGCATCCTGATGATAAAAGGATTTCAGCAGTTGATTGCCCTTTGCCCACTTCTTTTCTACCTGTCACAAGGTAGGTACGTTCTCTTCCTTTGAACATAGGCAAAAGAGCAAACTGCCACTATGCCAAGCAAGAGAAGTTGATAAACAAAGGGACTGTAATTCAGCAGTTTTTATAACTGGTGGTGAGCAAAAGGACTTGACATGTGCCTTTGAGGGGGCATTGGGAGATTCAAATTTATTAAAATAGACCATTCTTTAAGCCAAAGCTGGCTTGTCAGAGTTCGGAGGTTAACTGGGGCTGACTCTGGTTGGGCAGATTCCTTGCTGATTAAGCCAATTATATATGGTTCAATGTAGACAATTATACCATGCAGAAATCCATCGAAAGTGATCATCCCTCTGTGCCTACTAAGCAACACTCTAGGTTTTTTATAACAAGTAGTTGGGAAAGTGTCTTCACTGGATTTTACACAGGTCTTGGATTTATAGGACAAGTGTTGTTTATGGGCTTGAATTCAAGCAGTCATGGATGCGCTTCCCCGTTAGAGCACCCAAACTTGTCAGCAGAGTTGTAGCACTTTAAAGGGCCTTTAGGCCCAGTTTGCAAAATCCAAGGGTGACCATACGACTTTCGGCCATCAGTGTTCACTATGGCACCACAATATAATACCGTCAGAGCCTAGCTTGGCATGGACGTTTGTCAGACAATCCAGCCACTTTGGTAAGGGTTGGGCCAGCCCAGGAGTGGTGTTGTTATGTGGACTGATTGGCATTTCTGTGTAAGGCTGGTTTTTTCAAGGTAGCAACATGGATATTGCCAACAGTTTAATTCGTCACCAGATGGATTGTTCCCTTCCCTGGCCCCAAGGCAGCAGTAGCCAGAGGCATTTCCAAATCAGCCAATGCATTGGTGGGCGATTTAATTTTATTTATTTATTTATTTTCAACTTGATATATCACCCCATCCCCGGGGGGCTCTTGATCTTGCTTGGCCAGGAGGCCTTTTTGTGGCAGTAGGGGACTCCTTCAGGTCTCCTCCCCCTTTAGTACTTGATTACTGGATGTAGTGGGTTCAGTCTTCCTCTCCCTGTTCCATCATAATGGGAGGTAGCACCTTTAAAAAAAAAAAAAGGGGAAGTGCCACAGGCCATGTATTTTGCCGATATGTGATTGGTGACAACAATCTGGTGATCTGGCTGGCTGGTTCCAAACTGCCCAGCATGGTTCAGGGGTTCAGGTATGGGGCTAAGACCTGGGATTACCACATGGAAACCCCCACTGGCACCAGGGAAGCTTGCTGGGTGACCCTGGGCCAGTCACACACTATGACTCTGCTTAAGAGGACCAGGGTGACACGATGGCTGGCAGGGGCAAACCACATCTGCAAAGAGAGGTGGACGCGAATCTGGTGACCTGGGTTAAACCACACCACAGGGTCTTCATGCCCAGTCAATGAGGCAGCTGTGGTCCCAGCTCAGTGGCCAGCTATTTCAGGCACTTTCACCAGGGATGGGTCTCCCTTGTTTAGATGGTAGATTTTGTTTTATTTTATTGCATCGCATGTCTTATTCAAATGAGAAAGTGCTAGAACACCAATCTTTCTGACCTCTTCACTTCAACAGCACCGGCTGTTTAAAGTAGACTCCAGGATAAGTATTGATCCTGCTTATACTTAAGTTCGATCCTGGTCCTGATTCTGTGTTATCACTCTTAGTGTTGGCTTGGAATTTTATCATGGGGACCTTTTTTCGACTGGGTTCCTCCTGCATAAGGGCTCCTGGGGCTGTGGCGGAGGACAGTCACCCCAGAGCAGGGTATAGTTAGTTGACAAGGTGAATGGTCAGCCTCAATTCTCTCTATTTTCTTTACCTAGTCTTATCAAGCCAGCCAACTGGAGTGTGGATCGGCTCAGGCTGGTTGGTTTGCCTCATCGATCCAGAGGAAGTGGAACCTCGGTGGGGATTCCATCATTAAGCCAGCTGATTCGGGCAGTATGGTTGGCGGCGTGATGTGCTGCCACTGCTGCTCAATGTGGTCCACCGCTGGCCAGGGCTCGCAGCTAATGGGATCATCATCCTGCTCAGTAGTTTTCAGTCAATAGTCAAAACTGGGCCATTCCCACTCTCGAAGCCCGGCGGCCATGGTCAGTTGGCAGCGGTATTTCCCTAGGCCACAAGACCATAGGCAGCCCATTTCAAAAGGGGCTCCTGAGAACGCTGCTTTGGCCTTTTTTATGGCTTTTTCCGGGCAGTGAACTTGTTGCCCCGCTCACCAAATCATCAGCCCCTTTAGCCTTTCAAAAGGGTCGACATGGGCATGGTTGATGGGGAGTCATTGACATGCTTGGCAAGAACAAAGAGTAGATTACCTTTCTCCAAGCCTTTGGAAATATTTAAATGGTTGCTTTATTAAATTTTAATTTGTTGGGCAGAGCAGGAAGAAGATCTATTATTCACTAAGGCCCTTGCCACACTACAAATGTATAGTGGGTTGCAGTCCTGCTTTCCTGTTTTTGCATTTGCATTCATCCATGCAGGCAGCATTTGGAGCCAACCCGGTGGCTCACATGACTGCATTAGCAGTGTCCAGATATCAATTCACAGCTGTTCTGGCGGCGCTGCTTCAGTGATTTCTGGGTCTTCTTGCTGAACAGTTTGGTTCCCACTCCTCCAGATGGGAGCGGCACCCTCGGCCTCTCAAGAGGGCCACCACACGGATTCAGACTCCTGCTACAGACCACTCAGGCTGGAGGCCGCTGGAAGTCTTTGGCCTTCCATGTGTACGCCTGGCCTCACCTTTGTGTAACTCTGTTCTCTTTATAGTTCCAGCGTGCGTCGTTACCGAAGTTTGGCTGGTGGGCCACAGTGTGCTGTCCTGGGCTGGTCGCGTTACGCGAGCTTAAGTCCATGAGGTGGAAAAGTTCCCCTACTCCCCTGGCTGGGCGGGATTCCTCGGCCCCTTCAATTTGGCTTCCCTGATGGAGTTGTGCTACAAGTGGGAGAGAGAGAATGGCATTCCTGGCCTTGCAGATCCCTCGCCATGGAGACTGACTTGAGTCTTGCTGCGCTTGTAATGATGCCAAAACCAAGCTGTTTGGTCGTGCTTACTAGGAACGGGAGGACTTGGAGGGATCCTCATGGAGCCTGGACTGGAGCTTGCTGCATTGAATAAGACGTCAAAGACCGCTGGGCTGTCGGGTCGTGGCTTACTCGGAACAGAGAGGAATTATTGAGGGATGTAGGTTGCTCCACCAGGGAAAACAAAGCGCAAGTGTTAAGGCTTTGTCGGGCCGCAGAGTCTCGGGTTGTACAGGATATAGGGGGGATGTTATTTCCCATAGTGATATAATATCCTATGCGCCGGGGCTGCTGTCTTTGCCCTCGATAGGAGTACACTTTATCAGATTGGACATCAGGACATCTGGTGGAAATGATGTCGGGTTATGCCTCTGATATGCTTTTGTTGCAGTGGCTTCATGGCATGCACTCGAGCTGCTCTGTTGCAATGGCTTTGGCGGCATGCACTGAGGGAAACTGAGCTGCTCTGTTGCAGTGACTTCACGGCACGCATGACTGGGAGCAAAAAAATGACGCCTGATGTGCCTCTCCTGTTGCAGTGGCTTTATGCGGCACGCGACCGAGCTGTGTGACTCTTGGGCTGCTTGCTGAAGTGCTGGGGCGGGAGCTGTTGGTTTAACAGCTCGGCATGGCGGCTCTGGGGCATAAGAGCACATCCTATTTTGGGAAGGCAGTAGCTTGCATGCCGGACCTTCCCATGGGGGCCTCCATATGAGGTCCGTGGTGGCATCAGAGCTCTTGAAGACAAGCCTTGGGGCCGTGCCAAGAGCTCGCTGCCCGGCAGGGAGGGGTGTCACAAATTGGGTTTGCGTCCATGTGGCATCTAGTAACTTCCTGTTCCGGTTGCCCTCGGGGGATGTGCCGGACAGGGTCTCTGGTCCTATAGGGGCCTAAGGGGTCAGCTGGGCTTGCTCTCTATAAATCCAGGTCAGCGGTTTGCTGCCTGGGGGCCAGGATGTGCTCTGTTATGCTCGCCCAGCTTCAAAGTTTTGTTATATGTTAATAAATTTGGGCTGCGGCCGATTTCTTTTCCAACAAGTATGTGTCAGTGTCTTTGTTGGAACGAGTCTCCACACATCCCCATGCAATAATCATGGGAAATTCTGGAAGATATTTTCAAAGCAATATTTGCTTGTTCTGGAATCTCAGCAATACTTTGGGAAGCCAGTATAGAGATATGTGGGGTTTATATGAAGTCTCATGAAATGGTTGCATGAACTGTTGCTTAGAGTTTGAAAGAAAAATAAGAGCAGGAAAAGAAGAACCTATTAAAGTTTTGTTCCACAAGAGAACATGCATAAGTCAGAACATAAGCTTGTCAAAAGTAGTTGTGAAACAATTTCGATCAAGTTTTTATCCTTGTTTCAATTTTTTTTACATTTTTACTAATTTTATTTTTACATTTGTCTAGAATCCACAAATTATACTATATCAACTTAGGATTCAAAGACATAGGGCTATAACCTGGAAACAGGGACATGGAGTTTTAGCATCTTACCAAAAAGGTCATCTATATGTTTGTTTCTGGATTTGGCAGGATCAATATTAAGCCTGAGCATGACCTCTGAAGTTCTATCACTAATTAAAAATTGATTTGGGTAGTTTGTTAGTTAGAGTTGTTAGGAACGAGTTCCCAACTCTTCTACACTGCACTCGTTGTTAAAACAATTAGTATGTGTGAAGTGAACTGTGGGCTAACTCTAAAGTTGATTCTACTTGAAAATAACAAAAGTAGTTCCAAATAGCTGTTTGGTAGGCAGAAGTAGAATGTCACTGACTTTGCTATATAGCTACATTCAATCTCTGTTAATCTTAATTTGTTTTGCTTACATTTCATGTTCCTCTTGTTTATTTTTGGCAAGAGCCAGGGGCGTACCTAGGCAAACTAGCGCCCGGGGACAAAACCTGAGTTTGGTGCCCCCCCACCCGGCCCGGTGTATGAGCGGCCATCCACCCCCACCATGACCAAACAATGATTTTTTGTACCAGCTCACAAATCACCTCCCACTCCCATCAGAACATACATGGCTCTCTACCCACCAACTCTTTTCCTAATTTCCTAATCACAACAACCCTATGAGGTAGGTTGTTAGCCTGAGAAACAACTCCAAGCCAGTGCAAGTGGGTATTAAGCATGTAAATCTCTCACAAATCACCCCCAGCAAAACATTTACCAAACAAATGTCAGCATCATCTCTCACAAAACACCTCCAGTGGAATCCACTTTCATTGGTGTTTAAACTAGGGAGCTCAGATTCTTCTTTTAAATCTACCTTAAAGGGAGAATCTGGGGTCCCCGGTTAAAACAAAATTGAAAGTGATGCTGTTTGGGGGTGGATTCTCCCCCACCCTGAAACAGCATCACTTTTGAGGGTTGGAGATTCAGATGAAACAAATAGCAGATTTGGCTGGAATCTGGGCAAATTTGGGCACATTCAGACAAAAATTGTCCAATTATGTCCTGCCCAAATATGAATAAATGCGAATGCAAGGTATTTGGGTTTTGGGGGAGTATTTTTGGTGTTTTTTTCAGCCTGCAGGGAGCGCATTTTTAAAGCTAGTGGCACCATGATTTCAGAGCATCATCCAGAGACTGCCCTGATGATACCACCCAAGTTTGGCGATGTTTGGTTCAGGGGCAGCAAAGTTATGGACACCCAAATGGAATGCCCCCATCCCCACTGTTTTCAATGGGAGCTAACAGGAGATGGGGGCTACCCATTTGAGGGACCATAAGGTGGGTTCGTTGGAACATAAGTTCACCAAACGTCGGGGGGGTCATAAGAATAGTTAACACATGATGCCCTGAAATTATGGTGCCACTAGCTTTAAAAATACATCCCTTCCAGGCACCCCAAGAAATTTGCCCAAGATTCTTTGTTTTGCAGTGACTTTGCTCCATTGTGGAATTTCTGAGGCAGGCTGCACATTTTTGAAGATAGAGGCACCAGACTTTCAAGCTGGCTTCAAGAGGCCTTGAGTAATAGCATCCAATCTTGGTGAGCTTTGCTTCTGGGTGGAGGGGGGGAGTTGAGAGAGTTCTGAGAGAACTCAGCCCACAGGCTTTCATGTGCAGGAGCAGGGAAACAAAATAAGCCTTTTGGGGGCCCATAAAATTGAACCCCAGAAGCAAAGGTCTCCAAACCTGGATGTTATTACCAGGAGGCCCTCCTGGAGCCACCCTGAAAGTCTGGTGCCTCTATCTTCAAAAATGTGCAGCCTGCCTACATACTCAGAAATTCCCCATTGGCTACAATGGAGCAAAGTCATTGCAAAACAAAGAATCTTGGGCAAATTTCTTGGGGTGCCTGGAAAGGGTGTATTTTTAAAGTTAGTGACACCAAATTTTCAGGGTATCATCTGTTAACTATTCTTATGATGCCACCCAAGTTTTGTGAAGTTAGGTTTAGGGGGACCAAAGTTATGGTCCCTCCAATGGGTAGCCCCCATCTCCTGTTAGATTCCATTGAAAACAATGGGGATGGGGCACCCCCTTTGGGGGTCCATAACTTTGCTTCCCCTGAACCAAACATCACCAAATTTGGATGGTATCATCAGGACAGTCGCTGGATGGTACCCTGAAATTTTGGTGCCGATAGCTTTAAAAACGCGCCCCCTGCAGGCTGGAACGTGAAAAACCACGTTAAAAAATTTAAAAAACACAAACGACCCTGAAATGTTGGCGCCCCCCCCACGTGACCAAATGGGGGGCGCCCGGGGACAAAGGGTACCCCCTGTCCCTAGGCAGGAACGCCACTGGCAAGAGCCTATGGATTATTTTCCTGTTCTGTTAGCAACTAGTTGTTATTACCCTGATCATTTAGTTCTGGTGTTCCCAAAGAAGGTGATAAGCATGTACGTGATTCAATTGAATAGTCCTCCAGCAGCCATAGGGACTAAAATGGCAACTGAAAATGCCAGGTCAGAAACCAGTTCCATATGTCAAGACCAGGTCACTGCCGAATCCTTGTAGGAAGAGCTGAGTATGCAATTGGCCATGCTAGCAGGGGCTGATGGGAATTGTAGTCCATGAACATCTGGAGAGCCACAGGTTGCAGACCCCTCTGTGGCAACCAATATTTATTTCCTAGGATTCCTTGCACAGCTGCTATGGATGACAAGAGAATTCAGGGATCTTTGGCTGATCCTGGATTTAGTGACTGGCTCTTCCAAAATCTTGAGCTTGCATCTAAGTACTCTCAACTGTGGCCCCATGCAGATTTATAACATGGAAATCCCACTAGTAAAAATTGCAGGGTCTCCAAAAACCAGTGAGATAGACTAGAGCTAGGATAAGGTAGTAAATTATATTCTCCATAATCTTCAAAAATGTTGTGGCCACTGAAATTCCATGTTATTTGCATCTGTATCGTTCTCCTGAATGGTCAGCACCTGGATTTACTGCATTCTACTTATGTCAATTTCCTGTAAATAAACCTGATTTTTTGTGTGGGGTGGGGGGAGGGGGAGATCACTTAAGAACAAAATTATACGAAAGACAACAAGGATTGAATCCCACAGAGGATTAATAACAAGTGACAGGCACACATTCTAAAAAGGGCCCATTATGTTTTGAAGCTACATGACTGCTGTGGAGATTATCGTTACATATAATGTCTTTGTGTTCTGTAATCCTATTTCCCTTCTGTCTCAGTCATAATCTGAACTCTTCAGTAATTTGAGCAAGAGCCAAAAATAAGTTGCAGAGTGAGAGATTCATGGACAAGAAATGTGTTGCTGCTTTAGATATATGATTAAAAACTCCCTTTCCAAATGCATCCATCTCTGCTGCTTCATTTGAAAATAACAGCAGCTCTCAAGCGACAAAGGGTTAGGATGTACTCCTCAGGGAAGTAATTATAGCAGTGCAGAACAGAAGGCAAAATTGCCATTTGCAAGCTATTTTATTAGGCTGTCTCAAATATTTATCACAGTATTAGTGAAGAAACAATTAAACTTTATGTAGATTTTGGAGTGTACTGATAAAACTGTTAGGCAATAAAATGCTGGAGTTTCACTAAAGCTGGAAGAAATTTATACTCCCAGTAGACTAGATTTTTCCCAATTCACTTCTGTGCTTTTCACGGATAGGGAATATGGAGATGGGAGGATTTATACAAATGGAATATAATATTGAACATCTCATTTTTAATATGAAACAATGTTTACTGAATGCGCTACATCTGAATATGGAAGAAGACACCTAAACCTTGAGTGTGCCACATGTGCATCTGATAAATAAATGTACTATCTAAATAATAAATACTCTTCAACCCTGAATAGACAAAGTAACACATTAGAGCAATTGGACAACTTTAAAAACCAGTGAATCATTACAAATGCCTTTCTGAAATGCTGCACACATATATGAATTCAGGACCTGGCCATGAGTGACAGTAATGAGGCCATAAATTTTTCTGCACTTGTGCATTTGTTTAGCTGCACTCTCTGTCTTCTAAATCATAGACTCTACTGCTCAGTTCTCCTCTGACTCCTTCTGAATTACCCATCACACATAAAGCAGCAGCTTCATTAAATTATTTCCCTGAAAGCTTAAATTGCAGATAGCCATCATGCAAATGGGAAATCACATTGCTTTAATCCTCGAGAATGCACTTGAGAGTTCCAACACCTATTAAATCAGTATATGTTACATGTTCTTTTATCCATTAGGGAACACACTAACGATCACATTACATTTATGAAATGCTTGGGTTATTGATCACTTTGCATATACTGATGTTACAGATGGGTTGCTTGCACTGGACTTTATGCAAAAGTTAAACCTTGAAAGCCAGTTTGGTAATGAAGTAGCAGTATACATTAGGATATACCTGAGCTGAAATTAAAATTGGAATGAGCTCTTTCTGGAGGTCTGGATGTTTTTGTTTACAGGAAGAACTGGAATGGGGAGTGAGAAAGATGAAATTGGCCTGGTAAACAGTTGTTGGGAGGGGGGAGGTTCTCCCTTTAAAATTTAACAAGATTAGAAACTTAGAAGTTCATGTCAACTAACTGGCCTTGGAAACAATGCTGCCATGATTTCCTATAGGCTGAAAACAGCAAGATCTGAGCATAGGAAATAATGGCTCCTTAATTTCCAGTATGGAGACCTGGCCTTTGTACTGCTCATAGGAAATTGTACTGCTCATAGGCCCATTGTTTCCAGTGACCAAAATGATGGGAGATGCAGACCATCAATTGTTGGTGGGGTCAGCTTCATCTGCATGGGAGATGCAGGCCATCAATTGCTGGTGGGGTTAGCTTCCTTTCTCTGTTTCCCTCCCCGGTCCTGCTGCTTCTGGGCATCAGGAAATGGGGGAATTGAAAAAACTGTCTGGACTTTATGAAGTACCTGAATGAAGTACCTGAAAAAAATCCTGAATTGGTAATAAGGGTCTGGAACTTGGGTATAATGAAAACCAAACTTTCTCTGAAGTCCAAAAAAAGAAGAGTTGGTTTTTATACCCCACGTTTGAGGACTGTATTACCAACAGGATTTATGCTCCTTTCCGATAAGTTAAAAATGGCTAAGCTTTTAAATAATTCTAATGTTGAAATCTCGGAAGCTGTTGCTATATTTTTACTCTGTGTACTACATGTTGTGCAATAATGACCTCCTTATTGTATTTGGAATTCTTGACACACACCGGTTTTTTATGCCTAATAAAGGTTTTGGATTGGATACCCCACGTTGCTCTACATTTAAGGAATCTCAAAGCAAGTTACAGTTGCTTTCTCTTTCCCTCCTCACAACAGATGCCTTGTGAAGTATACTCTTTTCCACCAAAAGATGACAGTAGAATTGCACATCCATCCACAAGATGCTGAATATTCTTTGTTCTAGAATACTCCACTTGGGTCATAGTACCAAACTAAACTTTAGCAATACCAAAAAGAATTGGTAAAATTCAGCTTCGGTGTTATTGAGCTTTAAAATTATCATTAAAGCTGACTAAGCCGAATATCTGATTTGGTAAACCTGAATATTTTTGGATTTTATGACCCCCCCCCCCATTTTTTTGGATCCGTTTGAATTGTTAGGTTTTTAAAAATGTTTTTGTGGTTTTCAGTTTGTAGGGAGTGCATTTTAAAGATAGCAGCACCAGAATTTCAGGGTATCTTCAGGAGACTCTCTTAATGATACCACCTAGGTTTGGTGAAGTTTGGTTCCGAGAGTCCAA
The DNA here is from genome assembly GCF_021028975.2 of Sphaerodactylus townsendi. Classification (NCBI taxonomy): domain Eukaryota; kingdom Metazoa; phylum Chordata; class Lepidosauria; order Squamata; family Sphaerodactylidae; genus Sphaerodactylus; species Sphaerodactylus townsendi. The sequence continues at coordinate 38,317,413 of NC_059434.1, read as the reverse complement.
TTTTATGGTGTCCCCATCTCTCATTTTTTTCCAATGGGAACTAATGGGAAATGGGTGCTACCCCTTTGAGGGTCCATAAAATTGAACCCCCTGAACCGAACTTCATCAAACCTGGATGGTATCATCAGGAAAGTCTTCTGAAGATACCCTACTATTTTGGTGCCACTAGCTTAAAAAATGAGCCCCTGACAAGCACCCCAAGAAATTTCCCCAGATTCTCCTTTTGAACTGACCTGGCTCCATTGCAGTCAATAGGACATTTCTGGGTGTGTGTAAGCAGCAGTGGCGTATCTGCCTAGGGACAAGGGTTACAAGGGATACCCCTTGTCCCTGGGCACCACTCTTCTGGTCACGTGAGGGGCACAAAATTGGGCCCCCACGTGACCAGGAAGTACTGTTGTCTCGTTTTAGCATGCCTCGACCCCGTCCGAGGCATGCAAAAACGATGAGACAGCAGGACTTCCTGCTGCCTCCAAGCGCCCTTGCAATCAACCCCCCTTTCCTCCCCCCCACCAGCTGGGCTCCAGCCAGCAGCCTGCAGTCTATTCTGACCTCCCCTCTGGGCAGGCCAGAAGAGACTGCAGTCCCGGCCTCAGAGACCTTCTTTTATAAGCACTGAGGCCAGGGGTGGGGCTTGGGGAGCAGGAAGTCCCACCCCACAGGAAGTCCCACCAAGACTGGGACTGCAGTCTCTTCTGGCCTGCCCAGAGGGGAGGTCAGAATAGACTGCAGGCTGCCGGCTGGGAGCTCAGTTGGCAGGGGGAGTCTGAGGGGGAGTCGGGTACCCTAGACCTGATTCTTCAGGATTCTGGACTGAATGAATTAAAGTTGTAACTACATGGAAAATTCACATGTTGCCCAGTTCACATGAAAAGGCAAGTATGCTGGTTTGATATACTCCGGAGGTCTGCGTATCTCTGGTAAACATGCTTGGTCAGCTTCCACTTTGAACAAAACGGAAAGGAATAGAAACAGAGGGCTACAGTTCAGTACAACAAACAACCATAGTGCACACACTGTGGATGCAAAAAGAGAAAAATACAGGAGAGAAATTATCTTTGAGAAGAAATGTAACACCAGAAAATGTGACAAAAAATGTAGTAAGGGACAAGTTAACTAGCTAGACAATTATGAGATACACATTCTAGCATCCACAGTTCTTTCTTTTATTTTCATTTTCCAATAATGATCTGACTGCTGAGTTGTACTGTTAGCAGGCTACCTGCTGGTTGCTTGAATTAGCAGAATTCTTGTTAAAATTACTATTGCTGTGAGTAGTTCTGAAAGGACTAATTATGAGTTTCCTGGTATAACAGACAGGAGTTGGTTTGATCTGGAAAATATTTTAGCATTCAGAATTTTGAGGCAGTATTGATTCTGTATAAACAAGCAACTTCTAGGGTTGCCACTGTCAGTCTCCAGATGGTGACTGGAGATCTAACAGAATGACAGCTATGTCTATGTTACAGATGATATTATATGGCATTATACCTCACTGAGGTTCCTCTCCAAACCTTACGCTTTCCAGGCTGCCCTTTCTAAACCAGAGTTGGCAACCCAATTAGTTTATTCACCTTTTTTCGATCTATATAAAAGGCAACATTTCTTTATTTGATTAGCATGTGTAGAAAATGAGCATCTGAAATCAGAGGTGTAGCTAGGGAAAATGGAGCCTGGGACAAAACCCACCCCATATGGGCAGCCACCCTCCCCCACCACGACCAAACCACATTTTTTGCACAAGATAATCTCAAAGTCACCATCACATTATAGAACATGCCCCAACACACAAATCTGAACACACCCAGGACTCTCTAGTTTAAACAACATTGAAAGTGATGCTATTTTTTGAAGGGGGGGATCCACCCTGAAACAGCATCACCATTAATGTTGTTTAAACTAGAGAGCGCAGATTCTCCTTTTAAATCCAGCTTAAAGGGAGACTCTGGGCTCCCTACTTTAAACAACATTGAAAGTGATGCTGTTTCAGGGTAGATTCTCCACCCACCCCACAAACAGCATCATTTTCAATGTTGGTTGTTGTGGGTTTTCTGGGCTGCATGACTGTGGTCTGGTAGATCTTGTACCTAATGTTTCAGCTGCATCTGTGGCTGGCATCTTCAGAGGTGTATCACAGAGAGAAGTCTGTTATACACTGTGTCCAGACTTCTCTTATAACCCTAACCCCTAACCCCAAAACCTGAAACTGACCATAGTCCTATTCTCAGACTGCACCCTAGAACTGAATGTAACACTCAGGGAAGCCTGAGCCCCTGGTCTTGAATTAACCATAACCCTAACTTATTATTTTAATTTAATTTATTCAGTCATAAATTCTTTCCAAATAGTAACAAAACCCCAAAACCTGAAACTGACCATCGACCTATTCTTGGATTGTGCTCTAGAACTCAATGTAACACTTAGGGAAGTTCGAGCCCCTGCTTTTGCCTTAACCCTAACCTTAACTTATTATTTTAATTTAATTTATTCAGTCACAAATTGTTCCCAAAATTGTAACAGAAACCCGAAACCTGAAACTGACCATCGACCTATTCTCAGACTGCGTCCTAGAACTCAACGTAACACTCAGGGAAGTTCGAGCCCCTGCTCTTGCCTTAACCCTAACCCTAACTTATTATTTTAATTTAATTTATTCAGACACAAATTGTTCACAAAATTGCAATAGAAACCTGAAACCTAAAACTGACCATAGCCCTATTCTCAGACAGTGCCCTAGAACTCCACGTAACACTAAGGCAAGCCAAAGCCCCTGCCTTTGCCTTAACCCTAACCTGTTATTTTTATTTAATTAATTTAGTCATAAATAGTTCCCAACATTGTAACAAAAACCCAAAACCTGAAACTGACCATTGACCTATTCTCGGACTGCATCCTTGAACTCAAAGTAACACTAAGGCAAGCCAGAGCCCCTGCCCTTGCCTTAACCTTAACGCTAACCTATTTTATTTAATTTATTCAGTCATAGCCCTATTCTCGGACTGCGCCCTAGAACTCAATGTAACACGCAGGGACGTTCAAGCTCCTGCTCTTGCCTTAACCCTAATCCTAACTTATTATTTTAATTTAATTTATTCAGACACAAATTGTTCCCAAAATTGCAATAGAAACCCGAAGCCTGAAACTGAGTATAGCCCTATTTTCGAACAGCGCCCTAGAACTCCACGTAACACTAAGCCAAGCCTTAGACCCTGCCCTGCCCTGCCCTGCCCTGCCCTGCCCTGCCCTGCCCTGCCCTGCCCTGCCCTGCCCTGCCCTGCCCTGCCCTGCCCTGCCCTGCCCTTAACCCTAACCCTAACCCTAACCTATTATTTTTATTTAATTTATTTTTTGTAACTATTTTGGGAACAATTTATGACTGAATAAATTAAATTAAAATAATAAGTTAGTGTTAGGGTTAAGGCAAGAGCAAAGGTTAAGGCAAACCCCCAAAACCTGAAATTGACCATAGTCCCATTGTCAGTCTGCGCCCTAGAACTCAAAGTAACATTCAGGGAAGCCCGAGCCCCGCTCTTGCATTAACCCTAACCCTAACTTATTATATTTATTTAATTTATTATATTTATTTAATTTATTTAATTTATTCAGACATATTAATTTATTCAGAGAGTTCTAGGGTGCAGACTGAGAATAATACTATGAGTTCAGGTTGTGGGTTTTTGTTACAATTTGGGAAGAATTTATGATTGAATAAATTAAATAAAAATAATAAGTTAGGGTTAGGGTTCAGGCAAGGGCTTAGGGTTCAGGCAACGACTCTGTTCTGCTTTTATGTTCCAGGGTAGGTCTTAAGCGGCTCATGAAACAATTTTCTATGTACTGTGACTCCACAAATTAATAATTAACTATCAGAAAACCAAAATTATGGTTTTTTCCAGATCCCTGAAAAAATACTACTGGAAATTAAATAACATTCCTCTTGAGCAGGTTTATAGTTTTAAATACCTTGGTATCACCTTTTCGCATAATCTCTCCTGGACCTTGCATCGAAAGGAAGCTCTTACTCTGTCCTCCCCTAGCATTTCTGGAATTCTTTGCTGCTTTTATAGCAGAGGCACTCATTTGTTCTGGCTGCACTAAAGATCTTCAATGCAAAGGTTGAATCCCAATTACTTTATGGGGTCCCCATCTGGAACCAAGCAGTGAACCATGCTTTGAACGTCCCTCAATCCGAGTTTTTCCACCAAATAATGGGAGTCCCAAACTGTGTTCCTTACACAGCCTTGTGCTTAGAACTGGGCCAAAACACCCTAGAACTCAAAGCATGGCTTAGAGCCTTCAGGTTCTGGCTCCGCCTTCACTACCTTCCATCTGAACGCTCCCTTGTCTTCTTGATACTTCAGAACGCGCAGGCTAACCCCTGGTTCTCTTTAATCAAGAGGAAGATCATATCCATTGGCTTGCCTCTTGAATCACTCTATTTAATGTCCTGTTCAGAAGTGTTCAATACGGTTAAAGACCAGCTTTTAGATCTGGAATTTGCACATTTACATCTAGCAGCCAAACGAATGTGTTCCCCTACACAATTCTTAATTCCATTCGAGCAGAACCACATGGCTTATTACCTTTATGTTCTAACGAACCCCTGTGCAAAGAGAGCTCTTACCATTGCGCGATTCAACATTCTGCCCTTTGCCCTATTAAAGGTAAGTTTACTAACCTATAAAAATCTGCAAGGTTATGCAGCGGCAAATCCAATGTGGTTGAAACCGTGGCCCACCAACTTTTGCACTGCACCAGATTTGTTAAAATCAGATCTAAATATATAAATTTATATTCTCTTTTCCAATCTGGGCTGCCAGATCTGATTAGGTTATCCTTATTGCTGAATAACTTGGACCCTAGACTTTGTGAAGAGATTGCCAATTTTATTATGGAGATAGCTGAGATTACCCAATATTATGTATCTGTTATGGTCCTTTCGGAGCCTTTTGTTTTTATTATCATTGTATACATTTTGCTTTCCGATTATGTCAATAAAGGCTTATGTATGTATGTATGTTCTCGGACTGCGCCCTAGAACTCAACGTAACACTAAGGCAAGCCAGAGCCCCTGCCCTTTGCTTAACACTAACCCTGACTTATTATTTTTGTTTAATTTATTCAGTCATAAATTGTTCCCAAAATTGTAACAAAAATTTGGGAATCCATAACTTTGGACCACTTGAACCAACCTTCACCAAACCTGGGTGGTATCAGCAGGGGACTCTCCAAAATTTTAAGCTATCTTCAGGAGACTCTCCGGATGAAACCACCCAGGTTTAGTGAAGTTTGGTTCAGGGTCCATAACTTTGGACCATCAAAAGGGTAACCCCATCTACCATTAGCTCCCATTGGAAACAATGGGGGATGGGGCACCCCTTTTGGTGGTCCATAACTTTTGACCCTCTGAACCAAACTTCACCAAACCTGGCTGGTATCATCAGAAGTGTCATCTGACAATAGCATGAAATTATGGTGCCACTAGCCTAAAAACTGTACTCCCTGCTGGCCAACGAAATAAAAACACTAAAAATACCCCCCCAAATTAGAAATGAGCCCAAACTTTTCTGCGCCCCAATGGTGGGCTCCAGGACATTTGTCCGTGGATGTCCCAATTGTAGCTACACCTCTGTCTGAAATTAGTTTTTCCTATTTATAAGAAACACAAGAGGAGGACCTGCAAAAAATAGGAAGTGGTGGGAGAATTACTCTTCTGTGAAATTTCCTTCTCCCGCTCCCCACACATGGACACAGTGCCTATTTCCCATTTTTCTTTTCCCCCAACTCACTCTTCCTTCTGATATTAATGGTATTAACAGCCTCTCCTCTAACTTGCCTTGTAAAATCTCAGCAGGCATTTTAGGTTTTTGGAGCAAACATATAAATTATTGTGTTATCTCTAGTTGCCTAGGAAATCGAAAATAGCTGTCAAGACCTTATGTGGAAGATTAAATGAGATCTCTCACATAAACTATTCTATGTTTATTTCTCCCCACTGTTACCCAGGGTGGAGACACAGTCTCTCAATATAGTGGGGAAAATTAGCTTTAGAGTAGACTGCTTATTTGCAAGAGGCTTGGGTAAGGAATCTATAGTACCAGTGTACATGAAGATCAGTTCTCAGAAGAAAATCCACAGAGAGGAATGTGATACAAATTTGACAATCTTTATTATAGAGATGAGGGGCTCACAAGAATCTGTTTCAATTCAGCAAACATGCACACATAGTGTCCCTAAGATATATATAGATTGGAAAAATAAATTTTGAATAGAAAAAGGGTCTAGGGTATATGGGTAATACGACCTGATCATGAAGTGAAGAAGATCCAGGGTTCAGAGTCAAACGGCCAGCGACTGGTTTCGGGGGGGGGGGGTGTTTCAATGTGTTGGGCGCTGCAACAAAAATGGAGGGATGTCAATGGTGCTGGACAAAGAGTTTTTTTGGAGGGTGTGGGATTTATAGGGGGAAGGACCACCCGTGGGGGTGTCAGGCCAAACCTTGGGGGATGTCAGGACAACCTCTGGGAGGTGTCTGGGTGGATTGTTGGAGAAACAATGGGGTGCACTGTAAGGTGGTCAAAAGAAGTTTGTTACAGAAGGGAGTATCTGTGTAAAGATAATAAGGGAATGGAAAGACATCCGGAGTCTTGTGGCTGAAATAAGTATTCATTTGGCAGGGCTGCAGTATCATATTGGGAACACATTCTTTCTTGAAGCTGAAAATATGCTGGCATGGCAAGGAGGCTGAAAGCACGAGAACCGGAAAACAATTTTTTAATCTATAGTATGTATATCTCTCTAAATAGCTTGATCTTGTATAATCAGTTTGAAATCTACTGATTTCAAGACAGGTTGTGGGGGTTCCGCCATCAAGTCAAAGCCATGGGGTTTTCAAGGTAAGAGACATTTGGAGGAGGTTTGTCATTGCCTGCATCTGTACCACAGACCTGATTTTTCTTGGCATATTCCATTCAAATATTAGCCAGGTTCAGGGCTCAGAGTGTGTGACTTAGCAAGGTCTCCCAGATAGCTTCCATGACACAAATGGGGATTTGAACCTGGGTGCTAGTGCTAGTGTGACACCTTAATCACTACACCATGCTGGCTAATATATCTGTTACCAATTGGATCTCTCTGGGAGTCAAACCCGCTGGTCATGTTGATGTCTTTTAGAAATTATCGTAAGATCCAGGGCTGTCTTGCTGATGCAGAGGTGAGCACAAGACACCCAGCAAATGTACTAAATGTGTATATCCATTACTTATATAAATGATTGGCTTGATGGATGTTCTTGTCTGCATTTTACATGGTGGGGTATTCCTATGTCACTAACAGCAAATACTGAAACTTCCCATACTAATCTTGATGTTCTTCCAACATCTTTTTTTGGGTTCTAACAACCAACACGCACAAAAGAAAAGTTTCATAATATTTTGCAGTAGTCTGGTGCATAACTATGGTGTATGCTGACCTATATCGTCTGTGTTCATGGTCTGGAGTTTTAGCTATAAACACATTCCTATTATGAGGTATGATGACTGTGTGAAGCTCTTGCATATATGTAATAAAAGGAAACACTTCTTCACGCAACGTGTGATTGGTGTTTGGAATATGCTGCCACAGGAGGTGGTGATGGCCACTAACCTGGATAGCTTTAAAAGGGGCTTGGACAGATTTATGGAGGAGAAGTTGATTTATGGCTACCAATCTTGATCCTCTTTGATCTGAGATTGCAAATGCCTTAACAGACCAGGTGATCGGGAGCAACAGCCGCAGAAGGCCATTGCGTTCACATCCTACATGTGAGCTCCCAAAGGCACCTGGTGGGCCACTGCGAGTAGCAGAGAGCTGGACTAGATGGACTTTGGTCTGATCCAGCTGGCTTGTTCTTATGTTCTTATGTTCTTATGTAATAGCTCCTTTAAAAAAAGGTCCTTTGAAATTGACAAATTTGGGGAGAAATTTAGGTCAGGAGAATTTTGTAAGTTTCCCTAGTCTTCCCTTCTGCTGTCCTCTTTATGATCCTTTCCACCATTAGTGGCAAAGCATTGTTTCTTCTTAATTTCAGCAAGCCAGCACACTGAAACTCATCCAAACAGCAGACGACCACCACAGTATGGTATGCAATGTCAGCCATGTGCCTATCATGGAGCAGCAGTGGTGTAGGAGGTTAAGAGCTCGTGTATCTAATCTGGAGGAACAGGGTTTGATTCCCTGCTCTGCCGCCTGAGCTGTGGAGGCTTATCTGGGGAATTCAGATTATCTTGTACACTCCCACGCACGCCAGCTGGGTGACCTTGGGCTAGTCGCAGCTTCTTGGAGCTCTCTCAGACCCACCTACCTCACAGGGTGTTTGTTGTGGGGGGGAAGGGCAAGGAGATTGTAAGCCCCTTTGAGTCTCCTGCAAGAGAGAAAGGGGAGATATAAATCCAAACTCCTCCTCCTCCTCCTCCTCCTCCTCCTCCTCCTCCTCCTCCTCCTCCTCCTCCTCCTCCTTCTTCTTCTTCTTCTTCTTCTTCTTCTTCTTCTTCTTCTTCTTCTTCTTCTTCTTCTTCTTCTTCTTTTTCTTCACCTCCTCCTCCACAGGAGGGCAGTGTTGTATCAAACAGAGGCCCAAAGGAAATAAAGGTTGCAGTTTGGACCATTAAAGAAACTCTCCACTGCTACTAGGAAGGAACTTGGGTTCTGAAATCAGACTAATAAAACTAAGGGTTAATAATGTGTTAGGCAAATGACCATAGCCTATAATCACAGCACTTGATTCATTTGTCTCTATACTGATTTCCAGCATGAATGTTTCATCAAACTGCTTGCCTCTGAAGATACATCTAGATATCTGTATGGTTATTAATATTTCCTAGCATAATTACCCCTTAGTGTTATAACTGATGATTTTCTTTGTGTTTCTGTCATCTTTATTTTATTAGAGCACTCATGCAACCTCCCCCCCCCCCACCAAATGGCCAGAAGTAGCTATATCTTCAAAGGTTCTCCTAAATTTTGGCTTCTAGCTTACCTCTGCTTTCTCTTTCCTTCCTTTATTAAAGGTCCTCTGTCTCTTTTGTCATTGAGGTCCCTTGCCTCATTTCAAGGGCCACAGCAGCAGATGTGTGCGTGTGTGCGCGTCTGTGTTTATAATAATTTCAGAGAATTGGCATTGTGAAATAGGCATTGTGAAATAGGCAGTTTCAAGGCCTTTAAAAAAGAAATTAAACAGGCAATTAAATTTTTGTTCAGAATGTACTGTACACTGGGAACTTCTCATTAACATGGATTTGAGAGCAATTGTAGATTCTGGCACAGTTCTCCACTGAATTAGAATGGTCCTTCTCTTTTTTTTGGAGGGGGTCTTTTTTACATGAAGATTTTTAAAAAAGAATCCATATGAAGGGAGAGAAATCAGTATGTCTGCGAGCAACATATTACTCCATAGGGATTGATCCACAAGGTTCTTGCACACTTGGGATTTAAAGCTGTCTGGCTGGATTCACCAGTTCACCCTTTCTCAAATCAGGCTAAGTGAGAGATATTTCAGTCCTAGGAGGGTGTTTTAACTGTCATCCTTGTTCCGGGCAGGCTTGTCACCAAAGATTCAAGCTACTATGACACAGCAGCAAATAGAAGCCCTGGCTTTTAAAAATGTTTACTTCATAAAATGTTTATCTTTGAAGAAATTCAATGATGTAGCCTCTTTTTAAAAAACACCACGCATCAAAGTCATCATTAACAACTTGTGAAACACTGCTACTACACAGCAAAATGAAACAGAAGTCCAGTAGCACTTTAAAGACTAAGTAAAGTTATTCAAGAAAATGTGAAAATTTATTCATCTGATGCATTTGATTCATGAACGCTTATACTAGAATAAGTTTTGAGAGTGTTCAAGGAGTCACTGAGGGCCCAACTAGATGTTATGGCTGCTACCAGTTTACAGTTGAGTTTGGCTATTTGGGGTTTAGAGACAAATTTTATTTGCTCTTGATTGGGCACCTGGGACAGCAGAATCAGGCAATCTTTTTTCAATGTGTGACTTTTCAAGTGCCAAACCTGGCTGAACCAGAAGCAGACCCTTTTGTCTGTTTTAATGGCCAAATTCTTCTCTAAAATGGCAGCATCCCATGACTGCCCTAACATCTAGTTAGGATCTTACTCTTGTTATAATCTGCTGCAACAGACAAATGAAGCTATTCTGGAATTACTGCTGTTTACCATTTGTATTGCAGGTTCGCCTATCCAAAATGTAGTTCACATATAGGGTTTTTGTAAGGATTACCACCAACTGTCTATGTGAACCACATCTAGACATTAGGTTACCATTAGTATCTCCATATTGCAGATGAAGGGGAAGGAGTGAGGGAAAGTGACTTACCTAAAGCCACTTACTGAGTTCATCACAAGGTGGAATTGAAACTAATGAACAGCTCAGACTTTTAGACACCTGTTCTTAAAACCATTCATAGAAGAAGGGGATCATCAAGTAATGACAGGAGAGAACCCAACCAACCTTTGTGAAATTTGAACATTTGAAATATGTGTGGAGGTGTATGCAAAGAATGCTGCTCTTTGAATTGGAAGGATATATTATCGAAGAAAATGCATTTGCTCATCTGTGTGAAAATTGAAGCATTAATGTAGTAATTGCAGCCATTGTTTGATATGTGTCCATTGTCTGTAGTTAGTCCTCCATAAATGACTAATCATTCTGGATCATTGAGTCCTATCACCTCTCTAACAATGGGAGCTAAGATGTTTCAATAGCCCAGTATCCATTCATTTATACTTTTTATTTTAGTACATTTTTAGGACACCTTTTAATTGCATAATGGTTGACACATAGGACTTGTGAAGTACTGAATTTCAGTGGTAGCTTGAGTGGTAATCTGCTCCACAGGGGAGAGAGATCTGAAGTCCTTTTCAGAGAATATTGGGTACTCTTCCCACACTGAGCTGCTTAGTGGCCAAGGCTAGTAGATTTCCGATGGACACAAACTGCTATGCATATGTTAGTCTTCTGAAATGGACTCAAAACCCTCCCAGTTCTCTGAGCAGCACAACATATCCTAAACATATGCAATATTTTCAAAAGAAAAAGGAATAGACATGGTTGTCCTTTCAAAATCAAAACATGAAAAAAACTAGAAATACTTGTTTCTGCCTAATTACACTTTTTGCATTATCCTTACAATTAGAAACCAATGGGTCTTTGTTAGAAAACCAGTGGAACCTTAGAAAGCACTAAAGACATGAAAAGGAAGACTACGAAATAAAACCTGAGTAATCTGAGTATCCTGCACATTCAAGATAGTCTATGGGCTTCCTCTGGCTCTCTCTCCATAGTGATGTTACAAGAAGAACGTGCTTTTACAGATAAGTACGCCATGGCACACTTTCCGTGAAACACATGAATACTGCTGTGATGCTGATCAGCTGTAATTCCATTATAATTATTCAGTACATTAGAGCAGGCACACAGAACTGCATTAACATTACTAACCCCATGATGTCCCAGAGGCTCACCCATTAAACAATATAAATGGCTGACAGCCTTGTCAGTATTCATGTAAAATTTGTAAAATGGCTGGCAAAAAATAGATGGCCAGCCTTCTTCAAGATCTACTGCAAGGTTATTAGAAACCTGAAGTCATTGTAATTTTTCTTCACATATGGGACAGATGATCTGTCCTAAACACTGGCCTTGCTTATTTTGTCATATAGAATGTCAGCCAAAGGTTCTTGAAGAAAACTATTTGGCTTCTTTTGATTAGAAGGAAGTTTTGAACATGGGAATCATTTGGATGTTTCAAAAGAATTTGAATCTTCAAAAATCTTTAAAAATTGATTGTTTGGCAAAGCATTAAATGCTAATTGGGATGACTACAGCAGTTTCTTTGTCCTCTAAGAAGAGACTGCTATTTTTGGATTTTCTATTGAAGGCACATGGTGGTTTTGATTGTTCAGAATGTTTGGAAAGCATTATATATGCACATTCACTGCAAAAGCAAGTTGACTAATTTATCCTGCACTAAATTTCAATCCATGAAATAAAATATTTGCCTACTTTGGAAGGATTAAAAAAAAAGATAGATTGTATAGTGTGTAGTTGCATTTTAATCCAAGCATCAAATTACTGTTTACTGTACAAATTGCTGTTTACAAATTACTGTTTACAGTAATCACATAAACACCGCTGACATTGGTCCAGGTTCATTCTTTCAAAGAATGATCAAAATGACTTCTGTTCCATACATTTACTTCCTTTGTGCCACTGTGTCTTTTGTAATGTCATTGTCATCCACTTAATAAAGTGCTGAACAGAAACTTTGGTTCTGTTAATCTCAACTGATATAAGAGAATATAACCTGTGCAGCTGAGCAACATTCTTAGAATAGAATAGAATAGAATAGAATCATAGAGTTGGAAGAAACCACAAGAGCCATCAAGTCCAACTCCCTGAAATGCAGGAACACACAATCAAAGCACTCCTGACATATGTTCATCCAGCTTCTGTTTAAAAATACCCAAAGATGGAGACTCCACCACACTCCGAGGCAGTGAATTCCATTGTCGAACAGCCCTGATGGTCAAAAAGTTCTTCCTAATGTTTAGGTGGAATCTTTTTTCCTGAACCTTGAATCCATTACTCCATGTCCTAGTCTCTGAGGAAGCAGAAAATAAGCTTGCTCCCTCATCGACATGGCATCCTTTCAAATAGTTAAACATAGCTATCATGTCCCCCCTTAACCTTTGCCTCTCCAGACTAAACATCCCCAGCTCCCTAAGCCTCTCCTCATAGGGCATAGATTCCTGAACTTTTACCATTTTGGTTGCTCTCCTCTGGACATGTTCCAGCTTGACAATATCCTTCTTAAACTGCAGTGCCCAGAACTGAATACAATACTCTAGGTGAGGTCTGACCAATGCGGACTAGATACTTCCCTCAAACTAGGCACTATACTCTTATTGATGCATACCAGAACTGCATTAGCTTTCTTGCTAATGCAGCAGTGGCATAGGAGCAGCAGTGGCGTAGGAGCAGCAGTGACATAGGAGGTTAAGAGCTTGTGTATCTAATCTGGAGGAACCGGGTTTGATTCCCAGCTCTGCCGCCTGAGCTGTGGAGGCTTATCTGGGGAATTCAGATTAGCCTGTACATTCCCACACACGCCAGCTGGGTGACCTTGGGCTAGTCACAGCTCGGAGCTCTCTCAGCCCCACCTACCTCACAGGGTGATTGTTGTGAGGGGGGAAGGGCAAGGAGATTGTAAGCCCGTTTGAGTCTCCTGCAGGAGAGAAAGGGGGGATATAAATCCAAACTCTTCTTCTTCTTCTTCTTGGCTGCCATATCACACTGCTGACTCAGTTCAGTTTGTGGTCTACTACGATAGAACATGATTATGAGAAATGATCATAGTGGATACCATCAGTCTGCAGAGCTAAGAATCACCTGGATACAGATGCAGAACCCCGGAGAGCTTCAAGCCTGATTCCATGTCTCAAAGGCTACCAGAATCAGACTGACCACTCACGGATTAGAAAGAATCCGACTGACCACTCACGGATTATTTTCTGAAAAAGCAGAAAATAAGATTGCTCCCTCATCGACATGGCATCCTTTCAAATATTTAAACATAGCTATCATGTCCCCCCCTTAATCTTTGCTTCTCCAGACTAAACATCCCCAGCTCCCTAAGCCTCTCCTCACAGGGCATAGATTCCTGACCCCCGAGCGGCGCGAAGGCGCTGCTTCCGAATCTCGCTCCCTGAGCAAGGTTTTTCAGAAGCAGCGTCTTCCAACCACTGCCGTGCGAATGGAAGTGGCAGGAAGGCACCATTTCCCCCCACCGTTGTGGAATGCCGTACCTCTCCTCGTGGGTTCCAGTGCGTCACAGTGGCCAGAGGACACGCCCCCTGGCCTGCGACTCCAGACCTGTTGCTCCAGCCTGCGGAGGGGGGGTGTCCCCTGGCCTCTGTGACACGCTGGAAGCCAGGAGGAGAGGTACGGCATTCTGCGACGGCACAGTCTGTGTGAAGGCTGTGCTGCCGCCTGCCGCCCTGCCAGGACCGTCCGTGCGAATAGTCCCAGGGGGGGTGCATCGCCATTGTTTATGCCGACACACCCCCGCTTGGTGCCCGTGCGGAAAGGGCCAAAGACAAGAATATTCAATGACTGTATGTTTGCAGTAGCCCGCAAGTAGATTTTCATGCACATTCAAATCTCTTTATTGGTCTGTCAAACCTGGGTAGATGAAAGTACAGAAGAGACCTAGCCCTAGATAGCTTTAGTCCTGGGAAATGGCATCTGGTTCACAAGATAAGAATTTAGCACTCATGTGGAGATATGGGGAATTAAACCTGGTTCTCCAGATTAGGTTCTCCAAATCTGGCTCTTAACCATTACACCACACTGGCTCCTTAACTTATCTCTTTAAACAAAGTTTAAAATGTGGAAATGGGCAGTTGAAGGCATAGAGCTAAATAACATCACTTGATATTGCTGTGGATGAAACGACTATTAAGATAACAACCAAAAGAACCAGTTTAAAAACTGTCAACTTTAAATGTGGGGACCATTCCATCTCCTACTATTTTTTGAAGGGGGGTTATCTACTGTTGCTGAACATCTGCTTCCCTGCCCCATCCAATTTGTGTTTCAGGGATATCACACATGGCCATAACACATTAAATATATGCTAATATACAACAGATCAAGGAATCTGTCTTTTTAAAACATAGAAACAAATAATTATAAACCCTCCATTACCTTAAAAACACTGAAGTGCTCATTCATATAAATAACAAGAAAAAAATAGTGACAGATCTCCATCTTTTCCAATCAAAAAAGGGACATGCATTAAAGAAATTTAGTGTTCAGAGACAGAAAATAACAAGTGTTTAGTTGACTAATAACAGCTGCTTAAAGCTGCAGGGTACTCCGATCCTTAACAGATATCTTAGCAGGAATGTCATTATCTAAAGGCTATCAAAAGTTTATTTTCTTATTATTTCATTTTTATTGGTGTTGAGAAAAAATAATAAAGATGAACACTCCACGGCAAAAGGTTTTATTGCAGTAATAGTAGCTTTCAGAAAGAAAAGTTGTAATTATATCAACTAGAGGATCTTTTAAGCTGTTTCTAATAAAAAGATATAATGAGAAACTGGAATTTTATGTCCTTATCTGAGAAAACTAACAGCTTTTATTTTACCTCCATGCTACCAAAATGTCATTTGAAGATGGAGATAGTTTCGGAGATGACACCGTGAGGCAATTTTTCCTACAGTTCTGACAGCTGAGGTATACTGCCTTTAAAACTGTTGTAACCCATTACACATAAACCCCTAAAAGTTTACTTTTTATAAGTGTTCAGAAACTACCATTGGTCCTGATCACCCACTGTATTTGTTAAGTGTGTGTGTTATTACTGTTCTGGGAATGTTTCCTAATTGAAACAAGGCACGTCCAGTGCAGCAATTCAAGCTGCTTCATATGGGGAATTCTTGCAGGTTCATAGTAATAAACCTCATTGCCAGGCATTAAGTTTGTATTATTATATATGACATTAAACTTTGTAAAAGTCTGTACAGAGCCAAACTAGTGCAGTTGTTGGGCTGAGATCTGGGATAACTAGGTTTAAATCTCCACTCTGCCATAGAAGCTTTCTGGGTGACTCAGGCTCAGTCACAAATTTATAGCCTAACATACCTCACAGGGCTGATGTGAGGTTAAAATGCAGGAGAGGAGAATGATGTAAGCAACTTTGGGTCCCTTTCTTTTGGAAATAAAGATAGGATATAAAAGTAAATAAATAAATAAAATTAAAAGTTGGAATGTTAGGCACCATTCTAACCAGTGATCACTGGGATATGTAGACAGAAAATATATGTTTCAGATCAAGAAGGTATAAAAGGGACCAGGGAAAATTTTTAATTTGGTTTGGATTTTAAGTCTTCCTTAACAACTAATTGTAGTTTAGAAGTCCTACTTACATTTTGAATTGCTGGATCAATACTTATCCTGCCAGCACAAAATTTCTCAGATTTCTTTCTTAAAATGCTCCATTTTGAGAACCATACGTCAGGTCAAAAACTCCATGTTCCCTTTAACTCTTGACTAGTTTGTAACCTCTGGAGAAGTTACTGCTATGTTGTTTTACTGTTTTGTTTCCATACAGGTAATTTCCATACAGATAACTAATTGTATAAATTGTATCCATCATTTTTAAGGGAGACACAGCCTATCTATTGAAATTAGACTTCTTGGGAAACAACTTGCAGGATTCTTTATTGCAAAGAACCTGAAACAATTAGGGATTTAACTTCCTTGAATAAAGACATCAAAATTAAGCCTTAGATTTATTATTAAGTGTTTCAAAAACAAGGAGAATGAATAAACAAAAGGAAAGAAAGACAAAAGAAGCAATTATACAGATTATAAAAAGTGTACATAATGACACATTTCAGATCTGTCCATCCCTATCTCCATTTCAGGGGGAATTAATATGGGTAAACGGTAATAATTAATTATTAATATAAAAGGGAAGAAGGACTAAATCCATGCCATGTAAATCAGTGGTTTATGCTTCCACTTCATAGTTACTGCACGGCAGAAGTTAAATAGCACACGAGAAGAAATTTTATGCAGTGTGCAGCAAATTTTCATGGTTATGTGGAAAAAAGAAAGAAAATACTGTAAAGCCTAAAGATGAATAATCTATATCTACTATTTCTATATCTAGAAAGCATAAAAGAAGAATACATGAAGATTTATCTGCTGCAGTATAAACGATGTAAGAAAGGTGAATCTGACTTCTCTCTGCAATCATTGCAGTTTCTCTGTAGTTTTGAATCATGCTATGTTATGATATTTTCATTTATGCTTTCAGGCCCTTTGCTACAACAAGTTTTGGTGTGTCTTTTTCATAAAGAGTAAGCATTAGATTGAACAAGTAAAAACCCAGAAAGACTTGTGGGAGAAATTCTCCAATTCCCCTCCCCCTGCTATTTCCTCTTTTCTTTTCCTGAAAGCCCCTATAGCCAGTGGTGGGATTCAGCAGGTTTGCACCAGTTTGGCAGAACCGGTTGTTAAAATGGCGCTTGTAAACAACCAGTTGTTAAATTATTTGAATCCCACCACTGCCTATAACCCCTTTCCCCCATGCTCCGTCTCTCCTTCTAGGATTGCCAACCTCCAGGTGGGGCCTAGAGATTTTCTGGAATCAAAACAGCTCTCTCAACTACAGAGATTAGTCCTCCCCCTTGAGTTCCCAGCTCCAGGTTGAGAATTCCTAGAGATTCGGGGGTGGAGCCTCAGGAGGCTGAGGGTTGGGTAGGGAAGCAACCTCAGCGTACAGTCCACCCTCCAAAGCAGTCATTTTCTCCTGGGGAATTGTCATCTGAAGTTGTCATTCTAGGGGATTTCCAGCCCCCACCTAAGAAACGGAGGAAATGGCCACGGTGGAGGGTGGAAGCTATAGTATTACATCTTTTTGAGGTCCCTCCACTCCTCAAAGGCCATCTTCCTCAGGCTGTAAACTGAAATCTACAGTTATTTTCTAACTTGGAGTTGGTAGCCCTAAATCATTCCCACCCAACAGTCAGACTACATTTATCTGCCCCTCTATCTTTAGCCTTCCCTCACTCCCTAGAGAAAAGTCTCTTCCTAGGAAAGATGTGGTCCAGTTGTATGGTGCTGGCAATTGGTCCAGGGCCACTTACATTGTAGGGAATCCTCAATGACATATGGGATGGCACCTCACTTTACCTGTATTCTTCCCCCCACTATTTTCTCCTTCCAACCTCCTAGCAACACTCATATTCTTTCCCTTTTCCCTGCCTCATTCTTCCATTCTCAGCTATTCATCAACTTATCTTTTCTCTGTCATCCCTCTTCAACTATATTCATTATTTATTTACTTCATTTCTACCCCACCTTTATCCACAGTAGAGACCAAAGCAGCTGACATTTTTCTCTCCTTTTTATGTGCACAACAACCATGTGAAGAAGGTTAGGTTAAACATATGTGGTTGGTCCAAAATCACCCAGAGAGCTTTCAAAACAAGATGGGATTTGAACCTGGGTCTCCCAGACCCCACTCTGAAGCTCTTACTGCTACATCACATTGACTTTCATAATATGGCTTCTGTTAACCTGGAGATCTCTCAGAATTACAAGTGAACTCCATATTACAAGAGATCTGTTCTCCTGGAGAACATGATGGCTTTGGCGGGCGGACACTATGGCATTATATTCAGCTGAGGTCTATCCCCTCCTCAAATTATGCCCTCCTCAGAGTCTATCACAAAATCTCCAGGAAGTTCTCAACCTGGGCCTGGCAGCCCTAGGACTCAGGCCTGGCCTCCAGGTGTGCCCTACCTTAAAGGACAAAATAGGTCTGAAAAGAGCTCTACCCCTCTCCTTTGGGATGGCATCTCACTTTACCTGTATTCTTCCCCCCACTATTTTCTCCTTCCAACCTCCTAGCAACACTCATATTCTTTCCCTTTTCCCTGCCTCATTCTGCCCAGAGTCACAGCTCTACGGAGCTCTCTCAGCCCCACCCACCTCACAGGGTGTTTGTTGTGAGGGGGGAAGGGCAAGGAGATTGTAAGCCCCTTTGAGTCTCCTACAGGAGAGAAAGGGGGGATATAAATCCAAACTCTTCTTCTTCTTTGCTTTTACTGATAGAACCAAGACTTGGAGCACTGTGACTGCTTAGGGACATCCGCTGAGAGAATCCACTGTCAAAAGGTACAAATGTTCCTTTTATCAATTTTGGATTTTTCAAACTTCCCAATGTATGTTCATTTCTTTTTTACATACATTTTACTGCAAACCTGGGGCCCTTTTCAGATTTGTAGAATGATCTGTCTTGCCTGTTTACTGCTCCAGTCACTGGATTTAAGTATCAAAAGGGATGGTTATTAGTATATAGAACGTGTAGTGGCATGGCCATAGGGGAGTTATCAACATTTGGTTTTATAGCAAATGTTTCCTTCAGTGAAGTTATCGCTGTTAAAGATAATACTTCATGCAATATTTGGTATACAAAATAGGCTGATTCTGCATGGGCCAAAAACAGCGGTGTGAAAACAGTATAAACCCTTTTACGCCGTTTTAAACCCTTTTACACCATTTTCACACCGTTTTCACACTGCTGTTTTAGGCCCATGCAGAATCAGCTATAGTGACGAAATCTACATACATTTTACGTAACACTGTGCAGTGCTTAGTACAACCCATTTCAAAATGGCTTCCTTCTCAAGTTTCATTTGTCTGGTGGTATTCACTAGGGCTGCTTCTTGCTTGCTCACAGAACGCTTTGTTTCTTATGATCTTTTATCATTATACTACATTTTCCCTTTCCTAAAGCATTTTTTTTTCATCTTGAAGAAGTTGCAGATTTTAAGCAGAATTCCTGTTATGATTGAGTGGGTCAGACATTGTGGGAAACCATGCTTTAATTAAAGTGGTTGTGGCTTGAATGCAGGTCACTGCACAAGCTATACTGAACTATAAGTAACCCTGGTTAGCAGCATGGCCAGAATTTAGACTATGAATGCAAGATCTGGAGGTGTTTTTTTTAACCACAATTAGTCCAAATTATGGTCTTGTATGACATAGGAGTGAAGATATCCTGGTTGGTTTAATCCTGCATTGTTCCCAGGAGACATCCTCCCAGGGCACAGAGAAAAGGCCATGTGTTTCTGCTTATATGTTTGCAATGGAGGAGGATAATGATTAACCTTAAAAAAGAAACCTGGGAATTCAGAGAACCTGGAACACATACTGGTATAATGTTATATCAGTATAACAACATTCCAATGGCAATTTTTAAAAATAGAAATAGAAAGCCCTCTGGGGGTGGGCGGAGGAAATGGCCACTGTAGGAAAGTTATGTAAATGGCAGCCATGTGGAAAGGAAAATTTGAATTTTCCCAACCACATAGTAACTTTCCAGACTTTTCTGGGATCTTTCCCACAACTATGTAACAAATCAGGTTTGAGAACGCACAGAGAAAATATTGGGAAACTTTAGGAGGTGCTTGAATGCATCATAATGCTGTGGGAGAGCAAGAAAAAAAATAACCATTCTGAAAACATTGAATCTGAGGCAGATATTCTGTATGGGAATGACCTTTGTTCACTAACACTGGCTTCTTCGCTTACCTCTACTTCCCACTTCTTTATTTATGCAAGTGACAGGATTTGAAAGACATGCGTGTTCCCTAGAGTCAAACAGGAAAGGTGCTTCACTTCATGCTCCAGCAGCAGTATTTCATATTCATCTTGTTAACCGGCCGCACTTTTATACAAGGTGCAAATTATTTCCCCTTTGTGAATCATGCTCTCAGTGTATTTTAAGCAGCACTTAGAAGCATAATGCTATGTCCGGTTATTTTGTGTTTGTTTGTCACTTTTCATGTCCTCATCTTCTCCTAAGTGCAGAGGCATGGTCTGGTGGGTCTAGTACATTATGGGAGTTGTCACAGCCCATCAAAGTTATCTGGGCAACAGTGCATTCATGAAAGAGTGGAAAGTAAGTTCTCAGTGCTGACGGAAGGTTTATCCAAGAGCATAACCATCTTACATATACTGTTTTCTGGAGTTCATTTGCTGTATTTATTGTCACCACATATTCCATATTCCAAGATGCTATTGCCACCAGCTGTTGCAAAGTTTAATCTGAAGATGCCAGCCACAGATGTAGGAGAAACATTAGGAACAAAATCCACCAGACCACGGCCACACAGCCCAGAAAACCCACCAGAACCAGTTGAATCTGGCCGTGAAAGCCTTCGACAATACATTCAATGAGTTTGTCCTGATGTTACACTCTGAGGCCCCCTTCTGCACATGCAGAATAATGCACTTTCAATCCACTTTCAGTGCACTTTGAAGCTGGATTTTACTGTGTGGAATAGCAAAATTCACTTGCAAACAATCGTGAAAGTGGATTGAAAGTGCATATTCTCCATGTGCGGAAGGGACCTGAATCGCTCTATGGAAACTGTGATACGCAATTAAAGGAATGTATTTTAGAGAATGAAAGATACTATCAGGCGAAGTCTGTTTTATGAACTTCATAGCACACATTGGTTTCACAATTGCTAGCCTGGTGGACTGGCAAGAGACCAGTTGGGCAGGCCTGGATTATGACAACCCAAAGTCCTGTAATCATACCACTGCCATTAGAACATTCTGGATGACCATAAGGGCATCCTTGTACACAAGACTGGTAGTTACATAACTTTTCTATAACACTCCATTCTTGACTGAGGTAATATTCATACAATAATTGCTTGAGATGTCGTGCTGTTCTATTCCTCAGTATGTCCCTCGCCCAGCATTCAGTGGGCATTAGCAATGCAGCAAAACTAATTCTGAGGGATTAAGTCTCACTGATATTTGCCTGTGCAGAAAACAAAAAGAAAAGATCTTTCCAGAAATGCCTGAAATTTCTTTCTTTCTTTCTTTCTTTCTTTCTTTCTTTCTTTCTTTCTTTCTTTCTTTCTTTCTTTCTTTCTTTCTTTCTTTCTTTCTTTCTTTCTTTCTTTCTCTCTCTCTCTCTCTCTCTCTCTCTCTCTCTCTCTCTCTTTCTTTCTTTCTTTCTTTCTTTCTTTCTTTCTTTCTTTCTTTCTTTCTTTCTTTCTTTCTTTCTTTCTTTCTTTGTTCCACTTTTATACCGCCCTCCCCCAAAGGGGGACTTTAAAGTGTTCATACCGACATTTATATAGCATGGTTTATGTTGATATTAAAAATGTACTCGTGTTCAGATGTGCTTTTGATTTACATGTAGTTCTTTTGCATCTGTTTGCCCTGTTTTAAATTCATATTTGTCAAATATATAATAAATAAATGTTTTATCTGGTGATACTAGAGCCAGGGGTAGGGAACCTGCGGCTCTCCAGATGTTCAGGAACTACAATTCCCATCAGCCTCTGTCAGCATGGCCGGTAGGGGCTGATGGGAATTGTAGTTCCTGAACATCTGGAGAGCCGCAGGTTCCCTACCCCTGTACTAGACTGATATTTAATCTGAAGAAAGCAAAAGGAAAAAGAATGGTCTGGCAGAGCTATATATTGCTTTATCGGTGCCAGAAGACAGTTATTTCATCAAAAGAAACAGATATGCTCAAATAAAGCTTTGATTTTTTAAAAAAATGTATTATCTAAGATGGCATCTAATCATATAATCTAGGCCCACAAATATTCTGAAACTAGCGTAGACCCCAAAATGTAAATTTGTTTCACACTTATTTGTTCCCATGGCCACCAAAGCAAAGTAGAGTTGCGAATGGCAAGAGGCATACATGGTGAGAAAATTCGTATTACACATTTCTGTTTCCATATCCTTAGAACAAAAATAATTTTATATTCATTACAGCTGTTTGTGGGAAGGAAGATTGTCCCCACTATCTGTACTCCATGAGCTTTGTTCACAAAGTCTGTGTGCATATATGTTGTACAAAGGTAGACTCTTTGGCCCGTTCTGCACATGCAGAATAAAGCACTTTCAAACCACTTTTACAATTGTTTGCAAGTGGATTTTGCTATTTCGCACAGTAAAATCCAATTTCAAAGTGCATTGAAAGTATTCTGCACATATGGAAGGGGCCTTTGTGAGCAAAAATGACACAAAAGGCAGTTTTCAGCTGTGTGTACAGAAAACTGTCTATTGTATACTCAAAAATGCTCAGTTTATACCCTCACTTGAATTCATAGAGGTTGAGGATCAGGGACGGTGGGCACAATATCATTCTACTTCCTGCATGTGCTCAGGTGAACTTCAGTATGTTATGTGAATAGGGCTATATCTTTGGCTGAAAATTCAATCTAGATACAACCAAGTTTCAAAAGAATTGGCACCTTTTCATCCAGGTTCCAACCAGTGACGTAGGTATAGATTTTTTTATGGGGTGGGTACAGGGGGCTGGACCACGTCTCCCCAAGCTCTGTCCCCATTCCAGTGTTTATAAAAGCAGCTCTCTGAGGCCAGGGATGGCAGACTTCCCTACTCCCCCCGCCTCCTCCCACCAGCTGGGCTCCCAGCTGGCAGCCGGCAGCCCCTTCTGCCCTCCCCTCTGGGCAGAGGTGTAGCTAGGGAAAATGGATCCCAGTGAAAAATCTGAGTTTTCCCCCCGCCCTCCATGGGCGGCTGCTGTGATGCTGGAATCCACCCCCCAAACAACATCACTTTCAACGCAGCCCAGATTCTCCTTTTAAATCCACCTTAAAGGAAGAATCTGGGGTCCCCAGTTAAAACAAAATTGAAAGTGATGCTGTTTTGGGGTGGATTATCCCCCACCCTTAAACAGCATCACTTTCAATGTTTAAACTGAGGACCTCAGATTCTCCCTTTAAGGTGAATTTAAAAGGAGAATCTGGGGAGTCTCCCAAAAAATCCCTGAAATTTTGGTGCTGCTAGCCTAAAAGTGCGCCCCCTGCAGGCCAAAAACTGAAAAAACACACTAAAAATACAAAAACCCACAAACGGAGGGCGGACCTTTGGACATGCATTTTCTTTTTGAACCTGGGAACTCCCATCCCCTTACCTATGTCCTTGGTTCCAACATCCTCACTTCAGCATGTTTCTAGTGAAGACATCTAGGCCTGCCCCTTTGGGGGGGGTGTGTGTGCCAGCTGTCAGGGGTGCAATTGTTAAGCTAGCAGCACCAAAATTCAGAGTACCTTTAGGAGACCCTCCTGATGATACCACCCAGGTTTGGTGAAGTTGGATTGATGGGGGCCAAAGTTATGGACCCTCAAATGTGTAGCCCCATCTCCTATTAGCTACCATTGGAAACAATGGGGGATGGGGGCACCACTTTTGGGAGTCCATAGCTTTGGACCCCCTGGACCAAACTTCACAAAACCTGGGTGGTATCAGTAGGATACTCTCCTGATGATACCACCCAGGTTTGGTGAAGTTGGATTGATGGGGGCCGAAGTTATGGATCCTCAAATGTGTAGCCCCCATCTCCTATTAGCTCCCATTGGAGTGTTTTTTCAAAAAGGTGTATATACAAGCAGGTCCAGGAAAATCCCATGATAAGGGGGGAGGGAAGTGCCAGAAACAGGACTGATCTGTGTTCCGTGGTTTGGCTGTGAGGAAATCTTGAGGGAACCTGGATATTTGGGTGACTATCCCAGGATTAATCGCCAGTGAGGATATCACCTTGGTTGCATATGTATGGTGGGTTGTATTGCTGACTGGACTGTCCATTTGTTCTGATGTTTGATCATTTTGATTTAATTCCAAACTCAGTGAGAGTATTGGTAATTGTTGACCTTCCTGTGAAAATTACATAGGATCAAACAACATCCAGTTTTGTTATAGACTTTGTTTAAAAAAAATGAATTTACAATAATTATTGCTTAATATTCCAGACATAATTTTATGTTCAATCACTGTATATAGTAGTAGTAAAACTATATCCAGTTATTTAATTTCTAAAGTAATGCTGTGCGGTCTGCTCCTCTTTACCTTACTTAAGCATTTTTTTTATTCTGTTCAGAACTCTTGGAGTTATAAAAATACTTCATGGTTAACACCTTTTGCGTCTTTATCAAAAGCAGCTATTGTGTTGTTAAAAGAGAATTTTCACCTTTCATTCTGATTCTCAGGTGAAGTGCTTCTTTCTGAACTCCCTATTAATTTTAATCAAGGTCTCATTCGAATGCCATTTCAGTAGGGGTGGGATCAAAAAACACCAGAATAACGTATCTCCTTATTGTAGGAGAATACATGGAGCATTATGTAGCACAAATTTAAGGGCCTTTCCTATTATTCTGACAGCCCCTTGGGGTATGCTTAAATGCTTAGAATGGTTAATTTCCATCAATTATGGATTAACGTATACACATGGACAATGACCATTGTGTTTTTCATTTCTCTTTTTACTTCCCTATTTCATCTCAGGATGTTTATGGCACTACAGAGAAACATTGCTAAATAAAGGCCCAAACTGTTATTCACAGCAGAAAGCAGAAAAGAAATCTGTTGCAAAGCACTGAGGGAAGCTGATATATTCAAACCACACAATAAATGTTTCCTAATGTTTTCAGAGTCAGCATTGGAGACTTGTAGGCACCACTGAAATGGTTATGAAGGTACCCCAAGGGGAAATTGTGACACAAAGCACATACTGGAAGTGGATATTCCTTAATGAAGTTGGCCAAATATCTTGATGAATTTAAATGAAAACCAGTAAATTCCAAATGGTGAATTATGAGATTTAGACAGTGGAAGGATAGAAATATGAGACAAGGGGAATTAATCTGTAACAAGTGGGCATAAAACAAGCAGTACTGCAATACTTATTGTTATATTGTCACAGGAAACTGTTCTGTTTTAGAGAAGGAAAAATACTATTAAGTCTTTCACTCTTGGGAAAAGTGCAGCTCTGCATCTAGAATCCTTCATAGCTTCCTTCAACTTATCTTCAAACCTGAAAGCTGAGAAGCTACTTGCAGCTTGTTGTGGTCCTTTCTGATTGGGGTAATGGTTTGGTGTTGCAATAACAGGGGGTATCAACATGATCTGTGAGGAAATGTCACTGTCATCAGGTTGCATAGCTTGTACTTTTTTCCTGTAAGCTGCCTTTGTAAGTAATTAAAGCTGTAACTAACTTTCAGGAAATCTCTCCTTATAATGAGCTCCCTTGTGATATAAAAGCCTATAGTTTGACAAAGACTAAAATAATCTCGTGTTCCAAGCAGAGGTGGAGCAATTATTGGACTGACTCCTTGGTAACATCAAGGTAAATTAGATAGTCCCAGAAGTACACATTAAAAGAAGATGAATAGTAATATTATATTGCCAACGCATCACAATTGCATCAAAGCTGAAATGCTGTTTGGAAATAAACGGTGCTCACATGGAAGGCGCTGAGCACCTTGCATATGTTTTGCTGCCTCTCTAATTGAATTGCCGTAATTAGAAATAGCAGGTACTTGAAAATGAAATTGACATTTGAGAGGCAGAATGCAATACCACTGGCCACCTGAATGGATAATCAGAAGTACCAGTTCTTGCATGGTTTTGTATGCCCAGTCCTTTCTGCAGAGATGGAGAGGATGAATTTGTGCATTTATGGTTGCAGCCACATCATGGACATAGGTGGTTTCTTAGTGTTTTGGACTATTGTTCTAAAGATTACCCACAAGGATAGGTAAATCTATCCTGATTTCTAAGTCAACTGAATGCATGAAATGTCTCAAGGGAAAATCAGTGAAATGAAAACCATTGTTATAAGCCCAATGTAGATGTTATGTTGCCATTCTATTTACATAGAATGGGAGACCCTCAGCTGCAGGTATATGGGGCATGCAGTTCTTTGCATTGCACTCAATGCATGCATTTCCTGTATTTTGTGAACTTGGCAACATGTGGATTATCCATGTGGTTATAACTTTCATTCATGTCAATCCAAACTCTCAACAATCAGGGTTTTGTTTCACATAAATGAAAGCTG
The DNA here is from genome assembly GCF_021028975.2 of Sphaerodactylus townsendi. Classification (NCBI taxonomy): domain Eukaryota; kingdom Metazoa; phylum Chordata; class Lepidosauria; order Squamata; family Sphaerodactylidae; genus Sphaerodactylus; species Sphaerodactylus townsendi. The sequence goes on along the minus strand of NC_059434.1, from coordinate 38,290,939 downwards.
TACCTGCATGGAAAATCAGTGTGTTAAGGTTTCCATTTCCGGTTTGCTAATGAGAAGTCACACGGTAATAAGCTCCATTCAAGGCCAGATAAATGTCTTTTAAAAATACATTTTAAAGGTTTTTTAAACAAGACAACCCCTCAAATATCTAGTGTTGCTGTTAAGAAGTATTTAAGTGGCTGAATATGGGATGAAGGAAGCACCAGAGAGACGCTGAGGAAAATACTCCCTCAACAGCTAAACAATCAAAAAATGCTGATTTTTATAACATCCACGTTCCCACTGTGAACTGCTTCTCTGCTTTAATTGATAACAATAATGAAAATGAGGTTGATAAGGTGGCCAAACGACCTTGTGGAAATATAAATAATACAGAAGAGTCTAAAAGAACTAGAAAGGATAAGGAAATTGCTGGGAAGGCTACCAAGTTGTCCCATCAGCCAGACTGCCCCAATATATTGCAACTTATTGCTGTAACAGTTGAGCATATTTACAAGGAGTTAAGGACACTCAACAGCAAAATAGATTCTATCATTAAGGAGCAGGAAGAGAAAAGGCTGCTGAAGCAGACAGTTTGTGAAGCAGCCCTGGGTAAAGCACCCTTTAAGGAGTCTACTTTTCTATTCCACAAAATAGGAAACTCCTTGCATTTGGTGCTTGTTCCTAATGAAGTCTGTTTGATAGTATGCAACTATAGAGAAACAACCCCAACCTGGAACACCATGCAGCTCGCTAAGAGGCATTTACAAATCCTCTTAAAGAGAAAAGTGAATCAACTAGATATTCAAACAGTGGAAATGTTGAATTTCCTAAACTGTCCAACAAGAGTCATCTTAGGTTTTCACTCAGACCGTATTTCCATAATGCTTCTGTGCTTGAGAGCCCAACTTGTAGCAAAAGGCATTTTTCCAACTTGCATGTTCAATAATGATGCTATATTTCCCTTAGTTTCGAGAGCTAAACATCCCCATCAAAGAAGACATCTGACAAGAGTCAAAACTTAATCTGTCGATCTTCTAAAGAATGTGGACAAAGATAACGGCAAACAGGAGCAACTGAACACAGGAAGTTTAAAGGAGCATACCAAGCACAGAATGATGAATTACCTTGCAAAATAGAGCTGGATTTGCTTTCTACCAGAGCCCTATCTTATGAATTACATACAGTGATAGGATTCAAATAATTTAACAACCGGTTCCGAAAGGTCTCAGTGGTGGGATTACAACCATTCTCTGAACTGGACAAAAAATTAGCTACCGGTTCTACCAAATAGGTACGAATAGGCTGAATCCCACCACTGATTACATAGTGATAGGGTTGGAAAAACATGGGCCCAGGAGTTGGCTGAGTTAGCCCAAAACACAGGTCCAATTCTCACAAGGGTGCTGAATTGCAGTGGGGTTTTTGAGCAGGTGGGTTTTGCAGGCGGGCTTTCGAACAGGACAATCTACTCTAGACCACTATCTAGAAATTTAGCACCCGATAGAGAAATAGACATTTGGGAAAGACACCTCATTATATATTGCATTTGTAGATCTGAAAGCAGCTTTCGATTCGGTTTGTAGGGCAAGACTTCGGTATAAATTGCAGGCCACTACCACAGATAGGAGATTACTAGCTCTCATCCGACTCATGCACAACCATACTTATTTAAGAGTTAGTTATAACCTACATGGGTAATTCTTTGTCAAGTGGACCAGTGCTCCCACCGACCGTCTCCAATTTTAGTGAAATTTTGCACAGATGTTTCCTATGGTACAAAACTAAGCTGTGCAAAATTTTAGCTTGTGATTCAAAAAATTGGAGGTTCTAGGCTACCTCAAACAGAGGACCCAAAAATGTCATGAGTGTACCATGATATTTTTGGTCAAGTTTGAGATGCTGTAAAATTGAAAGTAGTAGTAATTTAGAGCTATAATTTGGGGGTTTAGTACAACTTTTTGTGCTTAATGCACTGCTAAAGTATGAAAGCAATAGCATTCACCAGTAACATTTTATTTAAGGTCAAAGTACAGCAAAAATTTCCATAAGTCAATTTTCAGGCACTTTGTGACTATAATAATTTGCAAACAAATGAAACTTAGAGGTTGATATTTGGCATTCTTACCCAAAAGTTTCCTGTTTGAAGGTCTGTCAAGTTGCAGTAATTAATTTTAGCTATTTGAAGTTATTGATGTGCAAACAGGGCCTCTAAAATTTTCACACAAATTTTGGGGTATTTTTGATGCCTTGTGGTACAGTTTTCTCACCTTCAATCTGCTTCATTTTTATGTCATTAAAAAGAGCAGATTTTTCTCTTCTTGGTAATATTAACTTAATTTGGTGTCTTTTCAGATAAGGTTCTAAAATTGGTTTGAAAATGTGTATTTTGTGTGGGTATTTATTGTTATTTTTACTTATTTTTGTTGTTATATTGTATGTGCAATAGTCATATGATAAAAATTGATGAAGATAAGACTTAAATGAATATTATGAGACCTTGAGAACATAGGTATAGAAAAATTTTAATGTGTTTTATTATTTATAGACAACAACCTCCAAAGCCACAGGTGGGGGAGCTGTTTACCCTATAGTTCAAATGGCACATTACGAAGTCTGAGGAGGGCAGGGTTTGGACAGGGGAGAGGAAGAGACTCACTGAATATAATGCCATAGAGTCCACCCACCAAAGCAGTTATTTTCTTCAGAGGGCCAGATTTCTGTTGTCTGGAGTTCAGTTGTAATTCTGGGAGATCTCTAGGTCCCAACTTGAGATTGGTAACCCTGGGATTGGAAGCAACCTTTGGGTGACTTGATAGTGTATATTTTCCATGACTCAACTTGGCATGGCTGCTTCCTACCATTTAACAAAAGCCACATTATGAAAGCCAGCATGGTGTAGCAGTTAGAGCTTCAGAGTAGGGAGACCAGGGTTCAAATCCCCATCTACTGTGGAAGTAGAAGATTTTCGCTTAGGCTGTTTCCGCACGGCCACGCTCGGGGGGGTGCGTCAGTGTATATGATGACGACGCACTCCCCCGGGATCGTTTGCATGAACGGTTCCAGTAGGGGCAGGGAAGATGGCACAGCGCTGCGCTGTCCCCCAAATGCCTTCCCTTCCCTCCAACCTTCCGGCCCATCGCCCAGGCCAGGGTACACCCCCCCTGCCCTGCGCGACAGCTCTGGAGTCGCAGGGCAGGGGGCGTGTCCCCAGGCCTGGACAATGCGCCAGATGGTCGGAGGGAAGGTAAGGCATTCGGGAAAGGGGGGATGGTGCCTTCCAGCCGCTGCTGCTCACACGGCAGCAGTTGGAAGCCGCTGTTTCCGAAATACCTCACCCAGGGTGCGAGGTTTGGAAAAAACGGCTTCACGCCGCTCGGGGATTGCGAGGCTGCTGCCGCTGCGATGCAGCAGCGGTGGCCATGCAAACCCCTCCCCAGGGACGCTGTTTTTAGCATCCCTGGTTCGCTGTGTTCCACCCGTGCGGAAACAGCCTCCGTTTAGGATTGCACTGTTAATTATTAAGTGATACTTTTCCTCTGCATTGCTTATTACTTTGGAAAATGCAAAAGTAAGTTTTCTATTGTAAAAGTGGTGTACAGCAGAATCCAAATTTTAAAAATTGGTATGAAAAACAAGCAATGACAACAGAACAGATTGAAACAAACATAACAGATATAAATGGACAGAACCAAATAAAATTTCATTGAAACATGATGTGACTGAATTTGGTTCACCCAGGTAAACAACAACAAGCATAGTGGATTGGGAACTCAAACACACTTGATCCTGCTGTTGGTCACATCATAGGCTCTTATGAATTTGAATATTTCAACAACCCTATTTAATAATGAGAGGTCATTCAAGTCATTGATTCATTAATTTGTTTCTTTTCAAAATGCAACACCTGTTATTTCACCTCTCTAACATTATTGACTGGTATTGACTGGCATTGATGTAAACATCTGAATTTCTAATTAGTACTAATCCAACTAATTGAAATTATTTACCAAACTACTTTAAGTCTTAAGTTAAGAATCAAACTAATTGATCTAAATGAAGCCAGGTAATCAGATACAGTAGGATAGTAAGTAAGATGTGATCCCATGACCTAGTCCAACAATCAATACATATGACCCTCTGTTTCCTGGAAGCTTTATATAACACTTTTTCTTTTCAGCTTGGGAGAGTTTCAACTGCATGTTCAGATTACATTTGTATTGTTTTAGCAACCCAAAGTGACATGTGAATACTGGTAGTGGTGTCAAGCAAAAGGAAGCAAGGGGTAACAAGAGGGTGAAGCCAACTGGAACAGCTTGAGCCAGTGATGATGGAACAGAAGGACAGTGAGGAAGGGAGAAGGAAGGAAAAATGCAGTTACTTGACTTCCACATATCTTTGTGAATCTTTCCTTGTAGATGTATAATCTACAACAACATTTGTATTTGTCTTATTTCTCATTACAATCATCATATACATCAATGAAACCCTTTGTTTGATTCATACATATATATTCTTTTCAAGTTTACAAGAAACACAACTGTAAGGGTCTTCTCAATCTCTTTTTATGGAATTCAATATCAACTATTTCCTCAACACTCCACCCAAACACAGGATTTGCATTCACCAATACTGCTGCTGCAGGGAATGCAAATACAACTACAAATGTAAATAGACTGTTAACCCCACCCTCAATACAATGCACTCAACCACACCTTTGCATAACAAGTTCCACCTAAACATTTACTGATTGGTTCCCCACCCTGGGACATGGACAATGTATACCCCACTAAATATTCCCTTATCACTAGACACAGTGTGTAACAGACTTCTCTCTGTGATACACCTCTGAAGATGCCAGCCACAGATGCAGGCGAAACGTTAGGAACAAGATCAACCAGATCACAGTCACACAGCCCAGAAAATCCACCACAACCAGTTGAATCCGACCATGAAAGCCTTCGACAATACTCCAAGGCCTGATGGAGAGGGGATGCTTATTGGCATCACATCAAGGACTACCGTATATACCAGCGTATAAGACGACTGGGCGTATAAGACGACCCCCCCACTTTTCCAGTTAAAATATAGAGTTTGGGATATACTCGCCATATAAGAGTACCCGGCGTATAAGACGACCCCACACTTTACAGATGATTTCCCAGGGTTCAAAAGTAGTCTTATACGCCAGTATATACAGTAAACAATTGCTGCTTGAAAGTTCAGAATAACAGAAAAAGACTGATTGTATGAGTAAAAGAGAGAAAAAATTATTCAAGTTCAGAGCTTAACACCAAGCCCATGATTTAGATGGAAATGACAGTTATGCCAGTAAATATCGAAGAGGCAAGGGAGGATAGGCAAATACAGGAAAAGATTAAAGGGTTTAATATATTGAATCAAAAGAAGTAACTTGAAAGGACAAGAGCCTTAATTCTGCTGTTAGCTTTTAAAACCTCTTCCAGGATACACATTACTGTTATCTTCTAGAAAACGCTTTTTCTGACCTTTCCTGATGAATAATATTTTTTTCACGACAAAAAGGACATTAGTCTAAATTGTGAAGCACAATAATGCCAAAAGAAGAGGGTCTTTTGCAAAATACTACTTCAGTTCTTGTTGAAAGATTATGATATGTGAACGTCCACACTTCCATTTATCCAAAATCGTAGCATGTACTTCTGTACTGATAAAGCAAATAAAATCTGAAATGAATATTTCTAAGGACCAGCTTAAGCTACAGAAAGAAACAGGAATAAAATGGCTATGCACATAGGAACTGGAAGTTGTGCAGGCCCTGGGTTAGCCTGAGGAGACTTACAGCCCCATCCCAGAGAGACTTCCTGGCGATGTGGGAAGGGTTGCAAAACAAAACCGCCTCCTGATGCTGAGAAGCCTCTAAGGGACTGAATGGACTTATCAATGCCAAAAGTGTATGACTTTCCCACCCCCAGCATAAAATGGCAAATGGCTAGGAGGAAGCCGATTAATGCCAGCTCCTCCCCTAACCATGCACTCTGGTTGCCCCGTTGTGCCAGCAGGGGCACAGGTGCAGTGTCCTCTGCTACATCCTGGTGCCAATCGAGGCCGGTAGAAACACACACATAGTTTTGCCCACCACTGGGGGTAAGTACCCCAGAGAGGGCATTTCCACTGGTGGAAGCTCCTGCCACTTCCACCAGTGGATTCAGCCCCTCCTGTCTGGATGGGAATGTTAAACACCAATCCTAAGCAGGTCTATTCGGTAGGGCTTACTCTCAGGAAAGCATTCTTTCAGTTGGATTCAGCACAAGGGACAGGTGAGAATTGCAAAGGATTTCTGACTTTCCTGGCTTTCTCCTTCCTGTAGCAGTACTGTCCATTGTCCAACTCTAGAAAAGTTTAAGTGCGGATGATAGCAATAGCCCCATGGATTGGGAGGGTACAGAGTGTGTGCTGTGGGAGATGATATGGCTTGTCTGTTCTTTCTTTCTTTCTTTCTTTCTTTCTTTCTTTCTTTCTTTCTTTCTTTCTTTCTTTCTTTCTTTCTTTCTTTCTTTCTTTCTTTCTTTGCCACCTTTTCCCCAACAGGCTCAGGGAAGCTTACAATGTCTATTATACAATTAGAAACTCATAAAAACTAATATAAATTTCCATAATCCCCAAAAGTCTTGCCACCTTAAAACTGAGGGTATCAAACATAGCCAATACCCTCCCACATTGATATCTTCAAACCTATCTTCTGTCGGCAGAGCTTAGCCCACAAGCAGGAGTAAGTGAATTTGCCTTTCCCCCCCATTCCCTGCTGTTGCTTTACAACCCACGTGGCCATTGGTCTGTCAAGGGACTGCTAAGGTAGAGTGGAGATCAGCGGCTGAAAGATCAGTGACTGTCATCATCTTTCACTGACAGATTGTTGGAGCTAGCCCTTACATGAGAGCCCAAGATCTGCTCTTTTAGGATCAGGCCAAACAGCAGACAAAACACATACACACCTACAAAAAAATGTTAGTACTGATAAACAAGACGACCAAAGTGCATAATTTCTGGCTTAAGCAAGCACTGGTTTGTATGCACATAGACAAATTACATATGGCTCATTATGCATATTGTTCTTACCTCGAGGTTGCCTGCTTCGCAATAGGGACTCTCAACATTTCTCTGGCTACCCACAAGAAAGTCCACTTCCAAGTCACTTTGGGGGCTTCTGTGATTACCACCTTTTTTGTACCTTTTTTAATTTTAAAAACAGTTTTAATGAATGCTGGTATAATTTGAGAGAGAGAGAGAGAGAGAGAGAGAGAGAGAGAGAGAGAGAGATGCATCATTGGTCCCCTAAAAGTGCAAGCAGAAGAATGGTTGTAACTGCTACTTCAAGGGCTGGGAAAGGCACTCTGCCAGCATGAAGCTCAAAAGAAGCAGATGTGCTTTCGCACAGTTTCTTATATACAGTTTGGTTCCTTACACCATTCATTCCTCCACATGCAGAAATAGTCCATTTCCTTACATTTCCAACATACAGTTTTACTATGTATGGTCATTAGTCCTCTGCCAATCATCTCAGCTATTTGAGTCTGCTCTTTGACCCACACAGACACCAACCCCCTAAAACAAAAACTCTGACATGACCTGTAAACATTTCTGTGGTCTTTGCATTTCTATGTTATCAGCAGTGCCAGTCATCTTCACTCCCACCCTGCACCGCTGCAGGAAGCCACCACTGCTCACCCTGCCACACAGTAACCAGGCAAGGTGACAAGGGAAGTGCCGCCTGTACCTGCTTTGCTAACTGGGAGAAGGAGTGGGGAAAAGAGCAGGCTTCCTATACCTCTGAGGCTGCTGCTTGCTGTGACAGACTGGATGCTACAGGTGGACAAGGGAGGAGTTGCAAAGAAAAACAAATAACCCCCCCCCCCCAAGAAAAATGATGGGGTGATAATGAATAAAACAAAAAAAGCTTTTTAAAATGTGTGCAGCCAGACCTAGCAACACCACAAGGAGAGTTTAAACTGAATGGGACAGAAAGGGTAAAGTCTGTGAAGGACTTTGCTATAGTGATCAATTTTATGTGGAAGCTACTGTGGTGAATGATGGCATTATAAAACCATGGAACAGATAAATAGGCAGGCAGGAGGTGGATAAATCATTCATTTCTCCCCACAAAATAAGCTCACTAAAGGATTTTTGATCTTTTTTATACTGTCCGGAAAACAGCAACAAATAAAAATTAATGTCCCCTGTGCACATGACTCAGAAAACAAAATGTTTGTTTTAGAAAGAAATGGCTTCTTTATTTGAAAAACATTTTGGTTACAGATAACAAAATCTAAATCCTAGCATTAGTCACCCAGTCATCGTGGCTAAATGCATTTCAGCGCCTATATTAGTTTTTTTTTTTGCAACATGTAGGTTTGCCAACTATTTCTCATCTTCGAAGAAGTGTTCCTTATTTAGTATTAAAATCTGGGATTCCTTTGGAAGTTTAATACATAATTAAACACATTACTATAATATATATTCTAATCATGTGATGTAGTACATAATGTAATTTTTATGGTCTTGTAATGTATTTCTTAAGGTGGAATACATCGTAAGGTGCTTAAATCTAGATATAGCTGCCACTCATTCAACACTGAAGCAGGGCTTATTTGCAATAATTATTTAGCCACAAGATAGCTAGAAATTATTCTGAAACTTGCAAAATAATTGTGTAAAAGTGGCTATTGGCATCTCTATTGCCTTTGTTTACCATAGATGTGCATTGACTGCCTATGTTGGGTGAATACCAGAAAGCTTTTTGTTGCATTATGGGTGAGTACCAGAAAGCTTTCTGTTGCATTATGACTGATTCTTTTTTTAAAATATGGGTTAGATTTTTTTTCAGAGGAGAGTCCAAAATCCATGTCTACTGACTTGGCTGTCACTAGTGAGGGATAGATTAGAAGTTTGGATTATAATTTGAATGCAGAGTATGGAAACAAGCATACTAGAGCAATAAGCAGCCTTTGTTTCCAGGTTGATTCTGGATATTCATCTATCTGGTTGGGCCTACTCCTAACAGCAAACAAGGGGGGGGGGGGGGAGGAAAGGCACAATATGGTAGGTGGGGCCAGTTTTGATTGGTGGTGCATGTTGTAAACTTGGCACTGCAAGGATGATGATGATGATGTAGAGGCCAGCCTGATTGCTTTAGGGCCAGAGATCACCAATAGGTCCTCCTCCGAAGGGCAGAGGGGAAGAGCGGACGGGCCTAACAGGGCAATATTTGCAATAATTGGACATCAGGTATACAGGTCCAAGGCCGTGAATGGCTTTGAAGGCTAAGACTAGCACTTTAACCATGACCGGAACTCGATCGGCAACCAGGGCAGGTGGTATAGGACCGGCGTGATCCGGTTCCTGCTCAATGTTCCCATAAGAAGTCTGGCTGCTGCATTCTGTATGAGTTTCAGTTTCCGGATCATGGTTAAAGGCAAGCCCGCGTAGAGCGAGTTACAGTAGTCTAACCTGGAGGTGATTCACATGTGGCTAGATCAGAACGGGAGAGATACGGGGCCAATTGCTGTGCCTGCTGCAGATGGTAAAAAGCTGTCTGAGCCATTCAGGTGACCTGGGCTTCCAGTGATAAAGCTGGATTCAGAATCACCCCTAGGCTTTTGATGGATGAGGCTAACCGTAAAGCCTCACCCTGCAACGTAGGCAGGCCAAAGGACACTGGACACTCTCCCTGACCCAGCGACAGGACTTTCGTCTTTGTAGGATTTAATTTCAGCCAACTCACTCTCAACCAACCAGCAACAATATGCTGATGACACTCAGTTCATTCTGTTGATGGAGGGGGGAACGGTTGCTGCCCCTGCAGCTCTACAGCAATGTTTGGAGGTGGTCACTGGTTGGTTATAGCAGAGCAGGTTGAAGCTGAATCCATCAAAGACAGAGATCCCCTGGCTGGGCCGCAAAAGGGGGGGCTGGGGATTTCCAACTGCTGGTGTGGGAGGGAGCCAAATTGGCACTGGCCTCCTCCACCCACAGCCTGGGGGTTCACCTGGACTTGTGTCTTTCAATGGAGGCCCAGGTAGCCCATGTAACCCGGGTTGCATTTTTCCATTGGTGTCAGGCCCAGCAGCTGGCCCCCTACCTCTCCCAAGCGGACCTAGCCACTGTGATTCATGCAATGGTCACCTCCAGGTTAGACTATTGTAACTCGTTCTATGTGGGCCTGCCCTTGCATCTGATTTGGAAGCTGAAACTGGTCCAAAATGCTGTGGCCCGGCTGCTCACTGGTGGTGCTGTTAGAGATCATATCTTGCCAGTGTTGCGTCGTCTGCATTGGCTCCCAGTTGAGTTCCGAATTATATTAGTTGTTGTACACTGCCCAGAGCCCTCCGAAGGTGTGTGGTATAAAAGTCAAACAAACAAACAAACAAACAGCATCCAAACAATGCTGGAGAATCTTAGGGGCCGAAGATGGGTGGCCCTCCATCATGAACACGAGCTTTGTGTCATCCATATACTGGTGACACCGCAGCCCGAAACTCCGAACCAAACTTGCCAGGGGGTGCATGTAAATGTTAAAAAGCATAGGGGAGAGGATCGCTCCCTGTGGCACCCCACAGACTATGGGATGTCATCTGGAGTTCTCTCCCCCGGACGCCACCTGCAGTCCCCAGTCTCAGAGAAATGAGATCAGCCAGCACAGGATAAAGGATAAAGCAGTGCACCATTGGCATGATGTCTATGCACTCTATAATAATCAACATCAATAACTGAAACTTCATATGGTTGCTGAGCATGAGATTAGCATAGTAAGCCATAGCATTATTGTTGCTGAATGGATTTGACTCAGGTTACCAATTTTAGGTGGGTGGTACTTTGGGAGGCAGAGTTTGGGGAGGGAAAGGAGCTCTGTGGGTGTGTGATGCCATACAACTGACTTCTGAGATTGGTTCCCCTGGAGGAAACAGCAGTCTCTGTAGTCTGGAAATCAGTTGTAATTCCTAGAGAACATCAGAGTCCATCTTGAGGCTGGCAATCCCATGTCTTTATGTCACTGAATAGAAAAATAAATAGTCAGTGAACCAAGAAAGCATTTGGAAGATTAACAGGGGTACATGCAGAAACCCTGTAACTTATGTGTGCAAAGAAGTGATTTGATTACAATATTGGCTTTGGGGGACCTCACAGTACAGTATGAACTATGAAGCTGATTGGCAGAGAATACAGTTTCTTCAGTTACTTTGATTACTTTGGTTACTTGGATATGTTCCCTTGATTTTGCCAGCAACCTGTCTAGCAAAATGTTTCAAAGAGTTCAGCAGCATTAGCAATAAATTATGCTTTGAAGCTGTGATGGAGAAATTACTTTTAGATAGCTTTTGAATATCCTGTCTATAAAAATTACCCCGAGTTGACCTGAGTGAAGGTGTACTAATCTGTGACCAGCCGAGATGCCCCAGGGAGCTGCAACATTTCTACTGGTTTTTCAAATGCAATACACTTCCTGCCAAGCAACATTCTGATTTAAAAACCCAAGTTAAATGGAGAACATCATGAAACATCATCCCTGTCATTGGAGGTAATAGCCTCCCTTGGTCCATCTACCTTTAGCAATTAACAGACACAATAGGAGAGCTGGCTTTGAAACATTTTTTCCCATTGGCTGTATCCAAATTTGCAAGTATGTCTAAGCCTGAAGCTCTGAGCTTGATTGGCCATATATTTGGAAGGAAAATTCTACGCATGAACTGCGCTGTTTGGAAAAAAGTAAGAGTGTTTCCTTATGGAGAATTCAGACCATTTTTCTTTGGGAATTGGCGTCCGTCATATTTTCTATAGCTCCCAGCTAAGGAAACTTTTTAGTCTTGAGTGCTGGCTCAGTAACCACTAAGACCAATCTTCAGGAATTTTTTTATCTTTTCCTTTCAGAATTTCCAGTTTTGTTGATGTCTGAGTTTTACCATTCATTTGGCAATTAAAACAAGGATTTTGCATGAGATGCACCATGCTACTTGTGCTTCTCACACACCACCCTTTTCTGCTAGTGACCACAACAGCTACGGAGACACAGTATGATCTTCCTCTTCCTGATGAGAGATGGTGTGTGTTGGAGACAGAATGGACTCACTGCATGTTTAATACAAGGTCCTTGTGTTCTTCTTCAATGAACACACGGACATTGTCACATGTAGATAAGCTCTTAGTGAACAGGAAGGGTGGATACTGCTTTTCTGAGGTTTGCAGATTTTATATCTGACATTGCACCTTCTTAAGTAATGTGATTATGATCCTCTACATTGGAATAAAGTGATCTGAAATGAATAAAGGATGCTACTTGTCTCTGTAGGACAGTTCAAAGGAAATGGTTTTGGGAAGAGCATGCAAGACCTGGGATGAAAAAGGTTGTCCAGACCACTTCATATGAGGAGCTCATGGCAGAAATGACACACAGAGAGGATATGAAAATAATGGATCTTTTTAAATAGATAAAAGTCTTTCCCTACTTTGTATTTTGAACTTTTAAATTCAACAGTAGTACACTTTTTCTTAGAAACAGTTTAGGAGAGTTATGATTGGTACCCATCAGATCATTTTTGTGTGGGGGAAATGGGATAAAATCTAAAGAGTTTTTAATAGAACAGACAGTATATGAAACTTGGTGTCATTGCCACCCACTGATTGGCTAGCCAAGCATGGAGCTCACCCAGGTAGGGTCATCATAGCCAGGTATTGGTGGCTTGGCTGCAGACATAGATCTCCTTCTGCTCTGGGCTTTGCAGCCTCTTCCTGTGACCACATGGGGAGGAAAACCTTCACTTTCTTTGAAAACTGAAATCAAGTGGCATCCCTTTACAAAGCAAATGGTTTTGTCTTCAGGGGCAAAAGAGGTTTATCCCACCTCTCATGGCAGCCAACTTGTAATATCCACAGTCCTTCCTCAAAATTCCATAAGTGCTCACAGCTCAACAGTCAAAACTTTTGTTTCTGTTCTTCTCAGGCCTATGTAACTCATGCTCTGATTTTGAACTCCATGCCTTGAGCACCCTTATGTAGCCCCCTGTGTATTTCCCTCTTTCTTGGGTCTCTCTCTCGAATTTTCCCCTGGATTTGTTTACTTGGATCAGCCATGTGGTACTTGACTAGCACCTCTCCTGGACCCGAAAACCTTCTGATTTGCATATAACTGGAGGCTATCAGTTGATCTCCTGGACCATTCCTGGGCCCCCAAACCTCCTGATTTGCATATATCTGAAGACTATCAGTTGCTAGATGCTTGGAAACTACCTCATATATCATCTCCATGTAGAATCATACGAGGATAGGTAATATAATGCTCTTCTTTCTTTGTTATTGTCTTTCTCTTTCCCTTGAGTTATCTGTGACAGAAATGTAAGAATGTAACATTGTATGTATGTAAGAATATCTAAAATTGCCTGTGGGCATTTTGGTATTTGGTGCTACATGTGTGCTTGGCATCATTCTGACTGTGGAAACTTATTTTAATAGTTCAGTCAATAAAAGTGGCTATATCCCAGCAACTGTTTGACTGCTGAAGAGCCCTGTTATTTTGTTATAGATGCATGGAATAGAGCATGGTGGTCAAAGTCCAGTTTTTGGATATATTTGGACATTAAAACCCAAGTCAGCAGCTCCTGCTAGAATGAGAGTGCGGGATAGCGAAGGAGTGATCTCTTTCCTTATGCTCGGGTATTGGTAGTAGCTCTGGGGCTAGTTTGGAAAGTTACTGGACTCATTCTCAGAGCACCCATGTCTAATAGACACATTTAAAGAATATACTATGTAACATGTCCATGACATCTTAATCCAAACTGGCTGCAACTATGGGTCATTTTTATTTTTCTGAGAAACTTTCTCTTCTATATTGTTGCCACCTATCTCAATGCATGCAGTTTTTAATGGTATCTGTGATATTTAGAAAGCCAGACTTGCTGCTGTGCTAAAGAACCGATGAGTAGCATCTCTGAAACTTGTATTCTGAAACATCTGATAGAAGGGACAGTATAACTTCATCTTTTCCATTAGTTTATCAATGGAGTTAAAATCCTTATGATTAATACAAGACCATCAGACACTGTCTAACTGTTAAAAGTAAGTTATAAACTTTGGCATTGTCAAATCTAAGTAAAATTATAAGCTATGATGGGTGAATCAAATGTAATATATTTGAAGAGCAGATTAAAAAAAGTTGTACCAGAAGTTCAGGTGGCTTGCATGTTACTATTTTTAAATTATTTATTTTAACTTGAACATATAATAAAAAATGTATTAAAAGTCTAATTCCAGAATCAAGATGTATTAAAGTCTTTTTTCAAACAAAATTCATTAGTACAAAATCCTGAATAAGTTTCATCTGTGGAGAATTGTGTTGAAAATTACCTTTTCCCTACAGTTCTGTTGAACAGAAACAGTTCTGTTGAAATTAGTGGGAGTTACTCTCAAATACAGAATATGTTTAATGAAGATGAGGTATCAGTCTACTTCAAATCAGCTTGAACCAAACTGAGGGATGGTTGGAGTTACATTGAAAATGAAATACAACTGAGTTTCTAGGTGGAATAAATGGTGTGCAGTCCTGCCCTTCTGACTACAGGAAGAAACTTGGTTACCAACTGACAGCAGCACTGAACATACTATCTACAAAAAATATAGCAAATAGGAATGGTCATACCTCAAGTTGAGGTTATCACACATTTTATCTGGTTGATGGACATCCTTGTTTCTGCTGGATCTATTTTCCAAAGAAACTGCAAAAGTAGAGAGGGTAAAATTTGCAGGAGGAGACAAATGTAGTAGGTAGCTTTAGCATCTAAAAGATAAGGTTTAATTGGGCATTCTTGGCCCTTGATCGAACTTCTTATAAATTAAAATTTGGTCAAAGATGGAGAAAAAACAACCTGTATTATAGGGGTAGAAAAGTGAGTAATAATCTTGGTCTATATTTGTGAAAGAACAAAGCTTAACAGCTAAGAAACGTTATAGGCTAAAGAACTGAAAGGGAACTCTACATTACACAATTTGTAAGTCACTACATATTTATGTAATGACATGTGAATTCCTACCATTGAAGTGTTATGCACAAAAGAAAATAATAATAAATCATTAATAAATAATAAAGAGAATAATAATAAAAACTAAAATAATATTATTTTTTCCTGCAGCCAGCACTCCTTTCCGCCCTCCCCACCCAAGCCTCCCCTTCCCGCCCACCCCAAGTCACACCTTTCCAACACCTCTTACCCTCAGTCACAGACTCAGGACCAGGTGGGTGGGCAGCGTCATGCCAGAAGGGGGCGCGCGCTCTATGGCAGCAGTGAATCCCATTGCAGGGGGAAATGGCTGCTCTTACACTCTTTGCAAGGGCCCATTGCATCTTCCCTGCAATATACTTTGCTGTTAGCATGTATATAATAAAAGTCTCTACTCCTCCTTTGTGTGATTTAGTTTAGTTCTATTTGCTTTCAGTTTCTAGTTTTTGCATGTTAGCTAATTTCTTGCAAATAAAAGCTGTTGTATGCATTGTTGAAGGCTTTCACAACTGGATTCAACTGGTTTTGGTGGGTTTTCCAGGCTGTGTGGCCGTGGTCTGGTGGATCTTGTTCCTAACGTTTCATCTGCATCTGTGGCTAGCATCTTCAGAGGTGTATCACAGAGGGAAGTCTGTGATACACAGTGTCACACCAGACCACGGCCACACAGCCTGGAAAACACACCAGAACCAAAAGCTGTTGTGTTGATCCAGCTTGTCTTTGCTGAATAGATCTGAGAACAATGCCTGAGTGAGTCCTCCAGCCCAATCTCTTGAGTAAGCAGAAAACCACCAGAAAACCCCACTGTGAAGCAAACAGCCTTGAGGCAAGCAGGAAGTGGGAAAAAACTCATGCTGTTTTCTTTCCACTTCTTCTTTGTCAGTCAGCTTCTAGACTTGTGCTAGAACGGAATCACTGACTTGTCTGAAAGCAAATAATATCAGTTCTCCAGGGTGATCTGTCAAACTTTTGCCAAATGAGCTAGCAAACCCTAGTGCCAAAAACTAAATTCCTTTGCTATTGACTGTTTCCTAGTGTTCATAACTTAATTTGAAACAACTTTTATTTTAATTAATTTACATTATTTTATTTTATTATTCTGAGGTCCAGTAACCAAATGCTTTAAAAATACCTTTTCTCCAATTTAATCTTGAATATATTCAGCTGTTCTGCCTAACTACAGTTTCTTCACTTCTGAAATCTGAAATGCCCCATTGAGCCTAATTGATTTCATAGAACTTGCTTTCAATGATAATCTAGTATAATGACCCAAGGTAGCAGGAAACGCTACAGCCAGTCTCCAAGCAATTCCTGCTTGGTCCTTGAATTCTTTCACCATTAGAAGAATGTCATTCCCACAGATAGTATCTAACAGAGTGATCCTATTAAGTAGAATTAGACTTTTTGAAATCCATTACAGTCGATGGATTTAGAAAGGTGTAACTCAAACCTACCTTTCTATAAACCCATTATTTTTGTTGTATATGTCCATTGCAGACTCTCTATTTGTGTTAGGTTTTCAATACATAAGCTTCAGGTTCTATGCAATTACAGCAAAGTGGGTATGTATTGGTCACACAGAATGACCAAGTTCAGAAATAGTATATATACAAGTGAGGACTCACAGAATATTTATGGGGCAGCTATCTCATTTCTGCCAACTTTGCTTCCTTCCCTCTCCCCCTATTTCTTTTAGTTTCTCACTCTTTCTCTCTCTGCTGCCCCTTTTCTTCGTTTTTCTCTCCTCCATTCCTGTCATTATTCCTTTCCACCCCAACCTTATCACTGTTCATCTCTCCTTCAGTCCTCCCCAACCATCTTTTTTTCTCCGTACTCACAGCAGCAGTGGTGGCAGTGGCTCTCACAGAACCACAACAAAACTCTCAACTACACAGATCAATTTCCCCTAGGGTTGCCAGGTCCAGTTGGGAAATTCCTGAAGATTTGGGGAAGGAGCCTTGGGAGAGTGGGGTTTAGGGAGGAAAGCAACCTCACTAGGGTATGCCATAGACTCCACCCTCTGAAGCAGCCATGAGAGGTAGAACCTAGGGAGGGTGGATTTGAGGAGGAGAGAGATCTCAAAAAGGTATAATGCCATAGATTCCATCCTCCAGAATTGCCATCATCCTCCAGGAAAACTGATCTCGTAGAGATCTTGTAGATCTGTGTCTCATAGAGATCAGTTGCAATTCTAGGTGATTGCCAGCCCTCACCTGGAGGTTGGAAATCTGAGGGCCTTTCCCCACTTGTCAGTATAAGTTCCTCAGCTGCTACTTGAGGAGAGAGTAGCCCGGGTTCCTCCCTCCTCCTCCCTCACAGCAGGCTGACCACAGCGCCATGAGCCAGCCCCGACCGCTGCCACTGCCGCTCTCCCTCTTAGCTGCATCCCAGGCGCTCTTCCGAACTGGGTCGTGGGGACGCCTGGGCTCGCGCCTGGGATGCCGCGCGCTGAGAGCAGCGCGCGGCATAGGGGATGGAAGGGAGTGGGGAAAGGCCCTGAGTTCCCCCAGAGGACAACTGTTGCTCTGGAGTCTGGAGGATGGAGTCTATGGCATTATACTCTTCTGAGGTCTTTCTCCTCATCACACTCCACCCTTCCTCGACTCCACCCCTCAAATCTCCAGGAATTTCTCAACTTGTAGTTGGCCACCCTATCTCCTTCCCACTCAACAGCCAACCTACCTTTATCTGCCCCACTGTGTCATGTGTTCCATTTCTTCTCCCTTGCAGCATCTGCCTTGGAAAACTAGTCTTTCTCCACACAGTGGGGATCGAAGTAACTAGTCTCCTCTCCTTGTCTTTATCCATACAACAAATACGTAAATCTGCAGATATGGGGCACATTTGTCCCCAACCGGTTTTCCTGCAGACTTAGGAGATCTGCTAGGTTTGCAAAAAAATATGAAATAAAAATTGAGGGATTTAAATCCCCCCATAATTAAAAAAAAGAAGCATTGTACTTTTTCATGCATGCAACTGATGACTGTAACTGCATATTGCTGGGGCTGGCTGCCAGACCAGGCTGTGATAGTGGTAGATGCTGGAAGCAGTTATTGAGCTGTGCTGTTGCTGGGACAGATAATTCTGCCACAGAGAGATGAATCTGGCTGCTGGGGCCACCAGGCCAAACCAGGCTGCTGTGGTAGCATATACTGAAAGTTGCTCCCAGGTTGAACTGTGGCAGACACTCCAGGACAGTGACATAGCACCAACGGGATGGGGGGGCATGACACCCTGGTCAGAACCATGGTGGGGGTATGGCCGGAGTGTGGAGGGGATGTTCCAGGGTGTTCTGGGGGTGTTCTGGGGTGGGGCGGGGTGGGCTGTGCTGTGCTGCACCCCAGGCACAGTTTCCCCTTGCTCCGCCTTGCTCCAGGCAGCTCCTGGGATGGCTGGGCCTGGCTCTCTTTGGCAGCAGCCATCCTCACCACAGAGAGCTGGGCCCAGCCAGAGGATTCTTCCCCCACCATGAGGAGGAGATGGCATACTCCCCATGAAGGGGAGATGGGATTTCCTCCCCCCATGAGGAAAAAATGGCACAATTTTTGTGGGCCCCCACTTGTTTAAATATTGTTTTTTTAAATGAATAAAAGAGCTAGTGAGTGGGAAATTAATGAGGATCATAGGAAAGATGTCTTCACCTGATCCTCATTAATTAATTATGCTCTAGAAAATGGAGAAAAGGGTAGAACTTCTAACAATGTATAGGATCTTGGAAAGGAAGGAAACAGTGTAAAATTAGGATGCTAGAGGTGCTGATTACTCAGTCCTGCAGCATCTACTTTATAAATGGAAGGACCCTGGTTTTGCATGTCCAGTGAAATGGATCAGGTGATATGAAGGACCTGAGAATATGGACAGCTGCTCCTTGTCAGGGTAGATACCAGAGTTGTTTCAATAAATTAATGGCTTGGGTCAAACAGGCTCATAAGCCCTCCTCTGTTCATTCTGATTGGGTCCTCGAGATCAGAATAATCCTTAGGGGGCCAGTTGCATCTGCCATCAATGACTCTCAAGAGTATATGCTGCCAGATGGAGTAATACATTTAATACTCTGTACCTGACTGCTGTTTGGAGGCCTCACCTCAGAAATATAGAATGATTTGACCTCCTACCAGACACCATATCTAAAATTCTAAAATAGCTGGGAAAATAATCGAGGGACTTCTACCCATACATATTTCATATTACATATTTCAAGAAAGGTGAATATTATGGAAATTTCTCCCAGTTCAGAGATTTGAAACAGGATATTTGGAATATTTCCAGCTGTGGTATTACAAACAAATAAACAAAACCATTACATGGCATATTGAATAGAGTTCCTTTCATATATTAAGTCCACTTTTGAATTTTTCTAGCAAGTATTTGAAACTGGAAGAAAAACACTTCCCTTGCGTTACTCAGCAATTGCTAGTGTTGCAAAATGTGCGAAGTGGGAGTTTAAAATAGTTCTGACCTAAATAAAGTAGCCAGATGGCATAAAACTCTTAAGTACCATCATCTCTCAACAGCAGCTGATCAGGATGCTGAGAAAAAAAATCTGGGCACTTATTTATATAGCTAAATGGGAACTGATGGGTGCCAAAAACTCTACTGGAAATCTGTCTTGTGCACTTGTAAATAAGCATATTCATGTAGTTTGCTGACACAGAAGAGAGACCATTTTGGAAACCCATCATTTCTATCCCGAACTTGCAAGGCTATCATGAAGTGTAGTACTTCACAACGACATATATTTCCAAGGATAAATAGAGGAGTAATTTGCCATTTGTATCAAATTAAATCAGACATTCAGTTCAATCAAAACAGCTTGCAGCTGGATGTAATAATCTGATTTCCTGACTCACAGAGAAAAAATTGAAGTCTTCTAAAACAGACACGGCTGATCTTTAGCATGAAATAGAGTTCTCTAACCATTTGTTGCTGTCTCTGAACGCTTTCAAATTTTGTAAAGGGTCATGGCGGGGGAGAGAAGGAAGGAAGATAAAGCACAAGGCTAGCTGGAAGGATCACTTATGTGGTATTTTATTAGGACAATGAAACTCAATATGTGGTGAAATGAAAAGATTGTTGTACAATCTTTACGGGCAGCTATTTCATTTTTTTTTTAAAAACCACCTTTCAGTGAATTGTGAGTTAGCCTAACAGTAATGTTTTGACACTGATATGCTATTGAAAATCTAATGTAGACTTTTGAGCAAACTTAGGCTAATACAAAATGGAGTTCTGTGAGAATTCCTGCTGCTCTCCAGAGGTCAATTACCCTGGAGGAAATTACAACTTTGGAGAGCAGATTCTTTGGAGAACATCAATCCCACCAAGCTTTCTCCTCAGGCTTCACCTTCCCTAAGCACCATCCCAAAAATCTTCAGGTGTTTCCCAAGCTGGGCAACCCTATTTCTGTTTATATTGCCTTTTGGTTGGTATGACCACCATTGCCTTCTGGTTGGTATTATACTGCCTTCTGGTTAGTATAGCCAGTCACTAAACTCAGGATTGTATTGCAAATTTTAGTTTCAGGCTGATTGCCTATGCCATTGACCATGTTGACAGGGGCTGATGGGAATTGTGGTCTATAAACATCTGGAGGGCCAGAGTTGGACACCCTTGACCTACTCCCACAATTTTGCACGATTGTATCTTTCACATGGCAAAAATGACCTGTGTAGCTGGTTCTTTTCATGGAGGACATGAAATGAAAATTTTGAAATGTTGCTGGTTCATTAGCTCCTTTTCTGCTGCTTCTATCCTTTTGTTTCTCCATCTGGATTTTTCCCCATCGCCTTAGTTTTTTAGCATCTTGGGAAGTCTTGTTCAAAGGAGCCAGACTCCAAAAATTCTAACAGGGCTACCATCTAAATACAAAAAAGGGAATGACTACTGCTACTGGGATACAACATAGATTCCTTAACATGGTTTCATTTAAAGCTGTCTACAACAAGGGAATATAGTTGGGTATGTCATAAGGCATGGAGATTAATTAGTTCTGTGACCATTTGGCAGTTATCAGGGGAACAGTTCCGTTCCAAACAACTCTAGCCACCCTTACACCATCTTTAAATTTGCTACCTACCTTTATCACCAAATAAATTCCTAATAGTCTTTCTGTCTGTTAAGATTAAATTGATGATAACTTCATCTGTGCAATGGCTATATAGTGCATTAATAGACCAAGATAATCCATATGTCTAATAGTAATGGGTGCCCCCCCAAAGATGAAAACTTCCACACCATGGAGCCAGCCAATGGGGCCATACAATAGGGACATTGATAACTTGAACGCAAAAGTTCCAGATTTGTGGAAAATATCCTTTTTTAAAAATTGAAAATCACTATCTCTAGCTAGTAACAGCATTTTCTCATGCCATAGCAAGTAAAAATGACATACAAAAATTGTGACAATGGTTTCCTCAAACAGGGTGAATAGTGTCTCTCCCCAGGGATGTTTTGGGTCAGGGAAACGGCATATGGGGGAACGGAGTCCCCTCTCTTCACACACTGTGGCTGCTCTGAACTGGGAGTTTGGCAATGAATATCTGATCAAAAGTTGTCATGGCACATGCAGGTGGGTGTAAGGAAAATGGGCACCAAAGTGCCCATTCATGAAGATCACTTGGTGGCGTTGGGCATCAGACAAACTTACCTAACAGGGTAGTTGGGATACTAAAGGGCTACTCAGAGCTCACTAGAGAAAGGGAAGGCTACAAGTGTAAAAAAGTAAACTTCATCAGCATGAGCTAGATCCCCCCCCCCCCACTTCCAGCTGTCTTTTCCACAGGCTCAAGGGAACTGTGATAATAACTGGATAAAGATAAGAATTTCAGAAGGTTCAGTATGGCAGAAAAATGGGGCCCTTGAGTGTAAGGAAAGAATGAAGTAACTACAAATGGGTACTGCATAACTAATAATAGCATAATAATCAGTAATTATATAGCAATTTCTGTTTTAAAGTGCTTTAAGAGCATTAACTACCATTATACAAATGGAAGGTAGATAACTAGCTCTTTTGCTGCATTTGCATAAAAACGGTGTTACCCTTGGTAAATTTATATATGTATCCTCTAAAAACCTCATGTATGCAATCTTACTTTGAGGAGTACATTTGCAGAAGGAGAGGCCAAACTATGCAGAATGTGTATGTGTGTATGTGTAATATATTTTTTGAGTTGTGTGATCATATAGAACAGAGATGTTCAGGAACTACAATTCCCATCAGCCCCTACCAGCATGGCCAATTGGCCATGCTGGTAGGGGCTGATGGGAATTGTAGTTCCTGAACATCTGGAGAGCCGCAGGTTCCCTACCCCTGATATAGAATTACTTCCGAACAGCGTACTAATTGGCATCATCACTGTCAGCTTTAGGGGCTTTCCCCACTACAGAAGGGAGCTAAGGCTCTACTGTCTCCCCTTTCAAAGTGGAGGGCTTATTCCAGGCTGTCCTCTACAGCAACTGAGTTTGGCCCCCTGGAACCCAGCTAAGTGGGTGCGGGATCATCTTGGTGCCTGTTTCATCCCTCGACAGTGATTGGTGCTTGTGTTACGGTGGGAAACGGGAGCGTTCTTTTTTTAAACAGTTTTTACAGTTTACAGTTACATGAGCTTTCTGTCCGCCACGACTCTCCCGTTCTGCACATGCCACAAAAGTGGCTCGTGATTGGTTGAATGGATGAGGTGTCGTTTTGATGCTTCCCCACTTCAAAGCGGTATCGACCTTGTTCCGGCAGAAAAGTGTAGTTCACAACTGTGACAAGGATGTCGCAGTTCTGAGGGGGGGGGGGAACTGAGACAAAACAATGTTGAGCTCGGTGGCAGTGGGGATTTACTGAGGCGAACCTAGGTAGAAACCAGTACAACTCTGTCAGTGGGGAAAGCCCCTTAGAGAAACTAAAAAGAATCATTTGCTTGATACAGTTCTATTTCATAGGTGCATATTATTTTTAAGCATAATATGGCTGTTAAAAAATACAGGGTGTAATTGGCGTTACTGACTCCAACACTGTAAACTCCTGGAGATTTGGAGCTAATGCCCGGGGGGGGGGGAAGGGGGGGAATTGGTGAGGCACTGCCCCTAGAATCTATGGCTGTTTCCACACGGGTTGATAACAGCGCCCGACGGATGCTAAAAATGCTGTCCCTGGTGTGGTGTTCATGCAGCAGGCGCTGCTGCAACATCCAAGCAGCGCAAAGATGCCACTGTTGAACCTCGCACAGAACTATCTTCCACCCACTGCCGTGAGAACCCCAAACACCTTACCTTTGTCTCCTGGCTTCTGGCGCATTGCAGAGGCCAGGGATACCCCCCCCCCCCGGCATGCGACTCCAGAGCCATCGCTCAGGCCAGGGTGTGTGTGTCCCCTGGCCTCTGCAACACACCAAAAGCCAGGAGATAAAGGTAAGGCATTCGGGAATGGCGCAGCCTGTGCACCCCTACCGGGATCACCCATGTGAATGGTCCCAGGAGGTGTATCAGCATTGTTTATGCCGATACATCCCCGCTCAGTGCCCGTGTAGAAAGGGCCTGTAGAGTTGACCTTCTCAAACTGCCGTTTTTATCCAGGGGGACTTAGGGTGCCAACCTCCATGTGGGAGCTGGAGATTTCATGGAAGTACAACTGATCTCCAGACTACATATATAGATTATTTATTTTTTAAAATTTATTCTACTTCTGGGGAAAAAAGCTGCTTGGAAGGTTGACTGCATGGCATTGTACACTGCTGAGGTTCCTCCTCTCACTAAACCCCACTCTCCCCAGCTCTACCTTCAGATCTCCAAGTATTCCTGAACTCAGGGTTAACAACCCCAAGGGGAACTGATCTCTTTGTAGTGTGGGGATCAATTGTAGTTCTAGGAGAACACAGGAGGTTGGACAACCTTTGGTACTATCCATTTCCAGAACTTATATATTTTTTCAAAGTTCTTTCCTCAGTGTTACTTAAAATCAAGACCATTGAGATTTCCATGGATGGATTGTACTTGTGAAAGAAGATAAGTTTATTCCTTTTTCACCCCTGCACTGCAGGGATAATAACATAGCTACTTGGTGCATAGTTTTCAGAGGGAGAAGCCCACCTGCCACATATGTGTGTTGCATTGCTGTATCTAGTGGTATGTGGGCTCAGGCCCTCCTCTTCTTTAGCCTTTTTCCTCAGAGACTGTAGTGATGGCATTGCTACTGATTGAGCCTGTTTCATGGTCTGTGACATAGCAGAGGCAATGGAGTCTGCAACCAAGGAAAGAGTCAGGAAGGCTAAAGGGAGCTTACGAGAGGGACTCTACGGCATCACAACTCACCCAAACTGTACTACCACATTTAAATAAACTGGACATATAGGCATATTCTATCAACTGGATGGGAAACTGAAAACTAAAAATCACAAAGAGGCTGGGACGAGCAGCCATGAAAAGTTGGAAAAGATTCTTAAGTGTAAGGATTTGTCACTGTTCACGGGATTTTGTTTCCTTTGGTGAAATGAATAGAGTCCTTTCCATATCCAACCTGTTTATGTAGCTACATGAATCAAGGAACGGGATATTAGCCTTGTATTCTCTATATACCTTTTATGCAAACAACACTTCTGTCTACCTCAGTTCTGGACTATCTAGAGGAGATTGATTGACTCTTTGTCTGTGCAACAGTGACTACCTTGTTTGGTTACTGTGGCAAATCCAACCACCTCTACCACTGAGAGATGCTTAAGGGGGAAGGGGATAATGTGCCTTTACTGAAGGGTGTCAGCAGAAGGGTGAAGGCTATAGTTGCAGAACCATGTATGAATAGAATTACTGAATGGACAGCAAAACCTAGCATGATCACAGATGATGACATCATAGCTGGCACGATGGAATATCCACTGACTAATAGTGCAACTGTAATGATGCTTCACCAGCATTCCTTATGCTATCTTCAGCTATCTTCTTCTGGTACTCACCATATTCCTTCCTCTTCAGCAGCATTCCCTGATGACTGCTTGAACCCTTCCTGTGATCCACTATGTGAACATGTCTTATAGCAAGATGTTTTGTAAGTGTAATTTATCTAAAAAAATCTGTTTTTTATGGTCATGCATAGTAAGTACCATTATTCACTGATCACCAGCCACTTCCAACATAAGCTGGATGACATTGTAATCAGGGATCATAGCTCACAGACTACTTCTTAGCCATTTGGGTAATGTTTGTAGACTGTATGTGGTACGGCTCAAAATCTCAATCATTGTTTAGTTTGAAAACTAGAGCAACAGAGGTGTTCAAGGAAGATAATCAACTGGAAATAGTAGAATGTTTATAACCCAAAGCACAAGAGAGGATAAAAATTTTAATCAGTCATTAGTAATCCTGGCAGGCTCCATAATTTCAGCAGCAAACTCCAGGAAACTGAAACTGAATTATTAAACTGAACGTGATCTTGGCAATAGATAAAAAAGAGGAGTTACATGACATCTCCTTGAATAATCAGATATAAATATGACAATCAATGATTCTGAATGCACAGCAAGAATATTTTAAGGGATGCTGTCTCATTCACACATTTTGACATCAATTACACATTTCAAAACAAATGCAAAGAGGTACCTAATTAAGCGTCTTGTGCAGCTGTCAGTATCCATTTTGTCTTTATTCGGTACTTTGCTCAAGGTCTATGAAAAATGCCACTGATTATGGATACTGAACCAAGGAATGAAGGCATTAATCAGGCAAGCACAGATGCATCTGAACAAAATACTGCTAATTTGGAACTGAGGCTATAAAATTTGTGAGTAGAACTAGTATGAACTTGTTGACTTGTTCTTTAAAATACGGCATTTGCAAATCAAAAGCAATTTTGTAATTTTTTAGAACAAAAGGTTTATGGAAATTTTTCTTTCTTAAATTTAAGGCACTTGGAGGCAAGTCATTTCTGGGTTGACTCATTCTACAAGTAAAAAACGAAAACAAAAAACAAACATAACAAAAACGGATACTTTGTAAAATTTGATATTAAGTTGTTTGTCATATTTGGTAACTGTTCCGTAAGTGTTGTATTTAATTAAATGTGAATATGTACTGTCAGAGAGACAGACTTTCTCAGTAGACTCTTGGGCCGTTTCCGCGCGGCCACGCTCGGGGGTGCGTTGGCATATACAACGCCGATGCAGCCCCCAGGACCGTTCACACGAATGGTCCCGGTAGGGGCAGGGAAGACAGCGCAGTGCTGTGCCGTCGCCCGAACGACATACCTTCCCTGCGATCTTCCGGTGCGTCGCCCAGGCCAGGGGACATGCCCCCTGCCCTGTGTGACCGCTCTGGAGTCACAGGGCAGGGGGAGCGTGTCCCCAGGCCTGGGCGACACGCCGGAAGGTCGCAGGGAAGGTACGTCGTTCGGGAAAGGGGGGGATGGCACCTTCCAGCTACTGCTGTTTGCACGGCAGCGGCTGGAAGCTGCTGTTTCCAGAAAACCTTGCTCGGGGAGCAAGGTTTGGAAACAGTGGCTTTGCGCCACTGGGGGGGGAGCGAGGGCGGTGCTGCTGCGATGCAGCTGTGCCCCCCATGCGAATAGCTCCCTAGGGATGGAGTTTTTGCCATCCCTAGGGCGCTGTTATTGGCCCATGTGGAAAGGGCCTTAGTGAACCAGTGATGATGCTACCAGTGAGAATGAAAACCTTTGGATTATATTGGTAGACTTTTAATCAATTACATGAAACCTTCATCATACACATGATTTCCATCTGGTATACATTTTCATGGGCAACCATACTGCCTCAAAATCTCAGTCCTCTGAATATCTGCACTATAGGTGAACAAGAAAATACTCTCATAATTGCTACCCATGCCTCTTTAAAATGCATAACAAAAAGATGAGTAATATCTTTGGAAAAAAGATTACCATCTCTGCCAACGATAGTTGAGCTGTTTATATAGTTGCCCCTATCAGTCAAGTCATTGTCCCTGAGCACAGGAATCCAAAAAGCCTGCTTGGGGATTTGGTGAAATTAATGCATGCAACCCCATCCAGGCAGAAATATATTCTATAATGTTGTTCTATGTAGCTAGGATTCCAGTAATTTTAGTTCCTCTGTTACAAAGTGTAGAATGCACACTTTTTAATTATGGTATAAGTCTGCTATAATACTCTGTGAGCTACCAAATGGTGTTTTATCATGATGTTTGTTGAAATATGTTACAATAAACATAGCAGATCCAGGATTTTAATTGGGATTTTTGTTCTGTTATTTTTAAAGAAGTGATAATAAAAGAGATGAATAACTACAGTCAGTTTATAACTTGCAAGTTTTACTCTCTATGTAAATATGAATTTTGCAGATATGGTTTGGTTTTCTTAATAATATCTTTTAAGCCATAGTTTTAGCTCCATGGTTGGGAGCCACACTGACTTTAATATAAGTTCCTTTTAATCAAACTTTCAAACTGGAAACAGTAACATGATAGTAACAGTCCTCATGTTTTATTTTTTAAAAGAATTATAATGCACTGTAAAATATAGCAAGACGTTGTGGTTTATTGAGATAAAGCAC
Organism: Sphaerodactylus townsendi; assembly: GCF_021028975.2. NCBI lineage: Eukaryota > Metazoa > Chordata > Lepidosauria > Squamata > Sphaerodactylidae > Sphaerodactylus > Sphaerodactylus townsendi. The sequence goes on along the minus strand of NC_059434.1, from coordinate 38,263,419 downwards.
CTTTGGCTTGTTAGACTGCATTGGTCAATCATTCCATCTACACAGTCGGCCTTCTGCATGTTGGAATAATATATTTTTCAAAAACTCCTGAGGCATCAAACTATCAAGCTGATAATTACTGTATAGCACAAAAAGTACAGCATGGTATGGGCTTCCCTCTCATGAGCTTTGATTTGTGCACACATTGGTATTGGGACTCAATCATAATACAAATGAAATACATTTTAAACTAGGCTTTAAATGACATAGAGATCTTCTGTACATCAGTCCTTCAGCTTGCAAGATCAATATATCATCAGTAAATTGAAAGGACAAATGAACAGAATTATTCAGTTTAATAGCATGATAAATATGCTCCTGAGGAAGGTGTGTCATGTGGTATATTTCCTAAGATAGATGCTTGTCAGATGTTTGGTTTTCTATAAGATTGTTAGCTGTGAGGTGAGGAATGTACCCACCAATGCACCTTGTTCAAGAATGGTACATTTGAGGCTGGATGGTAGTTATTCAATTCCTGTGGGCCCAGAGTTTCTTTAGAAATGGTCAAACCATTGTCTGTTTCAAGACAGGAGTGACCACCCTGTCTCTCAGGGAGACATTTACTATCTCCTGGACCCAGTTCACCAGCCCCCATCCCCAGCAGATTTAAGAAATCAGGAGGGGCAAAGGTCATACAAAAACTTAGTAAGTCTCAATGTTCCCAGAATCCTGCCACATCCTCAGACAGCATAGGATGAAAGGTATCCCACACAGCTGGACAAATTTGTGCCCTGGGACTAATTGGAATGGGTGTGAGAGATGTTACCCACCTAGTACAAAGTACACAGCAGGCTGCAGAGCAGTCCACATCCTCCTGTCAGCTAGAACTCAATAGATCCCTGACCATCCGGAAAAATTCTCTGAATTTACACTGTGTGGATGCAATTGTGGCAGAAAAATATTGTTTCTTGGCCACCATCGCCACCACAGGTGTTCAAAGTAGGCTTATACCTTGTCAGATTTGTCCTGAGATGTTCCCCACTGTTACTCTAGCAGACTCCCCTTGTGTTTACATTATCCACAGCCCCTCAATAAACCAAAATGGTGCCTGGCTTCTTTGACTTGAGAGAGGGAGCCTAGATGCAATCATGTCACTTGCCTGGGTCATTTCCCTATCCTAGAGATCAACCAGGGCATTGATAAAAGTGCTGACAATATCAGAAGAGAAATCTCCTAATATCATCTGAAAACCTATTGGAGCCATCAGGCTGTGGAGGCAGATCATCTTAACTGATCCCACATGTCTCTGGAGTCTTAAGACATGACTCTTAGTCAAGTGAGACTTCATTCAGCAATGGTTTTTTTTTTATAATGCAGACTTGAGGGCAATTCTATGTGTATGCATGGAGAGAATTATTATGTACATACTTATATTTTTCACTACTTATCAATAGGGAATACTGGTATTTTAAGACAACATTGATGTATTAAATGTGTAACAGCAATAGACTGTAGAAAAGCACTGCCAGCATTTCTAAATTGTCCAAAAGAGAATGTCAAAGTAAACAACCCCAACCATCCAATTGTATGTATTGTCGAAGGCTTTCACGGCCGGAAACACTGGGGTGCTGTGTGGTTTCCGGGCTGTATGGCCGTGTTCTAGAAGCATTCTCTCCTGACGTTTTGCCTGCATCTATGGCTGGCATCTTCAGAGAATCTGATAGTAGGAATGGAAAGCAAGTGGAGTATATATACTGTGAGGTCAAAAGGTGAAGCCATCTGAATAGAGTAGCCTGGCATGTGAGTCACAAAGAAGTCTGTAGCATGTGAGTAACAATGAAGATAGCAAGGTGAATAGAAGTATCCTGGTCTTTGTTTCCTTTGATTGCTATTGTCCATAGTTGTCCTGTGTTCGTGTGGAGCTGATTAGTCACTGTCTTGATTCTAGAGTTTTTCAACACTGGCAGCCAAATTCTGTTCATTTTCATGGTTTCTTCCTTCCTGTTGAAATTGTCCATGTGCTTCTGAATTTCAATGGCTTCTCTGTGTAGTCTGACATAGTGGTTGTTAGAGTGGTCCAGAATTTCTGTGTTTTCTAATAATATTTTGTGTCCAGGTTGGTTTATCATGTGTTCTGCTATTGCTGATTTTTCTGGCTGAAATAGTCTGCAGTGCCTTTCGTGTTCTTTGATTCGTGTCTGAGCACTGCGTTTGGTGGTTTCTATGTAGACTTGTCCACAGCTACATGGTATGCGGTAGACTCCTGCAGTACCTAGAGGATCCCGCTTATCCTTTGCTGAACATAGCATTTGTTGAATTTTCTTGGTGGGTCTGTAGATTTTTGTAGGTTATGTTTCTTCATCAGTTTTCCTATGCGGTCAGTGGTTCCCTTGATGTATGGTAAGAACACTTTCCCTCTAGATGGCTTTTTATCTTTGTTCATGTGGCTTGTTCTTGGTCTTGCAGCTCTTCTGATATCTGTAGTAGAGTAACCATTAGCCTGTAGCCAGTTTAGGTGATTCAATTCATCTTGAAGGAGGTGGGGTTCACAGATTCTGTTTGCGTGATCTACCAAAATTTTTATGGTGCTCCTTTTTTGTCCTGGATGATGATTGGAGTTTTTGTGTAGATATCTATTCGTGTGCGTAGGTTTTCTGTATACTGTATTCTGCATACATCCAATTGTATGCAAGAAGGCTGCAAGAATATTGCTATCATGGGTACATTCAGTGATCTTTTTAATGTTTTATATGTACTTGGTTTTTTCTATCATTACAGCCTTTAAGAAGGAAAAGCAGCTGAAAAGCTATATTATACTGATATCTTTTTGGACTGTATTTCTCAAATTCATTCACATTAATTAATTAATAACGTATAAAAGAGAACTGTTTGTGCTAAATTGTATGCAGGGCTTAAATATACAAGACTAATGGCTTTTTATCAACCAGGCATGATTCAGGCATACTTCTTTAAGAAAACTGATTTTGTAGCTGTTCTACAATATATAGACACTCAATATTATATTTTGACATTATAGCCTTAAGTGTTTACTGTTTCTAGATAGAGAGCTTTGTTGTGGATATTATTAAATGGTCAGATAGTTCTGAGAAAGCTCCCAAGTGGGTCGTTCACCTTGATTCATGAACACTGACATATTATGTGGGATCTTTTCCCCCCAGATTTTCTCTTTGTTCATTATTTTGAATTGGCCCATGCAGACTTATCACAGCTGGGCAACACATGAGTTGTTATTTACTTATCTTCAGTGGACTTGGGTTTTTACCTTTAAATCACTTAAGTTTTCTGATTCAGACTGGAAGTAGAAGTTCTAATACCTCCTTTGGGCCAAAAATGACTAGAACAGATTATTCTGCCCATTTCATCTGACACTCGCTTGCATCGTACTACTTCACTCAGTCATATTTTTCAAACTTTGATTGCTATCTTTCACATGACACACACAACTATTGATAGAAATCAGAGATCTTGTTTTATGTGCTGAGAAGTGACATCTAAGCTTGCTAAATTCCTTTTAGACTTGTCCTCTGATTTTTCTCCAGGTTAATGAGTCTCTTTGTGTATGTGTATGTCTATGTGTATGCATGTCTGTGCATGCACTCAAATTCAGAAAAGGTTGTATAAGTATGGAATTAGGCTTTGATGTATGCTTAGGGTTAGAGATCTCCTGGAATTATGAATGATCATTAGACTACAAAAATAATTTCCTCTGGAGAAATTAGCTGTTTTGGAGCGTGGAATCATTGCCATTATTCCCTGGTGAGGTACCTCCCTTCCCCAACCCTGCCTTCCTCAAGCTTCATCCCCAAATCTTCAGGAATTTCACAACCCAGAGATGGCAACCCTGTGAATGATTCTGACTAGGAGATGTTCTACAGCATTCAAAAGCTGTTGCTTCCTCAGTTTATCCCCCATCTCCTTAGCAAAGAATGGGGGATGGGGCATCCCCTTTGAGGGTCCATAACTTGGGACCCCCTGAACCAAACTGCACCAAACTTGAGGGGTCCCATCAGGACAGTTTCCAGATGATATACTGAAATGTTGGTGCTGATATGTCCAAAAATGCACCCCCTGCAGGAACATCCCAGAAATTTACCCAAGAATATTTGTTCTGCATTGAGTTTTCTGCATTGCTGTCAATGGGGGTTGCAGGCTGGGGGGGGCACATTTCTGAAGGCACAGTCTCAAAACTTTCATGATCTCATCAGGAGACTGCCCTAATGATACCCCCAGGTTTGGTGCAGTTTGGTTCAGGGGGGCCAAAGTTATGGACCCTCAAAACTGTAGCCCCCATCTCCTATTAGCTCCCATTGGAAACAATGGGGGATGGGGCACCCTCTTTGGAGTCCATACCTTTAGACTCTCTGAACCAAACCTCATCAAACTTGGGGGGTAGCATAAGGACAGTCTCCTGATGATACGCTGAAAATTTGGTGCTGCTAACCTAAAAACTGCTTCCCCTGCAGGCCAAAAATGGAAAACCACTAAAAATACCCAAAAACAAACCTTGCATTTTGATGCCCCCCACAAGGTGGTGCCCTGGGCAGCTGCCCATCTTGCCCAATGGGCATTACGCCCCTGCATATGGGAGTCATGCTACTATGTTTTAAAACCTATTGAAGCTTCCAACACTACTTGAAATCCAGACCCACATATAGTATATGATAGTGAAAGCCAGACCCACATACAGTGTATTATAGTGACATAATCTGGAGGCTGTGATACTGTGGATCACTGTGGTTGGCTTGGCAGAGTCTAAAAATAGGCTTCCCCCCCTCGCATTACTCCTGTGATCTCTCCAGGATTTGTCCCGGTCTGAAAATCATGAGGATTCAAATTGCTTATTTAAATTATCTATTAAAGTAAAGGTAACTTATGAAGCTGTGTGTGGTCAGGTAGTGATGGCTAATTTACTCTTATTTTATCCATGATACCTATAGTATTCCTTTTCCCCATTCTGAAATCAACTGCATATCTTTCCCCACATATCTCATTTTTCTGTGTTTCTCCTTGATTACATTCCCTCAGCAGGCTTCAGCTTAGTCTTATCAAATCCAGTTCAAGCTGCTGTGTTTAGGGGTTTTTTTTTGGTTTTTGGATTCATTTACTCAGCCTTTCACCTCTAACTTCTCTCTTTCATCTTATATTCCCTTTGACTTCCATTTATTGATATTTCCCTCTTGATTATTTTTCCATATCTTTTTTTCTTTCTCTTTTCCTTTGTTCGCTGCCTCTGGAATCAATCTATATCTTCCCCTCCTTGCAACTATTTATGAAATATCTGAAACCTTATCTAACCTTCTAAGCCTCTGACATTCAGTCACAACCTCTTCTTTTCCCCCTTTTTTATGTTTCTTTGCCTTTATAGTCTGGTCTTTTTAATTCACAGCCTGTGGAAAGGGGTTATTTTTTATTTTTCATTACTTAGGTATTTTATTTCCTACTAGGTTACTGGGTAAATTGCCCAAGAGCTGAGCCTGCCAAAATTTGCTATGCTAACTTGACTATTCAGAGCTAGTTCCAGGGAACAGTCCACATTTAAGAGCTTGCCAGCTAATACAAAAGATGTCAGATTGTTCTTTCTAACTGCTTAGGTTTAATACATTTTAATTAACTTTTAATTAGTCCCTTGTCAGTAAAGCAAACAAGTGATGCCTAATCAGAATGTATAAATAGACTATTCATCTTTAAAACATAGCAATGGTAAGCATATTTCTATTTATTTATTAATTTCACTTATACCCCACTTTTCTCATCAAGGTAAATGCGACAGCCCAATCTACATGGGTTAGGGACGACATACTGACAGTCCACCTGAGCCGCCTCCAAAGTGGCTTGCTGCATGGTGGCCAGCATCATGATGGGGACATTTTTGATTTACTGGCAGCCAGGAACATTGCCACAGCAGTCCATAAAGGTGTCAGTGGTTTGGAACCGGTGTAAGTGTCTCTTATGTAAGTGTAAGTGGTAGTTGTGCTGACAATGGGGTCATGCCATTTCCAGAGCATTTCCATTCCATTCCTGACCCTGCTCACCATGGATTGTGAAGTGAAGTGGCTCACTTCATTCTTTCATACTGCATTTTATTAACACGGCAACCCTATATATTAGGGTTATAGCTGCAATCCTAAGTGCGTCTACAAGTAAACACAATGGAATTCTATGCAATGAACGTTCAAAGACCAGAATTCCACTGTCTATGTGTTTGCTTTGGGCATATATTTTAAAATATGACCAGAATAGATCAGAGAAGAGGTTTTTATATTAAAATATTTATACTAGTGCATTTCCCTAAGATTTGCACATATAGTTGAACATCTGCAGGACACCACATACATGTATATGCAGTTGGGACAACATTTTTGCAGGGGAGGGCAGCATTCCCAGTTGTGCTTACAAAACTTATTGCATATACACTTACATTTACAAAGAGCTACCTGTAGACATAGACTTATGCACACAAATGCCTAAGGGCAGTGCTGGCTGTATGTCCTTTGAACAAATGAACAGGGTATAAAGTTAGACATGGTAAAGGTCAGGAAGATGAGCCTAAATACCCTTTGCTTCTTACATTCAAGTGTTAACGTGTACTGACTGATAATCAAGCTCTCTGAAGCAAGGGTACTCATTTCAATTAGTATTTCCAAATCTGTTTTTAAAAGTCAGCTAAACAAAGTTACACTTATCTGCAGATTCTCGTTGCAAGTTCAGATAATCTTGGTGTCCTTGTTTCCACTGAAAACGCTGATGTCAAAGACATAAACGGAATCCCTTTCTCATTTACTATGTATTAGCGCTAATACATTTTTCAACATTAATCCTTTGAGCAAATGAAACATTGATAGTCTGGAACACTAATGGGATACATTAATTGCGAATAGTATAAGGAAAAGAGATTAGCAAAATGCAGGCTGGAAAGACAAAATGAGATTAAAAGTGGCATTTTGGCTGCAGTCCTTCAGGCTATATAAAAATACAAGATGATTAGTCAAGGAGAAATGGAAAACCAATAAATGAAAAAATGATGAAGAGGTGGGGGTAAACTAGCAAAGGCCGTTGTGAATGGAAATCAGGGTAAAGCCTAGCTCAATAGTAACAAGGTGAAATAGGAATCTCAGCAATAAATATTAGTGCAGTAGTTTATCTCAAGATTTTCCTTTTTTTGTAATAGAATAGTCACAGATAAGAAACTGATCCTGGAGTAAACTGCATTATGAAACCTACAATCTGACATTAACTAATCATGTAGCTAAAAGTCAAAGACATTTTCATTAATATCATTGGGAAGAAGGAAACATTCTCCAAGGGAATTCTCCAAAGGATTCCTCCTTTAGCAAAAAAATTGAATTGAAACCAAAAACAGTTCTGCTGGATTAAGTAAATGGTCCTCCTAGTCCAGAACTGTGTTTCACATAGAGCCCACCAATTACACTGGAGGGCCAATAAACAGGACATAGAGGCCAGTGCCTGTTGCATAGTAGAAAAACTACGAACACTCAGTTTCCTTAAAGGTTTACTGATTGACACTGAAACTTCAGGGGAAATAACTTGGCTTGAAAAGGAGCTATAAAAATACTTAACTAAAGGCTGCTCTTTGTCTATTAGGCTCATATTTGATCTTGCCTAATTCTGAACAGCTTGTGCAGGCTCAGCATTCCTGCTGATAACCAGCTGGGAAGTGAAATAGCTTCCCCCCTCTCCTCCTTGCACTAAGGCCATCTGAATTAGTCTCTGAAAGAAGCAGTATACAACATCCTGACCTGGATGGCCAAGGCTAGCCCAATCTCATCAGATGGCCCCTGGTACTTGCATAGGAGACCACCAAGGAAATATATAGCTGCTATGCAGAGGCGAACAATGACAAACCATTTCAGAACATCTCTTGCCTTGAAAACCCTATTGGATTGCCATATATCAACTTGATGGCACTTCCTACCACCACACAACATGGCCTTCTCCTGATGCTGCCTCATTCGTAGCATTGGTATTCAGAGATTGGCTGACAGAAGAGTAGCAGGGAGAGGAGAAGTGGGAAAGAGGAGAAGTAGGACTAGGTGAGCTCTGTTTTTCTTTTTGGAGGGCTTTTCTCAAAGCCAAGACTTTTAATCTTTTAACAGTGTTTTTAACAGGGGCTTAACAGTGCATGCAGATGTTTTACTGAATAAGGACATATCTTGAGGGACAGTAGAAGGTACAGAAAGCTCAAGGGGGAGGAACTCATTAAAAGTTTAATATTTTATCATCTAAACAGAGTTAGATATGAAGGAAGGAAGTCATCAGGGATGTGAGGGCTTTCCAGTGTTTTGCACTGAATGTCATACATACAACTATCTACCACTAGGGCAGAAGTCATGGGTGTGTCCTCGCTGCAATTAGCTCCTGGCACTGAGGGAATGTTGAGAGCTAAGATGGCGCCCGCGGCGGAGCTCAGCAGCGGGGCTCCGCCAAACAAACAAACTTTCTAAGCCTTTTACAAATGCGAAGTGTGAAGACCTCCTCCTAAATCAGCCTGGGAGAGAACTTTCTACCCACTTCGGTATTTTACAACTGCGAAGCATTTTACAACGGCGAAGCCTTTAAGCCTTTTACAACTGCGAAGTGTGAAGACCTCCTCTTAAATCAGTCTGGGAGAGAACTTTCTATCCACCTCGGCATTTGTGGTTGCTTGTCAGGTCAGGAACAACTGGCGAAGATAAGAACGACACTGATGGATATTGTGCTGGAGGCGGCGGCATGTGCGGCAAGAGGTTTCTTATGTGCTCCGCCGGCTTTCCTGCCTTGCACTTTTGTGTCCCCCCTGCTGTGGTAGATATATTGACCTATCCGTAGCTGATCTCCCCCACCCCGGAAGATGGACTGTGCCCAGAGCAGCTTGGAGGCGAAGTTGCCAGGGGTCGGTGGCAGAGATCTCTTCTGAACCTCCATTTTGCACTTGGGCGTGGGCTGCGCCGGGATTGTGGTGGCTCCACTTGGAAAACTGGAGCGCGGAGACTGAGTTGGACCCCGCCGTGAGAGGTAGCAGACGGGGGAGACTTGGCATTTCCTTCAGTACAGTGAGCCCTGACTTTCACCCGGTAACACTGGCGATACTGTATGTTACTCTTAAGCTGCTGGGTGTGACACTGGATGAAAGCCAGGAGGCTGGATATTGCCAGTACAGGCAGCTGCGACTGTTTTCAGACCTGATTACGTATCGCCAGGAATTGTTTGGGACACGGACATTTGGCAATCTTTAGTGCTTTCCGGTTTACACGGCTGTGGCGCGCCAGCGGTGAGAGAGCTGAAGTGCGCGCCCACGACCTTGAAGAACCATCTCCAGAATTACCAGAGTATTTTGTTTGGGATCTTAGAGGAGTGGCTGGTGGCAGGAGCCCTCCGGCTGTTGCCCTATATTGCTGGCCCTTCAGGACTTTTTCCAACTTGGATGATTACGTGCAAGCAGCGGGCTTGGGTGTGAGCCCCACGCCTGCTGTCTGAGCCTGTGAAACAACTGCACTTTATGTCCACTGTCCATGCAATAACTGTACTATCACTTTAATAAGAACTGGTGCGATAATCACATTGCTTATTTCAGCAAGGAGCGTGAGAATCTGGTGGCAGCAGTTCTCTTATTGTTATCTAGCGCCCTTTGCTGGCCTCCTGTGCCTGGTTTTTGGGACTGTGGTTCTACACCTTAGGGGATAGTGGTGGGAGAGGGGTGTTTAACTGTTATAGACCACTCTGTATTAGTGTTAAGCCTTGTGAGTAGTTAGATTAGTTGTTTTTATCTGTTAGAGATAATTGGGTTTTTCCCAGCCTTCTAGGTCAGTATTAGTTAATATTAGTTAGTGTTAGCGAGGCTGGGCCCACCTTTCTGTGGAAGTATTAGCCAGGCTGTTTAGAAGAGGGAAGCTGATAGAGTAATGGGGGCGCCAGATTTGGGGCTGGGAATCCCAGTGGTAATGGGGCGAGGTAAATATAGCGGTAGGCGGTGGCCGTATTATAGAAGGCGAACGAGATATGGCTATGCTTGCACGCTTTCTGACCTCCGACCTATCTCGAGGAATGAGGATGGCAGGGTTCAGGAATACTCCGCTTCGTCCCTGGTGTTGATCAATGCCAGGTCCATCAATAATAAGACCGCTATACTCTGAGATTTTCTCGGAGCTCACCAGATGGACCTGGCTTGTGTCACCGAAACCTGGGTGCGTGAAGGCGAGACCGTTGCCTTGGGCGAGGTCGCACCACCAGGTTTCGTGTGTCTCCACCGGTCACAAACTCGGGGCCGGGGGGGTGGGATGGCAATGTTCATCCGGGATTCTATCCCCTTCAGGGCTGCCCCAGTCCTGGAGATCTCCGGCATGGAATGTACCGGCCTTGAGTGGTTGGCCCCGGAGAGGTTGGCTGTTCTTCTGGTGTACCGGCTGCCTAGCGCACCAGGAGACATCCTGCCACGGCTGCTGGAGGTGGTGGCAGACTGGGCATTGCGGTTCCCTAGACTTATTGTCTTGGGTGACTTCAATGTCCATGTCGACACCGCCTCATGTACAAACGCAACGGACCTGAGTGTCATCCATGAAAGCTCACGTGGAAGCCTCTCGCTTAGTAAGTTCTGGCCCCACTCGCATAGAAGCCGCCGCCATAGGCTGGATTTGAAGTCTTTGGGCTGGGGATTGATATGGTGCGTACCTCACTCTGTGGAGCAGAGTGCCATAGTCCGACCATTATGCCCTGAAGGTCGGATGGACCTGCCTAGCAGCGGCTCTCCCGATCTAAGAAGCGTGGGCTAATTTATGCCCGCCCATACGCTGGAGACTTATATGGACTCTGGTGGATTCCTGAATGCTCTGCGGGATCCTGGCCCTGCCGGCACACTCGATGAGCAGGTGGAAGACTGGAACTCCCGGCTCTCCGATGCCATCGAGGTTGTTGCTCCCAGGCGTCCTCTACGGCCCCATTCTCGGTGGGCTCCGTGGTATACGGAAGAGCTCCACCATATGAAATGGGTGCTTAGACGACTAGAGCGAGTGTGGAGGAAATCTTGTGGCCAGAACTGCGCATGAGGCATCTTATAGGGCGTTTATGAAAGCCTATGAGATAGCAACGAAGGAAGCGAAGAGAGTTTTCTTCTCCTCTTCTCTGCATCTGCTAGCTCACGCCCATGCACAATTGTTTTGTATAATTAGGTCTCCTAACCTCCTTATCGGAAGGTTCCACAAATTATCAATTGGCTATTATGGCTGTGAGGCATTTATGAGCTTTTGCAGATAAAGATCATTAAATCATCGCCAGGATCTTCCCCACTTTGACTACAATATGAGCGAAATGGAGGCTCCTTGCCACCATCTTCTGGCCCTTATTTGTTGCCCAGTTCTCCCTACTCTCTCTGAGGCAGCTGTTGACAGGGCCCTGGCTGCTCATTAGACCTACTACTTGTCCTCTGGATCCCTTGCCCCTCCAGGCTTATAAAAAACCTGCTGCCGGAAGCGAGAGTTACGACTGGCCCCATCTGTTGAATATCATCAATAGCTCCCTTGAGCAAGGAGTTTTTCCGGATGGGTTGAAGGAGGCAGTGGTCCGCCCACTCTTGAAAAGACCATCGTTAGATCCAGGGGATCTGGCCAATTACCGCCCAGTCTCGAATCTTTCATTTCTGGGAAAGGTAATTGAGACAGTGGTGTTGGAGCAGCTTCAGGGTTTCCTGGATGACACATTGGCTTTTGACCCCTTCCAGTCCGGCTTCCATGCTGGGGCAGGGTTGCCGGAGAGCGGTCCTTGTGCGCCCGTCACAGGCAGCAGCTCGATATGCAGCTTGACCAAGGCGGATCGGCGCTGTTGGTTTTGTTAGATCTTACCGCAGCGTTTGATATGGTCGATCACGACCTTTTGGCCCACCGCCTGGCCTTTTCCGGAGTGCGAGGCACTGTCCTTCAGTGGATTGTCTCGTTTCTCCGGGACTGGTGATCCCTGCAAGTGTGGTGCAGGGATCAAGCCTCCCAGAAGTGCCCACTTCATTGTGGTGTACCCCAGGGGGCATTATTATCCCCACTATTATTTAACATCTATATGCGACCACTTGCTCAGCTGGTACGGAGCTTTGGGCTGATCTGTCACCAGTATGCTGATGACACTCAGCTCATTCTGTTGATGGAGAGGGGAACCATCACGGCCCCTGCAGCTCTGCAGCATTGTTTGGAGGCGGTCTCTGGTTGGTTACAACAGAGCAGGCTGAAACTGAATCCATCGAAGACGGAGATCCTTTGGCTTGGTCACAAGGGGGAGGGGGGATTTCCAGCCGCCGGAGTGGGAGGGGACCATTCTGGCGCCGGCCCCCTCTGTCCGCAGTCTGGGGGTCCACCTGGATTCGTCTGTTTTGATGGAGACCCAGGTGGCCCTTACAACCCGGACTGCGTTTTTCCATCTCCGTCAGGCCCAGCGGCTGGCCCCCTTCCTCTCCCAAGCGGACCTAGCCACTGTGATCCATGCAACGGTCACCTCCAGGCTTGACTATTGTAACCCACTATTGTGGGTTTTGACCAACCTCTCAGTCCATAGACATGCTGCATGAACATTCTAAGGGTGACAGTTCAACACCACCAGCTTCATGTCCTTCACTAACTGCACTCTACCACTGCCCTCCAAAACACATGTGAACCTATTTGAAAACAAACCCATCAGTCCACAGACAGGCTACGAGGAAATATGCTGCATGTCACCCCAAAGTTCACAAACAGGCTGCAAAGAAGTATGCTGAATGTCACCCTGAAGTTAACAGACAGGCTGTGAAAAAGTACTCCTCCACCCACCCTCACATTAACAACACCACTACAGCCAAATACTATCAAAACAGATTGCAAACCACACTATCACCTTGAACTACTAAACATTTGTTGGGTTTTGCATATGGACATCAGATTGCTTACTGTGGAGACAAGTTTATTGCTCTCAGCCTCTGATCACCCTGTGCTCGGTGTCGTGCTCTGAAGTGGCAGGATGAGTCCCCAGGAATGTGCTGCAGTGGTGGTATAGTCCAGCTCTCTGCCCTTCAATCCTACCCTGAACCTCTTCACAGCCTTCTCACTCATCAGCATCCAATGGCAGAACACTTCCTTTCTGCATCCCAGAAATACAACGGCTGCTTCCAAATGATGTCTTTTGGAGACCCACCAGGTGAAAGAGAGCAATTTCATGCCAACATTCAAAGTGCACAAACAGGTCTACAGAATGCTGAATGTCACCCCGAAACTCATAGAGAGGCTGTGATGAAGTATGCGGACTGTCACCCCGAAATTCAGACAGGCTGAGAGGAAGTATGCTGAATGTCACCCCAAGGCTAACAGACAGGCTGTGAAAAAGTATTCCTCAACCAATCCTCATGTTAACCAGACCACTACAGCCAAATACAATCAAAACAGATTACAAACATATTACAAACCACGTAGCGAAGCATGGGCATCCTGCTAGTTAGGAATATAGAGAGTTAGGTTTGTGGGAGGCGTAATGACTGCATGGTGACTTGCCTACCTGATTTGAAGGTTGCAGGTGTCACACTTCATCTAGATAGGCTGTTAGACTGTGCTGGGGTGGAATAAGCAGATGTGGTCCATATTGGCACCATCAACATTGGGAAATGCAGCCGGGACAAGGCAGTCTGTACAAAAGGGATGGGATTCATCTTAATCAGAAAGGAACCAGGTTGCTGGTGCTCAACATTAAAAAGGTGGCAGAACAGCTTTTAAACTGATCCCTGGGAGAAAGGTGACAAGAACTGAGGTGACTTCACTTTGGAATACAGTATCTATGGGGATGCAGACAGAGAGGGAGATTTTTCTAAATCAACCACATACAAGCATGGAACATAGCAACATGCATGTGATAAGTGAAAGTGTCTACATAGGGCTAGAGGGCAAAGCACATGAATCCCAGGTTAAGGACAGAGACAGGTGTCTCTAGGCTAATAGTAGAAGCCTTCAACCTAAAATGGGGGAGCTGGAGTACAGAGTTTTGTAGGAGGACTTTGATAAAGTGAGCATCACAGAGACATGGTGGAATGAGGAGAACCAGTAAGATGCTGTTATCCCAGGTTACAGGCTCTACAGGAAGGATAGGACAGGGCATATTGGGGGTGATGTTGCCTCTACATCAAAGAGAGCATAGTGTCACATAAAATAGACAATGCAAGGGGAGCTGATTCCCCTACAGAAGCACTGAGGATATCAATACTGGGTGTGAAGGATAGTTTAATATTAGGAATATATTATCGTCCCCCTGACCAAAGCACACAGGAGGATTCTGAGATGGAAAAATAAATTAGAGAGGCCAACAAAAGCAAAAACTTAGTGGTAATGGGTGATTTTAACTATCCCCACATAAACTGGAGAAATGCATGTTCAGGTCATGGTAAGGAGAGAGCATTCCTGGATATGCTAAATGACTGTGGCTTAGAGCAGATTGTTGTGGACCCAACCAGGGGAGAGGTGATGCTAGATCTAATTGTTGAGTTGATAGGGAACAGTGACCACAATGCTGTCAGATTCAGTATCTCTGCTTGCGAACAAGTGACAACTACTAATGTAGTTACATTGCCTTCAGAAGAGGAAATTTCTCAAAGATGAGGGGGATAGTGCACAGGAAGCTGAAAGGGAAAACCAAGAGAGTCAAAACTGTCTGAGATGCTTGGAGGTTATTTAAAAACACAGTAATAAAAGCTCAGCTGGAATGTGTTCCGCAGGTTAGGAAAGGCAGCACCCAATCCAAAAGAAAGCCACCATGGTTAACAAAGGAGGTTGAGGAAACTATCAGAAAAAAGATGTCTTCTAGAAAATGAAAGTCCAGCTCAACTGATGAAGAATGTGAGAAGGAACACAAATGGTGGCAGAAGAGAAGCAAGTTAGCTGTAAGGGAGGCAAAAAAGGATTATGAGGAATGCATGGCTGCAAACATCAAGACCAGCAACAAACATTCTTCAAGTACATCAAAGATAGGAAGCCAGCTAGGGAAGTGGTAAGCCCATTAGATGACAAAGGAACAAAAGGTGTGCTAAAGGATGACAGGGAGATTGTAGAGAAGCTGATTTAATTCTTTGCATCTATCTTCACCCAAGAGGAGGTGAAGAAAATTCCTGCACCTGAACCAAGCTTCTTAGGGGCAAATCCAAGAACTAGCGTACTGACAAAGGAAGACGTTCTGGCAACTATTGTTAAACTAAATGCTACCAAATCCCCTGGTCCAGATTGCATTCACCCAAGAGTTCTTAAGGAGCTCAAGCATGAAATTGCTGATCTTCTCACTTTAATATGCAACTTATCCCTGAAATCAGCCTCCATCCCTGAAGACTGGAAGATGGCCAATGTCACACCAATCTTTAAGAAAGGATTTGAGGGACCCAGGAAACTATAGGCTTGTCAGTTTGACATCTGTTCTGGTAAATTAGTAGAATCTATCATTAAAGATAAAATTATAAAACATTTAGAAAAGCAAGACCTGCTGAGGACGAGATAGCATAGCTTTTGCAGAGGCAAGTCCTGCCTTACAAACTTACTAGAGTTCTTTGAGGGTGTAAACAGGCATGTGGATAAGGCAGAACCAGTGGACACTGTCTTCTTGGATTTCCAAAAGGCTTTTGACAAAATTCCTCAACAGAGACTATTGAGAAAACTCAGCAATCAAGAAATAAGAGGGGAAGTTCTCCTATGGATTCAAAACTGGTTGAGAAACAGGAAGCAACGGGTGGGTGCAAATGGGAAGTTCTTACAATGGAGAGATGTAGGGAGTGACATTCCCTAAGGATCTGTTTTGGACCAGTGCTCTTTAACCTATTCATAAATGACCTGGAAGTAGGGCTGGGTAGCGTGGTGGCCAAGTTTGCGGATGATACCAAATTATGTCAGGTGATTGAGAGAACTTGCTCATGTGAAGGAGGTCAAATAGAAACTTTAGTGCATTCTCTTTTTTATTGCCCCCAAAAGGCCTCCATAAGAAGTAAACATTGGCACCAAGTTTTGTCAAAGGGTTATCGGATGACCAAAACTTTTACTTTCTTTTAAACAATTCAAATGAAGCTTTCTGTGAAATGGTAGCCAAATTTCTCTTTGATGTAATTAATGCTTCGGAATGAAATGCGGGTGAGAGTCTGATTGAGTTTATATATAATTTTTATATATGCCAATAAAGGCTTTGCATGCAATGTAGGGGATTCAATAACGCTCACAATGGGTCTGGGTCCTTGTGGATTTTTGGAAGTTCGTAAAGTCTAGGAGGGAGAGCTTCAGATAGTTGGTGTGTGATAGGATTAATTGAGGAATTCTTAATCAAAGTGTTGGTTTTTCTGGTGATTTTGTTGGTAGGGTCCTGTTTCAGATTTTTGTATGTTGTGGGATCCAAAAGCTGTCTGATTTTTTCTTTGCATTGTTCTGTTTTCATGATTACTGTCATTACCTTTGTCTGTTGGGAGAATGATGATTTCTGAATCATCCCCCCCCCCTTCACCCCGCAGATTTCTTCTTTCTTTTCTTCAAATGTGCAGCAGCAGGTTCATTCTTTCAACTCTTCTTTTCCAATTTTCTTCTGTAATTCCAACTTCATTCAACCAATCTTTGAATTCAGTCCAAATCGTGAACATGTCCATTTGTTTGTCTTGCCATATTTGGTTTCATGACATTATTCCAAAAATTTCTAATTGTACTTGTTCCCATACATATTCCAGCCATTTCTGTATAGTCCATATACTTTTAGCTTTCCATCCCAATGCTATTAAAGCTGCTCTAATCATTAATTTAAATAATATCCTCTGTCTTTGTTCCATTTCTTTATTATCAATTATGCTTGTAAATAATAGATCCATATTTACCCTTATTTTTACTTTTACATATTTTCTATATACAATAGAACATGTTTCCATAATTGTTTAACCTCTTCACATTCCAACCACATATGTATATAAATTGCATTTTTCCCCACAATGCCAACACTATGGACTGAGTCCAGTTGCTTTGGGGTGCTATACCATTTTAACATTAATTTCTTCTCTAGTTCTGCATATTTCTCAATTTTTATCTTATTTATATTATCTATTACTTTTTGGATAGAATCTTTATCTTTTACACCATCTTGTTTCCATTTTTTCATGATCGCTCTTACCATAAACTCTTTATCCTCAACCATATATTTATAAAGATCCCCCCAAATTCTCCCTTCCATCTTGTCATATTTTTTATGAAATTCTCCATTATACTTTCTCCTTTAATCCTTGAGACTTTTATATTCTCCAATATGCCTCTTAACACCAACCCGTTCTCGGTTCCTCCTAATTCTATTAATTTTGTCAAAGTTATTAATTCTCCTTTTTCATTATACAAATTTGCTACTATTTTTATACCTTTTCTATGAAGAGATCTTATCGCATTTCTCCCCTCTTTACTGACCATGTTTCCCAGCGACGCCTTATCCAGAATCCCTGGCATCCATAAACCTTTCCATTTCTCCCACATTTCTAACATCCCTTTTTGAGGTCCAATTAGTTTTTGCTTTTCTGTTTTTGAACAATTTGTATGAATCCCAAAGCAGCCTACCTTCTCATTCATCTCATTTTAAAATTTAATCCATCTATCACTTTTATCATCTTGAATTCCCATCAAACTCTTTATTTGGAATGCTTCATAGTATTCTTGTAACTTCGGAATCCCCCAGCCCATAAGTTTCTTTGACATATATACTATTTTGTTCATTACTCTCGGTCTCTTTTGTCTGAATCGGAATTGAGATCCTCAATGCTTTTCTTTGTGTGGCAGTAGCCTGTCCTGAGTGGTGTTTCACAACTATTTACAGCCTCCCCAAATACCAGTCAGCTGGTATACTAGCACAAAACACTAGAGTTTTGTTCATGTCATTAGGCAAGTGTTCCTCTGCCAATAGTGTCTCTTTCTCTGTGAAAAGGTGAGAAGAAGTGTGGATTGTCTATGCACAGAATTTAGGTGGAGAGACTGCCTCTCAACCACTTAAATTCAGGCAAGTTATACCTGCTTTGAGAAGGAAAGTTAATCCAGTTAAACAAAGGTTTTCTCCTGTTGAGGATCTTTTAAATGTTAATAAAGCTGTGCCCCAAATTTCATATTTTACTGTATGAATACTGCCTCATTATTTCTGGGTATGTATGTAACCACTGGCTGTGATAGTTTTTGAACTTTATCAGGGGAATTGATCTGGGCAAAGTCAGCACTTGAGTAGAAGATATGATTGCTCTCTGCTTCCTCCCATGACAAGCATAAGCAGACATACATGGCATACAATTTCTAGGGAACAGTTGTGCTCTCAAACAGGCTATGTATTGATTGCCTACATGCTATAGCTGTCTCAGAATGAATGTGCTATAAAACTGAAATTTGCATCTGGAGTTTTAAATAAAGTATGACATTATTTCTACTGATCTTGGATTTGAAATATTCTTTATGCTTCCATTCTAGTGATTAAAGATAAATGGATTAATTTTAAGTGGCTTATTTGCAAAGTATGTTAGTTATTTACACAGCTTGCCTTGGCTTAATGCTTCACTATGAATATTTTATATTGTGCTAAATTAAAGGAACAGCAGCAAAAACACACACGCACACAAAAGCACCTGGTGCTTGTGAAGAACAGACTGATTCTTGTTTCATTTTTTTAAAAAAAGGTACTTGATGAAGGAAGTTGACAGGCCTCAAGTCTTGTATACAGGGTTGCCAGCTCCAGACTGGAAAATTCCTGGTCATTTGGGTACACAGCCTGGGGAGGGCAGCCTGGGGAGGGCTCCATAGGGATGTAACGGCATAGAATCCATTCCCCCCACCATGATTTTCTCTGGAGCAACTGACTTACGAAGTCTGGGAAAAACTCCAGGCCTCATCCGGAGAGTAGCAACTATACCTATGCAAACAACATAAACATGTACAGACAACATGGATAGGAGCATATATATGTGATCTTGACCCCCATCACTGGAAGTTCTACTTTTCCAGGGATCCTAACTATTGGTGACTGAGCCTAGCTGCTACAGTTTGCAGGCATTTATGTGACACAAGTGCACATCAGCAAAGAGCAGAGCAAGTTGGAACACTCTCATCCCCCCACATATATTGCCTGTACATGCTTATGTGGTGTGTGCAGTTCAGTCATTTATCTTTTAGCAACTGACGGCTGATACATTAAACTATGGTTGGTCTATGATACAATAAGGATGAATTCTACATGGTTTATTTATTTACTTGTTTATTTCATTTATCATCCACATTTGTCATTGAGACTCAAGGTGCATTGTCGAATTATAAAAGCAATGCAGTAAAGAACCTGATGTATAAGACAATGCAATAAAATAGGCTCACACCATTTGGCAATAAGCAATGCAATAGAATTTCATTGCACCATTAGAGAAGAATGAAATAAAAACACTATAATATACTGTAAACAATTTTAAAAGGTTTTAAAAGTTGCGTATGATAATGGCTGTCAGCGTGCCTTTGAAAACATAAAGTTTATATTCTGCACATGTCTTTGTGTGGGAGATGTGAGAGAGGGAAGGATCTATAATGACAGATATTCTAAGTATGATGGATTTGGTTTGAAATCTTAATTATCTGCTCTAAAAAGTAATGCCTAGAATATAAGGCACCCACAGATACAAAAGTATGTGGGAGGTCAGATCAGATGCTATTTGAGCTCACAAGTTTATAGATGACTACATGGAAAATATTTGAGTGGTTCATGATCCTCAGCACAGACTGTTATTTGTTTTGTATTAAAGATTTCTTTGGGATCATGGAGCAGCCATTGTTCACATTCTAGGTACTACATTCTAGGATGCAAACATGTGTGTGCTAATAATGTGGTCTCACTCTCTACACTATAAATTATTTTAATTATATTTCTACCCTGCCCATTCTGGCTGGAAGAGTTCAACAAGCATTGGTGTCAGCGTAGTTCTCAAGAAGGAGAAAAGTAATTATGTTGTGATTATCAGATACACAAATTCTATCCTGTGTCCATTTCTCTGGACCTCTGTGCAGACAATTCTGATAAATGCAAGAATGAATTTTTTGCATTCTCAAATCCTATAAGCATGTTAGAAGGAAGACAAACCAGTTAGACAAACTGGAGAGGGAGCTTCATGAAGAAACTTAATATCTGTGTCTTGCAATCAAAATCTTGTTTTTCAAACATCAGAGTGAATCTGGCAACCAAGAACTCACTCGCTCATTTCCAATTTACCTCTCCAGATTTTCATGACTGAGGCAATAAGAGTCACACTTGTCTTTCCTCCCTCTGGTTCCCTTGCAATTTATTTACTCATGGAATATCTGTTCAGATGCAGCATTAGCATTTTTTTGCTGATGTCTTTTTTTCTTGTTTGGTCTGATGCACTGAGTGAGCTAGATGCAGGTCAACCGAGTTGCCTCAGGTCACAGTGTGCCAGAGCTTTTCAGACTTCAATTTCATTAGCTTCTATACATTACCTCTGGGTTCTGAGCCACACGTAATAAGCACATGCTTAATGGGAACCTAGCTATCCAATTTATTTTGTCAGAAAGCCAACAGTATAATTATTATCTTGATTACAACCCATGGTGCTCAGAAAATTCTTTCAGATATTTGACTGCGTATAGAGCTGTTTTTTAATGTGATCATAAAGGGAGAAATAAAATAGAAATGATCTAAATGCAGAATACAATTCTCAAGTTCATTAAGGATTGAATAAAATCTGAAAACAGGGAAAAGTATAGTCTTATTAAAAGTTATCTTCCTCTTTTAATTAACCAGCCCTTAGATTATTTATGTATCTCTGACAAGTTTCTCGAATGCAGACTATACATTGTTCAATAGTCCTATGACCAGGTCTCCCAACAGTTTCCTTAGAAAGCAGACACCTACATGGTACTTGTATTTTCATCCTGCTTTCAGTAATAGGAGATGTGGGGAGTGATTTCTGTTGAGGAAACAGCACATGAGAAAAGGGTGACCTCCGGTGTCATGGTATTATTTCAACCCCTTCCTGGCAGCTTCCTTTTAATGTTAAAGATACCATCAGTAGATTAGATCACGGATCTCCTGTGATGCATAGTTCAGCTATCAATCCTTTGATTTATTAACTATAATTGACTTATGTGGGAAATCTTATAACCTACACAATACTTTACATTTTATATTAGATCCTGGGCTGTTTCCATATGGACATGTTGCTCCACCTTGGCTTCCTTATGCTATAAAGGAATCATTGGGGACCATCCACATGACATTTGAATTATAGATAGCTTATTCCAGATTCTTTCTTGGAAAGAATTATGGTTTCTGCTGTAGTTTCTTCATATTTTCTTTTAGAAATATGTCATTTTCTTAATGTTCATAGTGGAAGGAAATAGATACAAGATGGAAACAGATTGAGGGGAGCATTTTCACATATGTTGAATAATATTTTATTCAACTTTCAGTGCACTTTGCAGCTGGACTCTTCTGTGTGAAATGGCAAAATCAATTAACAAACCCAAACCCTGACTCTCCAACCCAGTTCAGGATTCTTTTTCCTCCTAGTGAACCAGAACTAACCATAATTAAGTCTAAAGCTAATTGCCTAAAGTCTGAATCAGAAACTAATTGAATTTCATTATTAAACATGGATTATAAAATCTTTACAACAGTTATGACTGAAAGACTAAGAAAATGTATTATAGACGTAATCTATGGATTTTAGGATTCCTTCCAGGGAGATGATATTAGACACTTATTGAATATAACTGAATATTCAAAGAAAAAGGAGAAAAGATGATATTTATGTTTTTGGATGTAGAGAAAGCTTTTGACAATGTATCTTGGTTGTTTCTGATGGATGTAGCAATGTCTAATGTGCAAAGGAACTGAGAGGAAGACCCAGCAGGAAACAGGCAAACGGTCAGCTAGAGAGGGCTGTAAAGTTAGTGATCCCTCCATCATTTTATGTCCTTTCTTGTCCTTAGATTGATGCTTTCAGGTCTAATATTCTGCCTTTTCTGTGAAGTTAAAAAGCAGACTCTTTCCAGCTATCAAGATAGCAGCATGCTATCTCTCCCTCTTCCCTATTCTAAATGTACTTCCTAATAAATATTTACCTTTTGCCCTTTTAAACAGTATGTTAGCCATCTCTGTGCAGTAAACATCAACAGTTTTTAATGAAAGACTTACAAAATATGAATTGCAGAAAAGAATTTTTAAAGTGGTTTCAAAGTATTTATACAAAACAGCCAGCTAGAATTTTAATAAATGATCTTTAATGGAAAAAATGAAATAGCATAAGGAACATGATAAGGATGTCCAGTATCACTGATACTATTTATTCTGGCAATGGAAATATTAACTACAAAAAAATAGACAAGATGTAAGGATCTATGGAATAAAAAAGATAAAAAAGAATATACAATGAAAAGTTATGCTGATGATGTTGTTCTCAGTAATAAAACCAAATGCCTCTTTGAAATATATATTGGAACAAATAAATAGATTTGGAATGTATTCTGGATAGAAGTTGAATAAAACGAAGACAAAGATAATATGACTAGTGACAACTAAAACAGAAGAAGAGATAAAAAAATAACAGAATATCTTGTCACTAGAAAACTAATAAATATTTCAGAATATATGTAATAGAACAAAATGACAATCTCTTTAAAGATAATTATCAAAAAAATTGGACAAATACCAAGAAAGATCTGTGGAATAAATCTGGGAAAAGTTAAGAATTTCCTGGTTAGGAAGATTTTCTGCATTTCAAATGAATACATTACCAAAATTGATTTTTTAATTCTAAATGTTACCAATTTTTATAGCTGAAAAGGCTCTATTGTTATAGATGAAAAGAGTTTCCATTTAAATATCATAAGGACAGGTCTATTAAAGACTTTATATAATATTTTATAAGCCATTTAAAATAGTAGTCTTCCTATGTTTTTTGCACAGTACTGGACCTAAAACCAGGAATGTACCACCCAAGGGGACGGGGATAGGGGTCAAATGTGGAAAGAGCTTGCATATCGGGTCGCCAAAGATCAAGAAGGACTGAATGGATAACATCATCATTATGGAGGTACAAGCTTCAGTAGATGTTTATGATTTAGTGAATTATTTCTGTTTGTTTTTAAATTATTTCAAGATAATTTTTAAATCTGATAGGAGGATATTATTCTCCAACTTTTTTGGCATTAAAAAAAAACCATTGTCCATTTTTACATTTATCCCTTCAGGTTTCCTTTCTTCCTTGGCTGCATCATCCTTTTCTACTTTTTGCTCAATTTATTCTTGGAACTTTCTGATTATGCCACAGAAAATTTTATTTAAAAAGTCTCTTGAGCTGCTAAATCTGGTTTAATTGGTTTCAGGGTACAGCAAGTTATATTTGCATGCCCATTTATCAAACTCCTCTGTCCCCTTCCCTTTAAAATTGAGATGTGATTATGGTGAAAGTGTGATTATGGTAGCTTTTCTGTTTGTAACGTTATGGATAAAATGCTCCAGCCCAAGCAAGGTCATAACAAGATGAATGGAAAGTTGAACCCCACTCTGCAATCTCCTGCTCCTGTTTAGCCATTAGAGAAACAGGAACATTAACAATGGCAGCAGTGCAAGGTCCTAAGAAGAAATATAATTCAATTGTTCACTATGTTCCCTTTCTGCCCCTGCTTCAGCTTATCTGCTTATCAGGAAACAATGAAGAATATCAAGAAAGAATATAATTTTCCCTCTTGTGTATCAAAGGCAAGCAACAAATTCACAGCGTCAAGCTTCCAAATTTCTTGCTCCCAAAGTTTTCAGTTTCATAGCCTCATGAGGTTTCCGAAGCTATCAGCTGAAAAGATTGTATAGTCTTTGAGTTTTTTTACATTCTTTCCTATGGTACAAACAGATTCAATGAGCTGTTCTTACTGTTTACTATAGATGTGTCAACAATGAGGCAATGCCAGAAAGCCACCATTGAAATTGGACCACCATACGCTGAATTGAATGTTTCTGTCATTTATTCTTTTAGTATTTAGCATTCGCACATCACTTTAGAGTATTCAAACACCTTCAAGTACATTGTTTCAGTAGTGATGTACAGTCACATATTAACTAATCAAAACCTATACAGAATACCTTCATCCTTTAATATCATTGTTATAACTGATACACACTGAAAAACAAACAAAAAGTCAGTAATGTTCAGAAACGTTCTGATTTGTCCAGCAAATACTTTGCTGACAGCGACATTTTCCAATCAGCACAGCTAATCTTGCCAGTAGAAAACTGCATTGATAAGCTTATCTTTCCAAAGTGTTTCTCTTATCAATCACAGTGTTGGCTCACTAGCTAAGTATCATGGTTCCTATTTGCTTGTTATTCCACTCCATCTCAGCTGCTCCTGCTGGGAATAAGGGCAGACATAACACACAACAATTATAATAAAAAACAGACATTTAAATGGAAGGTGAACCAATTGTGACATTTTGCTCACATCCATGTATCTCAACACTTCATGTGGCTGCTCTGTAATGTAGATAAGAATCAGTAACATCTTATTGCAAATTAAGGCCGTTTGTGCATTGTGGTTTGTTCTGCAGCAAGGGTACATTAACTTCAGGTCAGATTCTCAATTGCACACATGTCTTCTCCACTCCTGAACTCATGCTTGTCAGGCTGGAGTCTGGCATCCGCTGGAGGAGCATGGGGAGGGAAGCTCCACAGAGCCCTCCGGGGGAGGGCGGTATATAAATTAAATATTTATTCTAAATATCTATTCTATCCAAGTTACTTCTGTTTTCCCCAGGAAGAGACAGCTAATGTCTTTATCTCATTCTTCTGACATTGGGTTCATCTTACATTCTTGCTCTTCACACATTCTGTTGCTTGGGATGGTATTATGGTCTAAAGAGGGGGGAGATGAGAAACGGGGATTGATATACTATTCTGGCAGAACCAGCTTTTTCACTCTTACCCATATATCTACCAATAAACACTTCTTAACCATCAAGTTACAGAGTTTGATTTGGATCGCTGATTCAGGGTTTTATGCTCCACAAATGAGAGAATCCCCATGATTTCCAAAATTGGGCAAGTGCGACTTTCTCCCCTGCCTTCTCAGGGAAATTGAAGCAGAGGGCTACATGACCCACTCTTTAGGTTTTCTCATTTATTCCCACCTTCCCTCACCCTAGGGATCTACAGGATTGGGATATACAGGAAGGGATTCTTTCAATTTTTAATGTATAAAGATCTATTAATGCAGCAGAGGACTGTGCTAGTGAAGCAACACAGAAGTCATTTAAAAAAAGCAACAGGAACAGAATAAGGAAGTGGCAGGTGGGCAGTAGTTTCATCAGTTCCACCATTACAGTAAGAGTGATCTGAAGGGATTTTTTAAAAAACATTAGCAGTGAAGATCTATCAATCCATCTTCTCTAGTGGATCCAGGGAGGGCAGAGGGACCATAAGACCCAGCCACCAATTTAAGACATCACATGGAGGTTGCGATTAGGCCAGTCCCTCTCCCCATTGGCCAAGTCACAAAATCCCCTTTTTGTAGGTACCTTTAAAATTCTAAAAGTTTCTGGGTTATGGCAGCAGCTGATTGTTGCTTCCCTGCCCCCTTCAACCCACAGGAGAGGTGGCGAGCTGAGCAAAACAACGTGAGCCAGTGGGTGAGTTTGGGCACTGGGCAATCCCTGGCTGGCCACTTGGCCAGGCCCTCCCTGGCCAGGCAGTGGGCTGCTCTGTTGGCATTGGACTTCCCCGTGGTTGCGTCTTTGCTTGGCTTGCCTACACTTTTTTTTCTTTCCACCAGGACAGGGCAGAAGGAAGAAGCAGGAAAAAGAGAAGAAGAGCAGGCAAGAAGTCCAATGCTGAAAGAGCAGCCCGCTGCCCTGCTTGGGATGGCCCAGCTGAGTGGCCAGGGATTGCTCAGCACCCAAATGTGCCTGCCTGCTCACTTATTGCTTTACTTGGATTGTTATCTGTCCTGTGGGCTGGAGGGGGAAAAGAAGCAGCTGGCTGCCATTACAACCCAGTCACTCCTTGAATTTTAAATGGACCTACGAAAAGGGCTTTTTGGCAGGAGTGGTGAAATGGTGGTGGGGAGTTTGGGCATAGAGCAGATGGAGGGGCATGGTGCCCAAGGCAGCTAGAGGGGGTACAGTTTGAGAGCTTGCCCCATGCCCCATAGATGCGAACCAGTCTACCTTCAATCCAGCAAAATACTGCTTGACAGGAAACAAAGAAACAGAAGGTAAGCAACAGAAATATCTTTAGAAAGCTTTTTTTTTGCTTATTCAGGTCCTGGATGCCATAACAAAAGTTAAGTTTTGATTCTTGAGCAGAGTGACACCCCTCAAAATGCACTGAAGTCAACTAGCTCAGAAGTGTGTACTTCTGCCTGGAATTGCCCTGTAAGTTGTCTTTTTCATGAAATGAAATTTCCTTCAGTACAAATGTTTCAACATCAACTGATTTGCTGATTGGGCTTCTAACTTATCAGCTAGCACTTTGCCATTAGTAATTCCTAGGATGCAGAAAGAACAAAGAGAACATCATTTAGGTCACTGAGCACACTTTCTCTGATTCACATGAGAGTAGGGAGTTTAACTAACTGGCTGTTGTATTTAATCAGGAAACATTAGCCTATAGAATCTGCCGCACCATTCATCTCTTTTGTCAGTGCGAAGTGATTCCCCAGGGTAAGGTTGATATTCATCTCAGAACCAACGGAGAGCAGCTGAGCAGTAATCCTCTGTTTAGTTTTACTTGATAATAAAGACAAGCAGTACAGATCGCTTTCATCTCTGTTCCTCTGATTTGCTAATTAGCCAAAGCTACAATGTGTCTGATCACCTGTTGTCAGTCTTGTAAGGTCTACTTCTTTTGAGGCATCCTTTTTGATAATTTGGCAAGAAGGGAGTGAATGTGTTTTGTGCTGGAGCCAGGGTTATGCGTTTTCATAGGCTGCCTCTACTGGGATATATTCAACAGATAACAGCCCAACCTTTCTATTAATTTATTAAATAGTCTCAAAGGAATATTGAATAGGTGTATAATTAGTGATGGGTGAACTCTTGGCTTAACTTAGATAAAAACTGGCTGAGTATTTATGGATGTTCTCATAAAATGTTTGGAAATGTTTCCCCATAGCTCTTTCCCAGCTTGTAATTGTGGCCCACATATACTGATAGTGTTGTCTGCATGTGCTTTATCAAATTACTCATGGGAACGATAGTATGGTTTCTTCTGCCCTGCACCTATTGCTGCTTTGAAATGCAACTTCTTCCCCTAAACAAACATAATCTGAAACAAGAGAAAGTTTTACAGTGCATTTGAAAATAGGCTTTACTAGACAGAAGGGTATGATTCTGCTTATTAGATGGCGCTGTCAGATATGGAAAAGGAGCAGCAGCACACAGATTTCTGCCACCTAAAAAATAAATCAAAAGAAGGGACTCAGATGGAAAAGACAAAAAGTTATTTGGTAGTCTGTTTGTGTAGTTCACAGCACTCAAAAAAAAGTTAACATTAAAGAACTTCAGCTAATATGTCTACAAAGCAAGTTGTTTTGTAGTTTATCTTCACAATGAATGAAAACTTCATTGTGAACACACTGCTAAAATTAAAAAATTTCCATGCACCTGATTTTGGAAGTATGTTCTGCAGAATGGTGAACATATATTAGTGGTGGCGAACCTATGGCACGTGTGCCAGAGGTGGCACTCAGAGCCCTCTCTGTGGGCACGTGCGCACAGAGTTTGTCAAGTGCGGGAAGCGGAAAATCGCCCCCTCACACACATCTAGGCTGGCCTTGCTTCTGAGTAAACCCTCCCAGGGTTGTGATTCACCCATTCAAAGCGTTGCATGGTTGCTTCACCAAGCTTACTCCCGAGTAACGTGCGCCTCGGAGCAAACCATTTTTTCTAAACTAAAACCTCAGTATTCAGGTTAAATTGCCATGTTGGCACTTTGCAATAAATAAGTGGGTTTTGGGTTTCAATTTGGGCACTCTGTCTCGAAAAGGTTCGCCATCACTGACATATATGGTCAGAATCTTGTTATCACTGCTTCTGAAAAAGAATTTCTAGTGAACATGAAGCTCAGTTTGTAATATAACTAACCATTATGAGCTATGCAAATTCCTGTAGCAAACCAGGTAATTACAAACATTGGCACCCTCAGTGTATATAATATGTATAAGGAAATGTCAAGTCATGACATCCTGTTCAGAGTTGACCCATCCAGGCATGAGTAGGTAATGTCTGTGCATTGACACAAAAACCTATATATGGTATGGCATTTATATTTCTCAGAATTCTAATTTCATTGATTCTGGAAGAGTCTGTTTGGGGAGAGGTTGTAAATGGGTACCATATGGTTTTTCTACATAATGGGTCAAACATAATACTTCAATGAAGCATTCACCTTAACTTTTTATTGTTGGATGTGAAACAATGTTTAAGACGATGATACTCAGTGGCTTGGCAGCCATATGTAGATCTTTGACATGCCACATGTGGCTTTTTTGAGCACTGTTCCTTAATGTGGCACTTGCCCTATGTTTCAGGAAAGTGGTCAAACTCTTGCTTAGTGGGGCTTGTGATTGGCAGCTCATTCCTTGAGATGCAAGTCTCATCCGAGGGATGGTAATTGCAAATGTGGCTCTCTATGGGTCACAGGCTGAGCCCCATTGGTCTAAGTATACTAAATTAACACAGGTACTAAATTAATATGGATATATACATTACCTTTTACTCATGGTGAATTCCGTTTCCATTTTCTCCCTATATTGATATTTGAATTGGCATTTTCCTGGACTTGGGCTTGCCCACTTTGTTAAAAGTTACTTTGGAGGATACTATGACATAAATAGCCAGTGTAGTATAGTGGCTAAGAATGGCAGACTACTATAGAAGATTAAGGTTCGAATCCACACTTGTGCATGGGAACTCACTAGATGGCCTTGGGCCAGTCACACGCTCTCAGCCCAAATACCTCACAGGGTTTGTTGTGAGGATAATATGGAGAGGAAGAGAACAATGTCAGCTGCTTTAGGTCCTCATTGGGGAGGAAGGGTGGGGTATAAATGAATTAAATACATACATAAATTATTTTTTTTTGTTATTGCACTCTCTGCCCTCTATTGGTTTCACTTTTACAAGGCAGGCAGGTTTTTTTTTTTTGGCATTCTCATTTTGCTTTCTTCTAAGTTCCTACTTCTTTTTGGGGACAGTTTCAGTTTAGCACATGTTTTGCTCCCTGTAGTGGTTCATTTGACCACTTTAAATCCAGCATAAACTAACACTTTAAATCAAACACAAAATCCACAGTTTAAATCAGCAGAGAGAGGCACTGGATTTAAAAGATGCTTGACATTTAATCAAACACTAGAGGAAGCAAAACATGGGCAGAACTGAACCCCCAGGTACCCCAGAGACTGTGGAAAAGCCCAGTGTTTTCCTAATAAATACATAGAGAGAGCACAGTGTTTTTTAGCGGGGTGGGGTGTGGGGCAGACTCTGGGCTTTCTTGATTGAATGAAAGCTGTAGCCAGTAGAATTACAAATATGCATGAAGTATTCCAGACCTGAAGGGTATGGGGGTGGGAATTTACTTCCCAATGCCTGCTCCCAGAGGTGTAGCTATAAGGGGGAAGGGGGTGCATCATGCACCAGGCATGTGCTGGTGGGGGTGGAAAATTGCCCCGACCCCTTCTTCCCCACCCACTGCTCCCTTCACTTACCTTAGTTTAAAAGCAGCCTGATGGGAACTACCTTATTTTAAAAGCAGCCTTTAAAAGCAGCCTGGTGGGAACGACACTTCCTGGGAGGTGTTGTGAGCCCCACTCCCTGCAGAGTTGGTCCTTGCAAGGTCTCCTGGGAAGTGTAGTTCCCACCAGGCTGCTTTTAAACTAAGGTAGTTCCCACCAGGCTGCTTTTAAACTAAGGTAAGGGGGCAGGGGCATGGGGGGAGCAGGGGGAGGGGGGGCAGGGGCATGGGCATGGGGGGAGCAGGGGGAGGGGGGCAGGGGCATGGGCATGGGGGGAGCAGGGGGAGGGGTCAGGCACCATTTTGCCTTGGGTGCCATTCCCCCCAATGGCTCTGCCTGTGTCAAATTTTCATTTGCTGTCTAAACTTTCTTGTTTTCCTGCTGCTACCCCCGCCCAACTAAATCTATCTCAAGGTCCTCCTGCTGCCACCTACTTGCTCAGATGCCCTACTTTCCTTGCCCTACAAGGAAACTACTGATTTGAAATACTGTGGATTTGTCCACGACATAATTTCCCCCAAAATCATTTCCTCTTTAGTGAGATTTAAGAAACCTGTATTAAGAGGGGAATAAAGCAGTAGGAGTTTTACAACAGAAGTGCACAAATGGATTTTTGCTTGTAGGAATGGGATGAAGTTAATGACCAATGTCAGAAGTTTTTTTCTTTTTAGAACTGTAGCGCATCAGCTACTGAATTCTACTGAATTTTTTTTACCATGTCCAAAAGTCTTTTTAAAAATACAGAGACTTTTCATGGAGAAACTGATATTGATATGAGTTGTTTTCATGTAATAAATACAGAAGCAGTGGAACCTAAATGAGTCACATAACTCTGGGGGAAAAACCCCAATAATATAAACTAGTTTGCTAAACATCTGTAAAGATTAAATAGAAATCTCAGTTGATACAGTTCCTAAAAGTCTTTTCCTGGCTCCTGTCCTCTTCTCAAGATCATTTTTAATTTTAAAAGCCACACAAAATATTCACCTGTAACTTTGAATTCCTGCTGCAACAGGAAGCATCTATGATGCACTACTTCATTCCTTTGTGTTTTTTCCTTCCCATCTTACTGGTTGCCATCAGAATTGGAGCCCAAAGTGGGTCTTGAATAGTGATGTAAGGAGCATGCCACTACTCATATCTTGAAAAAGGAAGAAGAGTTTAGATTTATACCCCACTTATCTCAATTGTAAGGAATCTCAAAGCAACTCTGTCCCTAGTGTGGGAACAAAAGAAAAGCAAAAGCTAACTGATACACAGCACAGGACATAATTTCTAAGCAGGCACCCTTACAACAAACAAGTACACACCTGTCTTCTTAAAAGTATGTGTGGTCCAGAACTATGGTAGTGTTAATTATAACGGTTTGTAGGGGAAAATGTCAAAGCTCAAGATGTTCTGTTTTAAGGGCCCAAGGGCCAAACATCTGTCATGGTTATGATAAGGAAAAATGAAACAGCATCTGAACAGAAAGTTCACAATATAAAAGGATGAAACTTGTTTTGGATCATTTTGTTTTGGCTCCTTGTTTTTCAAGGTATTACTGGCTTCATTTTTCCCAGTAATCACCTCTCTATGGATGTTCATGAACTCACCTAATAGCCTTATAGTTCATTAAACACAGCCAGATTTCCAATGTCCTTTTGCTCTGGAAATAGTAAATGTTTTCCTTGAAATCTTTATTTGAGGAGGTACAGCATGTTCATCCTTGATACTTAGGCAAGGACCCTTTTGCAAAGTGATTAATTGTCACCAGCCCTTAAATCCAAGTCCAATTTTTCAAAGGACATAATTGGATGCAAATTGGCCAGTGTTAATCATTAGATATCACTAATTAAAAACAGAAGCTGTAGGTAATGGTATGATTATTGGAAGAAATAAATGAAGCAAATCAGGTAATACTTTTCTTCAGGGACTTGTGACTTGAGCCTGAGCCTCATTAAATTGTAACATGTGAAGGTGCCCTGCTGATACCGACAGCAGGAGAGATGTGTTTGAAAGCAACTTAAATGTAACACTGAGGTCAGTGTCTCAGAAAAAGAGGGAAAACATTCCTAAGGCTCAAGGACTCAGCAATTTAACAAATTAGTAACTTTAGAAATAAAAATGTAATTAGCTAGAAACCAGTCTCACATAACAAAATAAAGGTCTAAAGGGGCAGCAGAGGCAAGATTTCTTTTCTGGCTGTATTTTCAAAAACCAAACACAATGTGCTAAAAATTTCAAAAGCTTTTAAAAAAAGCTATTTATGTCTTATGTGCATATGCTTATATCAATTTACTGTGCTCAAAGGGTTGAAATTTTTACTTTGACCATTTTGTATGATAATACATAGACATTTCATAAAATTGAGACTTTAGAGA
The DNA here is from genome assembly GCF_021028975.2 of Sphaerodactylus townsendi. Taxonomy (NCBI): domain Eukaryota; kingdom Metazoa; phylum Chordata; class Lepidosauria; order Squamata; family Sphaerodactylidae; genus Sphaerodactylus; species Sphaerodactylus townsendi. The sequence goes on along the minus strand of NC_059434.1, from coordinate 38,231,310 downwards.
GTAATTGAGTCGTATTAGGTTTGATTTATCAAAGCGTAAGTACAATCAAGGCAAAGTAATGTGTCAAAGTTCGCTTATCTTGCCATCCCAAGCAGGCTTTCACCCTTGTAAATCCATTAAAAGCAATGGACTTAAAATGTGCCAACTCCACATAGGATTGCATTGTTTATTTCAGTGAGAGATAATGTGCCTTGGCCAAATCCTACCCTAACTCCATGGGAGTGTTAATTTATTGACTTTTCCCATTCTAGTTACAACCTGGATTAATATAAACTAGTGTTGAAAGAAATCTGGTTCTATATATGAAAGTTTTCAACTGATTTTTTCTCTTTGGGTTCAATCTTAATTTCATGACTAAGAACTATACAAAAAATCTTTCTTATAAACACATTGAAAAAGTAAGGTTGGATAGAAATGTGCTTCATTGCAAACTGGAGGAAATTTTTCCATCAGCCGAGTTCATATTTGCATAAAGAAAGAGCAACAGATAAACTAAACTATTAAATTTGGGTTCACAGAATTGCAAGAATATATTATTCAAAAATTATTAGGGACATCATCTATAATCATGGAATCATTGACATTTGTTCAAAATGGACACACCTATATCTATTCAGACACATCCAAACTGCTTGATGAGCAGTTGTGACTGGTAGGCAAGATGTGTGTGCGCAAAACCAGTGGGTGTTTGACCTTGCCTAATAGTTCAGTTGGTTCAGCCACTGAAATGTATGTTTTCTATTCATGTTACAGAGTTTGACCATCTGTTTATGGTTTTTGGTATTCTTTATATAGTGTACTTCACTGATATCTAGATCACTATCAGTAGCTGGTATCATAGAGCACTAGCCAAGGCCCAGGATCCAGCAGGTATCCCTGTACCACTTCCAAAGTTCTACAGATGGGGTCCAGAGGGAATGGGACAGCAGCACTCAGGAAAGGGAGCTTTCTGACTGATCCCTGGTACTACAAACTGAGCCATTTCTAAACATGTGGGCACCAAAACAAATGTGATTGGCTCAAGGTGGTCACAGTTCTTAGAGCTGCAACCTGTATCCCCCAGCTTCATGTGAGTTTCACAATTATTGACTATTATTTAAAGCTATCAGGAACTGCAATATGGAATTAATATTATAAAGTGGCGAGAGGATGTGGACCCCATCTTTAGAGCTTAACTGAAATAAAATAATGTGAATTATTTATCAGCGCCAGATTTCTGTTAAGGAAACCCATGGAGAGCCTTGTGTACCAGCTGCCTTTCTTTCCACTGCACATGGCTTGATCATGACAGAAATGTGGGGATCTCATTCATTAACCAGCAATTCCATAACTCAGTGCATCTTATCAGTTGTTTCCAAACTAATTTGCCAGATGCTTGCTGAATGGAGCATGACTTCTCTGGATGAAGGCCTAAAGGAGCAGGTGCTTACTGAAAAGCAGCCATTTGTGATTGCTGAGTTCAGCAGGGGATGCCATGGGCCACCTCAGTGCCTGGGTTGAACAATTTCAAATCTGTGCTTCCTGGATCTTGCAATACAGTGAGTCCTCCCTCTGATATTTGCTTACACTTGCTTTCTTTCCATTTCTTTGCTTGCTCTTGTTTTCTTTTTCTCTCTCTTCTATGAGCTTTCCCACCCTCCTCTTCTTTCATCTTCATGCTTTCCTAGCATCCTGACCACTGTACATTAAAAAGGTGAAAAAGGAGAAAGGTCAACACTAATGTCCAGAATGGGCAAGCAAGCAGAATAAGAGTCAGGAAATGTGACTCCTATTTACTGCATAAGTCAGCTATCATGCTGATTAAGTTGGTTTTTGCTTTCTATTGTTCTTTCATCTGGCTGCCTGTCTCCTGCTTGCTTCATCTGTAAATGATTTTAGTGCATCTCTGTTGAGCAACTGGCATCGCAACCGGTAGTTTTTATTTGGGGGCTGGCATGTGGAAAAAAGAGCTGCTGTCCAGGACAAACTTGAAGGTGGTCCAAGATCAAGGAGTGAGGAATCATTTGAATGGATACCTTTCTTCATTCTGTCTCTGTGCCAGATTGAACTGCAAGCTGTGTCTAAATGACTCTGCTCTTTAATGGTGACACAGATGAGCTGTTGTGCCCTAAAAAAGAAAAGAAAGAAAAAGAAAAGAAAAAAATGTGGATTAAAGCCATGGTCTATGATCACAGTTTCTTGAATGGTAGATATACTCTGTTCTCTTGGGATTGATTTTAATTTTAATTTAAACTATGCTGATAGTCTGCTTTTCTCATAGAGACTCAAGGAGGATTACACATTGTAAGTCAATGTAGTCGATGGGACGAGGCTTCTAAAAACAATGAACTAGGACTTGGATTACAGAAATCTGAAACAAGCATAGATTCAGAATACAGATACAATGCAGGAAAAAAATATTACACTTGCCCATATGGATTATTTGGGAATTGTTTTGAGTTTCTGAATGCATCCACAATATACAGGTGGTGTGAATTTGTCTTCAGAAAATTGTGATGAGGAGGCAGACCAACTGAAAACAGTGGGAATGAACTGCTTCATAGATGTAGTGCATAGCAGTGCCCTTTCACAGGTAAGTTTACAGCAGCATAAATAATAATGGCTGGCTCTGTTGACCATACATGCCACTTTGGTTTTTTTATTTGTTTGCTTTTGCTGGTGAGTGCTAAACTGGAATAGCCCATCAGGTCCTCTGATGAGTAGATTCTGTCATGGCAATGGGGTCATGACTCAAGTGTTAGAACTTGAGGCTGAGGTTCTGGAGCCAAGGACCAGTACTTCCTTCTGGACCTTCTTTGTAGAATGATGCTCCATGAGGTCCTAGTGTTGGTGAATGAAGAGAAGGCTGGCTGGAGATTGAATGTGAGTGTAGTGGCTGGGTTTGAGGAGGGGTATTTGGCCTTGGTGACTGGGGAGGGAGGAGGGTTACAGAGAGCTTGGGAGGATGCTGCTTGGTGTTTATGGGATGGTTGAATGTGGGAGAGGGTTTTGGCCTGTACAAGGAAGGCCCAGCTCCCTTGAGCCCCACCTGTCCTACTCACTGTCTGCCTCTACTTGCTGCTGGCAAGTTTGTGACACTGACAGGGGAGAGATGAGGGGCCAAGCTGCAACTGCTCTTGTGGAATCTGTCCCCTTACAGTCTGACATTGATGAATGAGAGCCTTGTTGGAGTCGCTAGAAACCCAAAGTAATGCCTGATGGGAGCAAGGCCCACAGGTGTCTTGCCTAAAATGGCAGTGAGTTCCAGTGGCTGTATGAAAGTCCCCTGGGGTAGTGGGTCGCAGCAAAAAACCCCAAAGCCCTTGGATCTGGCTCACCCAATTCAGCTCATTGTAGGCAGGAAATATATATTGCACATATGTGGTGCAGCTTCCAAGGCTACACACAAGGATGAGGGTGGAGGCAGCCAAGAGCTCATCTATGGCCCATTTTCATCCTTAAGTGAGTAGTGCCACAGGATTCCGTCTTGGGCCAAGTTCTATTCAATGTTTTTATCAATGACTTGAATAATGAAATAGAAGTCATGTTAATCAAATTTGCAGATTATACCAAATTAGGAGGGGTAGCTAATACCCTGGAGGACAGGGGCAGGATTCAAAATGATCTTGATGGATTAGAGATCTGGGCCAAAACTAACAAAATGAATTTCACAGAGATATATTTCACAGAGATATGATTCTACACTGAGGCCTGTTTTGCACAGGCCAGTGAAGCGGCTGCACACTGGCATACATGATGCCGGTTGAGCCCCAGGACTCTTTGCATGCTCCCCATGCAGGTGGCCCTGGAGCCTCCTTGGCCCACGGAGGCACCTCCACATGAAGGTGTCTCCTGTTTTTTAAAAAACCTACCTTCTCTTCCTGCAGAGCTCCGCAAGGATGACAGGCCATGGTGATGTCCCAGGGTTGCAGCCATGGTGACGTCCCAGGGTTGGAGGGCAGCGTGGACATGACTCCTCATCCCTGCAGAGGTGCACATGGAGAAAAGGTAAGTTTTTAAAAAACTGGATGCGCCTAAAAGCGATGCCTCTGATCCAGTGCCATTTGCACAGAACCAGGTGTAAAATGTGTTTTTTAAAAACCTCGCTCATTGGGTGAGTTTCAAAAACAGCATTTCCCACCCTAGGAACTATGTTTTTACTGTGCCTGGGGTGCTGTTTTTGGCCTCTGGGAAGTGGGCCTTAGGCAGAAATTCCACTTAAACATTCAGAAAAACTTTCTGACTGTCAGGGCTGTTCGACAATGGAATTCACTCCCTCGAAGAGTGGTGGAGTCTCCTTCTTTGGAGATTTTCAAACAGAGGCTGGATGAACATATGTCAGGAGTGCTTTGATTGTGTGTTCCTGCATGGCAGTGGGTTGAATTTGATGGCCCTTATGGGCTCTTCCAATTCTATGATTCTATTCTATGATTCCATATTTATTTATGCTGACTTCTGTATGCTTCTGACCTGTAATAGACAGTAGCCTCTTCTGTAAACAGAAGAAAAATGTGTAAAAAAGGAATTTTTGCCATATACCTTCAACATTTCTTTCATTTTTGCAGCATAAGTTTGACTAAACATGCATAAGTTTGAATAAACATACTGATCAAATGACACATTTTAAATCAGCATCTAAATACAGTAGAAAAAGCAGAAAATCCAAATGAATTATTAACTGTGTCTGCAGTCTTAAACACATCTACTTTACGAGGAATAGGGGCTTGCTTCTGGGTTCGAGTACTTGAAATCTGGTTGTTAGTCTATGGACCATTCTGTAAGCGCTCAGTAAACTTGATCTGGACTAAAGTGAGTGATTACAGATGACTAGGCAGAAATTACATTAAATGCCAAGGTTTGGTTCTTTTAATACAATTTCTTGAGGATCGTATTATGCATTGTGAAGGCCTTTCTCATTTTGTCTTGGTTTTCATTTTGCCTTGGTTTTCAAATGCAAATATTGGTAGATTGCTTGGCTCTAGCCAAAGTAATTAAAATGAAGCTTCTTTGCCCCCTGCTTTATGTACTTTTTCTTTTTCTTTTTGTCTTGCAGCAAATCTAATCTACTGCAGCAGGCTTTTAGCTGGGTATCTGTTTATCTGCTGTGCCGGCTGTTCACTCTTCAAAAATCTAGAAAGTGTTGAGGCTATAGAACTGCTAGGGGATGTCATTGCTTATTAAATGACTCAAATTTTTCCTAACCATTTCTGTGTAACTGATTTTTACAATGTCAATGAGCATTGTCCAAAGTTTGCATTGACGTCTGTTTTAGCAACATTTAAGAACTAAAGAAATACATGATTTGGTCTTCTGATTCCAATCAATTTCTGTTATACATCTTGTAATTTAAATGCATTAAAAGGTTGTATGCATAATTTCCTTTTCTGTTTCTAGATCACATTCAAATATCAGCCAAATTAAGTTAGTACTTCTCTGTTTAATTCCAGATGTATTCCAGCATGGCCTATTTTCCATACAAATTGAATATTGTATAGTGTGCATTATCCATGACTGAGAAATGCATAAAAGAATGTCAAAGGTTTCCATTATGAATCAAATAGCTACTGGATAAGATAAATATTCCAGAGAGATGAGAGTGGATTTTTTAAAATCTAATGGGACTCATGCAATTAAATTATAAGTTGATAAAATGACTGCTTCAACCACTTCTGTTCCTCATATATATCATTTGTTTTGCTTCAGTTTATTACAAGTTGGGGCAAAAAGATTAATAAGGGTGTTTCATAAGGAGAATATTATGTGCCAGATTTTAGTTTGAAGTATCTATTGCATAAAGAGTAGAGAGGACAGGGAATAAAATCAATGTAAATTTCCTCTATATTTACTATCACAACTAATTGTGTTTTAGAAGTTGGAACAAGCAAGACAGACTTTTGGCAAAACATGTTTGAAGGAACCATATCTTACTAAGAAATATACACCATATCTTACACCTGCCTACATGACCATCAAGGTTATCACTGGCCCACAGACCCTACAGGGTCATCAATGTCCTAGCTAGCCCAACTGATCATTTTATGCAATCTATATAATCTCTAATGTGCTACAAATGAACAACTGGAATTCTAATGCTATGTATGCTTTTGATAAAGTGTTTCCCTTCCTCATGGAGTTACCAGTGAGTATTAGCTGAGATTTGATTCAGACATTCATTTACACACCAAAGCTACATTTCTCTACCCATGATGTCTGGAACTAATATTAACACTACAGAAGACTGGTATATATCATCAACATAACTTTTCATTTTGAACCCTTGTCCCTCCACTTTCAATCCTTTAATTCTAGGGGCTTGTCTGATCTTAGTGGCCATCATATCTAGTACTAAAATAAATAGCAATAATGAACAACCTTGACATGTTCCTTTTTCAATCAGAAATCCATTGGTCAACACGCCATTTATTAAAATATTTGCATTCTGTTTTATATGAATACTCTGTATCCAGTTCATAAATCCTGAACCACAATTTGAATTCCCAAGCTTCTTCAAAAAAAAGACCAACCCTTATTACCATATGCTTCTCAATGTCTATGAACATAAATGCTGCTTTCTTCTTTTTTCACAAACTTTGTTGCATTAATCACAAAGCATGCATTGTTGTTCATAGATCGCGTTGGTTCAAAGACAGTCTGATCTTTATGAATTAGTTTTGTTATTCTCTCTGACATTATTTAGATAAAAAGTTTATGATCTGTATTCAATAATGAGATAGATCTATAAGACTGTGGTAATGTTGGATCATTGCTTCCTTTTATATCAGTGTTACTACAACAGATCCCCACACCTTTCTCAAATTACCAAATCACTCTCTGACCCGGCTTGTCAGATTTCCCTGCCATTTTCATATCAGGGACTGAGCTGTTTCTAGTTTGAGTAGCATACAGTAATAAAATCACTTTCCCTCAACCCTGTTATACTCCTAGAAGGTGAAGAATACCCAGTATTTTAGAACCTTTCTAGGCAAACTCCTTTATATAGGCACAAATAATAGCAATACTGAGGCAGAGGGAACTTAAACAGAATACAAGATTTATTAACAGAAAAAAGATGGGAATGGGAGGTAACTTGGAAAAAGGTAAATAAGGCAGGAGAAATAAATCTATACAAAAGAGCTTTGGCAGATGTTTTCAGGCACAGGCTTAAATAAGTTTCAGATAGCTTAGATGTTAATTTCAGATGTTTCTTAAACTTAGACTTCAGATGGTACTCTGGCTAATGAATATCCACACTGGGTTCTATCAGGCTTGGTACATTTATTTCAGTACCCTCACTAAGCCCTCCCAGGTATAAAACTCTAAAATAAACATAAAACTCTCTCTTGAGGAAAATAAAGACAAAGCCCCAATACTACAGACCAACTGGACTTTGGGATTCTTCTTCCCACATTCTGGTAGATATTTCTTGAGTTGTTATGTTTTGTCACAGCAAAGAGAAAGCTCTTTACTTCAGAAACTTCACACTCCAAAAGCCTTTCAGATTGCTCTTCACAAGAAAATATTATCCTCCCTCTCAGGCGGTTTCTGCATGGGCTGAAAGCAACAGCTTCAGCCCGGTAAAACACCGTTTTGATGGGGACCCTTCACACAGGCGCTGCTGCCAATTCGATGCAGCAGTGCTCTGTGCCTGCCAAAACAGTGTATTCAAAACTCACTTGGGGAGCGAGTTTTCCTGCAAATGCCGGTTTCCATCCACTGCCATGCAAACGGCAGTGGGTGGAAGCTGGCGTTTTCCCCTCCCCTCCCCTCCCCGGCCCCAAACACCTTGTTACCTTCTGCTGGCAGCCACGTCACTAAATCGTTGCTATGCCCCCTGGTCTCCGGTGCTTTAGCCGTCACTGTGGCCATGGGGGCATGTCCCCTTCCCTCCTCAGAGCAACGATAGAGGGACGAGGCTGCCAGCAGAAGGTAAGGAGGCATTTGGTGCTGGGGAGGGAAATACATGGCTGTGCGGAGCTTGCTCCAACAGCTGCGCATCCCATAGGGCTGTTTGTGCGAACGACCCCAGAACCTGCATCAGCATGATTAATGCTGATGCAGGCTCTATCCCTTGGCTATGCGGAAACCGCCTCAGTATCATCAGATCTTTTTCCCAATCAAAGTGCAGAGTTGCCTCAGGTGGCTTACCTGTTCCTAGGTCTCAATGCCTCATTCTGAGTGTAAACAATAATGGCTCCTGACAGATCTGCACTTCAAAATTAACTTTTCCTCTGAAGTCTGTCACAGTTACATAAGCTTCTTGCCATAGTGAAGGCATTATTTTCATTTATAACTTTCTGCAGTGGTAACATTTTTCCCCCCCCCCCCCCCCAGACATTGCTGTAAGTTTATCTGGGCCCAGCACTTTTTCTTTTTTCAGGTTTTTTAAATAGCTGGAGATATTTCTTGAATCATAATGGTTTGATTCAAAATATCCCCATATTTAGATGTAAACTTCTCAGTCTGTATTCCATATATATATGGAATATATATTCCATATATTCCATATATATATGGAATATATATATATATATATTCCATCTTCTGCTATGAAATCCTTTTTATACAATCCTGTAATGAAGAGAACAAACTACATGCGTAATTGGATCTCCTTTCTTGTCTCTTGTTATCATTCTTTTTTTTCCAGTTTTTTTCCTTAAATAATGAGCCAGATATCTTCCAAGTTTATTCACATGTTTCTTTTGGCACTGGTATTGAGAGGTTTACTGCCTTTGTATGTGTTCCCTTTAGTCATCAGAGCTAGTAGCCACTGATGGACCTGTCTTCCATGATCTAATCCCCTTTCAAAGTCATCTGTATTAATGGCCATCAATGGCCATCACTACATCCACTGAATTCCAGAAATAATTACTTCTGAGTTGAAGAAGTACTTCCTTTTGCCCATTCTGAATTGATTGCCCATCTGTTTTATTGAGTGTACTCCCGAGTTCCAATATTATGTGAGAGGTAGGAAAAAAGGAAAATGTTCTCTGCATCAATTTTCTCCTTGCCATGCACAATTTTGGCAGTTTTATTTCAATCCCTTTCCCAGTAATCCACAGCATGGAGTTTGGTTTGTTCTACTGTTGTTGTAAGTTGTCTTAGCATTTTCATTGAGCTGTTCACTACAGTTCCAATCTCTTTCCTCTCTGTCTCTACTACTTTGAATCCCAACAATCTTTGGTTAAATTTGGGACTTTTTACACTTACTTATATTGAACTTTGCCATATTATCATTCACTCAACCAATTTACAGAGCTCCTCCTGGAGCACTTCAGAAGAAGAGAAGAATAATAATTTTAATTTATTCAAACCCTCCCTTTAACGAGTCTCAAAGTGGCATACAAAGTCCTTCCCTTCCTCTCCCTACAACGGAAACCTTTTAAAGGGGGGGGGGGGTTGAGGGAGTTCTGAAGAACTATGATTGGCCCAAGGACACCCAGAAGGCTTCATGTGTTGGAGTGGAGAAACAAATCCAGTTCTCTAGATTAGAGTCCACCTACACTTAACCACTATACCATGCTGGCTCTCTTCAGACTCAGATTAAGGTTTTAGGGTTGTCTGCTACAGAACGGATGAAACACTGGTCAATTCCGCACAACACAAATAAAATTTTTAAGGCTGAAATGCAAGATGTTTCCTGATGGAATTCTGGACATTTTGAAAATGTTGTATTTTTTTAAAAAATTTCCCCTTACAACTTTTTATTTCAAAAACACATTCTAGCATTTTTTCTTGTATACTGAAGTATGCCTTTCTTGTATGCTGAAGCACCTAATTGGAAGAACCTCTTCACTGGCCTTAATATCTTAATGGGTGTTTGCATTTGCCTTCCCAGTTTCATGTATTATAGGGCTTGACCATGTTAGAGGCACAAGCTGTTGGGCATTAATCAAAAGTTGTTGGATAAACCATCGACATAATCCTGGACCAGGCCAAGACACAGTTTGTTGTTTTGTTTCTTGGCTAGCCTATTTATATTGAATTTTGGTAGTGTTGTAAGCCACTTGTTATGCTTTTGGGAAGAAAAGGTAACAAATATTTACATACATAAATAATACATTACCTGGTAAGTAATCTTAAATGGCACAGTCTCAGTCTACACCATGGATTTATTCTGAACATTTGGCACTAAAGCACAGGATTCTAATTATTGATGGCCTTGAAGGGCTCTGAGAGTTTTTAACTACATTGCTAAAAAAAATTGTCCACAACTTGAAATATCAATACATTAACACTTGCGTTGCTCTAGTAATCGCCTAAGGAAGGTGACTGTATTAACACCAAGGCATACCCTTAAAGAGAGGTACATTACCTGGTGTCAGTTACTAGCTATCAAGATTCATTGCAGAAAGTGGAAAGTTGCACTGAGATTTGGACTCTTGCTGTGAATATTTATGAAGTCATAAATAAGTCTCTCCTGTTGGTGGTTGTTGTGTAATGTGTCAGAAAGGTGACCAACTGCCCCAGGGAAGTGTGACAAGGGTGTCTGCACAGCTACGTGAGGTCTTACTCAGCGGCAGGCGCAGCATGTCATTAGAGGTATACCATGTGGCATGTATTTTCTTTGCCATATTCTATGCCTCTGTGTGGTGTCTGTTCTTTCCACAGGAAGACAGGCAGCCAGCACACAATAAATATTGTGATCTAATTCTTATTTGCCTTAAATAAAAAGGGAGGACTGGATTAAAGTCACATAAAGGAAAATTAAATGGTTTCACATTGTTCTGATAACATATTGCACATTACAATCTGACTTCTCTTGATCATGGCTAAGTGTTTCCTTTCACTTACATGAGGATGTGCTACCATGGGATGAAACTTCTAAGGCCCTGGGAATCACCACTAGTCAGAGAGGACCATCCTTCATCCACTCATGTATTCCATAATGCTTCCACCCAGCATTCTTATATACAGAGGTAAATTTTTTATTTTCCCTCCAAAAATTCATGAAAAAGCAGTAAGTGCACTTAACCATGGGGTAGAGCCGTGGTGGCGAACCTTTGGCACTCCAGATGTTATGGACTACAATTCCCATCAGCCCCTGCCAGCATGGCCAATTGGCAATGCTGGCAGGGGCTGATGGGAATTATAGTCCATAACATCTGGAGTGCCAAAGGTTCGCCACCACGGGGGTAGAGGCTACCTCTGGAGGCCCTTGGCAGCAACAATTTCCCTCACCTCCCTGCCAGCTAATCAGAGCCAGGATTTCAAATGACCATCATCATTGTGAAGTCACTGCAGTCAAATGCTAATTTTTTTTTAAAAAAAATATTAATCTGCCTGACTAGTATGTTCTAAGTATAAGTAAGGTTGCCCATTAGTCAGGAAAAAAACCTGAGGCTTAAGTTAAGGCTTAATATCAATAGGCAGTTAAAGCTTTTTATGGAATGATACTAAACATCACCTAATGGTTACAGAGAATTAAACTAACATTATAAAACAGCTGGTGTTCTGGTGTTCAAGTAAGCAATGCTAAGTGTAAGCAAAAACTTTAACACTACATACTAAGAAAAGTCTTCAGTTTGAGGAGAGGTACATTGAAAGTTTGCCCTGTGCACAGCAGTCATTTCAACTGTCCAGACTGCAATTTCTACACATTTTATTTTGTATAAAACTGTATCCCCCCTATAGATTTTGAGTGCAGTTTTTTGGTTCTTTGCTCATTTTCTTTTTATTCCAAGATACCATAGAAAAATAGCAAAGAAATGGTCCTTGACCTTCTCCCTCATAACCATCCTAATTAATGATTAAAATGACTGTATACTTTCTGTTCTGGTGCTGAGGGAGCTCTGACAATTTTTAGCTACCTTTCCCCCTAGATATAAGAACCTCCTAATTAAATTTCTGTATGAATGGATGACTGGTTCTTGTTAGGCATGCAGCTTGTAAACTTGCCTGCAAAATACAAGGAGCAAGGGATATTTGGCATTGTTCGTTTATCTAAAGCCTATCTTTGCTTTATTTTTCTTCCAGACACAACCTTTCACCATTGGATCAATCCCAAATTAGAATTCTGGCGAACCATTTTTTTTCAACTGTTAATAGTTCCCATTTAATCATTTTACAAGTGGGGACCCGCAAGAAACTTGCAGGGAGAGGGCACCACCCTCATCTTTACTCCTTTCGGTTCTCCCCCTTCTCTGCCTCTCATTCTCCATTCTGCCACCTCTTTTTTACTCTTTTCACTTTCTGCCACCCTACCCCAGATCTCTTTTTTCTATTTTAGCCCTCTACCCCAATTTTCTTTCTGCCCTGTTACCCTAAGTAGACAGACTTCACTTTAGTGAGGGGAATTAGCTGGAGACAGAGAGTAAAAGGGAATAGCCTGGATCAATAACCTATGTATAACTGGATAATCCTGGGTGAAAACTCTTAAATGAGCGTGCAGGCATATAATTAAAATTATTTTTATTGAATAATTAAGTAATAAAAACAAGAAATATGTCTCAAGCAAGGTATGTATACACACGAAACATACAAGAGCTGACTAAGAGAAAAGGAGAAAGCTGGATAGGGTTTCAGGGATGGGTGATTGCTACTAGCCTTGAAGGGATGTCCAGGGAAAGCAGCGCTGAAGAGGAAATGACCAGTGTTTCCAGAAGCAAAGAGCCTACACACATGCATGGATCCAGGAAACACACACACTAATAAGCCAAAGGACCAGTATTTATACCTCCAAATAGGTCCTGAGGCAATTTCAAGGAAGTTGGCAGGAAAGCCAAAGACAAAAAAAATTGCTTTTCTGGGATTCTAATATGATATAGGAGAGGCTTGTTCCCAGGACACAAAGGAACACCTGGGCTATTCTCTTGAATGCCAATTGATTGCTGGGATGAGTACAGATAGGGTAAGAAGTAGTCTACTTGGAGCACTTATGAAATCACTTTAGGATGACATAATGGAGATTAGCTGGTTCCACTGTCCAGTCAGGCACACCTTAGGCCTTGGGGGAAAGTACAGCAGTCAACTGCCTTTCTTGACACACAAGATGGAACCCAGAACTTTCTGAGAGGCATCCATTTTGTGGGGAACAGTGACTTTTTCTTGTTCCAGTCTTGGACCCTGTGCCTTTGTGGCAATCCTTAGTGGGAAGAGCAGAGGTGTATTGGGGGGAAATGGTGCCCAGGGAGAACTCCTCCTATGGGCGCCCCTGCCCCCTGTGCTTGGGGTGGGGATTGCAGTGGGACTTTGGGGCAGCTTGAATGGCCCCCCTGCCCCCCCCTCAAACTTCATCAGCGGTGGCTGGCTGCTTCCCTACCTGCCTGGCCTTTGGCATCTTCCTGTTGCCGGGCCAAGGGGGGCTTCTGCAGACCTGCCTGGCATCCCTCGGCTGCCTCCCTGCAACAGGAAGAGGCCACAGACCAGGCAGGTAGAGAGGCGGCTGAGGGGCGCCAGGCAGGTAGGGAGGCAGCCAGCTGAAACTCCATCCTCCTCCTTACCTGCCTGGTCTTCAGCATCTTCCTGGTGCTGGGCTGAGGGGTGCCTTCAGTCTGTGGGGAGTGATTTTGCACCCTCCATGTGACCAGATAGGTGGTGCCTGAGGACAAAAGTGATCCCATGTCCCTATAGGCCTCTGAGGAAGAGGGATCTGACAGCTTACAGCCCAATTACCCAAATCTCTTTTTCTGTCCACCTATAGCAGCTCCCTCTTTCTCTCCCCCACCCCAACTCTCTATATCTGTATTTTTTCTGCCATCCTATCCCAGCTTGCTTGCTTGCTTGCTTGCTTTCTTTCTTTCTTTCTTTCTTTCTTTCTTTCTTTCTTTCTTTCTTTCTTTCTTTCTTTCTTTCTTTCTTTCTTTCTTTCTTTCTTTCTTTCTTTCTTTCTTTCTTTCTTTCTTTCTTTCTTTCTTGCTTTCTTGCTTGCTTGCTTGCTTGCTTGCTTTCTGCCCACCTATTCAACTTCCTGTCTCTTTCTGGCCCACTATTCCAGCACTTTCTTTCTCTTTCTGCCCCCCCCTGCCCCACAAGCATTCCCTTTTTGCTTTCCCCTTTCCTAGCTCTCTTTCTCTTTCTGCTGTTATTCCAACACTCTTTCTCTTCTCCCCACAGACAACCCCACTCTTACTGCCTTGGCAGAAACTGTTCCAGGTGCAGTGAGGCTCCCCACCCCCCGCCAAGACAAACCCACTCTCGCAGCTTCAGCAGGCCACAGCCTATTATTGGACAGGGCTATATAAGGCACTAAATTAGGGGAATTCTAAAGGAGAGATATTTTTTCCATACCTGCTGTTTATGTCAGACAGGAACATTTAAAAAAGCTACGACAACCTAGACAAATGGACTTCAGTTGTCGAAGGAGGAAGCTTCGATTATCTAAGTTAATCAAGACATCTGCTTGAAGGCTTAGAGTTTAAACTTCTTTTATACATTAGCATACATGCTGCATAGTAACAACAAGCTGATTTTTTTAACACAGAGCAACAGTTTAGATTCATGGCAGCAAATGGATAATAATAGCTATTAAATAAATGCATTCTATAATGAAGACCATTCTGTTCACCACACGTAGATGGAATGAAGCACTATGCCACAAAGCAATGCTGTGGGATAAGGCAGTAAGATACAGTAAAGTATATGTTGCTTCAGTGAATTTGCTGTCATTTGACCTTGTGCTTTGGCCAACTGGTAGTCCATGAATTAGATCTGGCCTACAAAGCAATCATATTTGACAATTTCCCTACCATCCCTACACTACCAAAATTTAAAATATGCATTTTTTTAAAATACCACATTTTTCTATCATAAGGAAAAGTTTTCAAAAGGTATGAAAATAGGAGAAATTCCATATATTGAAATGTGGGTTTAAGTGGTGCAAGTAGGGCTACAGTTGGGAAATAATATGATACATGGTAACTTATACTTGCTAAATTATACTTGTTTAATTATACTTGTTTGAATTTAAATGTGTTGATTATAACAACAACAACAAAAACCTTTATTAGGCATTTAAAATAGGCTGTAGAGCGTTACCAGACATTTATGAAGTACAAATCAAGAGTACATTCAAAATGCATTCAGAAAGACTGTATATAGCAGTATACATTACTTAGAAAGTTCTGTCACTTGCAAAAGAAATTTTGCTCCTTTTTCCAAGAGCATGACATCTGTATTGTTTAACAGAAGCTGCACAACAGAACTGTCAGAGTCTCTTTCAGATTTGTCTAGGGCCAGCCTGGGAGAGAAATTCCTAATGCCCACATATCTCGGACAGTCAAGAATAATGTGAGCAAGAGTCTCCACTTGGTTTTTACAGTGTGGACAAACCCGATCCTGGAGAGGGATGGATAAGTAACGACCCTTTGTAATGGCTGATGGGAAAGTATTGGATGTGGCCCTTGTGATAATCCATCTCTGTTGGGGTTCAGTTAATAATTCAAGATATTTGGTTATGTGCCCCTGTTCCGGTATTATTCCGACAGAGAGGGGTGAGCATGATTTATTTGCTTGCCCCAACAGGATATAATATACCAGGAATAAATACAGATGGATAACTACATTATAAACCGAAATGCATCATACAGGTCAGTACATTACTGGATTACATTTAGTTAAACGGCCCTGGGGTTCCACCAGCATCAGATATGCCAGTGGAATGCTGCTACCCACGCCCATGCGGAATCTGCTTTTTGCCTGAATCTTATCTGAGAGGACTTTTTCAGTCAATAAGTTCTCTTACTAGGTGGAACATCTGATAATATAGCGGCTAAAAGCTGCTGTTGTATATGGCTGCATATCTTACACTCAAATAAGATGTGTTCTGCAGACTCTATGCTCCTAGGCTGGCAAATGCATGTATGTTGTGCTATAGAGGACTTTTTATATTTTTCTTAGTAAATGCTGAAGGTAGACCATTAAATTGCAGAAGGGCAAATACTTTTCTGTGCTATTCATTGGGAACATTAGAAAGTTAAGGCATTGGGGAGAGATTGTTGAGTGAAGATATGTCAAAGTAAGGATTTTTAATCCTGTTAATGTCATGCTATTTTCTAACCTCCAAAACTCTTGACAGTCTCCTTAGCCTGTGTATAACCCACAGAAAGCAAAGTTTGATGAGAAAGACCATATCAGCTTAGTTACCATTTTAGAGTAATTAACCATGGGACCACAAATGAATCTAATAAGATTAAGCAAATCAGTCCCTTGTGTTTAAAAAGCAATTTTAACCAGTACATCAGAGTAGCAATCCATAATTTGGTCTGCTCAGTAATCATTCCTGTTTCAATATGCATTGTCGCATTCAATATGTTATTTGATAATTGGAGAATTGTTCTGAAAAATTTGGATTGAATTCTCTCCATGCTTGAGAGACTATTAGTGATAATTATTGGTGCCCCATACATCAATTGGGCATGGAGCTTGGCACTGAATAACTTTAGTGCAGCTGGGGCACAAAAATGTTTACTATTTTGATAGAGAAATACAGAACAAGACAGAATCCAACTGAAGGAATCATTAGCAGCAATCCCACAAACACTTTCTTGGGAGTAAGTTCCATGATGTAAAACATTTTAATCTTATTTTACATTATTTATATTATGCCTTTCTCACTGAGACTCAAGACAGATTGTAATTCATCATCATCATCATCATTATCTTTATTAGGCATAGGAGAAAACAAGAATCAGACTAACAATAACAACAATAGAAAAGGTTGTTAGGTGATCAACAGGAGTGCACAGTTGTTGATAAAGCTGTTATTGGTGCTCCAATTGGTCAGTAGGGTGGGATATAAGAAAATGTCATAGGCTTAGGATGCAAACCAAATAAAAAACTACAACAAAGCTGAAACAAAGCCTAAGTATTTAGGAGTTAGCGAATGCCAAAATTCCATAACAACAGGTATGGTTGTGAACTGCCTGATGCCATGGTAGCAGAGAAGTATAATTTCTTTGCCACTATCACTACCACTTCATAGGCCTTCCAAAAGGTTCTATAGCACATTCTATCTGATTCAGTGAGAGTTTTCTACCGAGGCCAATCTACATGTCTACCAGTTCTCTTCAGGTCACCCAGCTCTGTGGTAAATCAGGGAATCGAATTCTGCCACAAGGATAGAAGAAGTCAACAAGGATCAATCATGTTGATAGCTTCAAGGAGGTGCGCATTCCACACTCCCACCGTAGCCTCAACAGAACACATGTATCATGATTCAGCCTGGGCTCAGTGACAGTGAAGACTCCTTGAAGGAGGAAGGATCCTATGTGGCCAGCCCATGGCCAACAGCAGATTACCTGACATCAGCAGCTGGCAGCCAAGCAGAACAACATGTCTGAAACTCTAAGATCTCACAGAGCATTCTGGAAATAGGTAAGATCTATAATCTTTCATGGGTGGACCAGTTTAGCTGTTTCCCCTTCCCTGCTAGCTGCTAAGGCTACATTCAGTTTTGCCTTGAGTAACAGTGGTAACAGGACTGACTTTTGAATAGAGCTGAGGACTGCTCTTACTGCATGTAATATGCTCCACTGCAGGCTATTCTAGGGGAAGTTGCTAATTTGGGAATCCTCTAAATGGTTATGGAGATTACGAGCCATAGTTTGGTCTCTGGCATCCAGAAAGTTATGTGAAATTAGGGCAAGGTTATCACAAAATGTCTTCCTGTGTGGCAACACTGGTTTGGTTTAAACACAAATGCTTTGACTTTACTGGATTATAGTCTAAACAGCCAATATCCTCAATATATTGTAATATAAGTCTTTTGGTATCACAAAGTGATCTGATCAGTTTAAGTCTCACCTGTGACAGTTTCTGTTCAGATATCTGTTATACAAAACCCTTATCTTGGCAGAATCAGATGGGTCCCATGATTTTTAATGTAAAATGTTGTTGCATGGAATTGCTTTTCTTGACATAAGGTAAAAATGGAATATTTATGCAAGCCTGTTTTGTGAAGCAACATCTGCTGCTCACTTTCTAGGACCATATTCCTGTAAACAGCTCTTCATAGCTGTACAAAGAGGTTAATTGAAGTTTAAACGCATTTCTTTCAATACAGAACTGAGGAAACCACAGAAAAGAAGGATTCTTGTAGCATAATTTTTCCTGGAAGTAATGTTGAAGGGTACTTTCAAACTGAAATAGCTTAAACTATTCTTTGAGTGCTATTAACAGATCCACTTAAGCAAGAATAGTCACACAATCTGTTATTCAACCAGAAACACTTTTACATAGTATTGTTGCTTCAGAAGGACATTAAATAATGTAACTGCCAAATATTAACAACACCAATGAAAACAGAATAGGCCCAATGGTTAGGGCACAAAATTGGTGCTTAAATACTATCACTGTGATCTCCATGGATTTTATGACATCAAACCTTGATTTTTTGGCAGTGTTTCACTTTCTTTGAGCTGGAGATAGTCACCATCACTCATACCTTTCAGGTAGGCTGGAAGAGGTGGAGCTTCCATACAAACTGCTACCAAAATAATTACTGTGTTCCTTCCAGAATCTGTGTGTGTTAGGGCAATTCAATAGCCCATATCAACTGGCTTGACAAGAACCTCGGTCAACTGGATATTGACGGAGGGCAATTTCACACATGCTGAGTAATGCACTTTCAATGCACTTTCAATTGGCTTTGGTGCTGAATTTACTGTGTGACCCGGCAAAATGCTTTGAAATATTATTCAGCTTGTGTGAAAGTGCCCTGAGATGCACTCATGACAAAGTAATTGTATGACTGCTTTAACTGCTTAATTTTTAACTTGCCCTCCCTTTATTAACTATTGGCACGTTTGTGGAAATGTGGCAAATGGGACTTGCACCCTATATAAATTCCGACTTAATGAACCAGTTGGCTAAAGTAAATGTGATGGCAGAGACCTACATTATTTATACACTTGCCTACCCAGTCATGCCTCAAACATCAGTAGCTTGTAGGGTGGATTGCAGAGAATATCCGAGCTCCTGCCAATGAGTGGTTCTGAAGTGGGAGGAGGGGTGGTCTTCTGACCAGAAGGCACCATACAGGTACATGGTAAATGAATTCTGCTATGATGCTGTAAATCTGACAGCTCCTCCCCTTCACTGGCACTCAGTAAGGGAGTCTGGGATATTTTGTGTAACCTACTCTTAAAGCCACTGCTAGTTTCAGTGGAAAAAAGAGGAGAGCTGAACCCCACCTCATCTACCTTATTTTTCTGCCGTCCAGTGATTTTAGCATTTTTCTTCCAGACCAGCTCTAGTACCAGAGGAGGTGGGCTAGAAGAAAAGTACTAAAAAGAAAAGTGCACAAGAGTGTAAGGTGCAGGATGCTTTAGCTACCTCCAAGTGACATTTTGTTAGCAATAGATGGCTCCTGATTTAAACATTTGCTGTGGGCACAGATATATGTATACCGAAATAGACAGTCTTGTCACATCTAGCTTGGTTCTAAAAGCCAGGCAGCTAATTAACTGAAAAACAAGACTTATGGTATAATTTCTGATCAACAAAAATGAAAAAGGTAAAATATAACCCAAACAGCAGCAAAGTCTACATCAGAATAAGAAAGCTGATTAGGCATGAATGCAATTAATTTGTTTATTAACTGACAGCATGATTGGTTAATTTAAATATCTATAGTTACTTGACTTTGGAAGGCATAATGAAAATTAAACTTTGAGGCATGTTGGGTGAACCAGGGACAACAGTATTTCCCATCTTTTGCTGCGCAAGGAAAACTGACTGTGGTGCCTTTAATATGTACATTTGCACTACTTGACTGCACTTCAAAAAAGTTGGTCATAAGCAAGACAGTGAAATAAATAATAAACACAACAAATTAAATTCCTGTTCAGTGTAACAGGACAAGTGTGACTGTGGACTAAGCTAAACGTTTATTTCTGTGTATTGGAATCTTGCTGATTCTCTATACTCAGCAGGGGCAGCAGCCCAGTTTAACAGTTTAACATGCAAGAGCAAAGTTACATGTCAGCATTACATTTAAACTACATCTTTATCTTGATTGGATATGATTGTAGCTCAGCCAAAATTGACACATTTAAATTACATCTCTCAAAACATTCCTGACTGCTAGCATTTCTAGTTTGCCCCTTCCTTTCTTTGAAAGGGGGTTACATTTTAAGAAAAATAATAGAAAAACTGAGTCATGAAGTGTGAACCAAGGAATTATTCCCTGCCCAAGACCATTTTGTCCTTCTAGAGTGACACTTTTAACTGACCATGGGATCACCATAACTCCCACTTAAGAACAGGACAAGTTTCTTTCTGAGCATGTGATTTAATAGGGACAGTGCAGTATAACAGCCCTAACAATAAACTTCTTCCCTTCCTCTCCCCACAACAGACACCTTGTGGGGTAGATAGGGCTGAGAGAATTCTGAGAGAAATGTGATTGGCCCAAGGTCAGCCAGCAAGTTTCATATGAAGGAATGGGGAAACAAACTTGGTTCACCAGATTAGAGTCTGCCACTCATGTGGAGGAATAGGGAATCAAACCCAGTTCTCCAGACCAGAGTCTACCACTCTTAACCACCATGCTAAGTCAGTGAATTATATGAACCACTGGTCCTTATGTCCTCATTTTTTATTTAGAAGAAGAGTTGATTTTTGTACGCCATCCTTCTCTACCATAAGGAACCTCAATGTGGTTTACAATCCCAGTCCCTTCCCCTACCTGTAGCAGGTACCTTGTGAGGTAGGTAGGGCTGAGAGAGTTCTTAAAAAACTGTGACTGGCCCAAGGACACCCAGCAGGTTTCATGTAGAGAAATGGAAAATCAAACCCGGTTCATTAGATTAGAGTCCACCAGTCTTAACTACTGACTCTTTGTTTATATGCTATTTTTCTCCCTAATGTGAACCCAAAGTAGCTTACGCCATCTCTCTCTATTCTACCCTCACAAGAAGCCTGTGAGATATGTTGGGCTGGGCACATGTGGTTGGCACCAGGTCACCAAGGGAACTTCCATGACAAAGTGGGGATTCAAACCAAATCCTAGTCTGACACTCTCACCACTATACCACATTTATAGACATCATTTCCACAGAATTTCTAAAACATGTGTAACAAATTACTTACTCTTTTTAAAAAAATGAGGATTTTTTTTGCTATTTGTATGCCATTAAATCAATTATTCGAATGTTACTCCTGATTCCAATAAAGCTGGGAACTTTGAAACTCCTGATGAACCACTTGGGAGCTACAATGAATGTGAATAATGTATTTGTTTATTTACAGCATTTTCCATAGAGAAGTATTAATAATGTACATTTCCATCAAGTCCATTATTGACCTTCCCTGCTCATACATTAGAAATTTAAAATGTATTTGAGATTCTTGCTTTCTTTGCTTGTGTAGGAAATCTCCCTAAAATGTACATCACTTTTATAGTGAGGTTTTATCTGGCAGCCATAGTTTTCATAAACATTAATAACCTTATTAAAGGTTGAATTCATGGAATTACCGGTAATACATTATCTGAGAGGCTAACCACTTTCTTTTTTCCTTACAAAACCAAAACTGTATCTGTAAAAATGAATCAGTTCTCTCACAATTTTAACTTTGGTTGGATTGTGATCCAAAAGTAGAGGTCATAAATGATATGTAGAATGAAAAATGAGTCATTTTGTTAGAGTTCTGCGTAACCTATCTTAGCTATTTTGGAATTTACCAAATATCTTAACAATTGATCAACTCTGCAGGCCCAGTTTGCTTAGTAAAGCCAGAACATGAGGGAAAAATAAAAGACATGAGAAATCATACTCTAATTAAGTCATTCATACATGTACCACTGGATACAATTCACAGAACCAATGAGGATTACCTTCCATCTTACTTCTACTCAAATAACTGGGAATAAATCTTTTATGGATTAACTCAGATCATTGGGGAATTTGCATCACGTACATTCAAAAAGGGAATGATCTTTACTGGAAAAGTACAAACTTTGATTTCTAAAGAAGGTTCAGTTCCAAAGAAAGCTCTGGCGGCATGCTCTCTGATCCATCATTTCTCATACTGACATCTATTCAAAATATACATCCTTCAATAATGCAACGTGGATAGCTCACACCTGTGGGGAGGGGGTATTATGGGGAACATAAGGAAATCCATGCTGGAGCAAACCAAGGCCCATCAAGTCCAGGAGTCCATTCACACTGTGGCCCAGCAGGTGCCTCTAGGAAGCCCATAAACAAGACAACTGCAGCAGCATTGTCCTGCCTGTTTTCCACAGCATCTAGTATAATAGACATACCTCTTTGAAACTCAAAAAGTGTGACTAAGTTGGCATTCTGTATTTTACCTCTCCACCCAAGTTACTCCTCTCTACTGGGTTTTGCATTCAAAGGCAGAATCTATGTTGACAAGCCCAGTAAGATGCTCCATCTTTTGTGTGGCATTTGAAAAATTCAATAACATGCTGAAATAGATAGTTAGGACAAGTCCTGGGCGGTACTGGATGGCATGTTATTTGAACAGTTTTCTTTTGGGGGGCCCTGCCAGGTTGCCTCAAAGTGGTAAGCTGATGTGGCTATTCCATGGCATAGATTATGAGCTGGTGGATACCACTGGCTGAGGACACAACAGAAGGGCCAGCTACTGAGTTAGCATACCTATGAACTGAATTAGATAAGGTAGCACAGCTATCTTGGCTCCCAGCAGACAAGCAAGCCACCTTGAGAGAGCTTGTTTTCAATGCTAGAAGGGCCAGAAAAATCAATTTATGTAAACTTCAGTCTTTCCCCCCTCCCTACTCCTGTTCCCCAGATTGATACTCACTGGTTTGTCTCTTCCATTCAAGTCATACTGTACCTAGGCATTTGTGATAAGGCTGTATCAGGTGACAGTTCTGTTGGCCTTCTTTGGGAACTTGCACGTCATCACCTTGTAAGCAGAGTGTAAAAGAGACCAATCAGGAAGGGTGTTGCAGATGCAGGATGTTATCTTTACTGCAGCATGGATGGCAATCAGGCTGAGGCTATCTGAGGTCGTTTCCCCACTTACCTGCTGCTGTGCGCTACTCTCCCCAAGTAGCGTGGGGTCCCCCGGCACTCCCCACTACAGGGGCGGCGACAACGCAGCCGCCCCGATGCTGCCACTGTCGCACCCCCTCAGCGCGCATCATTCCTGGCGTTCCTCAAAACGGCGCCTTTTGATGGGGAAGTCCGGGAGCACGCCAGAAATGACGCGCGCTGAGAGTAGCGCGCAGCAAAGGGTGGTCGAGGTAAGTGGGGAAATGACCTAAAAGACAGATCAGAAAAGAGAGGACCAAGCTGTAATTGTGAGCAGAAAAGGCCATTTGTCCAGTGCAGGCCTTGCAGGATTTCGTAGCGTTCCAAGACCAGAGGGCAAAGCTGCTGTTCTGGCACACCAGCAACAGGCCCCTTACCAGGTACTAGTTTTGGACAATGGTGAAGAAAGGGTTGGCTGGCCTTGGGACCCAACCCCATCTTTTGGGCATGCAGTCCTTTCTCATTGGTGGCAACCTTCTTGGGTGGCAGGGATGGCATAATTAGGTCAATTGGCAGATGGCTTTCTTCAGCTTTCAGGGCATATACCTGAGGCACTCCTGTTCCATCATCCATAGGAAGCTGCCTGGCCATTCATGACATTCTAGCAGTAAGCCGACCAAGAACTAGCTGAGGCAGAGGAATAGGGAAATCTGCCCTTTTTATTTTAATACGGATAGTGTCTTATCTTGGCAGCACACCTTTAGGAAGAGATGAAGTGGCTTGAATATTTGCTCAAAGGATTTTTTTTTCTGTTGAAGACACAAGTTTTTATTTTCTGGGCCCTGACCAATAACATGATGAGACGTGAAAACTTTTAGTTTTATCAGGTTGTCACATAGCCTACTTCACAGAGATATTGTGAGGATAAAATGGAGGAGAGGAGAACAATGTAAGTTGTTCTGAGTCCCCAAATCATAGGGTACAAATGAACTTAAAAAATAATCCATGAAGGCATTTCAAGTGAATAAATTTGACAGGAATCTAGCATAGGCTGTGATCCAAACCAAAATGAAGACGTTTAAGTCCTATTGATTTCAATGGGAGAATTCAAAATTAACCTAAGTTTTTTTTCCTATTGGAAATCAATGAGACATAACAGTGTTTGGTGGGATGACATCCATAGCTTTTATGTGCAGTTGCATCTAAAGTAGAATACCACCTCTGATATTTCTTTTAATCATTTTTGTACAGCGGGCTGATATTTTTAGACAATAAGTTCCTAAATTCAGAGGCCTGTAAAGTCCCTGGCTCTATGACTGGAGCTGGATGATTGGTATGCATTGCCCACTCCTTTGAAGGAATTCAGAGTATAGTCAATCCCTTGAGCATTTCACCTCCTCCTCAGCTTCCTCTGGCTGCTACTGATTAATTGTTAGACTGAATATGCGGGAACCAAGTCATTAATTATGTCTAAAAGGGAATAATTCTGGAATGCTTTCTATAGTGAGATGATATTGCTTGCATTATTAATGACTTTCTGTACTGGTTGTCACATGCATACAAATACTAAAGGACATTTCCCCCATTTTGGAACTTAAAAAATAGACTTTCTTGGAATCCTGTGTTTAAAAATCTTGTGCCCTGATCCAGAGAACTATGCACATTGCCTGTTGGGCGAATCGGTTTGCATTGTTTAAGTGGCATATGTTTTTGAAATTATTATTACTGTTGCTGTTATTGTTATTATTATTTGATTTAATATCCCACTGTTCTTGCTGAAGTGGGCTCAGAGTGGCTAAATTACTTATTGAATTTTAGGAATCTGAAGGCCTAGTCCTGTGCATTATATTCAACATTTTACGTAGTTTTATTATTAGCGCCTCTTTTCCATAAATGCTAAAAAAATGATCTGGATAATTTGTTATGCCGTTACTCTGGTTAAAGAGCCTAGGTGATTTTGATATATAGCGGGTGTCATGGTCAAGTAAATTTGACACAATTCCTTGATTTAATCTCTTCACTCATCTGGGCAGATGTTGTCAGCCAAACCTATGTTCTTGGGCTTTTTTTTCAACTCAGCAGCTGCCCATGGCTTTGGCCAGAAATGGTGCCAAGCCAACACACCTTGAAGAGCTGCTGGGACCAAATGGCTCTGGTGGGAACCACTAAAACTGACCCCCCTTTCTGTGCATCCTTGTCCTGCAAGCTAG
The DNA here is from genome assembly GCF_021028975.2 of Sphaerodactylus townsendi. Lineage (NCBI taxonomy): Eukaryota > Metazoa > Chordata > Lepidosauria > Squamata > Sphaerodactylidae > Sphaerodactylus > Sphaerodactylus townsendi. Next base: position 38,206,220 of record NC_059434.1, on the reverse strand, counting down.
GAAGGGTATGCAGGAGGTCCATGGTATTGTCACTCTCAGCCCACTGCTGCTGGGGGAGGTGTAAAGATGATGGGGGTGGCTGTGAGTATGGGTGGTGAATGGATTCCAAGAAGTGAAAGGAGGCACAAGCAGTTTGGAACTATACAGGTCAGTGGGTGGGGAGGGAGGGGTCTTTACCTTAAACCTCCCCAAACCTGGAATCTGCCCTGTCTCTGTCCTTCCCTTCCACAGATAAGGATATCAGGTTTCTTTTCTTGGTTACTGCCCATCAGAAACAATCTGTTACTTCCCTTCACATCATATCATTGGCTGTTGTAGAACAAATAATTGCATATGCATTTGTACTTTGTTTCCCGTCATGTAGAATACAGGAATGAGCAGCTATCCATTAGAACCTCTGATTTTCAGCCCCTCCAAATCCCTTACATGTTGGCTTGGATTTAATAATCCTGAAGGCTTGGGATTATAGTTGCTAAACTTGCTTAGAAGTCCAAAACATTAACATTGCTAAAATATATTGGGGACTGCTAGTGGCTTGATGGTCAAGCATCTATTTTGCATCTACAGGGTCCTAGGTTCAATCGCCAGCAACTCTATTTTAAAAAGATCAGCTAATAAGTGGGCAGGGGCTATAGCTCAGAGGAAGAGACTCTATTTTGCAGACAGAAGGTCTCAGGTTCAATCCTTGGCATTTCCAGTTAAAAGGACCAGGCAGTAGATGATGTGAAACTGTGGAGAGCTGCCAGTATGGGTAGACAACACTAACTTTGATAGACCAATAATCAGGATAAGGAAGATTTATATGTTTATGTATAACGTGATTAAAAGAGATTGCAAACATTTTATTGTGTAGTGGATCCTGCATATATGAGTAGGCAGTTACTGCTCTCAAGCCCAGTATCTATATTTCCTCTGCAGCTGAAACACTAGTGTTTGATGAAAACCCACAGGTTGTGGTTTGCAAACTATGGGGAGGTGGGTATGTATTCATGTTTAGCTCAATAAGGCACATTTATTCATGCTGATTTACTGCCCATACTCTGGCCGCTTCTGCATGGCCCAAAAATAGCGCCTCAGGGACAGTAAAAACACAATCGCTGGGGCACTGTTTGCACAGCTGCCGCTGCTGCAGTACAGCAGCACTGTGCTCACCCCCCCCCCCAGCGCAAAAACACTATTTTCAAAAGACACTGCATGAGCGAGTTTTTTGAAAAGCGGCATCTTCGTGCCAGTGCGGTGCGAAGGGCACTGATATGAGAGTGCCACTTTCAGGCGCTGCCTGTTTGCATGTGCTGTTTACCTTGTCTTCTCTCTGAGACCCTGGAGGGAGAAGGGACACACCCATGCTGCCCTCCAACCCCCGTGGGTCAGAGGGCAGTGAGCGCATGTCACTTCCTCCCTCTGGAGTCTCGGAGGGAAGGCAAGGTAAACAACACACGCAGACCATGTTGTTGAGCCGCCTCTGCGGTGTGCAGCAGCTTTGGCACTGCCTGCACAAGACCGTGTGAATGGTCTTGTGCTGCCACTGACATTAATTATGCCAGTGGACAACCGCTTCTGCCACCGTACAGAAACTGCCTCTCCCACACTTCCATAGGCACACCCGTTCCTTCCCAGCCTGAATGTATGTGTTGCATGTATAACACATAACAATGAGGCAAACCCAGGGAGTGGGGTGCAGTCTCCACATTTTTTGTCTTCAGATGGATCTTGTAGCAATGTCAATTGGAAAAAAAAGCCTTCTGGCAGAAGTCAGGAAATGCCAATGAGACAAAAGCAGTTAAGCCTCTCCTGGCTTGAAGACAAAGACATCTCCCCATGTTGCCTTTTACATGATATGCAAACACTGATCGTTACTGCAATTCAGACATTAACTGCCCTGTGGCAGCTTGGAACCTTTGATTCAAATCTTCCTATTGATTCAGATCTTCCCATTGTCCAAAGTTCCTGCTGAATATATGACTCAGTCAGGTCTCCTGTTTTATCACTCTGAATTATAATTCAATCAATACCTTTCCTTTCCTTCATTAATAACGTTCCTTCCCTTCACTCCTAATTCAATAACACTTGCAGTTCTATAGTCTTTTCCCAATACTTCACTCAATGCCTAAATTGTTTTTTATCCTCTGTTGTTTCCTGAAAAGAATTCAGATTGTCCTACTAGCGTATAGTACAACTGGCCTGGCTTTAAATCTAATAATTTGTGTCTGATCTTGGCTACAACATGGACTGCAATTCAAGATCCCATCTGATTTCTGTGCAGACTTGGAAAGGTATATCTTTGTTCTCCATCTTGATCTGTCTCCCTTTGTTTCTGAGACTACACTGACCACACAGAGAGATGGCATTTTGCTCCTCTCTGCTATTTAGGACTCATAGCACCCATGACTCTTATCTTTGGAAGACAGATACTGATGAAATTGCCACAAACTGATGTCCCATGCAAAGATGCATCCCTACACCATTGTGATGAGAACACAATGTAGCCAAGATCACAAAGAAACAATATGTTGACCAACACAGGTATGTTGTCAGACCGACCTATGGTGGGTTAAGGAAACCCTGTTTGGAGGACAGTGGTGTCTTTATTCATCCCTTGGGGGTACCTAGCAATGCAGTGCCAAAATGGGGAGGCAATTCTTTGTATTTGCTTAGTATACCTACAAGGAGAAAGAACTATGTCTGGACTTGTCTCTCTGCAAATCAACCTTGCATAATGTCTCTCCCATACCCTTCATGACAGGATTAAGTGAACACAAAGCCCTCATCCTGGAAACAGTTCTCATCTCCATCCCTGGACCATACTCGCCTGTGAAGACAATGGATGTTAATGTGCTTGCCTGTCCAGTGTTATACTAACCCAATGCTTCTTCCTCTGACTAATACCTTTAATGACCACTTTTTTGCATTGTCATTGTTTTACAGCTGTGAGTTCATCAGCTAATTCCCCCTTGGAGGCATTCCTGAGCTTGGAATATCAAGATGATGTCTCAACCATTATATCAACGACCCAACCATTAAGGTTGATGTCTTCCTCTTGTCTTTCCCCAGAAAGGCAGGACTCTTCTTTGTCCTGGAAGATTAAGGGTCACTCTGCATAACCTGGAAGATCTCTTTCCCCCCCTCATCCAATAGCCAATATATCTGGACACCTCTCTGTCTGTGATATTGCTCCACAATACATTGTTCTTCCAGAGTTAAGTGTGGGTTGCTCAGTTCTGTTAATCAGACCATTCTGCTCCAAGATCAGGTGGCTATAACCCTTACTCCCCAATTTCTTCATCTATTCCAGACCTATCTCCTCATAGCTGCTTATATCCTATGATTGTATGTGTGTTCTGCTGCATAGATTTTATTGTGTGCTTGTGTACACCAATTATCCCTTAATAAAAATGGGTAAACTTTATTCACTCTCCTGTGAGTTTCTTATAAAATCTGACTCCCATATAAATATGCAATCAACGTCTGGAGTTTGCCTCATCTTTTGCTAAGCCAAGAGTTTACTCTAGCGCAGTGGTGGCGAACCTTTGGCACTCCAGATGTTAAGAACTACAATTCCCATCAGCCCCTGCCAGCAAGGCCAATTGGCATGCTGATTCCCCACTCTAGCTGATTCCCCACTCTAAATGGGAGAGACTTTCCAACAATTCGGATAACAGGCAAGGCAGAGTAGTGCCTTTCAAAGCAGAATACATGATTCTTGTAAATAACAGTCAACATTAAAACAAACTCCCATTGTCCTTCTATACTGAATCATATCAAGTCACTCATATAAATGGCACAATGACTACAGTGCAGAGAGGAAGCTGCAAAATCACATGCAGCATGTCTCACATTGAACCACTTCATAACACTCTGACTCTCAGATCAGTTGTTGATGATGATTTCATCCACAGTGACAATGTCACCCTTCTGACAGTACCATTGTATACAATCCAGAAACACTGTCAGGTCCAAAAACAACAACAAAACCACAGTTACCCATAAGGGACCAGTTGCCATGCTCCCAGTTAATTACAGGATTATGTCAACAGATATATTGGGGATTTCGACTGTATCTGTGCAGATAGGGTTAGGATTCATTTATGCAGTTTGTTTCCTGTTTAAAAAAATCTGTTTGTATGTGTTTTGTGTATACACACATACTAGGGTTATTATAGGTATTGGGATGTTTAAAGTTGCTGTGTTTGTGTTCATGGGTACAATTTCATATCTGGGGGTAAAGGAGAGATGTGGTGTTTTGACAGCTTTATTCCTTTGACAGTTCTGTTCTCTTCAGGACTTTGTGTGGGCAGGAACAGGAAGAAAGGAAGTTGTATTTACTGTATCTCCAGACAAAGAAAGAACTGGACTTATTAAACTGTGCTTCTGTCTGAAACCATGCTGGATACCCAGCATCAAAGACACAACTTGATGGTAAATGCAAGGATAGCAGAAATTTTAAATACTGTATTCTTGTTAAACATATTGTTTGGAACAAAATTGAAATAATTATATGTCCAGGAGATTCTATGTTAGGGTCGCTAAAACTTTGTAAAACAAATTGTAGACAACTACAGCTAATTAAGAAGAACATGAAACATTGCCTTTGAATCAGAAATAAGTTACATGTGTATGTAAAAACACTTTTTACAATGAAAGCTTTTCAGCCTGGCTATTTTGCAACCTCATGGAAATAGCTACGGTCAGAAGCACTTTACAAATGATTTACCAATGCATACCCAAACCCCCCAAAGTCAGTCTGATAGCTTATTCACAGAGATTTTCAGACATGGTTAATTAAAGGAGTCCTTTCAAAGATACTAACCTCCCATTGTATTGTTCTTTTTAAGTAATTTACAAAGATTTGATGCAACTAACTGGAAGTTTCTCATGTGCAAACCGCCTTGAAATGAAAGTGCAGTTTTCAGTAAGGCATCTGTGAGAGATGCTCCCAGTGCACTGTAAGGGATGTAGGATAGTGGTAGAAAGTGCCATTGAGTCACAGGTGATATATGGTGACTTCAAGGTTTTCAAGGTAAGATATATTCATGGTGTTTTTGCCATTGCCTTCCTTTCCATGAGACAAAAGCAGTATTTCTTGGGGATCTCCCATCCAACTACTATCCAACTCTGTTTAACTTCCAAGATCTGAAAAGGCTGAACTAGCCTGAGCCACCCTGGCTAGGAATATGTTTCTTTAGCTAAACTTAAGAATGCTTTACCATTTCAGTTTTACAGCTTAGAGAGTTCATACTTTTCTAGCATATATATTTGTCCCAACTTGGGACTTGGGATTGTTTATACCCACCTTCCTCCCTTGCAACCTGCCAGCCACAGTTACCAGTGCCTGTGGGGAGGGGGGAAGTGTTGGGGCTGTAGGTGGCATCAGCAAGCAGTTTGGGGCATGGAGAAGGAGGTCAGCCATCACAATTTTATCTGTGCTGGGAGGCGAGAGATGGGGTGAGTCAGAGAGAGAATGAGAGGAGGGGCTGCGCAAGGGAGAGGAGAAGCTGTCATCCGCTGGGAAGGGCCACCTGAAGAGTAAATTTGCCTGACAATGGCTTCAGCCTTCTGAGGCTAGTCAGGCTTGCAAGCTGCCAGCAAGGCCTCAGCATCTGAGGGTGGTGCTGAGGCAGGCCATGGGGAGATAGTGTAGGAGGGGCCTTGAGGGACAGAGCAGATGGCCAATCCAGACCCTGAGGGAAGGGTTAGGACTGGAGGTATCCTAGCGAGCCTGGCTGGACCAGGTGAGGTGGAGCCATCTCTTTAAAGAAGGGTGAAGTCAGCAAAACTGGGAAGGGAAATGGATAGAGAAGACTCTCCTGCAAGCTGGGGAATCTTCCAACCCAGGAAGGAGAGAGATCTGAAACATCTTCCACTCCTCCTCTGTCTGAGGCTGAGACCCTAACCTAAACCTGGAACCTCTGGAGGCTGCAGGGGGAAGAAAGGAGGGAGGAGCTGCCCATGAAGAGCACCTCACAATATTCTAAAAGTGGAATTGTAGGACTATGACTACAATTCATAGCCATAGTCCTATGAATTAGTATACCCATTTAATTTACTGGATTAGACTGATCACTAAAATATCATTAAAATGGCTAAAATATCTATTAAAGGTCCCAAACATACTTTCTTCTACCCAAATGTCAGCAACTACATTACACATGATGGCTTTGAAAAATCCATTTAAAAATCTCTGTCACTTTTCAAGTGTGACAAATCCTGATTTATAAGGTTCTACAGGCTGGATGAGTTGATGATTGAGCTATCCTTATAGGATTTACCTTTCATCCATTGCATCCTGTAGAAAAAGAGCGTTAGTGTTTAATCAATAGATCCACGTAACGCAGATTTTTTAAAATAGATAGCTATGCTCAGTTTAGTTGAACTTACAGTTCAATTTTAAAAACACTTTCCTGGGAGTAAGCCTCACTGAATCATGTGAGTAGGATTTTGACTATACCTGTTCTGGATTGCTGTCTCCCTGTGCTAAGTGTTAAATTTGCCCCAGCAACTTAATCTTAGGACAAATTAAAAGGAATCTCCTTTTTCCTAACATATAGTAGGAAGAATATCAGAGTAAGATGAGGTCCCAGTAAACTGGTATTTAGTTTGTATCTTGAAACAATTATTTGTGGGGACTTCCGGTTTGGGAGAAGAAGCGGCGGCAGCACCTTTTGGAGGCTGCTGAACTCTACACCCTTCACCGCGGCGAACCCCTAAGTTATTGGGGGGGTAGGAGACTTCAAGGAGCTGGAAGAAATCCTGCCCACGCCGAACCCTGTTTGAGGGGAGTCCGTGAGTTGAAAATCCGTAATTGGGAGCCTGAACGGACGGGAAAGCTCGCGGAGACGGTTGGGGAAGGGTGGAGGAGTGGGGGAAGAGCAGCCTTCCCCCTTTGAAGCAACGTAACCAAACCCTAGAGTCTTTACTATTTTCAACTTTGCAGTAATAGACACTGTGTTTAGTGAAATCTGTACTACAAAAGAGCACAAATTCTTCTAAATGTTACCACCTCTATATGAGGAAATAAAGCTACAAAACGGAACGGGAGACTACGAAATTAGAGGGGAGAAATAACAGGAGAAGGGACCCCCGGTAATTCGAAGAAGAGCGAAACTTAATTGAATACACCGAGAGGGGCCAGGAGACAGAAACCTCCCAAATAAATAAGGAGATAAGAAGCAGTCACCGATATAACAAGAAAAGGGAAAATAAAACTTTACCGCTTTAAGGACAGGAGACGAGACGAGTGAATGGGTGGAGTGAACGGAGGAGGATCCGCGGTGAAGCGCAAGGAAGTGGCTGCAAAACCATAGAGAGGCGAATTAGCCGCTCTGGCACGCGAAAGAGAACGGGATATAAACAAAGCAGTTTGAAAGCAGGAAGTATTAAAGGAGCACTTAAAAAAGAGTGTACTGTGTGAAAAGATGTGTGGCTGAAGTAATAAGTTAAAGGTGAAGACAGTCTAGACCAGCCTCATTTTTACCAAGTGCTGAGTGAGAAAATAAATGGCGACCGGTAGAGGAAAGACGCAAGCGAAAGAGAAAGGAGGTGTAATTGAGGAAATAACAGGTGGCAGGAGGGGATCGGAATCGGCCCCGAAAATGGAGACACTGTATGATATGATTTCTGCTATGCAACAGAATATTGTGACGCTACAACAAGATATGCAAAGTAACTTTAAGGAAATTAAACAAGAAATAGCGCAAGTTAAAAAACTGGAAGAAGCGGTCCTAGCTACAAAGCAAGACTTGACGGAAGTTAAAGAACAAATGGTTACAATAGGAGAAAGAATGGATGAAAAAGATAAACGTATAGAAGCTTTGGAGGAGAAAATAATGTTAATGGAGTTAAGAAGCAAAGAAAAAAATATACGGATTAGAGGATTAAAAGAAGAAAGATCAGAAGAACTGGAAAAGAGGATAATAGCTGAATTGGCCAAGTTTATTGAGTATGATGCTGAAGAATTAGAAGCAGAAATAGACTCAATTTTCAGAGTCAACTCAAAATTTGCCAGAGAGAATAATGTTCCCAGGGACATCATTGTGACCTTTCTCAAAAAAGAAACAAGGGACGCGCTACTAAGAGAACAAGCAAAGCAGAAATTGAGAATTGAGAATCAAGAATTGACATTGTTAAAAGAAATACCGATTGCCATACGGAGAAGACGGAAAAAATATACCCCCCTGACTGAAACCCTCAAGAAGAAGAACATTCTCTACCGATGGGAAGTGATAGAAGGACTATCCTTCACTTACAAAAGTAAAAATTGGACTATAAATACTGAAGAGAAAATGAAGGACTTCATGCAGAAGAATAAAAAAGAACTGACAAAATGAGACATAGAATGTTGGTAAATTAAGATGTATATATAGTTTATATAGAGAAATTAATTCTTTGCCATTTTTAAAGTTTATGTATGCTTAGACAATACCTTAACATAAATAAGAATTATACCAAGTAGATAATTTAAGTTGATTAATTTAAGTTGATTAAACTAGAATGAAATATATAAGGAACTAGCCCCCCTATATTCTTTATGGTGGGTATGTATTTATATATGTATAAGAGAAATATTTGATTATAGTTAGGTAGAAGTCTACATACATGGGTAAATTATTTGTTGTAATTAGAAAATATTAAGATAATATGTGGACAACAATCAGATTTGTAGTAGAGTTATATTAATTAGATAAATCAAGTTGATAGTTGATAAGATGAAAAAGAAGGAAATATATACATTGAACCACCCCTTATCTCACCTAGAGGGTATATAAACATGCACATTAAAAAAATATATAGACTAGGATATAGGACTATTAGATTTATGTATATTTACAAAATGAATTGAATGAATGGATTAATGAAGGTTGGTACGGATGTGCATGGGTAAATAATATTGTAAATAAGGAAGTATAAAAATGTATATAGAGAGAGATAGGTATGTATATGTGTAACTCTGTATATGTATATATGTAGTTATTATAGGGGATTCTATGGTTTGGTTTCGTACCCACAATTTCGAAAGGAAAGGAAAACAGAAAGAAAAAAGGGGGGGGAAAGGGAACATGATAAGTTGAAGTATATTTATGGTTTTGAACTTAAAGATAGACATGAGGAGTAAATAATAAAGAATAGGTAAACATATCAGGATATAAGAAAGATGGTATTAAAATTGTAAATAGATTGAAGAGATGGTAAAGATATCGGCAAAGAGAACCAAAGAGACAAAAGACAATACTGTCTTCATCACAATAAGACGTTAAAATAATGAATTTGAAGATTCTAGTAAACAATATTAATGGATTAAACATACCACAAAAACGTAGGGCATTTTTCCAATTCCTGTACAAACAAAGGTGTGATATAATATGCATTCAAGAAACGCATATTAAAAAAAAGGATGAAGAACTTATCAAAAGGAAATCGCTTGGGGAACTTTTTCATGTTGCACATAAGAAAAAAAAGAGGGGAATAGCGTTATATGTTAAGCAACATCTAAAACCGATATTAAAATTAGAAGACCCTCAAGCAAGATATATTGGAGTGGAAATAAATGTGACAGGGGAGAAAATATTGCTGCTAGGGATATATGCACCTAATGAAAAAAAGCAACAATACTATAAAAACCTAACAAGAGTATTAGCAGCCTACCACTATGAAAAGGTGGTTTGCATGGGAGACTTTAATGGGATAGTCGACCCACAGAAAGACAGAACAGCGGCTAAAAATTTAAGGAAAAGAAAAGGGGTAAATAAAACCAACTCAGTAAAGTTACCTCAAGCTTTTTTCGGCATGATGGAAAGCTACCATCTAAAAGATGTGTGGAGGGAAAAATGGGGTGAGGCTAAAGATTACACCTTTTACTCATATAGACACAATTCTGCCACCCGAATAGACATGATTTGGACATCCCCACAATTAGTGACTAAAACTAAGGATATTTCCCTATTACCGAAAATTTTCTCTGATCATAACCCGATTTTATGGCAATTAGAATTTAATGCGAATTCATGGACATGGAAATTGAATGATTAGATTTTGGAAAATAAAGAAGTAGAAGAAGAATGTAGGAAAAACATAATAGAATATTTCCAATTTAATGAAGGAACAGTAGATGATGAGAAAATTATCTGGGATGCCCACAAAGCTTTCATCAGAGGAATTTTCGGTAATAAAAAGAAAGAAGCAAACTTAGGAAAAAAAAAAGAAGAAAGACAAAAAGAGCTAATGAAAGAACTTACATCCCTGGAACAGCAACAACGACAACAACCAAGAAATAAGAAGATAACAAACCAAATTAAAATATTAAGAGATTTATTACACGACCAATGGCAATTAGAAGCCTTAAATAAACTAAAACGAGATAAACAAAAACAATTTTACAATGCGAAAAATGTAGGAAAATGGATTGGCATTAAAATAAAACAGGAAAAAGAAAGAAAGATAATAACCAAATTAAAAGAAGGAGAACATTACTTGACAGATCAAAAAATGATAATAGAAAAATAAATAAATATTATTCAGATCTATATAAACAAGGACAACAAAATGAATTAGAAATGGGAAAATACATACTGAATAATGTAAAAGGTAGAATAGAAAAATCACATCTAGATGAATTAAATAAAACCTTCGATGTGGGAAGAAATCAGGAGTGCAATAATGAAGGCAAAAAAGAATAAGACCCTGGACCAGGCGGCTATACAGCCCAATACTATAAATTATTTCAAGATATCCTGGTACCCAAATTAACAGAAGTCATAAACAACGCTTGCATTGACAGCTCAAATGCCAGAGACATGGGAAACAAGCTAACATCAGTCTATTACCAAAAACATCCGATGAGAACTTAACAGTAGGTGGTTTTAGACCGATATCACTACTCAATACAGATTATAAAATCTTTGCAACAGTGTTGGCGCAGAGATTGCAGAATGTGGTACAACAATATATTAAAAAAAAGATCAGAAGCTAAGGATTCATTAGGGAGAATGAAGTTATCACCGACAAGCATTAATAGAGCAGTGATAAATATACCATCGAATTCGCTGAACTGGAACCCTAGCAACCAGAAAGCAGCAGCAGCTCTTATCTTCGTTGAGTGCTGAAAAGCGTTTGAGCAACATCAGTTTGGCAATTCATGAAACGCGATGTTACAACAAATGGGCCTGCACCAAAGGAAGGCTTTGTAAATTCTGTAAGTAGTTAGTATATAATCTCTACAAAAAGCTAATATAATTATAAATGGAATAAGATCGAAAGAAATACAGATACAAAAGGTACGCTGACACAGGATTGCCCGGCTATCGCCATTTTGGTACGATATTTAACCTGGTTGCTGAGGTGTTGTACTAGTGCCGGAAAAACTAAAGAATTTGCAGGTAATTGCTATAAAAGGACTAAGGATTAAAAAAACAAATATAAAATTCGGGCATACGCCGATGATTTTAGTACTTGCTTTATTGTGATCCAATGCAGAACTTAATACAAAACCATTAATACAGTGATGGAACAAATTTGTGGACAACAAAGCAGGATTTATCTTAAAGCAGGAAAAAAGACAAAATTGCTTGGCCTTTAACTTTAACAGTGAAAAAAAGAAAAAAAAGAAAATAACCCTAGAAAGCTAATTCATACAGAAGTGGAGAAAGAGAGGTAGAAATACCTTGGGATAGAGATTGAAAATAATAATAACTAATTATTTAATAATAATTATAAGAAAAATGGGATGGAAATAAAAAAAGATCTGGTTAAAATGGAACAACTTACTCCATCTCATTTACAGGAAAAATCGAAAATGATAAAAACCATGGTTCTGCGGAAGAGTAATGTACTTTATTTCGAACTGGTGACTCTGATATATATAGTTCCAAAAACAATCACAGGAATGGAAAAAAAAGATCTATTGAATTTTGTTTGGAATCAAAAGACATGCATCGTATCAAGTATGTATCGTTAATAAGAAAATAAAAAGAAAGCGAGGGCTTGCCTGTCATCCAGAGATCCTCTCAAGCGTACTCATGATGCTGCAGCGATTCGCTTGATAGCACGGGTTCGAAAGATTGGATCAATTTAGATAAGGAAGAACTTTTGGAAATAGAGGGCTACAACATCAGGGCAGTACTGGCATGAATATCTCTTGGCCCACAAGAAAAGAAAAAAAGATAGGACTTTCTAATAATCATATATTTAGGAGAGCATTGCTAACGGTATGTAGGAAAAATACAAATATTTCATATTATAATGAAATTTACCTTTACTGTGGTTGTCAAGAACCGAAGGTTGTTTAAATATTCAAAAGACAATAGCAACAAACCTTGGAAACTGACATACCTTGACACCCTAACTTGGACACAAGACAACACACACGACTTAAAGAAAGACAAGAGATAATAATTGGACAAGAAATGTGTCATTGGTTTACTTATCATCAAATACAATCACAATACAGGAAGGACATGATGGAATGGACAATTAACAAAAAACCAACCGAGTTAGACAAAATATTACTGTTAGAATCAAACAAAAGACTCTCCAAATTATACAAGCTATTAGTGAATCTACAGACGGAGAAAGAAAATGTAACAGATGTTATGGTAAAATGGGCACAGGATATAAAAAAACCAATAGCATATGAAGATTGGGAATTTAGCTGGAAAATAAATGCAAAGTTTTCAGCGAGCCTAGAATTGAGGGAGAATTATCTTAAATTATACCACCGATGGTACATAACCCCAATTCAATTGGCAAAAAATAAATAAAAACACCAATGTGAAATGTTGGCACTGTCATAAAGAAGAAGGAAATATGATGCATATGTGGTGGTTTTGTCCAAAAATTCAAAAATTAAAAATTTTAGCTGCGATAATACATGAAAATATATAAAAAGAAAAAATAATGAAAAACCACACAAATAGATTCTTTGGTGAATTCAGAAAATATATTTATTGAATATAGGAATAATAGTGGAAGGATTCTAAAATAAATATAGAACTGTTCTTATACATGACTACGGCAGCAAAAGTCCTGATAGCCAAAAAAACTGGAAGTTGGAGAGGGTCACCTAAACAAAGAGAAGAATGGTTATCTAAAATAGCGGACCATGAATGGATATAGATAGGCTATCAGTCAAAATTAAGGTGGAGCTATCTTGGGAAATAGAATCTCTGAGAGGACATTTTGGAAAAGATTATCCTTCAAAGTTTTATTGAAAAGGATAAGAAAACAAATATTTAGTAAAAAAATTAAAGTGCTTCTACAAGAGAACTGGAAAAGTAAATGTGTAGTAATATAATAAAAAAAAATGCTATAATATTGTATATTGAACTTAGGATTAAATACACTCAATTTAGGAAAGAAGTGCATACTATTTAATAAGTGCATAATAACTCTTTATTAAAGTATATATTGTTTTTTTTCACTGTTTAATTCTCAGATCCAGCTAAACCAATGCGGAAGTTAAAGTTGTAAAGAGAGAAGGAACTAACCAAGCATTTTGTTTATAGACCTGGAAAAGTTGCTTGGTAGAAACAACGTTAATTTTCTTTGTACAAACATAATTGGAATGTAATTGTTTATTTATGTGTATACTTAATTTTTTTAAACAATAAAGTTTGTGAAAACTCAAAAAAAAAAAAGAAACAATTATTTGTGGATAATTAATTTCTTCGATGCTGTTGAGCCTATGCTGATTTGTTTGTTTGTTCGTTTGTTCGTTCATTCGTTCATTTTTACCTTGACTGTTGCTTCCAGTTTTTATGATTTGAAACAAGCCGTTTTAGGAATTACTCCAATCTGCATTCTCTGGAAGAGCCTCATCTAGATTAAAAACAAATATAGCCATCATGACTGACTCAGAATGTGCAGAATTTCACATGACTACAGTTTCAAATGAGATTAGGGATGCTTGAATAGCAAGTTGTGAGCAGGAAGCAATTATTCAACAGACTATTTGGTTATTTGGGAGAAATTCACAGCTGTTTATCAGGTTACCTTTTGCGTATACAAACAGTACAACCAGTGCAACTGCATTATTTCACATATACACATTCTCACACTGGTCTAATTCCCCTCTGCAGCAGACTTGTCATTGCTGATTGGTAGCAGATCACACAAATAAGCAGTAAGCGAATTAATCAGTTGTTAGTAGCATAAGCAAATTATACTGATATTGCAGAAACAATATAGAAATGAAGCTTTGTATTAATTGAGAATCCTGCAGTAGGTTTTTAAGAAACTGTTATCACATTAAGAGCAAGAATTTACATTTATGCAAGCCTATAATTCTGCACATAATCTCAGATTTAATCCCTCTAAATCAATGGACTTGGCTGCTGAGAATTGTATGCAAAATCAAAACCTTAGGGGTTTAACACTGCAGTTACCAGTTTTGCATATGAAATTGCTATGTTGCCAGTCTTGGTGTTTTTATCATCATTGTTGTAGTTGGTTTGGTGTTAGAACAAGCATTCCATTTGCCATTTATAAAAAAACATTAGTTTTGACAAGTGGGGACACATGAAACTCATGAGGGTGGGGAGATTCCATTCTCCTGCTTTGATGTTCCAGGCCTTCTCCTTCTCCTTCTAGCCCCAGCCCCACTTTCTAGTTTGCTTGCCCAGCACTGCTCCAGCCAAGTGCAATGAGGCCTCCTCCTTCCTGCCCCTGCCCTGCTCTCTTGCCTGCTAACCTGGCACTGCTCTGGGCACTGCGCTCCTCCAGCCCCCACTCTACTGTTGGCTCACCTAGTGCTGTTCCAGGTGGGCAGCTGCAAGGACAAGTAATGGTAAATCACCTGTGTTAGTTTCTTGGCTTAGAAACCCTAGGGGAATTCCTGTAAGTTGGCTGCAGTTTGACAGCTCTTATCACACACAAGATGGACTATACACTTGTTAGAAAACAGATCAAAATGTTAACATGTGAACTTGCAGATATTGCTAAGTACACTTGTTTGGGCCAGTTAAGGGAATTTCCAATTCAAAATAAAAAAAAACTCACATTCAGAATTTGGAGTCCTTAATTTATGGTTTAGTTCATTGAAATAAGAGGCAAAAAGTCACCATTCCAGCTTACCCATCTCTCTTCAGCCCTTTTAATTTTCCTATTGTTTACCACCTTGAGAACCCTTAATTGATTAGAAAGATGGGTTGGATTTTAAAAAAAATAGTGACCACTCCAGGTTACCCCTCTCTCTTCAGCCCTCTAATCTCCATGGAATGCTGGTCCTTAGGGATAAGGGACCCCAGGGAATGACATTGAGGGGGCATTCAGAGGGAAGGGAAAATCAGTGGTTGCTCACTTTTCTGTTTTGTTGATGTTTCCTCACTGATCTCACTGACTTTCCTCCCTGTTTCCTAATTTTTTATTTTAATTTTTAAAATTGTTATCTGTCTGCAATGTTTCTATTGTTCACCATGTTGACTCTCAATTGACTGGAATAGTGGGTTGGCTTTTTAAAAAAACAAATAAATGAATTTTAAAAGCCTGGTTTGAATCAGGGCCATGGTTTCAGGGAAAGGTGGTTGATACTTTCCCTTGAAGTGGTTTTTCTAATAGAAATCCCCTTTCCCCAGAACACAGGAGTACCACCCATGGGAACATATGGGGTCATATGTCCCTGGGGGAGTGCCATTTGGTCATGTGGGGGGCAGAAAATTGCTCCCCACACTAGCCTGGACTTCATCTGCCACTTGCATTCTTGCAATTCATTGCCATCCAGATCACACCAGCTGGTCTCTTGGGGAGGAGTCCCGGTAGGTGGGCAGGCTGGTGCCCTTCTCCAGAAATATAGTTGCCCAAGGTGATCTTCCTGTCCAAAAGTCCCAGGAAGCAGGAGGGCCAGCCAACAAAGTGAGTGGGCCAAGGGTGCCTTGGCAGTGCTGTTCCCTGCCCCGCCTTCGAATTCTGTGTTGGGTTTTCTGCCTGGTGGCAGACAGGACACTGCTCAGCCTCTAGCGAGAGCCAATCAACACACAGCTCACAGCACATGGGGGGAAGGGAAAAGAGCCAGGCTATTGCAGCTCAGAGCCTACACTTGGTCCTGGGTCTGGGGCAGATGGAGGGGCTGGTCCAAGCGAAGCGCTGCCTGCCTGGCTGCCTGATGGGGGAGGAGTGCTGGTCCTGCCTGACCCCACCAAGGGCCTCACTGCCCACCTTCCCCAGACATGAGTGCCCAGTACCCACTGGAGGAAAGCTGCGCCCAGCCTGCCTCCCTTGCCCAGCTGTGCCGTGCAGGTCAAGGCTGGCCCAGGTGAGCAACCACCCACCAGAATGGTATCTAGGGAAAATGGAGGCCGGGGCAAAAACAAGGGAAAACGGAGTTGGGGGGGGGCGGAGAACTCAGATTTTGCCCTGGGCTCCATTTTCCCTAGATACATCTCTACCCCAGAAACTGTGGTGGGAAGTAAACATATAACCATTTTGTACCTGTCTTTTTTCCTCATCAAAGCTAATATCCATGCAGGAGTCAATTTTTATTAGAAGACTGTATGCGTGCATATAAGAGAATTAAATCATTGTGAATTCTTATTCCACAAAAGAAGTGGTGCAAAACTGCTGAATCCCACTACTGATCTTAATCCAACCCAACAGACTAAATACCGTATGTATTTGTGCTCCTGATTAATCAGTAAATTTGCATGCTAGTTACTTATGGCAGAAAATAATTCATAACCTTGTGCACTTCATAAAGGCAGATACTGCAGTGACAAGGACAATTTTTTGGCAAGCTGCATTCCTGCCAATGTGCAGTAACAGCTTATTGTGTTGCTCTGTGGACTGTAACTTGAAAGCCTTCTGCGAGTTGCTGCTACTTTGAACTTTTCTATGCTTTAATGTCATTCTCTCAGTCATCTTGCTTCAACCTGGGAAGAAAGAAAGTGTGTGAACTCATTCTCTCCCTTGTGCTGGGGAGATTGCTAGTCAGAAGGTGTGCCACCTATGCACAAGACTAGAAGAAACATGCTGTAATTGCTCTCTGTCCCTCCATCACATCTTCCCTTCCTCCTTGTGGAATGACAGCTGCTACTGTGAGTGCAGTGCCAGCAGCTTCTATCATTTTTTTTTCCAAGGGCTGTCCCCATTTGACTTGCTGCACTGCTGGGTGCTGTCACTCAGTGTAATCAAAACTTGACATGTCATTCCTTCCAAGTAGCAACACTAAGGGTTTTTCTTTGTAGAAGTTGCTAGGATATTTTCAAGGGCATTGTTGCATCTTTCTACTTATTATTTCATCTTTTCCACATTCGGCACAATGCCTGATGTACTGAGAATCTAGCGACAATCTGTACCCTATTCCCGGGGTTATTCTTGCTGGTATATTGAAATATTAGATTGCACTTTTCTTGGGTATGATACAACACAGTGGTAACAAGAGCTGAAAAAGGACTAGACCTGCAAGTGTAATGTCAATCAAGATATCACCTCCTCTCACTTAACTTCACAAAATTGCTGTGGGAACTTTGTGACTTGACAAGCGTTCACTTGTCAAGCATTCCTTGCTTAAACAGGACCAACTACAGGACAAATTAGTTTAGTAATGACTGTTTGGAGTAGCAGTAGCTGAGAAAATTCACAAACCCAAGCCATGTGAGGCTAACTAAAGACAGAAACTGATGGCCACTAGTCAGGCAGCAAGCTGCATTTAAATTGGCAACATAATAACTGTAACTGACTGGGTAAGCAGTCTGCCCCTTATATGGAAAACCCATAATTGGTACCCTTCCACAACTACCTTAATATATTACATTCCAAGTTTCTTAGGAAACTAATGGGGCTCCCTAGATGTGTGCCGTACGCTGTGCTGTGCATAGAGATGGGCCAAATTACTCTTGAAACTTTGGCATGGATGATGGCCATAAAATTTTGGCTGCAACAGACTCTTGGATCTTTCATTTTTATAACTCGATCCTTGCAGCTAAGACAACTTGTTCTCCTATCACATTATTAATTCCATGTGAACATGGAGTTATGGCAGCATATCTTCGCATCTTGATTAACCCCACCCAGAGGAGAGCCTTGGCTACCCCACGATGTAATGTGTTACCATCTCTTTCGGATGGGAGACACAAAAATGTGGAATGTTCTAAAAGGGTTTGTTCTTGTGATTTGGTTACTGCCGAAACACTTGACCATTCTTTGTTGGTATGCCCCAGATATGACAAGATACAGGTGAAATATATGAACTCAATTTTTCAGTGTTTCCAATGGCAAGAGTGTTCTAAGATTCCATGTCTCCTGAATAGTTCTGATGTGCTTTTTTGTGAGAATGTTGCAAATTTCATTCTTGAGATCAGTAATTTCTAATCATGTTTTTCTCACTTGCAGTTTTTCTTTATTATACTTACCTGTTTTGTAATTTTTTTTGTTTCTCTATGCCAGTAAAAACCGTTGTTGCTGTTGGTTCTCAATCCACAAAACTAGAATAAAACTATCCTATCTTCTACGGTATGGAGAGAAGGGGGGTGGGGAAAGCAGGATAGTGCTTTGCTTCCCTTCAGGACCAATTTTCTCATTAAGGGAGAGTAACAAAGACAGGGAGACCAGATTCCTGACACTTGTTGAGGACTCAACAGAAAGAGGCTTTCATCCCCACCCCACCCCCAGTTTCCATAAAGAGGAACACAGAACTCCCATTTAGCCAACCTAGCATTATAAGATCTCCATCATCATTGCCCTTTCTCTTGTAAGCCCCTAAAATGGTACAGAACTGACTAAGGCTGGGATAAAAGCGAGGTAACAGAAAACTGCTTGCCATAACCTCATTCTCAGATATTCTTCAGAAAAAGAGGATGTTGACCCAATGCAACAATTCCTGCACTGTCTATTATATCAGCAAATAGAAGGGAGGGGTGGCATGCAAGGGAAGGGGAGTGAGGGAGAGAGGGGAGCAAGGGGTGGCATGCAAGGGAGGGAAGGGAGGGGGCCCGGCATCTGGACATGGCCAACCCACCCTAGTGGAGGGAGAGGGAAGGGAGGGAGGGGGAGGGGTGACATGCAAGGGAAGAGGAGGGGGTGAGAGGTGGTATGCAAGGGAGGGGAGGTAGGAGGGGAGGTAGGGGTGACATGCAACGGAGGGGAGGGAGGGGGTAACAGAAATTGGGTAACAGAAAACTTCATTAGAAAGCCTGCAGCCATCCCTTGTCATACACCCAGGCTGTCCTCACCCAGAACCATGATAAGGATGTGGAAGTCCCTTGCAGCAGTAAAGCTGGACTGAGCTGGGCACAGGTCCCTGCCTGTGGTGAGACAGGGTCAGGCTGTGTACAGATTCCTCATTGCAGGGAGGCTGGGCTAAAATGTGTGTTCTTCATTGCATTGAGGTCAGGCCAGGCCACCCTTTGCCACAGTGAGCTTGGGCCATGTGTGCATCCCTTGCTCCAGTGAGGCTCGGCTGGGTGTGCACTGAGATCAGGGCTGGCCAGGGGTATTCCTTTCTGCAGTGAGATCAGAGCTGGCCACACTCTGGACAGGGAAAATCTGAGCCAGGTGCCTCTTGTTCTGCTCCTTCAGTTTGTACCAGTGAGGACTCATGCACACCTTCTCTTTGGGCTGGAGTGTAGCCAATTCCTGACCAGGAAATTTCTGGTGGTTTGGGAATGAAGCCTGGGGAGGGAAGGAGCCTCAGCAGAGGATAATGCCACACAGTCCACCTTTCAAAGGAGTAATTTTCTCCAGGGGAACTGATCTCTTTAGTCTGGAGATCCTTTGTAATTCTGAGAGATCTACAGGCTCCACTTGGAAGCTGGCAACCCTATAAGTGGAGTGGCCCTGGTTGGAGAATGACCCCACAGACTATTGACTCATCATGAATGTATTTAGGTGGCCTGAATGTCCAGTCTGCTCCTTCCTACTATCAGTATGTCTGAGAGAGCAAGGCAGAAGTCTCACTCCCTGCCTACCTCTTAGTTCAGGATTCATATCCCAGTGTACATGTGCCATAACTTCACTGTTAATTTACTATTTCTTCAATTCCATTGTGCTTGAAAGCTTTCTCAGTCAATTATACTGAATTCTTGTGACTTGGTTCCTAGCCCCAAGTGAGTCTTTGAACAGATACAAAAAATAAAAGACAAAGACAAAAAGCATTCAGTTGCATGAGAGTTATAAATCAGTATAATACCATTTAGAGTATCTTTCATCCAGTCATCATTTTAGTTTTTATAGAATTTTTCCCTCTTTTTCCTTTTTCAAGCAAATGTGGATGCAGGAACCAATCAAATGTGGATGTGGATGCAGGAACCAATCAACATTGTGAAATGATTTCTCCTACCTAACTAATTTCTGCTACTGTGTGGGTGGCCAAGGTAACCTAAAAAAAATTCAGCATCATAACATATTTTAAAACATGGCTTTTTGTAAAGCTTTGAGCTATAATACTTTGTGGCAATTTTCTTATAAACTAGAGCTGAGCTAAAATCTCATGAGCTTTGATTTGCGTGTCGAAATGTGCTTGATGAGAGAGAAACCTTCATAAACACACAGTAGAGCAAAAGTCCTAAAAGGTGATTTTTAAGGTTCCAGGGAACTCTGTAATCCCTGATCTAGTGCACATGGCATAACTCAGTAGATATTCAGCTACTACAAGAGTAGTTAAATTTCTTTATGCGTGCATGATCAGGCTACCTCCCCTCTCTGGTGCCGGGGTTAAAGCTGAAGCAAAGCTCTGCATAACTGCATAACTGCATGTGATTGTATTCCCTGGATCTGGAAACACGCCTAGGAGTTACTGGTCTTATGTTTGGCAAAGGCTTATAAAAAGTATAGAAATTAATTGGATGCTAGGCACACAGTGACCATGTGAGCCGGTTACCATTTCCCCCCCAATCTCTATGGTTTTCTTACTGCCTCATTTTGGCTCCACCAAGGAGGATGCAATGCATGTGGCCCCACACTCTATTTTAGGCTCAGTTGTGTTGTGTTTAAAAGGAGTACTTTGGGATCTGTGGTGAGACAAGCTTTCTCCAGGAAGCAAAGCTTTAACATTTGTCTTAGCTATCTTCAAGCACTTCTTCCATTGGGAAATGGGAAAATGAGTTGGAGCAGCTCTAACAGGCTGTGAGCCTCAGCTAGTGCCCAACCATGCCGACTTCGGGCTCCTGCTGGGGAACTTCGAAGTTTGTTCAGATAAGACCAATGTTTACAATTTTTTTCTGCTCCTGACTTTTAGAAGAAAATCCTGCAGAGATGAGGAGCATCTAGGCTGGGATAAGAAACTACAGTGCAAATGTTTGGGTGATCTAAATGTGGGCAGAGTACAACATAGGAAGGAATTACAATTTCTTAAAAAACCCACAGGGCACACCAAGGATATTTAGGGAAGACAACATGAGACTATCCTGGGAGGCTTCTGGCTGCTCTTGAGACTCAACCAGTCAGGGCTCTGGTGAGGTGGGGTCACTCTGCCAGTAGTCCTAATCCAGTGGTGGCGAACCAATGGCATGGGTGCCAGAGGTGGCACTCCGAGCCCCCTCTGTGGGCATGCGCAAACAGAGTCGCCCCTCCCCCCCACACATCTAGGCTGGTCTGGGCCACTGGGCTTGATTATTAGCATTAAACCTAAGACCTAGTTTTGGGGAAGCAGTGTAGATAACCCTGTTAAGTGCTGTTAAACCCCACTGATTTTCATGCAAAGAGCTAAAGTGCAATCCTTTACCTGGGAGTAAGCTCAGTTGCTGTCAATGGGGCTTGCTTCTGAGTAAACCCTCCTAGGGTCGTGATTCACCCATTGGAAGAGTTGCACGGTTCCTTCAAAGCAAAGCCACCAACTACCACCAAGCTTACTCCCAAGTAATGCACGTCTCGGAGCCAACCGTTTTTCTAGACAAAAGCCTCAGTATTCAGGTTAAATTGCCATGTTGGCACTGCAAAGAATAAGTGGGTTTTGGGTTGCAATTTGGGTTCTCGGTCCCAAAATGGTTTGCCATCACTGTCCTAATCCAAGGAATCCTGGCCGGCTGACTCTGGGCCCATGACACTATGCTTCTCTGGGTTGCTTCCTTTGGAGGACTGAGGACTGGTACTTAATATCTGCTTGTTTTATACATTTACAAATAGAGTACAAGCAGATGCACAAACACAAGGCAGCTGATCAGCTATCCTACATCATCCCCAAGGAGAGGGAAAACCTGCATCCATTCACCAATGTGCTCCAAACAACTCCCAATATATTTTTTTGTCCTTTCCAACTTCCAGAAGCTAAACTGTACTTTCTTGTCATACAGACACCAATTTCCCCCTCCCTTCAGCTAGGAGTGGGACTCACCTCTTGGTAGGTCTCATGGGTCCTTGGTTGGAACTATGGCCTAACACTTTAGGGTCAGTAGGTTTTGCTGACTGACACTCATTTAGAGATGTTGCCATTCTTTTATCATGTGAATGGTCAAATGCACTGTAATCAGCATGCAAGTTCTAACAATAACATAGAATTGGAAAAGGGGCAGAAAATTGAAATAAAAATAATTATTGGAAAGACAAAGAATTATGGGACTTTATGCACAGGTGCTTTCTGAGCTGTATTGCACAAATGAAGGTTTGCATAAGTGAAAAATCAGCCATTGGACACTCTTGCATACTTCATTCTAGTAGACATGACAGTAAACAGGCTGAAAAGGAGAAGTGCTTTTTGACAGCAACCTGAAATTACTGTTGTGACTCAGGTTTAACAAAAAACCTGCAGAGAGCAATAACTGAAATTTGGTCAAAGTTCAGATCACTCTAAAGCTCTGATTTAGCTTAACTGCAATAAACTCATGAGTGCTGATTTCCATATCATTTCAATCAAAGCAGCCTGGGAATTCTTAGATAGGAAAATTTAACTAATGCAAAGACATACTACTGACAACAAGCTATCAACGCAGGTTGCGGTCCATGTTTTAAAAATAGATAATTGAATTTCAAGAAGTATGCCTTTGCTACATTCAGTCTTATTTATTTGTCATTTAACTTACAAGACTCCTTTCAACAAAAAAGTTGCCAAGAAGTTTTACAGCACAATTAAAACCAATAAGATCAGTAAAATACACTGACATTAAGTGAAAATACACTGAAATTAATAAAATTCAACAAACATTAGTTTTCCAATAGTGCCACTCCCCATTACATGGTAACATAATTTATAGTGCAATCAATCATGTTGACAGCCTTTTGCTGCAGTGAATGGATTTAGGGTTTGCCCTGGTTAGTACTAGGATGGGAAACCATCAAGAAATATCAGGGTCACTATGCAAAGAAAGGCTGTGGGAAAGCACCTTTGTTAGTTTCTTACATTGAAAACCATACTGGGTTACCATAAGTCAGCTGCGACTCTATGCACACATACAAATCTGGTTAGGAGTGTGCTATTAAAGGCTGTCAAGAAATAAAACAGGTTTTCAAATTCATCTTGGAAGAATGTAAGGAAACTGCACTCTTGAATATAAATAGACTTCACTAGTGCTTGATTGAATCGTATACTGTTATACTTATTTAATTTATTATTACATTTGTACCTCAACTTATCTTATAGGAGCTTTAGGCAATGTATCTAGGATTATCTATTTTGTCCTCAATGCAATACTGTAGGGTACCGGAGGCAGAGATAAAGAATGACTTGTTAGTTGTCATCCTCAAGCCAAGTGAGCTTCTTGGTTGTACAGGAGTTTGCAGGCAGGCCCAGTGATTAAGGAAGTGAATAAAGAATGGGTGATGGAGCCCCAATAACACAGAGTAACCACACAAACACCTTGGCTGGAGAGAAATGGCCATAACTTTTTTAAATGGTAGCTGTCAGAGCCTTGGCACAGCATGGAACATGGATTCAGTTTTCAAGCAACCACCCAGTTGACTGATAAATATCAGGCAACCCCACTTGTTGACTGATATCTCCCTTCTGTTCTGTGCCAGCCATCTGGCTAGACTAGGAGGGAGGACAGACAGGAGGACTGATAGGAGGCCAGGACATCCAGGGGTAAGGGCATCCTGACAGCCCCGACCTGGGAATGTTCCTCAAAGCTAGCAGCAGAACTTGTTAATATGGTGCTCAAGGGGAGCCCTGGGTGCCATGTCCCTCCCCCACAGCTGTGTCCTGCCCTGTTAGGGAGCATGTCAGCAAGTAGGGCTCGCCCTGCCCCCAACCTCCAGTCAGGCTTGCCCTGCCTCATCTTTATGTGGAGGTCAGGTGTGAGGCCAAAAGCCCTCAATTAGAGAAGGCTTGTTTTCAGCAGCCCCCACGCAGTTCCCAGGGAAGCCCCAACTACCCGCGTGGCAAAGCTCTCAGCCCCAGCAAGCACACCCACAGAACTTTCATGTG
The DNA here is from genome assembly GCF_021028975.2 of Sphaerodactylus townsendi. NCBI lineage: Eukaryota > Metazoa > Chordata > Lepidosauria > Squamata > Sphaerodactylidae > Sphaerodactylus > Sphaerodactylus townsendi. Next base: position 38,181,946 of record NC_059434.1, on the reverse strand, counting down.
TTGGGCCTGGTGTTTTCTTTGCCTTTTGGGAGACAACCACTGCTTAAGAAAGCACAAGGCCCAAGGAGAGCAGAGGCACTTAAAGGGGGCCTAGCAAGAAGCACCGGATTGTTTAGATAAGCAGAAAGAATTTCAGCATAAATGTTGGGAGGTCCCCAGCCCAGAAGAGGGTTACCTGAGCCCAGAAGAAAAGCCAGACAATCGGAAACCAGTCACCACTCTCCCTTCTAGGCCAAACGCTTCATGGGCCACCAGCCTACACCAGGAAGCCACCCTCCCCTCCTCCTACCCCTTGCGGACCTGCAGACAGGGCCCTTGCAAAGTCTAGGGTCCGGCCTCAAAGTGGTTCCCTGTGTCTGTCCCACACTGTGTCATACAGTGTTATCTGTAACAAGAACTCTACATAATGTTATACTGGTGGGGGGAAAAGCATGATGTTATGGCTTGTGGTATTGCACAAAAACTGCTGTTACAATCTAGCAAGATCGCCCATAGCCAGTTTGTTTGGACAGCAGCCATCACCGTATGTATTGAAGTACTGTAGCAATTCATGATTTAGAAGTGGTGTTTGCTATTCTGTGGATAAAGTGCATTGTCTGGTTTCAATATTTGCCAATAGTAAATTGATAATCATTTTTATTTATGTACTTTTGCATTTCATAAGCAGTTTCCCCCTACTTCTTGTAGAAAGTGATATCGGTTAAATTTTGTAAACATTTTAAAGATTTTGGATTTTGAATATCTTACCTTGAACAGGTCTTCAGTGAGATTGCATGAACATTTTATAAATAGATAAATAAAATGCTGAACGTAGATATTATGTTTCTTTTTTGGTTTTATATAACCACAAGCAAGGAAACAATGAGGACCATGAGGACAATCTCATTTCTTATGTATCCTGCTCCCTGAACTATTTCCTTTTCCTTGCTGCCTCCTCATACTTCCTGCTTCTCCCTCCACCTACCAACATTTAGATATCATATATCTTAGGTTTCCTTCCTTCCCTTCTCCTGCAGAGTGTCCTAATTTCTTGTATCTTTTTCACTTACCTTTTGTTACTTCCTTCTTCATTTTCACCTTTCTTCCTCCTTATTTTCCCTTCCTCTGCTCCTTCCTTTCCTCATATTTTTTAAAGTTTTTGCAGCTTCTCTTGTTCACATACGAATGATGGAAGCTGTTGTTTAGCAACTTCCAAAATGATTGCCAAAATCTCACCACATAGTCTTGTGGGGTAATATCCTGCAGGCATTTCTTTTATGATTTTGGAACAAATTAACACCTACTGTGCTTTTAAAATTTCAATGTTTAATGCAAACCTGGGACTTTCCCCAAGTTTATACAAGTATTGTCCATCTGTTCATGGCCCTATCAAGCGGATTGTCTGGTCCCTACTATAGGACTATGTTCAGAATTATATAGATTTTAAAATTAACTGCAAGGACTGAGGTGATGTACAGACCCAAAAATATTTTATAGTACAGAATGACTGTCTTCCTACAGTGATAGTCCTAGAGGACCAATTATGCCTTCAGTTAGAAGAATATTAATCCATTGATATTTTCAAGGATATGTGGACACAACACAGATAACAAAGCTCATTTATGTATTATAGGACAACATTTCAGAAGCAAGTTTGAAAACTATTTTTCAAGCCAGGATTGGATATTGCCATAGTGTATAGATTGATGGAAATTTATAACTAGAGAAGGAGGAAACTATGTTTACTTGAAACACTTAGTGTCCACTGTTGACCCCATTAGGCTGACAAAGCTGCTTACAGAGAACTAAACAACATTCAAAGAAATAAAATAACCAGAAGCAATTGTATAAATTCTAAGAAAACAACATGGCAAGAAGAGAATTTTAGCACATTCAGTCTCAATTTACAGCTGAGCAATTGTTACCGACCAATCATTTTATCGTAATAATACCATAGTTATTTTTACAGTGATAGCACTATCTTTCTTTTTTACAACAATTGAAAATGTGGTTGTCTGTCAGAACCACTCTCAGAATTTCTTTCATTTTTCCCACTAAAATTGTCACGGTTATTTGTTCTTCACATTCTCTTCAAGGTATTTTTCATCATGCTCAAGAAGATAGTACTTTTAATCTGCCCACCCCACTAGCTGTTCAGTAATTGCCTCTTCTCAGATGGGACTTGATTGTTGGCTTTGAAGCAATGAAGAATCTTCTGAAGTTCTCAATAGTATATTGCCTCAGCAGCAGAAAGATCCTTTACAAAAGCTACTTCCTGATTTTATAGACCATCACTGTTGTTTCATATGTCTCCTGAGTTTTCATTCAAAACATGACATCTAATGATAATTTTAACTCATCTTTTCCTCTTTCCTTTGAATTTGTATTTTTGATGGCACAGGATGCAGTGATTTAAATGAATAGGACTTTTGAACCAAAGTTTAGGCAGAACACAAATGTTGAGCAGCCTTCCAGCTGCTGATATATATCTATATCTCTACCTCAATCTATGGCCCATTATGAATGGAACACTTACCTCAGGGATCTTAGCTGCATAGTGGAGCTGTAGTATGGTCTCCTTGCATTTCTCTGTTTACACATGAAGAGGCATATACTACCCACCCTGAAGCTTGCTTGCTGGTCTCAATGGGCCGTTGCTTTTCCTAGTTTCTCTTAACTCTGTCCATCAACTCTTTTAAAGGCACAGATCTCATCATACCCGGCACCTGCAAGATAAAGGATTTTATTAAAGCCCTTTAAATTGTAGTTGTATCATATACCTATGATTGCAGTTATATCGATATTATAGCCCCTTTTCAAAATCACCCCCAAAGAAAGAGGTAAAGCAATTCCCTGCACCACACTCTGATGAAGAAGAGGACCATGTCCTAGAACTGATACCTCTTCTGCTTCATCCATCCATCCATCCATCCACCCACCCACCCACCCACCCACACACTCTCACACTTACTTCCTGGTTTTCAAATGTAGTAAAAGACCTCGGTTTTGCAATGATTCCCTGTTTATATGAATATATCAATATAATAAATAAAAAATCAAGTAATAAATCTGAAAAGGGGAAAGGTATTCATGGGTTTGCAAGGGAGTGGAAGGGGTTGGTGATGGGCAGAAGGAAGATATCTGGAGTAAAGCTGTGCTCACTGGCAAATCTCCCCGATTTGAGCAGTGAAGAAAATTAAAGTAATGCTTGAAGCAATATCACTTGGCATGGGGATAATGGAAATTGAATGTAGGGCTTGGGGAAAGACATCCATACAAGAAAGCTTGCTGCAATGGACATTCTCCTCGCTGCACAGCAGACACCTTGTGCATAATGCCTTGCGCATAATGGGCCTAAGTATAGTTTCATCAGTTTTTTCATTCAGTACATACACAGTGCCTTGTGTTTGTCTATATTTTCTATCCTTACTTGCAGAGTTAATTTTCCCACCCTTTTCCTTTCACAGTGTCTCAACTGCTTATTGCGTATGACATATCTGTGAATCTTATAGTCGATCATCATAAAGAAGTAATCAGTTGGCAGATGATTCTCTAGTGCTTCCTTTTAAAACCATCACCATATATCACATACTGCAACAACAAAGAAAAGAAAAATACATTACTGCAAACCACATACAAGACAAATGTTTACATTTATGTAAATGGAACTCCTTATCTAAGGGACCACTTCACTTTAAATGTCTGTAGAACTGGAAAGTAACACAAGGCAGTTTAATTTATGTTCATCCATCTTTCTGCTGTCTATAACAGGATTAAAGTTATATATGGTTGGGGAGTTAGAAATCATTACAATAGGCTGTCTCTGAAGCATTTCTGTAAATTTCTAAAATGAGCACTATATATACAGGCACTTTCCATAATTGTATATCTTTTATTTGGCACAAGTTTTAAATAAATCAGACCAATAGAGGTCTAGTTATGTGAATTTTCTTTTTAGCGTAAGTAAGACAATAGCCCTGTGTATATGATACTGAACACATTTAAATCAAGCTGTATTGTAGGGGAGGGAGCAGGCATGAGAGGTGACTGCTCTTTCTCTTCACCATGTGTGACTGGTGGCTTGTGAGCATGGAACAGAGAAAACGGAGAATTCAGAGATCCTGTTTGACCTATCATAACAGCAGTATATCACTATATCAATATTTTAGTGCCTTTTTAAGAAATCAAAAATGAAGTGACTTGTCTTCAAGGAAAGGGAAGAAGAAAGAATTCTTTGACAATAATAACTGCCTAATCATCAAAGAGTGGGCTGGAAGTGTGTGGAGTGGGAGGGACAGAAACATTGTAAGTGAGAAAAAAATGTGATTCAAAACTGGTTTCCAGAAAAAGATTGGAATAAAAGTAGTGTCTAAAGAAATGGAAGAACTGAGGGGGGTCGGGGAGAGGGAGAGAAAGTGAAAACTAAAGACACAAAAATGTGTGTGAAGATCTGGGGATCAACTAAACCAGTATGGGGCAGGAATATAAAAAATGCAAAAAGCTCATGAAGGGTATATCCCTTTGTGCTGCCACTGAAAAACTCTGTGTAACATCCTCTCTCTTTCAGTGATGAGGGAACATGGAGTTAAACTTTGTAGGTTCATATGGGAGAAGACGGTGCTAAAGATACTTAGTTCCAGATCATTCAGGGCTTTAAAAAATCAAAATCAGCACTATGCTTTGGGCCAAGAAACCAACTTGGAGCCAATGAAGTTGTATCAGCCCCAGCATTATACCTTTTATTCAGAAAACCCTAACCTGGATAGGCCCAGGTTTGCCTGATCTCATCAGATTTCAGAAACTCAGCAGGATCAACCCTGGCAAATATTTGGATGGAACTCTCTAAGAAATATCAGTGTTGTGATGCATGTTGGGATGGATGGCAGGACAGGATTACTTACAGGATTATTTACAGCTAACACTATGAACTACAGAACAGTTAGTCAGAAGCTCTCAGTCTTAAATCCCTTACATCTCAGTTATATCTGCTTTTCCCAGGTCTCTTAACTTTGCCCATCGACTTAAACCCTTAAAGGCACATCATCACATCTTCTCTTTTGAATATATAATTTCTAAATAAAAATATAAATAATTACTCTACAGGTTAACATTCTAACTTGAGGTGATGAGTAGACTATCATGCACCCCAATAGCACCTGGGGATTATTCTGCCCCATATAAGGTTGCTATTACTATCTACATATCAGTCTATATGTTAGTCTCTATAGTGTGTAGGTTTTCTAATCACTCTCTCCCTCAAGGTTACTATCTCTGTGTTTGGTAATGGAAAGAAAGTGGTTGTTACTGTAGGCTGAATCTGAACTGTATTTGGTATAGGACATTCAACTCTGGCTGTAGAGTGTGGTTCTGAAATCTCTGGTTCTAAAACCTCTGGTTCTGGAGTCTCTGATTCTGGACTTACTGGTTCTGGAACTAACTGGAGATATTTTCCATTTCTACAAATAGTTCTAGTATAGGTCTTGATGAGGTATGATCATGGCATCTGGCTTTGTTCCACGACTACCACAAGATTGGATCATTCTTTATCATCATCCAATTTAACTCATACTTGTGGTCCTATTTGGAGTGATGACAATGTTTGAACATCATGATTTTGGTTGTATTGTCTTTTGTAATCCACTTTAACTTGTCTTTAGATTTTGGCTATTGAGGGCACAAGGTTGCCCCTGGAGTAGGAAGTGGTGTTTGGATTTGATCATCCATTATTAATTGTTTAGACTGTATCCGTTTTAGCAGTTATAGGAATAGTATGGAAAGCCAGTAAAGCTAAGAATGAATCGATTTAGGATTTTCTTTGCAGTTTGCACAGCTCTCTCTGCTTCCCTATTTGACTGTGGGAAGTGGAGATTCGTAGTGACGTGTTCAAACTGATAATTATCTGAAAACTCTCATCCTGTGAACTGAAATGTGTTGTCAATCATCAGCACATCTGCCCATCTGGCGAATATATTTTCAGACAAGTGATGATTGTGGAAGTAGACTGGTCTACCATGGAAGCAATTTCTATAAACCTAGAAAAATAATCCATTACAACCAAATAATTTCAGTCTTGCAGTATACAAACATCTGCACCAACCCTTTTGCAGGGTCTAGAAGGTAAAGGAGTAGGCACCAAAGGTTTTTTCCTTTGGGAAGGTTTGTGTCTCTAACAAAATTCACAGTTTTGTATGAAAGATTTAAGGTTTTGGCTAATTTGTGGCCATCACTTGGAAAGGTGTGCAGGTTTTCTGTATTTAATGATGACTCGATGTCCAGTGTGAAGTTTATGTAATATGTGCTGCCTTTTCTTAGTAGGAATTAACAATATGTTCACCATGTCCAGAGAGGGGAGAGTCTTTTTAAAGAAAATGTTAAATGGTGGTGGGGCTGAAGTGGCCAGAAAAAATGCCAAGTAAAATGCCACCATTTGGGGGAGGGGAGAGAAAGCCCCCTGAAAAACACTGATAAGGTATTTTGGGGAGATTTCCCTCCCAGTTTATCTTTGATGAGTGCATACCTCTAGTAACCATAAGTCAGTTGTGACTTGATTGCAAAAACAAATCAAATGGAGAACTGGGTTTGATTCCCCCCTCTTCCACATGAATGGCAGCCTCTTATCTAGTGAACTAAATTTGTTTCTTCACTTCTACCCATGAAGCCTGCTGGGTGATGTTGGGCCAGTCACAGTTCTTTCAGAACTCTCGGTTCCACCTACCTTACAAGGTGTTTGTTCTGGAGAGAGGAAGGGAAGGCATTTGTAAGCCACTTTGAGACTCCTTATAGGAGAGAAAGGCGGGGTATAAATCCAAACTTTTCTTTTTCTTGTGTGTTAATAGGCTAAACCACTGGGAGCATTACTGGATCTCTCTTTGGATAATACACCACTGTAGTACACCACTGTATACCTTCTCTCAGCCAAGTTATCTCAGAAGTTGGATTAAACTTCCTTTTGTTACCTTTCATCCAGCCCTACGCTGATTTCTCACCCTGGCTTAGCACTTACTTAGATTCTTTGGATAGGGAAAAAACCAGAACTGCATTTACTACATATATTTATGCTATCAGACTTTAAAAGTCCAACAGTTTTGTGTAGCTATTAAACAACATAGGAAGCTTTTCATAGGCAAATGGCTTGGGAGTCAATCAGCAGTCTTCCAGCACTATCTTCTAAATATGTCCATCAGGAAGAAAGGGAAACAGGAAAATGGCATTTTTTCTTACTCTATGGCCCCTTCTGCACATGCAGCATAATGCACTTTCAATCCATTTTCAATTCACTTTACAGCTGGATCCACTTGCAGCAAAATCCACTTGCAAACCATTGTGAAAGTGGATTGAAAGTGCTGCATGTGCGGAAGGGGCCTATTTGTACTTTAAAAGTACTTTAAAAGTACCCTGGGGTGGCCAGGGACAGTGTGGCTGTGGTGCCACTCTGCTGCCTTCAGAGGGTTTTTCATCAGTGTAGGTAGCAAAAAACCAAAAACCTCCCCCTACTGAAAAGTGTAGGCAATTTAATATATGTTAGCAGAGTAAAACAGAATTCTCAGTTGCTTGTATAGAAAAGAGTTTACTAGCTATAAGGGAGGGTTACATAGAGAACAAAATAAGAATGCTATACTTTCTTGTTACATATCTATAGTACTACACTTGGTTACATCTTGCTATCTTACCTCGTGGTCACATCGTGGTGTGCTCACATGACTTCTGTCTATCTCATGGCGTCTGCATTGTGGTGTGTTCTGCTCAAACAAAGAAACAGAGTTAACTTTATAATGTCTGATTACGTGACCACTGGCATGTCAGCAAGGTCTGGCTGACTGACCAATAGCTGATCAATAGAGCAGGTCATAAAACAGTGACCTTTCTAATAGATGACTTGCATACTATGACACCACAGGAAAATACTAAAAATGACAAAACATTCTGTTTCCCAAAGCTACATAAGTTAAAAATTCTACTACAGAACCCTAAACAAAATACAAAATTTTAATTTAATTTAATATTGTGTAGATTGGGTAACCAAGTCTATAAGGGGAGATAATTGATGAGTCAGGTGTACTTGAAAGAAAAACCTCTCAGCAACTGCATCAATTTGTTTCTTCAACAACAAAGCTGGAGATTGAGTGCACACCTTCATGCTTCACACAATCTCTTAGGCCTTTTCTGCACTGGCGGCAGAAGTGGCTGGCCACTGGCATAATTTATGTGGGTGGAGCCATGGGACTGTGCAGGTGGTCCAATGCGGAGCCGCCGCCGGTCTGTGTTGTTTGCTTACCTTTTCTGTGTTTGGCCCATGCAGAAACGGCCTTAGAGATGCATTTACTTCATGTAGGGTTGGTAGCCCACACCCTTCTAGTAGTCATTTCTGATCATTATTCATCTCTCTCTTGTCTGGATTCAGTTTTAGATTATCCCTGTTCAGCCAATTAATTGCTGCTTCCAGGCACTGATGCAGCTGCTTCTGGAAGCTTAGCTAAAGCAATACAGAACTGGGTGTCATCAGAATATTGATTACATCCAAATTTAAAATGGCAATCAATCAAAATTTGCAGCCAGACATAAAAGTTAAAGAGGATAGTCAACAGCTAGAACTTTCAAAAATTACATATTAGATTCCAAGCAGCTAATTACATCTACATCACCAACAGAAACTGTTTGGATCTGGCTGAACATCATAAATCATACACATTGGTGCTCCACCCTGATAATCCCCATATGATTTTCTAAAACTCCAACAGAAAGCTCAATAGAATCAAGACCATTAAGGATAAACTGAGAGAAATCAAAAGGATGCATTTCTCTTATCCATTTATGAATGAAGATTGTCCACCAGAGAAACTGAAGCTGTTTCAGTCCCTAAAGAAGGCTTGATTGAAAAGAGTCAAGGTCAGTAGCGTCATCCAAGCATCCCTGACATTTCTCTGCCAATGTTTGCTCAAGTACCTTGCTTAGGAAGGAGCACAGAGAATCAGGCCTAAAATTTGTTATGACCTCTTTTGCCAACAGTGGCCAGAGGGGAATTTGACTCTTGTACATAGATAGCTATGTACAATGTAGGAACAAGCCAATATCAAACTGACCCTTGGATGATAGATAGTTTTTTAGGATAGTTGGTCTGCAGTTGAACTGCTCAAGTTGAGATCAGTATCACCTTAGATATTGGCTTGATCCTAAATTATTTTAGATCAGCCAAAGCATGGAAGCATTAAAGTATAAAGTTGGCATTAGATCCAAGAGACCATCTGCCTGGCAGTGTGACGAACAACATTGTCATCTTATTTTGGCTCTTTCACATATTAATCAGACTGACATCTAACAACCATTTTTCTGAAGTTGGGTGGCAACCCATCATGCCAGAAAAATGGGCAGTTAGATAGATGGCTTCTTATAGTTTTTCCCCCATCACCATAGTTACACATCTGAATTTTTGAATAAGAGGAAAGACAGTACTACAAACAATTGAGTTGTAAGGGGGGAAAGCTCAAATCACAAGAGAATTTTTTTCTGATATCTGTTTCAGCTAAAGATTTTCGGGGAAAAACATCATCAATGCTTTTCTATCATCATATCATATGGGAGTTTTAACAGTCTTAGACAGACGACAGATGTGAGTACTGGGCAATGCATGTGCAAAGGCAGTAGGATTGATTCCACTAATTTGTCCTGCACCTACAATTGAACATACAGGCATTGACTTCTACTTTTAGGCATTTACAGTAACATAGCCACTGAGATTATGCACCATGAAGCGCACATAGCATGTATCTCTGCAATAGGAAGCACGCCCCTTCCAGTGATTGCAGTCATGGGGGCAAATCTTATCAGCTCAGTGGACATAACTCAGGAGGTGGAGATCAGTGTCCTCAACTCACCCACCCTCTGTGCATGTTGCTTTGTATTTACGTGTCTTGTGTGTCCTGTTGCCCTGTTCATTACAGGAAGGGAATAATTTCAAATACCCATATTTATTTATGTTTTAACTTCATGAAGGTACTTGTGATGGATTAGGCTCTTATGGGGTTAATTTGCAAAGGTGCAGTTAGCCAGAGCAAAACACCACAGTAACAGCCAGAGCACAACCTGATTGGCTAGTCTGTAATGCTATAGCTGGTAGCCACAGATAAGGTGCGCTGTCTGCTATAAAAGCAGGAAGAAGCCTGTCAGTGTGGCTGGTTGTGGAATTGAGTCTGAGTGGAGAGACACACAGATTCAGGAGTCAGACACAAATCGCGAGAGCTCACAGTTCCTTCAGTCTGGAGATTGTGTCTAATGGCAGTGAGGCCAGTGAGAGACAGAGAGAGAGGATGGCTTGGTGGCCAGATTTCTCTAATCTCAGACTGTCAGGGAGGAACAGTGGGTGTTATAGGCTAGATAGCCTGGATCTCTGGTATAGGGAAACTTCACGTGGGGGCCCTCCTAAAGTCAGTGACCATTCCCTTTTGGGGATAAAGGGCAGGTGAACTAGGAGTGTGCTTGACTGCGGGTGGAAAGTTTTCCCTCAAGAGGCACCCATGGGTGAATAAGTCTGTACTGAAAACTGTGCTGTAACATCTGAGAAAAAAACATCTACCTGTGAAACCTAAAATGCTTTTGAAACCTCTCTGTTCCATCTGAGAAGCTTAAAACAGTCTGTAAATAAAATTTAGTTTTGTTTCAAACTTTAACAAGTACCAGATGTCAGAAAGGGGTAGTGCCTGTATGTTTTAAAATCCATCCCCCCCAAACAGAGTTTCCCTCCTTTTTCCAGAAGGCTCTGTTGCAGTACTAAACTCTTTTACCACCAGTGGTGTAACTCTGCTTAAGATGCCATTATGAAACAGAACCTCTTTTAGCCCACAGGAAATAAACCAAACTGCATATCTGTGCACAGATGATACTTCTAGTAGTTTTCTCATTATCCTAATCTATCTAAAACATTCATACACCTTCCCCCTCCTCAAGTAACGCAACCAAATGTAATTAATTATTCAACTGGCCCAGTTCTCCTGCCCTTCCTTTAAAATATTTTCCTGTGGCTCTTCCTCCATCTAGAGGTAAAACAGCTAAACTTTTTCTATATACATGCAGTCTTATAAACATGTTTTAATATTTTAATTCCATATTTTGGCAAGAAGATGTTTCTATTTTGTTGAAAGTCACTGAATATTTCATGCATGTGTGTGTGTACATGTGTAGAGCCACAGATCATCGTTGCTTGGATAACTATAAATTTCTGGGGTGATAAGGTAAGAGGGTAGCCATTAGGCTTGGTTATTTGGTAAGCCCAAATCACAGAAAAACCCATCTGGGCCTGTAAGCCAGCAGAGGAGGAAGGGAGAGATAGATCCTGAATGTGTCACTGAGCAAGCTCAGCTCACATGCAGGAACGAACCCCTCCAATGCTCTTCAAGCCCTACTGGGCTTGAAAAGTTTGGGAATACGGGAAACATATCATCCATCACACATACACACACCCCATGCCCTTGAAGCCCTGCAGCTCTTGAAGAGCATGGGAGTGGGGAGATCAGTAGATCTTTGTGCAGGGATGAGCTCAGCCTTAGATGCAGGATATATCTCCTATATCCCTTCAGGTGCTTTTCAAGTTCTGAGGGCTTGAAAAACATTGGAGGAGAAAGATCAGATATGCTGCATCCAAGGCTGAGCTAGCCTTCTAGTTAAGCCATGTTCCAGCTTCTAATTCCCTAAATTAATCACTGGAAGGCAGACCACCAATTTGAGTAACATATCCATTTAATCTTACCTTTGAAGTGACCTATCTATAAATGGAGGGAGGGGAGGCTGAAAAAATTCAGGGTTGGATTTTTTTAACCTGAATATTTTAAATAATACCTTAATAAAGCTGATGGATTTCTGCTTTATTTAGCTTTATTGATAATTTCTGAATTTAAAAAACCCTGAAGCCAAAATTTACTGATTTCCTTTTATAGGTGCTCAAGTCTAGTAGCCATGTTAATCTGCAGTAGAGCAGCTAGATTTGAGTTCAGTAGCATCTTTGAGACTAAAAAGTATTTATGCCTCTAAACATTACTATTCTGCTCTAATCAAGCTGATTCAATGTGCATTGTATCTCTGCATCCTGTGTTTCTTTGAGACACTCCTCCCACTTTCTCCCTGGGATGAAGGCAGCTTTGACTCTTGAAAGCTTATACCTTGAAAATCTTATGCCCTGAAAATTTTGTTCATCAGTAAGGTCAGGGGCGTAGCTACTTAAAATGGCACCTGGGACTCACCCTGGGTGCTCCTCCCCTCCACAGCTGCACCCTACCCCATTTGGGTCAGGGGTGCAGTTTAAGGCTGGTGACCAGAGTGTGTCCTACCCCTGATTTCCACATGAAGCTCAGGAGTAACCCAATGTCCATGTGAAGGTTGGAGTGGCAAGTGCCCATTTGACCCTGGCCTCAGTGAGGCGTGGATCCAGCTTTAAACTGCAGCCTTCCCCATGGAGATTGGGGATGGGATGAGCCTCACTTGCTGGCCTTCAACTACACCCCTGCCCAACTCCATGGGAAATTCCGAATTGGGGTGCAGCTGCAAGGGAGGGCAGAGTCATAAATTTCACCACCAGGAAGTCGTGCCTAGCACTCCAGCCCCTGTGCCCCCTAGCTATGTGACCATGCAAGGTGCAACCAGACTTAAATCTAACTGTAAATTCTTAGATGAATTCACATATTTTAAATTCTTATAGGATTGGTGGTGTCATTCTTTCTGCTTTCTTTTGAGGGTGGGAAAGGAGGAACAGGAGGAATAATTAGGCTAAAGAAGTTAAAATATTTTTGTGGGGTTCTTTTTTTGAACCTTCCACTTATTTTAAAGAAGAGGTTTTTCACACATGATGAGAATGAGCTGGGGCTCATTAAAAATGAGCTAGGGCTCACTACCCATGGGACTTGTTTTCAAAGCTAACAATTACTTTGTGGTGTCTTTGATCACATTTAGAACCTTTCTTTCATTAATGAGAATCCATAAGCAGCTTACAAGAATCTGAGAGTTGACCAAAGAACTTTGAGGGAAAAGGACAAAACTTTCAGAACCCTCAAGTTTCACACTTTTCATTTTAGAAACTAAAATAAGAGCATTTGGATTTAATCTTAATTAAATATATTGGAATGATGGATATTGAGAATTCCATTTCACAACAGAACCTTAAATGGCTTTTAGCACTCATGACCCTTTTGCAACTTTTATTCATTCTTTCTTAGAATTTGCATTAAGCAAATGTCTATTATTTTATCTGGAACATTTATCCTAAAATATAGCATTTCTAGGACAATGTAATATCTGTGCAACCAGTCTGATGCCAGAGTCCATTCTGCTGAGCTTCTGATATCTGATGAGATCAGACTTGTCTGGGCTATCTATCACTTCCATGATCCTAAGGGGAAGTCATGAGAATGATTACACCCCTCTATTTAATTTAGTTAGTTTTAATTTGTACCCCACCTATATCCACGTTCTCTAGGCAGGTACAACACATAAAATCATCTCTTAAAAACACTACAACATACAAAAGTTAAAATCCCAACCCTAACCCTTACTCCCATGCTCCCAACCAGCAGCATCATAGAAGAAGCATCCAGGGAGACTAACCGAATGCCTGGGTGAAGAAGAAAGTCTTCCCCAGGCACCCAAACCCATAAAAAATAGGTGCCTGGTGAATCAAAGCCTGGAAGCAATCACAGAAAAAACCCTCCCACAGACATCCACTCATTTGGGTAACATATCCACTTGAATCTTACCTTTGAAGTGATTTTTATGTTCAGTATGCTGGGAAATACCTCTTTCATATAGCAGTATAGGGGAGAGAAGGTGGCATGGTATAGTTCAATCTTATTAGATCTTGGAAGATAAGCAGAAGAGAAACCACCACAAAAAAGAGTCTGTTGAGGAAAGAAGGCAATGGAAAACCATCTCTGCTTAATCAGTCTTGAAAACCCTATGGGGTCACCATAAGTTGGTTATTATTTTATGGCAGTTTACACAACAAACTGCAATATATCTTTTGGCAAAAGTGTGTGCTGCTACAAATAATGGTAGATCAAGCAAACCACACATACTTCTATGTATATGTGTGGGGCTGGGGTTGCATTAGCAAATCTCTATCAGTCAAGGGAAATCCATAGCCTTCCAATGGCTTTGACAGCAAGAAGTTAGAAATTTCAGTGATGGAAGTATGGAAAGGGTTGGCTGATAATCTGTAGTTTCCTTTCTGCTGGAAGCTGCTAGGCATTTGGTTGGCTGGAAAATAAATTTTGTTCTCACCCAACTGAACATTTTATAGGAAAGAACTCAGGTGGTAAAAGGAGAGAAGGTGCCTCTTTTCCATAACCCTTTCCATTTTTCACAGAAGAAGGTGTCTCTTTTCCAAACAATCTGTGTAAATGACAATGACAGTTATACTGATAAATTGTCATAGCAACATATTGCTTTGGTACAAAAGTTAGATGCATTTAGAAAGCCCGCATGATTTCAGAAAAAGCATCACTGAAATGCAAACAGCTCTTCACATGCAATTCTTAAACAAATGTAAATGCTGTATAAAACCTCAATTCCTTCCTCACTTTAAACAGAGTAGAGGAAGCAACAGAAAAAAGGTTAAAATGAAAATGTGAAAGTGACTTAAATCAAAATATGCTCTTTCTCTTGAACAACAATAAGTGTTAGAACTGCTACAAAGAAAAATTCTCTTGAACGTTCTGTTGTGCAATGTAAAGGGTCTTGTTGCCAGAGAAATCTGCTTGTAGCCACCATGGTAGAGTTACTATATAAATTGAAATCAAGTTAAAAGTTCTGTTGAAAAATGCATAATGCTTCAGTCTTCTATAAGAAAGCTGGTCTATGCATTTATTGAGTGCAATCTTCAGTATGTGCATACACACAACATATTTTTCTGTAGATGTTCATTTGAACTAACCAGCAGGTGTGACACTCCTCACTTCAGATGAAACTCACAATAAGACAATTGTTAACAACAGTTACATATATTTTGAAACAGGGGAATAAGAGATAAAACTAATACATTTAAAGAAAATCTGAATTAATTTTTTGGAACAGCGAATTTGGGATAGATTTAAACATGAAAATATATTGTGCTATTGTAATAATCTGTCTTCTGTTGTTGTTTTTTCCTGCCCAGGCAGGGTAACCTAGGAAGTGAATGACTACAATACTGTGGATCCTGCCCTGGATGGAAAATAAATATTGAGAAGTATTACTTCATTAAAGCTGATTGGGAAGTAACACGTTGTCGTCATCGCCGCTGCCGCCGCCGCCGCTGCCACCACCACCACCACAGTAGGTTTTTATACCTCATTTTTCTCTACCTTTAAGAAGTCTCAGAGCAGTTTACAATCACCTTTCCTCCTCCTTTCCACAATAGACATCTTGTAAGGTAGGTGGTGGGAGTTCTGAGAGAATAGTGACTAGCACAAAGTCACCCAGCAGGCTTCCTGTGGAGGAATGTGGCATCAAATCTAATTCTCCAGATTAGTGTCCGCCACTCTTTTTTTTTGTAAAAATATTTTTTTTATTTTACCAACAAAAAATTACAGGAAAGGAAGAAAAATTAAAAGGATGAAAAATAAGTAAGCATAAGCAAACATAATAATAATATTACAGTTTAAAAATAACTATATCATAATTAAGTATTACTCAACCTAGTACTAGCAGTGATGGCATCAGCAACAAGACAGAACTACAAAATTAGGGATAGGCTTGGTCAATACCCTAAAAATTTGGTAAAATTTGGATTCAGATTTATTCGGGCATAAAATTATTTGTATGCCTGAATAATACAAATAACATATTTGGATATACCCGAATATTCAGGTATACCCAAAAAATTCGGGTACGCCTGATTTCTTTTGTAGTTTATGGGGTTTTTCCGTTTTGGCCTGCAGGGGACACATTTTTAAAGCTAGCAGCACCAAAATTTCAGGATCCCATTGGGAGACCCTTCTGATGATTCCAATTGGGTTTGGTAAAGTTTGGTTCAGGGGGTCCAAAGTTATGGACCCCAAAAGGGTGTTCCTTATTCCCCATTGTTTCCAATGGGAGCTAGCAGGAGATGGGGCTACCCATTTGAGGGTCCATAACTTTAGCCCTCTTGAACCAAACTGAACCAAACTTGGATGGTATCATCAGGACAGTCTCTGGATGAGACCTTGAAAATTTGTAGTCACTAGCTTTAAAAATATGTCCCTGACAGGCACCCCAAGAAATTTTCCAAGATTCTTTGCTGTGCAGTGACTCCATTGTAGCCAATGGGAAATTTCCGTACAGCCTGCACATTTTTTAAGATAGAGGCACCGGACTTTCAAAGTGGCTCTAGGAGGCCCTCCTGGTAATATCATCCAGGTTTGGGGAACTTTGCTTATGGGGATTCAATTTTATGGGCCCCCAAAAGGCTCATTTTGTTTCCCTGCTCCTACACATGAAGCCTGCTGGCTGAGTTCTATTAGAACTCTCTCAACCCACCCCCCATTTATAATCTTGTAAACTTCACAGTTATATTAATAAAATGAACTAACATGAACTAGTATGCTGAATAGGAACAACTTTGGTCAATAAAAAATTAAGCAATCTAATTAATTTTACTACATTTTCATTGATTGTATTGTAAAAGAAATTAATAAGCAAATACATATTTTATATACATAAAATTGAGACCATTAGTGGTTTGGCCAAAGTGGATTTGTGTCCATGTTAGTAGAGCAGAGAGAAGCCTTATTACAGCCATAACAATTTGATCATGTGCATATTCTTTCATCTCAGTTATATCATTTACCTTCCCAAATAATAGGACTTCTATCATATTCAGTGCCTGGTGTTCATTTGTACCCGGAATTTGACCTGTTAAGATGTAAACAGTTTTGAAATGCTGTAACTACAGCATATTGCTTCCTATAGTCATGAGGAAATTTTTACTTTGAACCTCTGTCTGTGGATTTCCCCCTCAACAATTCTGTATTTTCATGCAGTGAACAGAAGGCATTGGGTCACTGGTAAAAAAAAATTGCTTTACTCTTTTCTTTATACAAATTTAAAATGGGAACAATATCTTTATTATTTGAGAAGTTATTTCTGCAGGCATTAAAAAACCATCCCAGTTCTGTGGAACATATGGCAGATTCTCCCTTGGATACCCCTGCAACCACTTTCCAGGCTCCCTTTTTCCTCTTTTATACTCTGCCACCTCAGACCTCTGCTGAGTCTATTCCCAGATCTCAAGCTCTGAATTGAAGGTTGTATGTCTGTTCCCTAAAACTGCAATTTTCCTCCCCTTTTCCTTCTATAAGGTTTGTGTGTGTGTGTGTGTGTGTGTGTGTGTGTGTGTGTGTATTTGCTTGTTTAAGAAATCTGTTCTCAGGTGCCTAGTGCAGGTAATTTATATTTATATTTTTTATTCTATTTTTATTTTATTTTTTTGTACATCACTTTCCTGGGCACAGAACAAAATATTCCCAGCATGAGATTTGAAGTTTATTCCTCATCAGCTGGGAGCTGATTTCTGATGGCTGTGAGTAGCCTGTTCCTCTAAACACAAATGCTAAATAGCCACTTGATTAATTGTCTGCCTGATCACCACTTGTGAATGGGAAGTGAACCAAACTCTTGAATAGGTTATCCAATTTATAAGTAGTTAAATGGAAGTTAGAACAATCAATGATTAAGAGACTTCTTTGCCAGAGCATAGAAGCTGTAAGCAACTGTTAGCTTTTATGTTCTTCACCAGAAATGAGAACTTTCATGAAATCCTAACTCCTGTAAGGGGTTGAGGTATTGAGGAATAGCTGGCTAGATGGGACTTTGGTTTTCAGTTCCAATCCACAAAAAGGTGCTAATGAAAGTCAGTTTAAACTTGGTGGAAGGAGGAGGTATTCATATTTGGAAATGAAACTTCCTCCTTAAAATCAAACTTGCTGGTCAGGGTGTAAGGCCCCTTTCCTCATTTGAGATACCCCGATTTGATTTCCAATCTTCCCTTATTTGTTTTTGAGGGGCACCCACTTTGGAAACCTAAAGTACAGTGGGGATTCTCTTGGCATAAGTTTCAGAGAGCACATCTGGCCAGCCATAACCAGAGAACACTCCAGCACAAAGACAGGATGGGGCATGCATAATATGATAACATATCCTGCTTCAAGGATGATTCATTAAAATGGGGTCATTTCAAGCTTATGAGGAAAGTATAATTTCCAATCCAATTATTGCTAAATCCAATCCATTCAAGATGGGCCATCAAAAGGGTAGTTCATGCTAAAAAATACCCATCAGTCAGGAATCACTTCCTACCCCTGCTGCTTAATTTTTATTACTGTTACTGTCAAACTGCACAGTTAAATTCAAAATTATTTAGTTTGAATTGGTTAGTTTCTGTTGCTTTTTTCTCTTGGAATATTATGCAGGAATAAAATCCTGATAGACACGGGCAAGAGATTTTTTGTTTATCTAGCTAGCGACCATATAACATGCCAGTTTCCCCCCTCTCTGGTTTGTTAGATCACTGCTGTCCCAGGAAGTCACATATACTGTTCCACAAGGTGCTTGATAATTCTGAGTAGATGTTGCTAACTTTGACTGAGGGTCTCTCTAAGTATAAGGCAGTTTCATGTGTTCACTTATCTCAGACCCCTTCCATACATGCAGAATAATGCACTTTGCTGATGGATTTTATAGTGTAGAATAGCAAAATCCACTTGCAAACAAATGTGAAAGTGGATTGAAAGTGCATTATTCTGCATGTGCGGAAAGGGCCTCAGTTGAGATTTATTAACTCAGATAACCAGTTCATCACATACAGCTTCAAGGATTCATTGGAAAAACAGAGATTAAATGTTGGTAAGAAGGATTAGTTTCCCCAGTGCTCCTGGAGTTCTGCATGCATGTGGACATGTTTGTCTTCTGAATCAGAACAGTTTGCATTTAAATCATACTGTGTTTTATATGTTGTTTTGAAGCTTTTGAGAATTCTTTGAAATAGAAACTTGTTATAACTATAAATGTTTTATTATTAAATGTATTGCTTGGGATGTTAAGGCCATATCTTGTTTGTTGAAAAGAAATGTAAGTCAGTTACCTTTCTGCCTTGTGTATTTACAATGCCCTTATAAATGTCAGGTACAGGTTCTCTTATAACCAGCACGCTTCAAACCTCGCAGCTGGGATTAACTGGTCCCCTCTCAATTATAAACAGTAAACTTCACAGAAACTACATGCAGTCTAAACAGCATTACTTTTCATTGCTACCATAACTCTTCCCCAGGAAAAGCTGAGGAAATATTTATTGCATGGATTCATGGAAATGCTGACAGCAGAGCCTTGTTCAAGAAGAAATCTGCGCATAAGCAGTTACAATATTCAGGCTTTTGGTGTGAAACATTTGACCAGTAAGACTACTGATTTTGCAGTCCTCATTTCCTTTTACTCATGTAACCTTTGTTCCTATAGTTGTACAGTCTGTTAACCAGGTAGCAAGGTACACATAGCATAAAGGACAGTGATAGTCTATCTCTTGAGCAACTGCAATGGGCCACCTAGCACAGTAATTTATTGAAACCATCATTTTTACTGCAATAGCAGCAAAAATCTTGCATTACATTTAGGCCCTTTCCGCACGGGCCACTAACGACGCCCTGGGGACAGCAAAAATGCCGTCCCCAGGGAGCCGTTCGCACAGGCGGCGCTGCCAAAATGCAGCAGCGCCGACCTGGCTCCCTTCCCTCTCCCCCAGGGCGTCCTCAGGCTGCCTCCAAAAACCTCCCTCCTGGAGGGAGGTTTTTGGCACAACAGCGCATTCCCAGCGGCACTGTGCGAACGGCACCGCCGGGAATGCGCTGTTGTCCCCGTCCCTCTCCCACTCACCTCATCGCCTCCGTCACCCTGCTGGCCTCCAAAGGCCCTCCCTCGCTGTCCTATGACCCCTGGAGGTCGGAGGGCAACGTGGGTGGGTCTACGGAGGCCAGCAGGGCGACGGAGGCGATGAGGTGAGTGGGAGAGGGACGGGGAAGAGGCGGGTCGGCCGGGCGATGGCGCTCCGCGGCGCCGTCGTCCCAGCCGGTTCTGGGACTGTCCATGCGGATGGTCCCAGCGTCGTCGGGTCGGTGTTCATTACGCCGACCCAACCCCTTCCGCCTCCATGCGGAAGGGGCCTTAGAGAGTATATTTCTGTCATTTGGGGGATCAAAGGCCAGCAAAGACAAGCAGAGGTGAGGATGGCAGAAGATCACAGTGATAGGAGAAGGTGATTGGGTACCTAGGTCAGATTTTCCCTGCTTTGTGTGAATGTGAAGGGGGAAGCTTAGGTGAACATTTTAAATGTTTTTTAGACCCCTGGTCTAAAATTCTGAGTAGGTTGACTTGAATCCCTACTCAGGTCTATTCAAAGGGTTGTACTTTGAGGAAAGTGTTCTGAGGATGGTGCTATAAGGTTGCAATTTGCAGTCCTATACATGCTTATCTAGAAGTAAGTCCCATTCAAATTATTCACATAACCTTCCATGATTGTGCTAGGCTGTGTATGCAGCTGGAAATATTGGTGGTAGGAAGGTTCACAACAAAAAGTTGGGCAGCAGGGGAGGTGAATGAGTGGTGGCAGTAGGCCCCAATGGAAAAGCTGAGCCTTGGCAACTACGCTACCTCAGGGTATGATGAAGCAGGCCCTAAAGGCTACAAGTACTGGTAAAGGGGCATTATGTATGAGATGATTATCTCAATTTCTCTTTGAATACTTCAAACATATATTACTGTTGCTTCAGGCTTCACAGGACATTTCTGTGTTTTGCAGTTTAAATGATATGAATGAAAGGATGGCACAGATGAAGCGTTAGCTTTATAGTCTAATATAAGCAACAATACATAAATCAGTAAATTACTTCCTTTATATATATCCTTTACTTCCTTTATATATATATATATATATATATATATATATATATATATATATATATATATATATATATATATGTTATTATATTTAGATATCCTCAGTTCAATTATTCCTTTTTATAATAGTAATTGGAAACCCAGGTATGATCTTCACATTTCAGCTTTAATCTGTCAAACCATTCTTTTGAAGTAGGGAATGTTTCATCCGAAACTCAGCAGTGAAAATGCTTACTCAGCAATAAAAGATTATTCACCATGTCGTTGTGGGATTTGCTTTACTATCAGCTGTAAATAGCTTAGCTACCCAACAGATGTTTCTCATTGTGGAACTGTCAGCATAAGTGCTTGCTCTGTATTTGCTTCCAGATGTAATCAGCACTCCAGATGACTGAACAGCCCTGTCCATCAGATTTGCCCTAACTCTTCTAATATTTTCCATTTCAGAAGGTGCCTCTGCAGAACTT
The DNA here is from genome assembly GCF_021028975.2 of Sphaerodactylus townsendi. Classification (NCBI taxonomy): domain Eukaryota; kingdom Metazoa; phylum Chordata; class Lepidosauria; order Squamata; family Sphaerodactylidae; genus Sphaerodactylus; species Sphaerodactylus townsendi. The sequence continues at coordinate 38,160,620 of NC_059434.1, read as the reverse complement.
TCATAATATTCTTCACATTTCCCTCAGTTTCAAAGCCACTTGAGGATTTGTTTAAAGAGAAAATACCGCAACTACAAGCAAGATGTTTTCCCCTAGTTCTCCATTAGAAAACTCTCACAACAAATCCTCAAACTCCAGTTGAAATTTAATGAGTAGTTTGGAGATTCTATACTAAGACTTTCTGAGAGAGAAAACCTTATGGTATTTATCTAAAATTTAGTTGTAGAAATAACTTTATGGTATTCCTACTAACTTATTTATGTCCAGATTTCCTCATTTGAGAATAAACATGGTCCATTCTGCACAGCACAAATGAAACGTCCTGAGGATGTTAAAAAAAGTCATCTTGGGGAGGAATTCCAGACAGCTATTTCCCCAAGATGTCCTCAGAATGCCTTATTTCTGCTCCAGCCATCCTATTTTAAAGTGTGCTTTCCCCCTAAGCTGCCTGCAAGACTGTGTGGCTGTGTGGAATGCATAGCTCAGGAGGTGTCTTATTTTTCCACTCAACTGTTAAGCTCTCTGGTCAGTTTGCCCTCTGATTGCACCCAACATTTTGTGTGCTGCTGGAAGGATTCTCCCTGTCTCCATTTGCTACAGGTTTTCCCAGGAGGTTTACTGTGCAGGCTCCAATCCTGGGTACTTCTTCAGCCCCAAATGTATATAGTTATACTCAACTGGTTTTGCTGATTCTGGCAATATATAGTTTTCCTTTTCTTAAAAAAATAATAATTGGAGGAGCTGTATTCAAATATATGCAGACATGCTATGAGAAACTCCAAGGACTCCCACTAAAAAGCTTTGGGACTGCAGAGGACAGGTCTACTGCCCATTGAGAATTGTGGGCTCAAATTAGTGTACATCATTCTCTTCTCCGCCATATCATCACAACACAATCCTGTAAAGTAGATTAGACTGAGTGTGTGTGACTGTCCCAAAAAGTTTCCTAGCAAACTTCCGTGGTGGAATGCAGAATCAGTCCTGGGTCTCAAAGATCTTCATCTAACAGTGTAACCACTACACAGCACGGCACTAATTCAGACAACAACAAAAACAGCTGGATGACTGTCCTTAACCAGGACCAGAGCTTATTTGGCTCTGTCAAGGGAGACCCACACTCAGCAAGATCTGGTAGAATTTCACAGGGTGAAGATGACCCACCAGGCTTATGGTTGAGGACAACAATGGTATTCCACCTATTCCACCTCCTCCTCCTCCTTCTTTCCTTTCCTTTCCCTTTCCTTCCCTCCCTTTGTTCCTAATACTGGCATCAATACTGGTTCTAAGGGTATAGATTTTAATTTAATTATTATCCCTTGGGAATATTATGCAGCTGAGACAAAGTGTGGATTTTATTGCTTTTGTTGTTGTCAATTATATTGTACACTGCCCTGAGCCCATATGGAGAAGTGTGGCCTATAAAACACACAAGTAAACAAATATATAGTACAACTACAAATGTACAATACAACTACAAATGCTTAACTGATTCTCAAAACTCTAGCAATGCCCAAATGTAATTACTTGTAATAGGAAGGGAAATACAAACACACCCCAGCTCTGAACTGGTGGGTCTGAACTGGCTTAGGCAGAGATTGTCAGAGATCTTGAAATTGTAGCCAAAAGCTTGATGAAATCTTGATAGAAGTTGGCCCAGTGTGTGCCAGTAGTGAAAAAGACAAACTCCATGCTAGGAATAATTAGAAAGGGATTGTTAAAAAAAAGCTGTCAATATTTTGTGCAGTTCTGGTGACCCTATCTCAAAAAAGATATTGAAAGTACTTAAGAACTTGGAAAAAGCAGAAAAGTGAACAGCCAAGCTGATTACAAGGTTGGAGCACCTTTCCTGAGATGAAAAGGCTGGAGAATCTAACAAAAAGAGGGCTTAATGTAGATATGATATAGATTTATGAACTTATATAAGGGGTAAAGAAAATGGAAAATGTTATGTAATGTTGTCCACTGCAATCCATGCAATCCAAGCAATCACCTGTATTAAACTCTTTATTTCCATTTAAAATATTATAAATTTCACCTTCTAAAACTGCATTCCAATTTCTCCCCTTGAACCAGTGTTTCCCCAGAATATTTAATTAAAAGCAAATCCCATGAATATAGGAATAAATGACCCAAGTGACTCTCATTGTTCTGTAATTCCTTATTTAATGAAACCACTCTAAAATGCATCAATTATGCTAAATATTGTTATTATCAGTTATCCTTGAGTGAGCATTAAGAGATCATTGCAGATGTAATTTTGTCATGTGAGAGATTTTAAAAAAACAGTACAAATGTGGTAGGAGGAAAGATGTAGATAAAATGGAAAGGAATATAGTTAGTTACGGAACAGATGAATGTACAGCTGGTGTTTCTTTTAGTCAGAGGTTACAATGCACTAGTGTTGCACTAGGTTTTTTTTTGCAGAGGGCTTAGGCAAGAGGAAAAATGAGTGGAGTGCTTTGTAAAACAAGAGAGTTTTGAATTTTTGGGGAAACTTTGAGCTCCGTTGCATCCTTATTACCAACAATGATGCTGTTATGTAATTTTAAACTCAATACTTAAATGGTAATGTGAATTTCAAATGTGAACACAATATGAACTCATCCCACAATCTCCAGACAAGACAAACAGTTGGTTTTTATCCACATTTACTGAGGAAAACTGCTTTCTGACCCCAAAGTGGCAATCTGCATTATTCGGACATGTAAGAAAGGGTCACAAGAGCCAAGCACTGTCATAACTCTTCCTGCCCTCCTTCTGCCTAAGTTCACAGAATCAGCACTGCTGTTAGATAGCCATCTAGCCTCTGCTTAAAAACCTCTAATGAAGGAGATCCTACCACCTCCCAAGGAAGCTTGTTCTACTGAGAAACTGCTCTAGCTGTCAGGAAATTCTTCCTAATGTTTAGCCAAAAATTATTTTGATTTAATTTCAACGTGTTGGTTTTGGTCCAAATTTCTAGGGCAACAGAAAACAATTCTGTGACATTCTCTATACGAAAGCCCTTTCAAGTTTTTCATGGCGTAGTGGTTAAGAGCAGGTGGACTCTAATCTGGAGAACCGGATTTGATTCCCCACTCCTCCACAAGAATGGCAGAGTCTTATCTAATGAACCAGACTTACTTCTTCAATTCTACATTTTGGCTGGGTGATTTTGGACTAGTCACTGTTCTTTGGAACTCTCTCAATCTCACCTACCTCATAATGTGTCTGTTGTGGAGCGGGGAAGGGAAAGGAGTTTGTAAGCCCCTTAGAGTCTTTTTACAGGAGAGAAAGGAGGGGTGTAAATCTAAATTTTTCTTTTTCTTTCAATTTTCTCCTCTCCAGGCTAAACATACCAAGCTTCTTCAACCTTTTTTCATAGCACTTGGTCTCCAGACTCCTCACCATATTCATTCTCCTTCTCTAGACATGTTTTAGCTTGTCTACAACCTTCTTAAATTGTGGTGCCCAAAACTGAACACAATACTCTAGATCAGATTTAACTAGAGCAGAATAAAGTGATACCATCACATTGGCCGAATCTCCACTGTCAATAAAATGCGTGCTAATCACGCCAAAAAATGCAGTTTGAGCAAGGGCTCCCCACTGCTTACATGCCGAACCCGTGTTCATCCTGGTTCTGTTGCTAATTTCCTGGACCTGCATGAATGTGAACCTTTTCAAAAAACACACTCTGAACCTGGATCCAAAGGGAGGAACAGGAGTTGAATGTGCATTCGTTTTCACGCCATTGGGAGTGATGAGACTCTCCCAGCCAATCAGCACGCAAGTCTCCCAGATTCTTTTCAGCCAATCAGAGCGCAGTGGGCTGTATGCGATGCACATACAGCCTTTTTTTGCCATGCTGGGCATAGCCACGTGAAAACTAGGACACATGGATGTGTTGGCATGAGTGGATATACAAACGTGCACATGTCCAGACGTTCAGCAAATATTGTTCATATGTACCCATGTTGGAATGTTAAAGTGAAAATAAGAATTATGAATTTTTAATCAGGGGCAGAGCAATGTTCCCGCTCCGACCCAATAGCCAATGAAAATGCCCGGCACCGCCATGTTGTGACACAGTGATGTCACCACGTGGTTGCACACGAAAAAATAAAAAAGGTCCCGTCCCAACACAACACAACAGTCAATTAGGACAAGGAAAAACCCGACCGCTGAGCAGATCACGTGTCCAAGGGGAGCATTACTTGAATTCATCTTACTTGAATCCTTGATAGAAATCGAGGTCCTCAGTGGAGTGGGACGGGAGAATGTGAGATGAAAAGGTACTGTTTCTTTTGAAACCTGGATGTATCCATATTTAATTTCTCGGTGGTGTTTCGGCCATTGTGTGAGCTGGACATTATACCTCTATTGATACGGCCCCAAATCGCATTTGGCTTACTGCATCACACTGATGACTCATGTTTTGTGTATAGTCAACTAAGATCCTTTCACTTATAATACTGCCTAGGCAATATTCCCCATTCTATAATTACAGATTTGATTTTTCCTACCTGTCTGGGAGCGGGGGTAGCCCCCACCCCCTGCCCGGACTCCCGTCCGTACCTGCGGCCGGCGGGCACTTCCCTTGCCCGGCGGGACGTCGCACCGGCAGGGAAACCCCCGTCGTGAGGCCGGCAAGGGACGGGAGCGTGCCGAGGCCGGTCGCCGTGGCGACAGGGGACGGGAGCGTTCCCCTGGGCTCTCGCCAGCTGGCGAGGCAGGCGGTAGCCTAGGCCACAGGGAGCGCCGCATTGAAGCGGCCGAGCTGGCCGAGCAGGGCCAGCTGAGCCCTGTTGGGTTATCTGTGGGGGCGGGGTTCTTAACAGGCAGGCAAGCAGCGGAAGGGATAAAAGTGGTAAGAGAAGACACGACAAGAGGGAGACCAGACACAGAGGAGGGAAGGAGGGTGTGCACGCGTGTGTGGAAAGGAGAGGGGGAAACTGTAAAGGGACCAGGGAGGCGACGGTGGGGGAGACCCGAGGTAGGAGAAGAGAGGACTTTGGGGAGGAAAGACTTGGAGAAGGGGAGGGTTGGTGGTTGGACAGAGGGGGCAGGAACTGAGAGGGGAGAAGCAGCCAGCAGTCCAAAGCCTGGCAGGGGAACTTCCCCCCTCCTCCTCCCACGCTTCCTGTGCGCCCTGGGTCAGCTGTGGGCAGCCGGCTCAAGCTATGGCTAAAGCGGCTGTCCCACTTAGTCCACTCCCCGGACAACGGGAGTGAGGCCGGAAGTTCCAGCATCCAGGCAGGGGAAGGCGGGTTGGCAACCGGGGTCCCAGTGGGGACCCCGCCCAGGGCGCCGGACACTACCTAAATGCAGAACTTTACATTTATCTCCATTGACATTCATTTAGTTAATTTTACCGCCATTTCCCAGCCTGATCATCCTGTATCCTGACTCTTCTACCATATTTGCTATCCTTCCCCATTTAGCATCATCTACATATTTAACAGCATTTCCTCTATTTCTTCATCCCAATCATTTATAAAGATATTGAACCACCAAGGTTGCAAGACAAGTGAGGCACTCCACTTGCCGTTCCTCTCTAAAAAGATGAAGAGCCATTAACAAGCACTCTTTGGGTGTGATCTGTCAACCAATTACAGATCCACCTAGCAGTAATAAGATTCAAACCAAATTTTACCAACTTGTCAAGAAGAATATTATGTGGAGCCTTATCAAAAGCCTTACTGAAATCAGTACAACATTCCCCTGATGCAACAAGGTGATAACTTTCTCAAAAAAAGAAACTAAAAGGAATAAGATTACTGTTCTGGTGAAACCTGTGCTGGCTCCTAGTAATCACAGCCATCCTTTCCAAATGCTCAAGGGCTGATTGATGAATGATTTGTTCTAAAACTTTTCCAAGTATAGACATCAAGCTGATGGATTGGTAGTTACCTGGATCCCACTTTTCTCAGTCTTAAAGATGGGGACAACATTTTCCCACTTCTAATCATCTTGTACCTCACCTGTTCTCCATGAATTCTCAAAAATAATGGACAGGGGCTTAGAAATTACGTCTGCAAGTTCTTTTAGTGCTCTTGAATGCAATTCATCTGGTCTTAATGACTTAGATCGATTCCCCACTCATGTTTAGATGCACGTTCGTCACACAAAATATACAGGTTTCCAGCAGAACTCCCCACTACACAAGCGCCAAAAACGCATTCACCCCATCTCTGTTGCCCCCCCTCCCTGCTCAGCGTGTGTCTTTTCAGAACCGGGAACAAAGTAGACCTTTTTGAAAAATACACGCCGAACAAAGAACTCGGGGAGTGATTCCGGATTTGAATTACCCGCCCTTGCGAGTGATGTAGAGCCTCCCATCCAAGGCAGCCCCCATTTTTAAATTCCCAGTGCCGAGATCTACATCGATTTGAGGCAATGTGGAATAGTTTTCAGACAAGACTTCTGGTTACTCTGGCACTTAATATATGCAACAATTAGGACAAACTTCTGTTGCACCCAATGCAGAGCAAGAATCTCCTCCAGTCTAGAGGTGCAGTCTGGCCTGAAAAGCTGGACCAACAATGTAAGAAACATTTGCCCATCCAAGGAGGATAAAGGAGAGCAGATCAGAGCAGAGCATTGGTAAAAGTTTTCAGGCCACAGCTTGTTTACTGAACCCAGGCAGAGGTGCTAAAGCATGGGGACAGATCCTGACATCACACTATCTGCCTGCCGACTTGATAAAACATATTTTCCCTAGCCCACCTTCTGGGGGAAACCAAGGAGTAGCAAGCAATTGGGAGCCAATTGGTCACTGGACTTTAAGTGGACATCCCCTTGTTACCTAGGGGTGCTGCCCAGCCATTAGACCCCACCTGGCAAGCAACATCAAGGCCCTTTGCAATGCCAAAGGACCTTATGGGAGCTCCCAATGATGAGGAGGCAAACTTTTAGGCACCTACTCTCCCCAAAACTATCTTTCCTGGTGCTCAAAACACCAAGCAGTGACAAAAAACAAACATACAGAATATCAGTAATAAATACACCTGAACATTGCCTGAATTACAGGGAGAAGAGATGGGCAAACTAATGGAGCCAATCACAGGAGGCAGAAGCCATCACAGGGCCTCTGTTTATGCTCTCAACAGTCCCTGACTCCATCCCCTCTGGCTCAATGTAGGATGTCTTTCATCTGTTGGCCAAGCCACTAATGGGGCCCTATGGGGCTAGCCAGCACTTCTCCATCCTGCTTCTCCACTTGCCGTAGCTCTGGACAGCAATCAGTGCCTCCGTGAGGTGAGTCAGAGCCATGTTTTACTTCAGAAAAGACATTGCAACTTCAAAATGGTGTAACCTTAGGTAATACAACAATTTCGGGGATTACATCTTATTTCTGCAGGGACACAAATCCTCCCAAAGAAATCTCATTACCACAATGCCCAACCTTTGAGAAAAAGTAAATCAAATTGTTCGATGCAGGCTGCTATGCAGCAAAAAATAATCTTGTGGTAAAATTCCATCAATACAGACTAAGTAATGCAACCAAAATTCTCCCAGAGTTCAAAATTCTAAGACAGCACTATAAAAATATTCTGTTGGAGAAAAAACTAAGAACACAAAGGAACTCTTGGTTCCAGTTGATCCAAGCTTCAAAATCAAAGGACATAACAACCTTCTGCCGACTAATTAAAGCTGACCCCCATATAGAGTCCTCAAAGATAGGCAGTAATATCTCTGTCCAACTCTGGGGATCTCATTTCTATGCCCTCTTTTAATTTAAAACAGATTGCCATATGTTTCTGAAGTCTCAGCTACAAAGCCTTCCAGAATGGATCTCCACATGGAGGAAAAATGGGGGCTAATAAAATTGGACCCCCTGACCTACTCTTTTCCAAACTTTGCTCAATGCACACTTCTACTTAACACTAGATTACAATGGAATTTTCTGTGCCATAAAAACTCCTAATTTGAATTAGGTTATTGGCGTTTTGCCCATGCACATTCTTATTCTGCCCAATTGAGTTCTACTGTCTCCCCATTTTCGCAGTGTAACTGTTCTTCTCAGTGAGCAAATGTTTAAATAGGCAATTAAATCAGCCACAGATTGTATAATTCAGTGTCACTTTTAAATGTGACCTCAAACCAGGGACCCTATGTGTCAGTGTACAGGGCATCCCTCATAAGCTCTTCCTGGGCCATTTGTTTATACTTCACCACATTTACAGCACATCCAGTGTTTGTTAAACCCTCCTCAGACATAACCCCCTTCCCAAGATAAGAAGTAATTTACTTTATGTCTATGCCCTAGCCAGCTCCCTTGTTCCCCCTGCCCTGGCAAGCTGCCACAGTCTGGCTGAGGGCCCCCATGGATACTTTCTTGCCAATCTGTTGGTAACAGTGTTCGTGGGCTAGTCTCTCACCTCCCACTCCACTGGTGCCTTCCTCATCCCACCAACCCCTTTCATTCCAGCTCAGCATTGTTGGCTCCTTCCGCTCATCTGTACCTATGATGCCTCTGTTGGTCTTACCCAGGCATTTTTGATGATTACTGGCTCTCTCCCAGTCTTGAAGACATGTGCAGGCTTTCCTGCCTCCTCCCCTACACAGTCCAACATTGCCATGTACATCCTTCTCCAACTCTCTCAGCCATTGGTCTTTAAACCTCCTGGCCAGTTGGCCAAATCCCACTTTCCTGATATTGGTGTATAATTTCAGCCTACTTATATTGATGTCCAACCAGGCTTGAGGGAGAAGCCTAACCCCTGCTCAGGTTCCATGGGTTGTCATGAGCAGCCCTGAATTAGTATGGGAGGATAAGTCATTGTCTGAAGATGACCTGTCACCAAGACCCACACTGGCAGACATTCCATGTAAGGCAGGTGTCAGCAAAACAGAACCTCTTCCCAGAAAAAAAAAACCCTTCACCAATTTACCCATCAGCTTCTGAGTCAGAAGGGCTTTCAAGACAAGAGCTTTCAAGACAAGGTCTTTCAAGACAAGACAGTATAGGCAGGCAGCCCCCCTTCCAGATCCACCACGGTCTCTCTCGAGACATCAGAAAAGGATAAAGCAAAGAGCCAAGGTGGACACCTTGAGCAGATGCAGGAATGCAGGCCTGGCATTCCACAGCTGCTTTTCCCATGTAGAATCAGGGGACTAATTAAAATGAGGGCAATGCATCATTTTTAAAAGCTCATGTGATGCAACATCAAGAAGATTAAAGAATGCAAAGATTCTGAAATGACCCTGTCTTGATTTCTCTGCTGCTGACAGCACATAAGAGGACGATGAGGATTATCAACCAGCAGAGAACTCATACAGTTTGGTCACCATGGAAAACTATGACAAGGGTGCTCCTTAGAGCTAGTTGTCTTTCCCCCCTTATGTTCTTTCTTAATCTGTACCATAATCATAAGTATATGAATATATTGTCTACTCATTATGCACCTGTTATAAGTCTTTACAAAATCTGGACTGTGCTGCTCCTTAGCAGGAGGAAGGACGACTCATTGAATAACACTGGACTGGACCCAGCTACACCTGCAAGGGAAAATAGCTACTTAAGCTTGTTGTGAGATCAAGGCCAGTGGGAAATCAGAGAGTTTGTGTCTATGTCTGCATGCCTTGAAAATGTGCTCTTGAATTGGCGAACCTCTTGCCTGACTTTGAACCTGGAGTCTGCTTTGTGGAGTCACTGCTATCAGGACTGCCTGCTCGTGAGTGGAAATGTTTGGCTTGACCTTGGACTGTGTTTTGGCATTTGTATTCTTGGACAGATGATACAGCCCATCTGAGGCTTGCTGGCCTCATCAATTATAAATAAATGTTATGCTTTTAAAATCCCAGCTATTAGTGTTTGTCTAAGTAGTCCCTAGTGATGTTAATGGTTGCCAATCAATCTGATTTAGCTGTGTCTTTTCAGTTTTACAAAAACCTGAGGGAAAACTATTCAGCAGGCATTTGTAGCTGTTTGACACACATTGAAAAGGCTGGGTGATCATCTCATGTGTGACTGATGCCTACAAACACAGCAAGTTCCACTGTCAAACATGAATGTAGCAAAATTCGCAATATCCCTATTTTCAACCCTCAGGAGGTTTTGATTTCATTATATCATAAATCAGCTTTTTCTTTCTCCTGCTGTATGCACAGCTACTACCGAACATTCTCAGAGAACAGATCAGCAAGTTCTGCAGAATGAAACAATCCCCTTGTTTGCTATTGAAGCAGTAGATCAGTGCATTAGAGTAAAAAAAAAAAAGCAGAGTATCTAGCACAGTTTCTCTCTAACGCATGTTGAAATAACCAGCATTTTTTGTTCCCTTGCAAAATTCAAATATGGACATTTGGAAAATGATTCTGTCTCCTGGTACTGCCAGAAGAACTGAAGCTTGGGGCTTCTCCACATGTATATGTGCTTGTTTGTTTATCTTTCTTGAAAGAAGATGACATGATCACTCAAGCTGTTTTAGAATGACAAAAATTCACTTCAGTTAAGGTACTTCGGCAATTTCAATGCCAGATTCCATTAGAGTTGCCACATTCTCTCCCCCCCCCCCACCAACTACCGGTAGGGTGTGGGAGGTACAGTTGCCAGATCCAGGTTGGGAAATGGGGATGGAGTCTGGGTAGGAAAGGGACCGTAGTGGGTTGCAATGCCATAGAGTCCACCCTGTCAAGCATCCTTTTTCTCCAGGGGAATAGAACTCCATAGTCTGGAGATGAGCTGTAATTCTGAGGGATCCCCAGGTCCCACCTAGAGGCTGATATCCCTAGGCTTCATTAGCATGGGGATAGAATCTGGACTATAGCGGCTTACAGTGTTTCCTTTTATGGGCCTCAATCTGGTAACAGCCTCAGAATAAGGCAAGGAGAGCAAGTTGCCTTCACTCTGATCCCTCTCTTTCTGTTAACAAATTTTCTGGGGGTGGATTGACTCCAGCTTTTTGCAATGCTATTCTCCTCAGGTCATGGCACTGGGGAGTGAAGGGAATATTGACCAATGGCCTTCCTTGTTGGGCCCATCACTTTTCCTGAGGTCCCAGCCCCAGGAGACCCCAGCTACTGTTGGTCTCCTCCTTGTGCCCATTTCCAAGTTAGGCTTGCCATATTCCCCTTGGCCACTGGCAGGAGCAGCCTACTGCCTGAGCATGACAGGCCTAGATAAGTCTTTCTAAATGTGGTCTCACTTTTGCTTTTTCCCTATAGCCTTGGACTTGGCTGCCTGATTCAGGCATGTCTGGGCAAGACCACCACTTGCTAGCATCACTTCTGTAGCTGATGAGTGTGTTCAAAGTTGTTCTTAGAGTTATAGCATATGTGTAGCAAATTACCTAAAGCCTTCAGATGAAATTTAGTTGTCGGCTCAGAGGTATTTACAAAGTAAGAATTAAACTTATTGAATTCCTTTAATTTCCTCAAAATCTTCTATATCTTTCAGCTGAGTAGTACTTTCCAAATTCACCTTCAGTTTTGCTTAAAGGTGACTTAATTTTTCATTATAGGTATTTTTTACATCAGACTTAAAAATTACAGGCAATAAAATTTAATACACACATGGGAAGTTCATTCTGGGAGTTTATAACAGTCTAGAGTTGTAGCACTATGAAATGTTTTAAGTGCTGTGATTTAGAGCACTTCAGAGGTGCAGGGAAACAGCTTCAGAGTGAACTCTAAGGGGACAAAACCTTGGAGGCCACTGAACCAGGACACGATGGGAAGGCTACTCATCCAAAAGAGCCCATTTATATCATTTTTAATCCTCTCACTATACTCATAACACTTTATATTAAAGCATGATAATATCTGGACCACTTTAGGAAATAGTTTAACCTGTAATGTTTTAAATTATTTCAGCAAGCATTAAATAGATTTTCTTCCTGGTGACAGCAGTGTCGTCACATCATGCCATCATGGTAGGCCATGATCAGATGGTAGGCCATGGTAAGCTATCAGATAGTAAGCCATGATGTAATAAAGAAACACAGGATGCCCTCATTAACACATAAGAGGCCAGGGGCCAAGCTAAACCATACAATGATCTGGGAACCAAGTCTTAAAGTTCTTGGGTTCCGCACAAAGACAGATGAAAACAAATAGGCAGGACATTTGCCTACCTGCCAGGAAGAGGCAAGACAGATCACTTTTAGATATCCTGAGTTAGGACAATAAAGGATGTTTACCTTATTATGATTAGGTAAAGGTGAGTAGACTCAGCTCCCATTTCAGGATAGGTCAAATAGAAACCCTCCCAAATGGGAGGGAAAATGTTAAAACATTTAGCACATTTTGGAAAAGGAGTGCAATCCAAGACTATGGGAATGGAAAGAAACTGAGTGAAGTCTGCATTGACAATCTGTTTCAAAGTTCCAACTTTGCTCGTATCCATTCCTTTTGAAGGATAAAATCAAGACTTGTAAAACTTAGCTAGCCTCTTTTTTTTTTTTAAATATGCATTTCTGTAACATTTGTGCTGTTGTCCAGGAAAATTGTATCTGAACCTCTGGGTTCCTAGTAAACAGAATCATATGTTAGATCAACAGAGATTTCCACTTTTTAAAGGAAAAATTATAACCAAAAGTTATTATTCAATTTATAGCCATTAATCTCTAAATAGACAAAATCACCTGGCCAGCAGGGATGGAACAGGAGAGTATGCATGCACACACAGGAAGCACCATCAGACTGCTGACAGGAAGAGAATACCAGGTAAATCTAAATGATGACAGAATTCTACTTCATATGAAAGGAAGAAGAGGACTAGCAAGTGAGTTTCCCCTCCTTTCTTTATATGCCTATGCATTAGATATTTTACAGAAAGTGGGTATGTGAGAAAGGATATGTAACTGCAAAGGTGCTGTATCTTACCTTGTTTGTAAGGCTGAACTCCCTCGACAAATACTCCAGTTTCGTTTGAAAACAGATCCCCAATTTAGATTTGAGAGGGTGGAGGGCAATATATAGGGAAATTATTGGGCTGTTACTTGAATGCTTCAACATTAAGACTGAGATTTCAGACATCTGATCCCCATCATTTATCTCTCATGTAGAAAGATCAAGCAGATCTTCTTCCATCTCTCTTGAACCTCTTCTAATTTTCTGAGAAAACATTTGCCTTAGTCCCCGTGACTGCAGCATGCTCGAGAAGCCAGACAGAAAGAGGGAGTGCAAGCAACATCATTATTTCTCCTTTACAGAAGTGTTGCTATGGCTTTTATTGATTTGTTGATTTATTGGATTTTAGAACCGCCCACCCCCGGAGGGCTCTGGGCGGTGTACATCAAACTAGAATTAACAATACGCACAATAAATAAGTTAAATTCAATTAAAATCATATTACAAACTCTATAAAAACATAGCAGCATTTCATGGATAGGTATAGCGTGACTCACATCTGCATCTATTCCAATCTCCTAGTATGTGAGTTTCAATGCAAGCAAAAAACAGTTTGCCTGTTCATGCTATACCCCTACAGTCACTCAGTGGAAGGAGTGGGGGTAATTACATTTTTGCCTGTACCACTTGGCACTGTGTTTGCAAGGGGAGCCTGAGTCTCTGTTTTTGTCTCCTCTGTAGTAACGCAATCATGCCTGCCTGCTAGTGGGTACAAGCAAAAAACGGATCAGACCTCCAGCACTGTTGGTCCAGGTGCTCTTGTTTCCTCCCTGAATTTTATCAAGTGTTGAAACAGTTGTGGTGGATGTACATTTGTTTCAGCACTTGAAAAGACAATTGGGGGAGGGTGGGATGGACAATAATTTCTGGTTCTACCATGCTGTACCATGCTGTGTTAGACTTTAAAATGGCAGCAGCATCCTCAGGTCAGAACTGAAAATGCCATCCAAACTTGTTGAGGGCTTTAAAATGTAAAGCTCTGTTCAGATGTAAAGCATATAGCATATTAAATAACAGAAGAAGAAGAGGAGGAGGAGGAGGACCTTGGATTTATATCCTTCCTTTCTCTTGTGTAAGAAGAGTCAAAGGGGCTTGCAGACTTCTGTCCCTTCCTCTCCCCACAACAGACACCTTGAGAGGTATGTAGGACTGAGAGAGTTCTGAAGAACTGTGACTAGCCTAAGGTCATTCAGCTGGTCTCATGTGGAGAAATGGGGAATTAAATGTTGTTAATCAGATAAGAGTCCACTGTTCAGGCGGAGGAATTGGAAATCAAATCTGATTCACCTTCTTTTAACCACCATACCACACTGATTCTCTAACAGGCATGGATTGGGCTGAATTTTTATTTGTAAAGTTTTTACTGCATAACCTTATGTTCCATTCAAATAAGAGTTTTGACATAATACACAGTCCAAGAGTAAAAGGGTATATTCTTTATCATTCATTTGGTAAAGCATTTATTTTAATGGTGGTAATGCAATTTCTAAGAAGAGCCTGGACAACATGTCACTGAGAATCTCCTTCTTCAATGTATCGTAGATGGACATGGTCATACCATTTACTGTTATGCAAACAATCAAGTTAACGAACATTGATAAGTTACAATATCCTGCATTTCATTCCTTGAAGGCTGATTTCATGTAAATCAAATTCAGCATAAATCTCTGCCTTAAGTACCATGTATTGATTTGCTTGATCAATAGAAAATGATTTGTGTAGATATACAAATGCAAAGAAATTGCCAACATATTGAGTTTTTTTAATCTTTAAACACATCAGTAGACAACCTGTAATTTCTGGAAAAACAAGGAGATTTTTATCTGCCACATTATTTATTAAACAATCAGCAAAAGCCCAAATGCATTTATTAATGATGTATTTGTAATTTGACAGCATTGTACTCCTGAACAGTTTGTGGAATCAGATCATTTTTTTTAAGTTTGCCAAGGGGAACTGGAAATTTTCAAAAAATTAACTGCAGTGGACTATGTCAATGAGCTAATATTGATTCTTCAAGACTACTACAACAGAAGATGTGAATATACTCAAAATGTAATATCATTGTTGAGAAACCATGTTTCCACTTATGCAGGCTTCTGATTACTTCAATATTTTGAATAGCTTTGACATGAAAACATAACTGCAGCAATAATATGGTTTAGTATGATTTCAATGCACTATTATTATATTACAATATTGAAAAACTATTTTACAACATTTCTTATTATCATCAGACTACAAGCATGCTACATAGACCACAGGATCAGGGCTGTAAGTCAATTTAGGTGAATTCTGTCTTTTACTTCACCCATGAGTTTGATCCTTTACCTCAAGAAGCTAGTGTGGGTGGAGCATGAGACAAATAAGAAGAGAGTTGACAGGAATGTGTAGAAACAATAAATTTCTTCTCACCTAGGGAAGCAAGTCACCAGGACTGACTTATGTCACCCTTTTTGGTGGCATTAAGTCTTCACCACAAAAAGGGGGCATGCCCAGGCCAGAACTTCACTGGGAGATGACTAAAGTCATCTCTGCCCCCCAGAAATGCTCTCAGACAGCCCCCACCCACCATGGCATGGGCTCCAGTAGCAAAGGGGGCACCTACACACACAGCAACCTCTGGGTTCAGGTGCTGTACAGTTGCACAGTCCCCTGCTACCAGCATAATAGACTCTCCACTCGTATATTCACCTCTTACACCAGTGTAGTGGATATTCACATTGGTGCAACCCATACCACTTCCAAGGCTCCATTGCCCCCCCCCCCCTTTTTGGATTGTCCTCTAAATTCTACACACAGGCATTTTCAATGGCTCCTCAGTGAGAATTACAGGGGATCTTCCAAAAAGTTCCCATTTTGGATTGCCATTTTAACTGGAAGTCTATTGTAGATAGTAAGGTCAAAATGTAAGGCTCCAACTGCCTCAACAGAACTTCACCTTTCAGATCTAGATTTGAATGGCATATTCAGCAATGAAGGATTTTAATGAAACTTATATATTTAAATTAAGCCAGGGGGAAAAATGCTTGCCTTTCCCTTTACGCAGAACATTACTTCTATTTTGTCAGTGTCGAAAGCTGATTTAACGGGAACTAATTAAAAGCAGTGTTATTGCTAATTAAAATGAGGGCAATGCATCATTTTTAAAAGCTCATGCGATGCAACATCAAGAAGATTAAAGAATGCAAAGATTCTGAAATGACCCTGTCTTGATTTCTCTGCTGCTGACAGCACATAAGAGAACGATGAGGATTATCAACCAGCAGAGAACTCATACAGTTTGGTCACCATGGAAAACTATGACAAGGGTGCTCCTTAGAGCTAGTTGTCTTTTCCCCCTTATGTTCTTTCTTAATCTGTACCATAATCATAAGTATATGAATATATTGTCTACTCATTATACACCATCAGCCATCACATTGCTCTAGGATCTATAACAGATTACATGCTAGCATTGTTGCTCTGGTGAAGAAGAGAGGCTAACCTGGCTTCTTTTCTTACCTGGTACGTCAGAATGACATAATAAGTGTTATATGTTATATATGATAAGGCAATCTTTTTAATTCAGTAAAACTAGGAAGAAATCTCAAGGTGGATTTACAGAAGTCTGACTTGTAATATGCAGTACATTTGGTCAGCATGTGATAAATTTGCATGTATTTGAATATTCTGGATAGACCAATTCATGCTACTGTTGCAAGCCATTGACAGTGTGGGACTGATTTAAAAAACGTATACCCCAATTCTAGAGATCTCATTAAGGTATGTGCAAGGTATGTACTTTAGACGCTCTAGTGGGACTTTATGCTTTTATCTAACAGTAGCCCCCACCTCTACAACTGTTGTTGAAGTGATCCTGTTTAAAATGCTTTAAAAATGAATATATCTTTAGGGGATACAAATCAGAAACCCTGCTGGGCACAAAAAATAGTTAACATTTTTTGTACCCCCTCATAGTAAGCTTTTATGGAAAGTGATGGTAAAACTGCCATTGTCTAAACCATTGACTGAGGGTAATAGAATACTCCATTGAATAATTTTGCATTAGAAAGTTTTGGGAGAACAAAACAACATATTACTACGATGTCATTTTGGAATTCTGAGAGTTTCGTTTTATCTGGAACAGCTACTTGCAAAGGGAATGATAAAATTGGTTTGGTAACATACATTCTGTCTTCCCTTCTCACGCTTCCAAAATGTTAATGAAATGATCCCTGAAATTCATTAGCTCTCAGTGGCCTGGGATTTTACATACAATATAGAATGCATAACATTAACAACAATGGGAGAATAGCTTATTTGGATAATCACATCTCTAAGGTTTTAGACATTCAGCTATATTTTGCTTAGTGGGAAATCTATACATTAAAGCATTTGTCAGATTAGAATTAAGAGTGAATTTCACCAACCCAAGAGATTGCGCTGGAAAATATTGAATCGGGGGGAAATATTGAATTAGGGGTCCAATTTTATTGGCTTTCAATTGAAAAAAATGAAGGTCAATAAAAATGAATCCATTACCCAAACTTTATCAAACTTGGTGGTTCTTGCACTAGTGCCTCCACTACAAATTTGGTGTCTCCATTTTTAAAAACTCCCCCCCCCCCAAGAGCCCTGTAACGATTCTCTATTGATTGCAATGCTGCTGAATGTTTTCCCTCACTTCTGCATTATTTTCTGTGGTAAGAAATGAGATTCTCTAATCTGACATTGGTCACTTAGGCTGTTTCTGCACAGGCCAAAAACAGCACCCTAGGGACGGTAAAAAGAAGAGGAAGAAGAGTTTGGATTTATATCCCCCCTTTCTCCCTTGTAGGTGACTCAAAGGGGCTTACAAACTCCTTTCCCTTCCCCCTCACAACAAACACCCTGTGAGGCTGACAAAGCTCAGAAGAACTGTGACTAGCCCAAGGTCACCCAGCTGGCATGTGTTGGAGTGCATGGGCTAATCTGAATTCCTCAGATAAGCCTCCACAGCTCAAGCAGCACAGTATCTGCTCTTAACCACTATGCCACTGCTGCTATGTCCCTGGGACGCTGTGGCTGTGCTCACCCCCCCCCCCCGGTGGGAAAATGCTGCTTTCAAAACTCACTCAATGACCCCCGGGGGTCAGAGGGAAGCATGGGCATGTCCCTTCCTCCATCCAGAGCTTCTCAGAGAGAAAAGGTAGATAAACAAAACAAACCGGAGGTGGCTTCATGTGGAGCCACCCCTGCACGGGACTATGTGATCAGTCCTGAGGCTTCACCAACATAAATTATGCCAGTGGCCAGCCGCTTCTACCACCATGCAGAAATAGCCTTAGAGTCAATGGGGAATCTTTGTGGGACTCAGGAAGCAGTTATTGATAGTACAGACACCAAATTTTCAGCAGACTGGCTGATGCCTCTCCTTACTGGGCACTACAATGATTTTTTACACCAGGTCGTTTCAAAGTCACCATCACATTATAGAACATGCCCCAACTCACAAATCTGAACACAGCAATGGGCCATGCCACACAGCAGAAATATTTTTTTGAAAACATTTTCAAAATGCTTTCAAAATGTTTTATTACTGCTATGAAAACATTTTATGGTGTTGTATCCAGTTCCCGCAATTGGGGGAAACAGCATCACTTTCAATGTTATTTAAACTGGAGACCCCAGATTCTCCCTTTACGGTGGATTTAATAGGAGAATCTGGGCTCCCTAGCTTAAACAAGTGATGCTGGAATCCACCCCCAAACAGCATTATTTTCAATGGTGTTTAAACTAGGGATCCCAGATTCTCCTTTTAAATCCATGCTGAAAGGGGTGGATTTAACAACAACAATAACAACCTTTATTAGGCATTGAGAGAATAAAAGAAAACAAGAAAACAAGCATTGGCAGAAGGGGGTGGATTCAGAGTATCAGGGGTGCAATTATTAAGATAGAAGCACCAAAATTTCAGAGTATCTTTGTGAGACCCTACTGATGATACCACCCAGGCTTGGTAAATTTTGGTTCAGGGGGTCTAAAGTTATGGACCCTCAAAGGTGTAGCCCCCATCTCCTATTAGCTCCCATTGGAAACAATGGGGGATGGGGCACTCCCTTTGGGAGTCCATAACTTTGGACCCCCTAAACCAAACCTCACCAAACCTGGGTGATATCATCAGGAGAGTCTCCCAAAAGATCTCTGAAATTTTGGTGCATCTAGCCTAAAACCTGCACCCTCTGCAGGCCAAAACCGGAAAAACACTGAAAATACAAAAAATCCCACAAACGAACCAGCAGTTTTTGCGCCCCCCACAAGGGGGCGCCCTGGGCAACTGTCCACTTTGCCCAATGGGATGAACGCCTCTGCAACAGAGATATCCAGGGATTAAGTCATCATTGTAGAGTGCACCACTGTACAAAGCCACCTTGTGTACAGCTTTGACGTTTCTAATTTGAAACCTGTAGAAGGAGGGCTCAGAGATGAAATTCAAACAATTGCTCAGCAGCAGTTTCAAAATGAACAAGTTCCTGTATTTCCCCAGAGACTGTCAGCAGATCTTGTGAAATGCTGATACAAAACAGCTTAGTATAACTTTGTCTTTCTAATTGCATCTTGGACCCATCTCGTTAAGTATATTCAAACACGTAGGAAATCTGTTCCCTTGGAAGCAAGTACAGGATCAAAAGATAATTATTTTCTACTTACAAGCAAGACTCAGAAGAGTTGTGGTGTTTAAAAGCAAAGAGTTAAACTGTGGTTCTTGGATCCTAGGGCTGATGCTTCCAGGAAAATCTGCCTGTTCGTACCTTTTTATTGTTGTTATTGTTAGTCTGATTGTTGTTTTATCCTATGCCTAATAAAGGCAATTAATTAATTAATTAATCGATTGATCAATTAATGAATGAATTAATTAATCAATCTGCCTATTCATAGAAGTCGCATGCTAAAATTTCAAGATGCTATGAGTCTGTTGATCAGAGCAAAGCCCAGGACTTTAGGAGGTTGAAACTGGTTAATATTTAGGAGCGTCTTGATTTTTTTTTTCCTAGATTGACTTGTTTTCTGTTAATATAACTTTTCCTTTCCCCTTTTTAATATTAACTCCTTGCATGAAAAGATGCCTGCCAGAGATTACCGCTTTCGAGACTGATGACAGTGTCTCCTGACACCTCTTTAGCTGTTTTATGACAGCTTATTTTTGCATTCATATTAATATACTGTAGATGGGTGGTGGAATGTGCTTTGCTTTTTAAAGCACCATCTCTAATAATAATACTGAGTTGGATCCAGTGCAAAATTCCAACATGTAGTTGAGCTCTTGTGCAAATCTCGGAAAGGGACCACAGCAATCATTTGGCTCTAAATCAAACTTGCTGCATCCTCTCTTGTATTTTTACTTGCACAACATTTCCATTTATGTTTCTAAGCCAATCTATTTTAGCAAGTCCTTCTAAGTGAATAGAAAAATGGCAAAGAATACAGTAGTTTGGTCTGACTTGTGTGTGTGTGTTGGGGGAAGGGGCGCTATTTCAGTGAGGTGCAGATATTGGCTGTTATTTGCCAATCAGATTTCAGGTGAGGAAATTTAGAAATGTAGTTGACCTAGAGTAGTTGATCTTTTTGGTTAGGCTAACTGCAGATCATAATTTATTAATGCCACTTGCCTTATAAGTAAACTGTAATTTCTAAAATCAATGATGAACTTAGCTGAAATTAGCATGCACACTAGTAAGGAAGGCATTGACTGAAAACAACTGAAAGGAATGTATTGTTGAAGGCTTTCATGGCCGATTCAACTGATTGTTGTGGGTTTTCTGGGCTGTGTGGCTGTGGTCTGGTAGATGTTGTTCCTAACGTGTTACCTGCATCTGTGGCTGGCATCTTCAGAGGTGAATCACAGAGGGAAGTCTGTTACACACAGTTACTCTTTTTTTTATCTTGCAAGCCCACTATTTTGTGGTCATTACACTGGTCCCAATGGGTAGGACTGGGTTTGTGAACAGTGGTGGGATTCAAATAATTTAACAACCGTTTCTGGTGGTGGGATTTAAATAATTTAACTACTGTTTGTTTACATTTTAACACCATTTTAGCAACATTTTAACAACCAGTTCTGCCGAAGTGGTGCAAACAAGCTGAATCCCACCACTGTTTGTGAAACAAAACATTGTCGAAGGCTTTCATAGCAAAATCAACTGGCTGTTGTGGATTTTCTGAGCTGCGTCGTCAAAGTCTGGTAGTTTTTGCTCCAAACTTTTCACCTACATCTATGGCTGGCATGTTCACAGCCACACAACCTGGAAAGGCCACAACAGCCAAACAAAATATTATTCTGATAAATAGTATGTACATGAGAAAACTATCTCCAGAAACGTTTGAATAGTCTCATTATTTTTTAAAAAATCATATATGTAAAATGACAGTAGATTTTATACAGTCAGTTATTGTGAACTATGACAGCACTGTAATATTTGATGCCTAAGCAATGGGAGTATTAAATGCAGACTTTGAATGTGCAATTTATCACAGCAAGAAAAAGCCTGGGTGGTTTTACGTTGCCTCCTGCCACTCTTAGTGCCTGAGAATTTATTGAGAGATTTATAGATTCTTGAGTTTCACATGAGTTAAGATGATAAATAACCTCCCGAGCTCTCTTCAAGGCTAAAGACTTTAATCCCTTCTTCAGATTCCTTCTTATACTTCAACTTTTTAAAATGAAAATGTTGAGTACATAGGCAAAAACTCAGTCATGTCATATGAGTGAACTGAAACAACACAAATGATTTGGGCATAATGATGCAGGATGGAAACATCACATTATTTTGCCATTTGGAATAAACTGCAAAGTATTGAACTATCAACTGAATAGTTTGGTTTTTGTGGGTGGGAAACACTTCATATATTTGGACTGTTTTGGAGCTGTTAAGATGTTTTAGTAAGTACCTAATTGCATGCTATTAAGAAGTAATCCTTCACAATTGTGTATCATCCTGGGAGAGTTGTGATTTGCTGATTGTCCACTAAGGAGCATATTTCATGATACTTTGAAGCTGGCTATGAGAAGTCAGGTCTGTCTGGGGTCCTACTCAAATCTATTCAATGAAGCTTGGCCTCAGGAAAGTGATCTTACAATTGCTCTATGTAGATTTCAGCAATTCGCATAGAAAACAGAGGATGTGGGGTGGGAACGAATGAACTTGCTTCCTAAAAGATCTCCTAAGGACACAGGTTGACAGGAACTCTTTACTTTTCCAGAATGCATATTAGATAGCGATGAATTAAAATGTCATAATATATATGGAGAGACTCATTACATATTTTCCATGCAAGAGAAACAACGTGCAATTAGACACTTGCATTTCAGTTAACATTTGGTGGGTCTACTGAAGGCCAGATGACTCTACAAGCTGCATCTGGCTAATGAGTTGTTAGGTAATCCTCCCTGTTTTAAAGTTGTTGGTGGTGATATTTTGGTCTGGCTGCAAATACGATATGACAAAGCTTGATAGAATGAGAAAAAAGAACATGGCTGAAAGACATGATTAGGTTATAATGGGTGCCTTTATTATTTATTGAAGGATAGTTAATGATGTAATCACTGTGCCTAGCAACTGCTCAATGATCATCTCCTCTGCTTTGAGAAATCTTAATGGAAGTAGATTTACTTTGGGAATGAACTGAAACCAGATATTAGAAAAAAGCAACATTGGACAATTAATTTACCTTTTATATATTTTGCCATTCTATTTCTGCTTCAGTTGAAAGTGTCCTGAAGTATAATTACAATATACTTAATTAGACCAATATACTTAATTAGACCATTAGACCATCTTAATAAAGCTTATGGAGGTTGATAGAACCTAACTGAAAATTCTAAGTTATCTTTGAATTTTGTGAGTGTTTTAAAAAATCTACATCATTTAAAGCATTAGGTTTGTAAGATGGTTTTGGCAATTTCTGAGACATATTTTCCTAAAAGTCAAGATAGTGTGCTCTTAAACACCTGAATAGTTATTGCAATAAATGAGGTGGGTCACACACTGGTTTCTAAGAGGTCATGTCAGTAATGCACAGCCACAGTTATGGAATATAATCTCTGATCCTCAAATGCAGATATGGTTATTTGCTTTCTACTTCTGTTTACTGTGAGAAGTTTCAGGGCCATTGTTCACTTGAATTGGACCTCCTTGGATGAGAAACTGTAACCTCTATCTGTGGGTTCTGTGGGGCAGAACTTGGAATGAGTTTGCAACAACAAATTTTAAAAACAAAATGGTTTACTTTCTTAACATATAACATATAACATCAACATTTAACATCACACTTCAAGGTCCTGTTCAGGTTGCATTTTCAAGTCCTTATATTTACAGTCTACTGATATTGCCAAGTCCAATTCTTCTTTGCAAGAGGGTTGGCTGCTGAAGACTCCAAGGGCTTGATGAACAGGATTCAACATGATGAAGGTTTCTAGGAGAACTCTCACCCATTACAAACATAAAAAACCCTTAACAAGGTGTTAAGGGCTTATACCAATCAAGGTCCGAGTCTGGTAGCCTTGTCTCCTCCAAACTACATGAGCTCTGCAGCCTCCTGCTCCACCCCTTTCTGGGTCAACCCATTCTGAGCATGGGGGTTACAAAAGCACTGTAGATGTAAGGAATTTTTAAAGTATGCATTTACAAATGTACGGAATGAAACAGAAAAAAATGATTCTACATTAGATCTCCAGAGATGGGTGAGGAGAGAAAAAGATGTGTGTGAGCGCACGCATGCGCACACACACACAGAGAAGGGGTGTGCACTGGGAAAATAATTGTTTTAAATCTGTAACATAATTTAAGAAGGTATGACATATCAGTTTTCTGAATTCTCAAAAATCTTGTCGTATCATGAAGACTTGTTGGATTCCATTTCTGTTTTTATTAAAATAGGACTGGATATCTATCCATTGTTTTCAATATATAGAAAAGGACAAAATTGTGTGAGCTTAATTTTTGCACCACATGCCATTAAAATATCAGGGAACCTAGTTGAGCCTTTATTATAAAGACTCCCCAAGGTACAAGAGAATTGGACAAATCAGTCCAATTTTATAGTCCCTTAAATACGGCTCACCTTGACAACCTCTGCATAGTGGCAAAAGATGCAAAAATGGCCACTGGTTTTCTGGAATGGTATTTTGTTTTATCAGATTTTGTAACTGAAAGGGGAAAAATCCTTCCAGAATTCTATCTAGTTAGGTACCTTCCTGCCTATCATCTTATGGAAAAATAGAAGCAGTTTTTAAATGAGGGAAGCTCATGTTGCATTTGAGAAGGGAGACTGCATAGCCTTTCTTTGCAGAGCAACCTAACAAAAGCAAAAGGAACCTACTTATCCAAATCTAAGCAGTGAAAAATGTAGTGTTAACCAAAATTACTATTGTAGAAAAAGATGAAAAAAAGTTTACCCACTAACTGAGGCCAACAACCCCCCAAATTAATGGCTATTAGAAAAAAAACAGCATCACAAGAAACAGACTTCTCAAGAGTTTAGAAAAGTCAAAAGATCAAAATAAACCTGAGATTAATCCACACAGAACCCAAATCAGTCACAAAATAGTACCATTCCCAAACCACCTCACCCCAGTAACCAAATGTCTCCCACCATCTGAGATTAGATGGGTAGCACCTGGGAGAGGGCCCTCTTGGTCATGGCACCAAAACCCTGGAGTCTCCAAGGACTTTCCCCTTCTATAGCCATCTGCTGCCAGCAAAGAATACTTTTTTTTTCACTTGGCGTTCCCTCAATGATCCCTCCTAACAACATTTTTATTGTGCGCATATGTATGTGTGTATATATGTGTGTGTGTGTGTGTGTGCATACTTCGGGGATGGGGCGGTATAAAAGTCTAAGTAATAAATAAATAAATAAATAGATAGATAGATAGATAGATAGATAGATAGATAGATAGATAGATAGATAGATACATACATACATACATACATACATACATACATACATACATACATACATACATATACATATGTATATACATGTGTGTGTATATATATATGTGTGTGTGTGTGTGTGTGTGTATACGTATGTGTGTATATATATATATGTGTGTGTGTGTGTGTGTATATGTATGTGTATGTATATGTATATGTGTATGTATAATGTTTTATATACATTATAAACTGAATATTTTTAGTCCTTTCAACTGTTGTTTTAAATAGTTTTGTTTTGGAAAGGAGTTTATTTTAATAGTTTTATAATATAATTTTGTCAATGATGTTTTAAATTGTTAGCCACCTAGGTGGCCCTCATAAAGACAGAAAGTCAGGATATAAATTTTTTAAATAAATACATATGATTGGTTGAGAGAGTCAGGTAGTCCAATCTGTGTTAAATCCCTGACAATTCACAATGCTAACAGATCCAACAGTTGTTCTCTACCCGATATAATGATGGCTTAGTTGGATGAATTTTACGGCCAGCAATATGTGATTGCACATCCCTAAAGGAAATATTGTCCCTCAGTTGTACGTGACCTGGGTAGCCCAGGCTAGTCTGATGTCATCAGATCTCAGAAGATAAGCAGGATTGATCCTGGTGAGTGTTTATATGAGAAATCTCTAAGAAATACCAGGGTTATGACATGGAGGCAGTCGATGGCTAACCACCTCTGACTATCTCTTGGCTTGAAATCCCCACCATGAGTCGCCATAAGTTAGATGGGACTTGATGTCAAAAAACCCTAACAAGTTGTACACAGAGCACTCTGCTTCTCGCTCTGTCTGTTCCACTGTTCTTTTTCAACAAACATACTCTCTTTACTCAGCTAAAAAGATGTTACTTCCTACATGCTCTGATGGGTGATTAAAAAAAATCTCTTAGCAGTCATATCCTATTAATGAAGCATTTTCAGTGGCTAAAGAACAGTAATAGTCTTTCATCCCTGAGCATGTCTCAAGTCCCTTGAGACCAAAACATTCACAAAATTCAAGCCATAACAAAATTGATATAGTAAGAAAAAACATTTTTCTACTCTTTGAATGCTTGAATAAAAAAGTGCCCAAGCAAGTCTGTGAAGTGAATCATGTGATGGTCCTGACCAGGCAGCATGTTAAGTTATCTTGCAATCCTCTTTCAGTATTTATAACATAATGCCTAATGGGATCTCTTGAACTGCACAAATTAAATGATCATCACAACCATAGCTTGCCTTGATGGGTCTTGTAATTGTTTTTGTGGGGTTTTTTTTACTGTTATAGCTTCAGGTTTTTACTAAATTTTCACTGGAACCACACTGCCAGCTACAGCTACCAGCTGTGCAGGAAGAAATAATACTAATGAAATCTACAGTGTTACATTTCTCCTTGCAAGAAAAGCCTACTTGAAGAATCCCCTCTCATTACTCCTTCTGCCACCCACTCGTGGATATGGCTCATCACAATATGCAAACCTGTTATGCCAAATAAAGGCTTATTATTAAATATTATTAAATATGCAAACCGGAGGCATGTTATTTTGTTACATTTCTCCAAGTGAAGGTAAAGTGGTGGTGGGTGGGAAATCAAACTTCCATTAATCCAAAAAGTCAATTTCTGACTTTCTAATCTTCTGACCCCAAAAATGTTTCCCAAATCATCTTAGTTGGAGCTCTGGCTTTATGAGATAAGCAATGGTGCTGAGGCAATCTTATTTTTTTCCTTTTCATCCTAAGTGTCTGCCTGGTTGGATAAAATTTAGAACATTTAGCTTATGTTGCATATTTCCTTGACCAATTGAGAGGTGCTCTAGAAGTGCAATTTATTACAGCATATAATGCACATTGGAGACAAAATGGAAGTACAAAATTCAGCAAAAAAAATAGTTTTAAAGCTAAATAATATGATGAGAAAATCTAGAGTTCCTATATAAAAATTGTTTCTCTCAGTCCTCCCCATTTTTTGTGACATCTGTTTTTCAGTTGGGGCTGAATGTGTAAATATTATTGGTATATTATTAATATGTAACGGCCCATTTCTTCAGAAATGAATTGCAGTATACTTCTCTCTATTGCTTGCATATGAAACATTCCCAAGCCAGCTTCTCTTAGACTGTTTCTGCTTGGGGAAACAACAGCACTCCAGGTATGGAAAAAAATGGTCCTTGGGGCACTGTTCACACAGGATGCAGCAGCGCCGTCCTGGCACAAAGATGCCGTTTCCAAAACCTGCTCGGGGGCGAGTTTTTTGGAATACACCAGTTGCCACCAGCTGCCAAGCGAATAGCAGTGGGTGGAAGCAGGTGTATTCCCGTGCCGCTCCCGAACAGCTGCCTATCTTTTCCCTGCCTTTTGTTGCTCTGAGGAGGGAAGGGGACACGCCTCCTTGCCTCTGCCACTTCAGCCATTGCTATGGCCAGGGGACATGTCCCCTTCCCTCCTCAGAGCGATGGAAGGCAGGGAAAAGGTAGGCAGCTGTTCGGGGGGCTGGGTAGCTGTGCCGAGCGGGCTCCGCCAGCAGCGCAGTCTGTGGGGCTGTTCATGCGGATGGCCCCAGGGCATGCATCGCCATCAATTAAGCCAATGCAAGCCCGCAAGCCTGAATGTGCGGATCCATCTTAGAGTGTAATCATACTGACACATTTTATTTTTCCTGCCAAAACCACAGGCCATTTTCAATGCCCCTGTGTGGTCACCAAACCTCAATTTTGACATTTGCTCTCCATTTTTTGGGGTACCTCACCTCATAGATTTATCCCTCTCCTGTTAAAATTGATTATTTCCAATGTTTTTCTGCCATCCGTTTTGGTGTCAATGAATCAGTGATGCTGTGAAACATTGCTACAATGCATGTGTGGAAAAAAACCCCTGGCAGTCACAAAACAATGTTCTGAGAAGAGGATTGCTGACAAACTTCATAATGGTGTAAGTAGTATGCACGAAGAAGGTCACAGATTCAATAAATAAGCACAAAAGATAGAGTTAAGATCATCATGAGTTGTAGTGCAAGGACATTGATAAACTAATGTAGGTTTTTTTCCCTACTGACATAGCACTGTGTTCTGCAAGCGTAGATGGACCTGAACCCATGAACATATGACAACCAAAATCCTATCCCTAATTGGCAAGAGTAAATTGATGATTGAATGTCTGTGCAATTTCTGATGTGTTTGTCACACATTTCAAACTTCTTGATGCTGTAAACAACTGCACCAGTTATGTTTATTTCATGGTTCAATATATGTTTGCAAACTGCTTTTATTTTATATATGAATCGATTGGGAGGTGGAATCATTACTTAGAAGTGAATTCAGAAATGATTTCTTCCCTTCTTCTGGCTTTAAATTGGGCTCATTCAGGTAAAGCAAATCTGCTTCAGACAGGACTCAGATGAGATCTAACCTGAAGCAAACTGGTCAGCACTTTTTTTTGGTAATTAGAAAAACAGGAAACAGCAAGGTCCTAATGAGAATCTTGCCTTTAATGCTAGATGAAGTAATTTCATTCATTTTTCATCTCAACAGGTGGAGTTGTCTACAAAATGCTGAGGATGCCACATCTGAGTTTGTAGAAGAGTTTCATATGCTAAAAATAGACTACCAACAATTATGTTTTCTAAACATAAATCTTATACTTTGTGATCTCTAGACAAATACACTGAGGAATCTTTGAACATGTATTAAGCTCTGTTCATACCATTGTCAATCTTACTGCTGTGCAATTAGCCCTCTTGTTATGGACACCTTTCCATGTTGCAGGGCTTAGGATAATTGTTTATGGTTAATTGATCAAGAGTAAGTTGATAATAAATCAATTTATCACAATGTTCCCCCTGGTCCTCTGTTTCCTTACAGTGAACAAAGGCAGGAGAAATCAGTGATAAGTATGGTGTTATGAGTTTTTTTGTAAGAAAAAAAAACATGAATCTGTTCCTAATAATTTTACTCTATTTCTGTGCTCATATATGTCTGTTGATGCTGCTGCACTTGTGCATCTTATCATATCCTAGGAATTAAAATGCCCAGCAGAAGCATAGAGGAGAGCCACTTTGAAATTCAGCTGTCCATGTTTCAAAATAGATAAACAAGTAGATCTAGATAGGGGACAACAATCATACAAAACTGTCAGGAGAATTGCTTCAAATACAGAAGACTGTGAACAAAATGCTGCTTGAGTAGGTGGACTAGTCACATCATTTAATGCCCTTACTGCAGTCACTGACAATGTCATTAGTTTAAGTGGGTGACATAAAAGCAGTTTTGCACATGTGCATACTAAGTATTCTTAATGTTGTTCTCTGAAACTTTTGTTGACATTCTGATTGACTGATGAGAAATTTATAATGCAATCTGAATCAGATTTACAACTGTGTAAATCCACTGAAGTCAATGGGCTTAGAAGGATGTAACTCTGTTTAGGTTTGCACTGAACTCTTTCCATCAGCCATCAAGAATTTTAACATAAGTTTCACCCAAGTAAAGAAAACATTAAATAATTTAATGTATTCATAATGTAATCACATCACTCTGAAACTGTGCATGTAAAGAATCATGTTTTATAGTCTGTGTCCATGAAGAACATATAAAAGTGTTGCTTAGTTCAACTGAGCAAATTTGTATCCCAACCATATATTTATAACATTTAGAGAAACCTCTGATTTCAACAGTGGAATTTTCCAGTTAAACATAAATGTACATGTTTTATTTTACACTAGGTTTACTTACTTTTATATTGGCTTGAATATACTGGTGATTTCCAAGGACAGAAAGCACTTCAGTCTGCAGAGTGCAACTTGCTAACCCACTTCCTGCAGGCACCCCCCTCTCAGGCTTGGAAGGCTCAGCAGTAGTGTTTTGGTTGGCTAGCAACCACCAAAATGCCAACTGATAACTCAGGGGACATTATTTTCCTAAATCTACAGGGATTGTTTCTGTTATATGGGGGAGCTGGGCAGTGCTATCCAAAGGGTGAATCCCCCTCTGGAGGCAGCAAGGGCTTACACCAGTGGATTTTCCCTCCCTGGGGCACTTACCCCGGTGGAGAGATGAATTTGCCAGCACCCGGCTGCTATGAGGCCCTGGAATGTTTGGCCTTGATGCCTAGCTCCCTGTCAGCATGCCTGTGCTGCTCTGAACTGCACTGGGGGCATGGAAAGGGTGTTCCCGGGCATGGAGCTGACCTTAGCTCCCTTGCACTGGTGGGCCCAGCCTTAGAAATACCCCATGTTTTCTACTGCATGTCTCTGCTTTCCCCTGAGTTTCAGGTGAGTCTTTCCTCCTTTTGGGGGCTTCCTGCACCATAGGAAAGCCCCTTGGAGTGGGTGGAGCAGCGCTGAAGCAGCTCTGTCTCTGCCCGCCTGACAACTCTGGACTTTTAAGAACCCAGTTTTGTAGTTTCAGATTTTTTGTAGTTTCAGATTTTTGTAGTTTCAGATTTTTGTTCAGATTTGTTGATAAATCCCTTCTTATGCCCCAAGCTCCATTTTGTTAGTTTATTAATCAATGCTCTAAGAATTGGAATTATGTATATTAGAAAGTATATGTGAATCATTCTGTTACTGTTTCCATGTGTTCTGCAAATCCTTTGTGTTACATGCATGAAGAAACAAAAAATGCCAGTTACACAAACTTTTGTATCAGAGCCCTTGGGGATGGGGCGGTATAAAAATCCAAAGAATAAATAAATAAATAAAAATAAAAAATCATTACTACTTCAGATTGACAGAGGTAGGAGAAAGGCAATGTATTTCAAAGAGTCTAACATAGCATGGCAAAGATGTCATTGCTTGTAATACCTATACTCATTTCAGTTGCCGTTCTGTTAAATAAGTTCACAAAAACATAGCACAATGCTTATATCACTCCACTTTACTCTTATCCATTTATCTGATATCAGTCTCATACCTCTGTTTTGTTTCAGGGTTATGTAGCTGAAAAATGATTCTTTTAATCTTGTTCATTTTTTGCAAAAAAAAAATGAAAATCATGATTAGATTGGACAAGTCATTGAAACCAGAATTTCTTCGTGCACATTGTTGTTACCTCCTGTCTTCAAAGAGGAGAGGGCACCAGAAAGATGAATTTGTGGAGTTCTTCCTAGTATTTTTCATCTGTCAAAAAGCATGCAAGGAAGTAGCAATCACTTTCCCAACTGGGATCTAAGATTGCGCCTCTTTCATTTTCCATGTCTTGCATTAGGTTCACACTTCTCTGTTCTGGCTTCATTAACAAATGTATCCCTGCACTTTGTGGCTGATTCTTCTCTAGCACTTTGTTACCAATCGCTTGGGGATGTTGGAAACACGCTGGGCCATCTGTTTGTGCAATATAGCCTGACATTTTAAACCACAACTGTCTTACCTGCCTGTCTTGGTTTATTGCAGTCAAGGGCACTCAAAAAAGCAGGTTTTCCCATTGCTGCCCATCACATCTTTAAAGAGTAGGCTGTGACCTTATTCATGTGGGTAATCCTAATCATTAGCTTAGTACTGATTTGTCCAAGTAAGGGTTGGGGCCTGAACCATCTGCCATTTCCTTTCATATTTCTTAAAGTATTCATGGAATACAGAACTGTCACGTTCCTGATTAAACAGAAAACTAAAATCCATGAAATACTAAAATAGCATTTATAATCAGGGAACATATTAGTGCATCGGCGTTTGAAATTCAAACACTTTAAGTTATAAATGACTATTTTAACCTTCATCGCATGCAGCACTCCAAATTTCATAGTCACTTTAAGAAAGCTACAGCAATCATCAAAATACCATGAAAAGGCCATAAAATGTTTTTGTACTTGTCTTATACATTTGGCTATCCTTGACTCTCTTCTCACATAAGCATGTTAAAGCATTTTCCTGATCTCTTCAACCCTCTCATAACAATACCAGCCACTAAGGGCTTAAATGAGATGTTAAACATGAATTGGGTTAAGGGAACCCTACCCCAACTTGTATTTAATGTGTGACCGAACACTCATCTTAAAAATAGTGTGGGGGCAAATCAGATCTCAAACATGCATTGGCAGTGGGTTTCCCTTCATGGTTTTTGCTAGCAGGAAAGGGTTGTGGAGGGTGAGCTGTTTATCTTACTGCTGGTTCCATGTGTCTCCTGGGCAGACATGTGGAACTGACAATAAGACAAATAACCCACCTCCCACAGCCCTTTTCTGTTAGTGAAAGTGTGCAGGGTAGAAGGGAGCAAATGATGAATCCCCTTCTGTTGTTGTGCTGTGTTTGGGAGCCAATTTGCCACTCCCCCCCCCCCCAGTATTTTTACGATGTATGTTGAGTCACATGTTAAAGACAAGGTGAGGTGGGGGTTTCCTCAACTCAACTTATGTTTAATGTCTCATCTAATCAGACCCTAAGGGGTGACACAAGCACCACTAGTGGTGTGGTGGGGGGGAGGGAAACAGCTGACACATCAGACATAAGCTATCCTCTGTGTCTCTTCTCATTCCTTCCCATCAATAACTCCAGACCCTTTAGTCCTGTGAAATTAGAATGTTGTTAACATTCCAAGATATCACAGGCTCAGCAATTGGCAGACTGAAGACACTCATTTAAAATAGAGTTTTTTGTCACTAATTAAATTACCCATACCAGTGATATAAATCTTATAATGCTCTATGTAATGTAGCTCAACGCGTTGAATTGATTCTAAGGATATTTACACCAGTTGCAAAATTTTGAGTTTCTCATGAAACACAATATGCTCTTTCTGCCACATAGAATCATAGGCTGTTTCTGCACGAAGGCGGAAGTGGCCGGGTTGGCGTTTATGACGCCGACCCGACGACGCTGGGACCATCCGCACGGACGGTCCTGGAAACAGCCGGGCAGCCGGCGCCGCAAAGCGCCGGCGCCCGGCCAACCTGGCATGTCCCCGGGCCTCCGGCGTGTCGCCGAGGCCTGGGGACACGCCCCCCTGGCCCTGCGCGCCTGCTCCAGCAGCGCAGGGCAGGGGGGCATGTCCCCAGGCCTCGGCGACGTGCCGGAGGCCCGGGGACAAGGTAAGTGCCGGGTGGGGGAGGCGTCGCTTTTGTGGAGTTTGGAGCTTTTGTGGAGCTTCCAAGCACTCTGGGGAAATGCCGGCTTTGCGACGGGCGGGCGGCGCGAGGGCGGCGTGGCTGCGATGCAGCTGCGCCCCCTGTGCGAATGGCGGCCTGGAGACAGCGTTTTTACCATCTCCAGGGCGCCATTAATTGCCCGTGCGGAAACGGCCATAGAGTTGGAAGAGGTCATATAGGACATCTAGTCAAAACCTCTGATAAGTGTTCCTCCAGGTTCTGCTTGAAGAATGATAGTGAGGGGGAAGGTTACCACCTCCCTGGGCAGCCAATTCCACTGTTGAACTACTCTTATTATATATTTTTCTAATATACTGCTCCACCTGAATTTATATCTATCATTGTGAGTTCTATCCTCTGCTGCCAACAGTGACAACTTTTCAAATACTTACAGAGAGCAATCAAGCCACTCCTCAGCCCCCTCTTTTCCAGACTGAACATTCTTAAATTCCTCAACAGTTCCTCAAACAACTTGATCTCCAGGCACCTGACCATCTTCACCCATCTCTTCTCTGCTCCATTCTATTCACATTATTTTTAAGTGAGGCCTCCAGAACTGTACACAGTGCTGCAGAAGTGGCCTGACCAATGTGGGTATGGCGGTATTGTGAAATCTTGCAATTTGGATGTTATGCCTCTGTTGTTACATCCCAAGATTAAATTAGCCTTTTTGCCGCTGCATCACACTGACTGTTCATATTTAGTTTACTGTCTACCCATATTCCAAGATCTTATGTGCGCACACACACACACACACACCCCACACTTTTATCCAGAAGTGTATCCCTGCCAGTATACATGCTTTTCATTTTTGTTACCCAGATGTAGAACTCTGCACATACCCATGTTGAATTGCATCTTGTTCACATCTGCCCACTTTTCCAGTATGTTGAAATCTTGTTGAATTCTGTATGTATCTTCAGGTATGCTTGCTGCTCCTCCCAATTTGGTGTCATTTGCAAATGTAATGAGAAGTCTCTTCAACCCCTCATCCAGATCATTTATAAAAAATATTGAAAAATATCAGTCCCAGAATGGAGCCTTGTGGCACCCCACTGGATACTTCCCTCCAATCTAGATGAAATACCAATGACAACTACTCTTTGGGTGCAGTTCTCTAACTAGTTCCCTATCCACCTATCTAGAATCTAATCTGCAGTACTCTATTTAACTCATGGGGAATCCTATCAAATCCAGAAAATAGCCCCTCTGAGCTGAGACTTTCTGCACAGTGTGTTGGTTTTTGCTGTCTATGTTTTGAGAAAGCAAGTGCAACCCTTATTCATGAACAAGGTGTGTGTGTGGGGGGCGGAGATTCTGAGGGCTTTTTAAACAAAAACATCTCTATGGGGGAGTTCTATGTATGTTCTATCATGCTGAATATTTGATAAAAACTTCACATTTTCTTGGTGTATCATCTCATAGGAAGAATCTTCATAATAATTTCCAGAACAATATCCTCTACATACATTTTCTGTCATGGGAAGAAAAAACCCTGCATTCATACAGAAGGACAACTTGGAACATAGACTAAAAACAGAGTGATTGTGTTTTAATCAGTTCTCTCAATTAATTTATTATGGAATATCTGGCTGGCATTTCAATTTCAAGCTGCTCTGTAGAAGTATCCCAGCATGGGGCTCTAATTAGACATATGCCAATGGTAACTTAAACTCCCAAGTAATGGAAGAGGTGTGGAAAGTGATTTCAAAACTGGAACAAAATGAAGTTGGGAATAAATTAGGCTACAGGAGTGAAAATAAGAGTAAAAATTCACTTATTTTCCTGAGTTTTTTTCTTTTTGTTCTCACTTAATCTCGCTACAATCTTACATGTCCTTTTCATTTCCTGATTTAAGAACATAAGAACATAAGAACTAGCCTGCTGGATCAGACCAGAGTCCATCTAGTCCAGCATTCTGCTACTCGCAGTGGCCCACCAGGTGCCTTTGGGAGCTCACATGCAGGAAGTGAAAGCAATGGCCTTCTGCTGCTGCTGCTGCTCCTGAGCACCTGGTCTGCTAAGGCATTTGCAATCTGAGATCAAGGAGGATCAAGATTGGTAGCCATAGATTGACTTCTCCTCCATAAATCTGTCCAAGCCCTTTTTAAAGCATTTACATTCTACCTGGGATTATCTGCAGGGAATTTCATTGTGCTTGACCCAGATGGACTGCTAAAACCCCCCAATATTCTGTGGGATGCCCTATGGCCTCAGGTTTGAAAGGGAATGATATAAACCACTGTGCTAGAACTCAAAATCCTCTCAAGTACACTCAGCTAAATGAGCAGGTAAAATGAAAGCTACTGAAGAATCTTGATGCAATCGTATACATGCCTCAATGTGTGAGAAAGAAAAACAAACTTATAATCACCTATTTCATCAGCTGTCTTAAGAGATCTGCATAAATTGATGTCTTCCCAGTGTCTTCTGCATTACATATCTCTATTGGAGACATCAGAAGGTAATCCTGTGTTGAACTGAAACCTTTAATGGCATTCAGATAACAACAATAATACATACTTTAAAAAGATACAAATTTGTAGAGAAGCATATAACAAAATAGGGATCTATATAAAAAATTCTAAAATGTTTCCAAGGTTACATTAAGAACGCTTTGCAATTACAATACAGAAAAAACTGGCAATCAGCTCTGAAACTTCTCTTGAGCCATTGTCCAGAAGGAAGAAGGGTCTTTGTTGGTCTGTGAGAATGCTGTTGTCAATCAACAAAGGTGCCAGGAGCTTTCCCCTAGCTGCATTATTTAAGGGACAATTGTGTTGGATATGATGAACTGACTCTTCATAATTCATGTTATAAATGCAAAACCTTTCATAGCGTGGTATTTTCATCTCCCTACCAGATCTCAGGGAAGATGGCTTGATGTTACATCTTGCCAAGGAGATTGCACATTGGAGTTTGGGTTCAGGAAGTAAATATAAACAATTGGATATATTTGTTTTCCTCAAAGAAATGCCAAGATACAAAAGCGAGCAGAATCTACTAGCCTAATCTATCAGACTCTGATACTCTAAATCGTAGAGTCCATCTCTGCTTCTGCTACACACTTCATTAGAGGACAGCATAACTAAGGAGTTTACTAGACGTCCCATCATTTCTAGTTGGCCCTCAATATGGGTCCACCATTCCGAGGAATGCAGTAAAGTTGAGCCTGGTATGAAGGACTGTCACTCTCACAGGTAAAGCAGAGGCGGGTCGAGTATTTAAATGCACCAGACCCTGGTTTCAAGTAGATACTGTCTGGTTTCCAGAGACAGAGCAGAAGAAGGCACTGAATGAGGCAAGCCAAATGCTTTATAAAGGAAATTAGATGCCTGGATCCAAAATGGAACGCCATATAGAAGCAATGGGCATACTTTGGCATTAAAAAATTTCATGCCGTCGGGAGATACGCCTTTTCTGTACAAAATGCATACAATTGCCATTGTAGTAATTTTACTAGTTACTATAGCTTTATTCCTATGGGCAAACCATCCAACTCTAAAATGGAAATTTAGGCCTAGGTATTTAAATAACTTAATCTGTTCCAAGGCCACATCATTGAGAACCCATCTTGAAGACACCATGTGCTAGTAAAAGCACTGATCTTGGACTAAGCATAACTGAGAGTTAAGTTGTTGATGTTGCAACATTCAGCACAGCAAGAAAGGAGACGCTTAAGACCAACTCTAGTACGAGAGAGCAAGATTGTATCATCTGTGTAAAGTAAGACAGGGACTCTCATGTTCCCGATAGTAGGACAGTGAGAGAGTACTTTCTGCAGGGTAGAGAACAAATAATTAAGAAAGAGGTTGAATAGTGTGGGAACCAATACACACCCCCATTTGACCCCTCTTTCTGTTGGAATCTTGGGGGTGAGAAGCCCATCATTATTGTATTTAACTTGATCAAAAGTGTTGCTGTGGAGAGCCAATCTTTTGTCCATATCCAACCCCATTAGTTTCCTCCATAAAGGATCTCTAGAAAGAGAGGCAAAAGCTGCCTTAAGGTCAAGAAAGGCAGCATAAAATTTTGATTTGTTTTTCTTTGTATATTTATAGATCAGGATGTTCAGGACTAAACAATGGTCGAGGGTAGCCTTACCTTGTTTGAATCCAATCTGTTATGGAACAATTATATTGTTCTCTGAAATCCATTTCAGCAACTTGTCAAGTAGATATTTTGCGTACAGCTTCCCCGTAATCGAGAGAAGACTTACTGGATGATAATTTGCTGGGAGTGTGTTGTCCCCTTTCTTAATGATTGGAACTGTAGTTGTCCCTGTCCATGCAGCAGGTATAATTCCAGTATTATCAACAAAAGTAAATAGATGTGCCAAAACAGGAGCCCACCAGTCTGCAAATGTTTTTAATAGCTCTGGAGGGAGACAGAAGGGAAGTATGATGTGGGGAGAGGAAAGGCAATCTATTCTATCTCTCTGGTGAAATTATTGGCAGCTACTGAGATTTTGAATGCAGGCTCCCACTGAGACAGCAACCTGTCCTTTGTTTTTCACTTGTCTATGGCTTCTGGCATGAGCAATAAAGCTCCTAGCTTTGTTGGTCCTTCTGTGGCAATGACAGTGTGACTGAGAATAACATTCTAGAATAGCACGAAGCTGGGATGTATGGCTGTGGGGAAGATATCTGAGAGTTTTCTGCTGTCCCATCCTGAGAAATGTGGCTGGAAGGGTTCCCAAAACTACCTCTGTTTTGATCTTGATAATGTGCAATGCAAATCTGTCTGAGATGAGATTGTCTTACTATCAGGCATGTTAGAGGAGGATAGATCTGGCTTTGTGTCCAAGGCTGATTCCGCATGGGCCAAAAACAGCAGGGTGAAAATGGTGTGAAAATGGTGTAAAAGGGTTTAAAACGGTGTAAAAGGGTTTATACTGTTTTCACACCGTTTTCACACTGCTGTTTTTGGCCCATGAGGAATCAGCCCAAGATCTGGCTGCTTGTTACAGTTTAACAGGTTATGTGGTCAAGGAAGACAGTGAGGGTTGGTTTCCATTATTTATCATGAATGTGGATTTGGTTCAAATCGATCCTTTTTGACCACATCCGTGGGGTCTCTATTGGCAAATTGAGGTTATCTGGAGATCTGTGTTATCTCCTGTGCTTTTATGTCTATTTTCTTATAACCTGGGTTTTTTCTTCTTATAACCTGGGGTTTTTTTAGAAAGGTAAGTTAAAATTGTCAAAAAGAGTAAAAGCAAAAATCTTGTGCACATGGCTTAGTTAATGAGGTGCGTATTCAGGAAGCCTTATGATGACTGAAAGAATGCTTGGAATACATGTTATGTCTTGGACTAAAATTGAACTACTGATTTTATGTTTTAGATTGATTTATAAACTACAATTTTAGTTGGTCATTCCATAGATTCTGAGCTATCAGTTTAGTTAAGTGTACAGAATTGGCAATCTATAATTTCTACTTCCACCAAGGAAACCAACTTCTTCTTGCTACAGCTACCATCTTTAATACGAAAGTCATCCCACATTTTCTAAATGGAATTCCTGTGTGGGACCATGCCTGTAACAGCACTGTTAAATATCCACGGGTTCATTTTCTTCATTAGATAATGGGAATGCCTAGACATATCAACTATTTTACCATTTGTGCAGAAACTAAACAAACTCTTGTGAAAACTGGAGCCTGGATAATCACTTTTAAATATTGGCCGAATGTGGTCTCCAATTCCCAACTTATGAGTCTCCTGTCTTCAATGTTAGAAGATACTTACCAATCCAACGGGCATAGAAAAAATTAGTATAGACTTTTTGGTTCAGTCTAACCAGCCTAGTTTGTTGAGGACAATGACACAAAGAATTTGCAATCATGAAATAGCAACATTATTCCCGCATTAACCAAAACATTTGTTCCCCCCAATTTTAAGCTGCCCAGATTAATCATAACTATAATTTATCCTATTTATCTGTCCTTGACTCACTCTCCCACAGTTGCACCTTCATGACTGAACTCTTTTCCATGGTCTGTCCTTTTGGGAAGATTTCTTCTTCATGTTCCATATTCCAAGTGACTCTGCTCTTGTGGGGGAAGAACTGCCAGATTCTATTTCTCATATACTTTTAGACTGTCAGCTTCATAATGACCTGTGTGAGAAATTAATCACTCCAGCAGTTTATGCTAAAACAGTCCAAAGCAAAAAAAGCAACTTTCTTTCCTCTTGCCTAATAACGATCCAGTTCTCACCAGCTCTGTTGCCAACTTTTTATCACAAATATGAAAAATGAAGTCTTGTTAAAACAAGAAAGTGATGGAGCTGTTCAATCGCTAATTTTATTTCTTTTTATAACCTATTAATTTTAAAGTTTAATAATCTTAACTTATTTTTATATGCCAATAAAGGAATACGTGTCTGTAGCTGGTTGATTGATATAAGTGGATATGTTACAGCTGAGCAAGTGGAATACAAGTTAATAGTTAATAGTAACAGGGCTTCCAAGTTCCCATGAGATATTGTGCTATCCAGAATTCCTTTTTCCAGAAAGCAGTGACCCTCCTCACAGTTTAAGTTAATATAGAATTTTTATTAAATATTGGCAGCTCATGACATGCACGTGAATAGTTGTTTTAATAATGCAAAGCTGTGATTGAACCTTTGATTGATCTACCCAATGGGATTTTTGCAGAATATTGACAGGAAGGTATGGTTTCAAATACACATTAAGATTTTATAGCGATGGCTGGGATTTTAATATTACTGTGGATTGTGCAGAGGAGAATAGCTGCAAATGAATGTGGAAAGCAAGATTTGAATGAAGATGAAATGTATGTAAAAGCAATTTCCTTCTCTAGGGAGAAGTAGATTGGAAGTATGCCACACTAATGATGGAGTCCTCCATTGTGGTGCAATTTAACTCAATCCATAACCTAGGCTGGATGAGCACACTGCAGGGAAAGCCAAAATGCATATGTGAAATTGACTCTCAAGCCTGGTTCAGACATAGCACAAAACTATAGGTGATTTTGACTGTAGCTGGTTTGTAAAAACCAGGATCAGCTTACATGATCATTCAGTTCTAATTTGTTTTGACAAACTGTGGCTGCAGCTTCTCCATTCTTCCATTCAAACTGCTTGTTATCCCAATTTACCTTGAGAACATAAGACCTTAAGAAGAATCCTGCTGGATAAGACCAGTGGTCCAGCGTCTCTTCTTACACAATGACAAACCACTTACCTTTCAGCACCAGCCACCAGAAAAGATTTCCCTTTTGTCAACAAGTCATTTATAATTAGATATAGGTGGGGAAGCTGAAATATGTCAACACTGAAAGCAGCATCACACCCACTAACTTCCTAGTGTTACAGATCCATTCCTTCCTCACACCAAATCATAGCAAATAAGATGCACCTGAATAACCAGGGGCAGCCATTGCTGCTGGGGTGAGCAGCGCAGCAAAATAAGGGGTTGCAAGGTAGGAATTGCATGCTGCAGAACCGGGTGCATTGATTGGCTCCCGGCCGCTTTGGCGGGAGGAGCCTGGGTATATATAGACGCCTCTCCCGGTCCGCGCCCTTCCCGGCGGCGAGACCCAGCAAGGCGTGGCCCACCCACCCTCCCTGTAACTGGGTTGGCGGGGGTTTTCTTTTGGGGTCTTACTGCCGCAGCCTGGCGGGTTTGCAACGGTGTCGCACATCTGGGGAGAGAACGAGCCTTCCGGCTAGGGCTCCCAGGCTTGTGCCCTGTTATGGGCCGGGGGGTGGTGCGGGCAGGCTGGCAGGCAGGCAGGCCGGGCCGCTGCCCGACACCCCAGGGAGTGGGGTTGGGTTGGGCCGGTAGGCGGCCATGGGCTTAGCCGGTGCCCGACACCCCAGCAAGCAAGGCAGGAGGACGGGCTGTGTGCGGCCTTGGGGCTTAGCTGGTACCCGTCTCCTCAGCATGGGCGGGAAGAGGGTGGAAGCAAGGAGTGTTATCTCTGGGGCTTCCCTTCCCGCCAGTCCCATATGATGGGATGGGATGTGCGACCCGTTTGCCGCCCAGCTCTTTTGTATATTGTTATTGCTGTTATGTTTGATATTTCAATAAACGGGCTGCGGCCCATTCCTTTTCCAGT
Source organism: Sphaerodactylus townsendi (assembly GCF_021028975.2). Classification (NCBI taxonomy): domain Eukaryota; kingdom Metazoa; phylum Chordata; class Lepidosauria; order Squamata; family Sphaerodactylidae; genus Sphaerodactylus; species Sphaerodactylus townsendi. The sequence goes on along the minus strand of NC_059434.1, from coordinate 38,119,690 downwards.
CTGTCGTCGTGGTGTATTTATTGTGCAAGTAAGTCTCACCATCTGCAGCAATACAAATACACACATAGGCAATACCTATACCAGTGGTGGCGAACCTATGGCACTCCAGATGTTCATGAACTACAATTCCCATCAACCTCTGCCAGCAGGAGACATGCTGTCCAGTGGTCATTGGGGGATAGGAGATGTGCTGTCCAGTGCTGGATCCGTCCCCTATGTTGTGCCTCTACTTACTTTTGACGGCACACCAATAAATGTCTGTGGCCAAATTTTACCCACACAATGTGGTTTTTTTGTGCCTCTGCCCCCTTGGATGGCTTTTTCTCTTCCTGGGGAGGCAAATGTAATAAACAACCTGCTGAGCACCCACAAATAAATAAATGAACTATTGAACTGATAATTTTTTTTTAAAAGTCTGTTGTATTGTTGAAGGCTTTCATGGCCAGACTCAACTGGTTGTTGTTGGCTTTCCAGGCTGTGTGGCTGTGGGCTGGTAGATCTTGGGTCAACAAACTGCAAGGGGCTTAAGAAGTTTTATTTTTTCCTTTTTTCCTTTTTTACTTTAAATGACACTCTAATGTGATCAAATTCTCATTCTTCTGGAATGTATGTCCTCCTCATCAGGCAGTTTTGGGATTCTTCCTCATCGTTTAAATAATTTCCAGCATAATGGTTTTCTGCGTAATTGAGGACTTCACTGAGTAGGTTCAAGATCCTTTCTGTATCTGTGATTTTGCTGCATACATTGTTGACAAGAGAACCAGTAAATTTACAATGAGACATAGTAATGGTGGTTTTCCTAAAGGTTTTTGAGAATATATGCAACAAGGCATTCTTCATTTGTTGCTACCAAAGGTTTTGATATTTCAGCAGAGAAAATGATTATCACGCACTTCAACACTTTCTGCATCTGCTTTTCGGTTGCAATCCTATAAAGAACTGGATCATATTTTTAATTGCAGAGTGATGGAAAATATAGTTCATTTACATTAGTATTATTGAACAGATTTACACAGCTATTCAACTACTGTCATATCTTATTGAACAGCATTGCAAATTCTCCAATGTTTTAGTCAGTTTTAGTCAGTTGGAATGGAATTATAAAGATTGTGAGTAAAAAATGGAAATGACAGAATGGGGGTGAGGAACATTTTTAAGTGAAAGGCCTTCAATTTCACAGTCAGTGGTGTCTCAAACTATGCAGTGCAAGCAAAATGTTTGCAAAATAATAACTATGCCCTCTCCATTGCCCAATATGTCTTCCATACACAGTAGATTTAGATTGCTTTGATATTTATCCAACAAGTCCTCCAATTTTTCTTCAATGACATCTGAATTATTTAATGCCTCTTTTTTATTATTAGTGAGCAAGGCTCTCAGAAATGGTTTGGCAGTGTGACCCTGACTATTATCACATAAATAATGTATACCTGGTCTATATTTCAGGAGGTATGATTGTACCCATAAAAGTATTTGAACAAGCCTGTTTGTTATTTAACCCTCATCCGCTCAAAAACTAATCAAATTCGCACTGGCCTGTGAAAGATAAGCTAATAAATCTTTTGAAAGAACTATGGAAACCTTCAAATTTTGCTTTGAGAAGGTGGTGAAGGAAAGGATATGTACCAGTGAGCAAATATTGATCAACACTTATCCTTCCTAGTGCTGAGACACTTTGGCTCATAGAATCTTTATTGATGATGAGATGATAACCAGTTATAATTTTCACAACCAATTGTCACATTACGGATGATTTATCATCTTGAACCTAATGGCAACTTGCCATTTCTGAAAAATAACCCCATTGTAGAATGTATTTACATACAGTTAACATAAACGAGTCAGGGAAACATATTGGTTTGTATTCTTTTAAAACAAAATACATTTGTCATAAAGCAAAAACAAAACTCATTTGTAATACGGAATAGACATTGTTTTAAAATCAGGCTGAGCTGAATGCCCACTGTAACGAAAGCCACTTATATATAAGTTCTACTTTCTGCGCTGCCACCAATAATATATTTTCCTCTATATAGCCCACTCAATACTGATTTTCCACAAGGTCACCACCCTGACTGGGGGACACACAGACACTGACAGACAAATAATAAAGACTGGAGAGGTTTTTATAATGAACAAAAACTGAAACTTTTATTTGCGGTTTAACAGAGGCTTCTCAGATACTTTGAGAGGTTTAATGCTTGTTGGTTTCAGAATAAGTTTGTCTTAAGATGTTACTTCAGATTCATATGCACACCGACACACGCAGGTGTCTCTTAAGGGAAGATTTAGCTTTGAACTAATAAATTCCCTTACGCACGCAGACACTATTCCTCACTGCTCCAATACCCACTGATCACACCCAAGCACACAGTCCAAGCCCAGGAGATTCTGGCACACTTGGCCTCCCTCTCTCCCACTAGTCCTAATATGGCTTCCCTGCCTCTGGACTGGCTTCTCCCAGACTGGTGATTCTGGTGATACACCCAGGGGCAAGGCAGACTAGATAGGTCTGGGCAGTTTTAAAACCGCCAAGCTCCTGAAGGGCACTTCACTCTGCACCCAGTCAGGGCCTCCTCTCTCTGTCAAGCATACACCGCTTAGACAGGGACTGGACTTCTGTCAGCCAACTCTGCTGAGACAGAATCCTTTTCTTCCAGAGCTGACAGACTCCTCTCTGCCAGACTCTGCTCTGCTCTTCTTGACCGACTCTGATCAGAACTCCACTCTCCTCTCAGTGCTCTAAGCCCACTGGCTCCCCCTAGCTCTTGCCAAACGTTACTGGACCTTTTTCAGCCAATCAGGTCGGTTCTCTCCTTGTGGAGCCTTTTTTTCTTTTTCTGGCTGTTGCTAAGGCCTTCTCCCTTTGGCCTGCTGTATGCCAGCCCTTCAGGGTGGGGCAAGTTCGTTACACCCACCTATTCATTTTTCAAGCTGAAAATACAGGCCAAAATAATTCCTGAAATAACTACTCTAATAAATAATTTGTCTAACACAAGTGTTTACCTTTTCCATTCCTTCTCACTGCCACTGTTTCTTACCTTCTGTCTGCTGTTGCTTCAGCACCACCCCAACTATCCCAGAATTTCTTCCTGGGAACAATCATGTGGATGATCCAAGACTTTTGGGGATCCTATAGGCAACATGATGATGCCACAGTGCTAGGTAATTAATTGGTCTTGGCTGCGGAACCACACCACTGAGACACAATGGAGCCAATTAAGAATGTTATCTGGATTAATACTGCCATTACCTGAACACATTTCTTTTCATTGGAAAAAAACACTGGCAAGGATAGCATCATTGCCTCTGCCAACAGTTTTCAAGAAGATCTCGTCCTTTTTCAATTTGGTTCTATTTAAAATATCTGGGATCAGTCATATTTCATAGATATGAATGTCTGAAAATTCTGTGAAGTCTCTTTCCTCCATTTTATAAAAAACATGATCCCCAAGAGAGGTACTGTTACTTCAACTTTCCCCCTTCACTCAGAAATCATCCTGCAAAGGGAAAGAAATGATGATAAAATAAGACTAGGATGAGTGAACTGGGAAAGGCTGAAATGTTGGAGACTAGAAAGAATGTGAATACATACGGTAGCTATCAGGCCAAACAAAAGCATTTTTTCCTGACGTTTCACCTGCATCTGTGGCTGGTATCTTCAGAGGATCTGATGGTAGTGAATACTCTACATGGATTATGCAAGCATTCACTGTGACTTGTGGACATCTCCTGTTAGCTTCCATTGGAAACAATGCGGGATGGGTCCATAACTTTGGCTCCCCTGAACCAAACTTCACCAAACTTGGGTGGTATCATCAAGACAGTCTCTGGACGATAACCTGAAATTTTGGTACCACTAATTTTAAAATTCGTTCATATTCGGCAGGGCATATTCGGCCAATTTTTGCCCGAATGTGCCTGAATTCTCCCAGATTCCACCCAAATCTGGTATTTGTTGCATCCGAATCTCCAAGTCTAGTGGGGAGGCAGTCGTTTTTCCCCTTGCGTGAGCCTTGTAAGGTTCAATAAAAACTACAGTAAGATTTTAGCATCATAAAATTGTGCAAGTGTCTAGGGTACATCAAGAGCTTTATGAGTTTAGAAAGTCAACGAAATCCCACTCTAGGGATGTCACACACTCTTGAAGTGATCCAGGGTCTTAGTCACCAATCTAAACATAGGTTGCAGCCTTCGAAGCAGAGAGGATGGTGAACCCAGAAATTATAACTGTAACGGAAGAGACACCATTATAGGAAGCAAAATTTCAATAAATATCTATGTGGCTATAGACCTTGATAGAGAATTATAGATTCTACAAAGTAATAGTAATCTCTCTCCCCTGTGTCACCCCCCCCCACCCCCACAAATCCTTTTTAGTGATGGGCAAACAAATGCTCAAATTGAGCAGAGCAGTTCTGCCAATGTCAACACTAAACCAAACATGAAAGTAGACCTTGTAAGAATTTCTCAGGGACATTCTGCTTTGATAGTCTTGGATGACTAGATAATTAAATATAATCAAATACAGTATGATTGCCATTCTGCAAGGTGACTTCTTCAGTCATCTCTTGACACGTTTTGGAGAACATCCTGATTTGGTGAACTTCTCAGTTTGTGGACCACCTTGAGCTCCAAGGTTCCTGTTGGTGCTCAAGTACCCAGAGAGATAGGCTGTCATTACTTCTGTTGCTGTTTCTTTAACTACTTTTTTGTTAGCATGCATGGATTCTAGCCAATCAGAGATCATGATAAGTGCTGGATGATTTCACAATTCCATACATTCAGTACAGCCTGGCTGAAGATGATATCACTGAGGCCAAATGAAATCAATTTGGAGTGAAAGCAATGTTTTCTGTATCACATTGCCCTTACTTTAAATGTGTGCCACAAAAAAGTGGATTGTGGCTAGTACCTGAACAGGTAATGGATAGGGGATGATGACCACTTTAGAAAAGAATGTTGGTAACGTGGACTACTTCCCCACTTGCTGCATTACAAACAGTTTTGTCCCTCAGCTGAGTCAAATACCACTGAAAGTGTCCCAACTATGGCTTAGGTCACCAGGCAAATACCACCTGGATATAAATTGTTTACTGTTTTATTGTGTGAGTACTGAATTAAAATTTCTATGTTTCTTTCCCCTAGAAAACAACATCAGTTTTGAAGCTGGATAATATTCACATTATTCTCCAGTTCTTCAATTTGCCTTTATACACAGCATAGATTTAAATAATGTGCTAATTTTGTCAAGGTTATAAATCCCCATATATTTTGCCTTTGTAATGTTTCCAACAATAGACCACATTTGAAAATGCTCCTAGTTTCCTAACCACAATAATGCTAGTTGATTCTTAAGCATTTTCTTTTCTTTTCTTTTTTATCGTTTTCAGTTTCTTGCTTCTCATTATCATCCCAATGACTGACATTCAGTAACAATAGTGTGGCATATCTCCAGAGCATTGACAATTTCTAACTAATAATACAGCACAAGCTTTTGAAAAATGACTGTTCTAGTTTACTTGCAGAACAAAAGCTAATTTCATAGTGATATTGGTTTTTAATCAGATGAGACTAAGTACCGCATAGAGAATTTGCAGTTTAAAGTGAAAGCTGTACAGGAATCTCGAAACAATATATGTGCATTTTTTCAACTTTCATCACATAATCTGTAGAGTAAATGTAAATGTGATTTTATATCTCTACCTCTACCAGCAACTCTGAGCAGCATTCACACATATCATTATACTAAATTTAAATCCAATAACTATGTAATCAAATTACCCTTTTTAATCCACTGATCCAAGTAGGTCATTATTTTGATGATAATTAGTTCTACAAATGTCATCTTGGTTTTCCTAAGAGGAATTAATAATGTGAAAAAGCATGCACTTTATTTATTTATTTACTTCAGTTTTAACTTGCCCTTTCCCATCTAAGTTGGGCTCAGGGTGATTTACAACAATATAATAGCAATTAAAAGTGTACATTACTGTTCAGGACTCAATACTATTTACATTGAAAAACCCCTCTGATGATGACATAAAACTTCTACAATAATGGGAAGCAGAGAGGGAAAGCAATGTCTACAACTCTAAATAAATAAAAGGGAAATAAAACCAATACATTCAGTAATAAATAAAGTAAAAGAAGGAAGAAATGGAGGGCTAAAAATTGGAATTCTTTGCTGTCCTCAACCATAGGCCTGGTGGAACATCTCAGTCTTACAGGCCCTATGGAATTGCAACAAGTCTTGCACGGCCTGAGGTTCAGTAGATAGAAAATTCCACTAGGCTGAGTTATTCAATTTAGTTAAATTTAACCTTTAATGGCATATAAAATTGCAAAAATTATTAAGGTGGATGGCAACCTGAGAGAGGACCTTCTTGATCATGGGACCAAAAATTATGACAATTACCTTTCTAGAACAATTAATTTATTTTCCTTGATCACTCCCTTCCACAAGCACGTGGAGACTTCATTATTAACTGCAATTTTTAAAAGTTGATTTTTGCTTGCCACCTTTTATTTCCCCCTAATGAGAACATTATACAAATTAAGCAAATAACTAAAAAAAGTTGAATATGCTCACGCTCTACATTTTAATTTTAGTTGTAGCTTCAGTCTTTTATTGAAAGGATTGATACTTTGATTTATTAGAGGAGGAGAAGGAAGTGGCAGGCATTTTGTAAGAGATCTGTTCTTACTGAAATGATTCTGTAGGAAAGTTTCATTTTTTCCCCTTTTTTAAAAATGAAATCTTTTATTGTGAAAAACTGTGGAGAAGAATGACATTAATTTTTTAAAAAGAAAAATGAACAAAATTGCCAGTTGCTGCAGATGTGCATCAGATTTATCTCTCTGCCATCTTGTATAGACAGTGCTATATTTCTTAAAGCACTTATTTAAAAAGTAATTTCAGGTGAAAAGTAAGAAGTGGAAATGTTTCTGAGCCAACGCCATAAAATACCCACAGAATCCAGCAAAGCATGCTGGGTTGCCCATCTCATTACAGTCTTGGCATACTGCTCCACACAAAGATACAAATGTGTACACACGCAAACACACAAACAACTTTACAATGCTGATGCCTTCACAAATGGAGGAATACTGTGTGTGTTTCCCTAATAGCCTGTTTGCAATTTGTCTGCATCAAGCTTACAGAATATGTAAACTGATTCCAAGAAAACAGTGTAGACATATTAAGCTTGTTTTGTTATTTTCACTAAAGTAATTCCTAATGGCAAAGAGACAGTATCCTTTTGCAAGGGAACAACCACCTATCTCTTCGGCCAAGGGATTTGAAACCCCAGCTAAAGTGCTGATGGTATATGTATATCTTTCAGTCGTGATCATGGCATTATTGTGGAAATGATTCTTTCTAAGTATTTAAGAGTGCCCTCCAAAGTTGGGGGAGGGCAAATGGAGCTTTGGAAGTGGTGCAGGCTTGGCCTGACACAGGTGCCTACTCTGCTGCAATAGGGGGCAAATACGGCAGTGGAAGGGCTATTATGCCAGTGGCAGGGCACTGTGCAACTGTGGTATTTGCACCTGGATGCTGCCATATGTGCTGCACTCCTTTGTCACAAAAGCTCACCCTGGTGTGGGTGATCTGTAGGCATTCCCAGGGGTGGAACCACCTTTGGTCAGCTCCCAGTGCAGTTTTGGCCTGGGAACTCCCCCCTTTTGCAGTGCAGACTTACGCCACCCAAGTCATTCCTGGTAGTGGACTTTCCCAGGAGAGAAAAGATTTTTCTCCTCCCTCACCACCCATGCTGCCAATTGTGTCTTTGGAGATGGTGCTGCGGCGCCATCCTTGGCCAACACTCTGATTATTTTCCTTTTTAGCACTTTTTCCCCTGGACATTCCTTCAAGACTGGTAACTATCACCCATCCCTAAAACCCTATCTAACTTTCACCCTTTGTCAGACTTTGGATCCTTTGTGTGTGTGCACACGGAATAAAATATATTCCTTCTTTTCAATAATTATTATTAATAAAACATAATTTGTTAATTGTGCAATGCTCTGCTCATTTAAGAATTCCTACCTGACAATCCTAGTAAACATTGCTTATCGATCCCAATTACCTCCTCTTGCTCTCTTTGTCTAGCTAATTTCCCCAATTTACAGTGGTGAGTGCCTGCTTAGGGTAGCCCCAGGGTAGGCTTGCACAAATGCTGCTAGGAGTATGGGCTGCTTGTTAACAACAGTCTGTATTCAAAGCTGTAGCAGGAGTTTATTGTTACAACTGTAGATTAGCCATTTCTAATTCAGCCTAACCTAATCCTGATATTTGGGTCCCACATCTCCATTTCTGGTTCTGCTTGCAACCCTCAATGCCCTTGCAGTAGCCTTCCAATGGTGAAGAATGGTCTTTGAGCTATGAAATAAGCATGAGGTGATTTCACTTGCCAAACTTCAAGGAGCCCTTCCTAATATACTGCTGTAATCATGTGAATTGATAATGGTTAAAAATCAGTCCAAGAAATATGGGACATTTGTTTATTGATTCATTTTCTTTATTTATATCTCTCTGTGTCCCTATGGGCTCACAACTGTTCTCTCCTCCTTGCAACAGCCTTGTAAGGTGTAGGGTAGTCTGAGAGTGTGTGACAGGTCTTGAGACATTATCAGTATCAGATGCATATTATGAAGGATGGGCACCCAATCAGATTGTGTAAAAGCTTTCATGAGTAAAAAGCTAATTGCATTTGTACAGTGAAACAACATGCTGAACATCCACAAACAGACTGATGAACTATTAAATTGATCAATGAAAAATCAGGTCTTTGCAAATGGTAAGCAAACCCTGCTCTATCAACTGGTATCCCCTACACATATGTGGTCATTTAAATTCAAAACCATGAGCTAGATATATGGTATGCTTTGGAATGAACAGGAAATATTTGTGCTTGGTAACATATGAAGCACTACATAGAAAGGTACCATTTACAAAAAAAGGTGTTTAAATATGCCATTGTCTCTAAATTTGTAGTCACCAATTTCCTCAATATTCTTTGTTTTGAATAAGCACGAGTTGATTTCACTTGCCAAACTTCAAGGAGCCCTTCCTAATACACTGCTGTAATCATATGAATTGATAATGGTTAAAAATCAGTCCAAGAAATATGGGACATTTGTTTATGGATTCATTTGTTTTTAATGCCAATGAATTTTTAATGGAAAGATTCCTACTTTATACGTGCACTACTGGTTGAAAATTGTGCTGATTTGCTCATCTTATTTGACTATAAATAATCTGATAATACAATGTCTTGTTTAGTTTTTTCAATAAACACCTCCATTGAGTGCAGAGTATATTTTCCCCCAGACAACCCAAACATCAGGTTCAGTTATTCAGCTGTGAACATTGGCTTTATCAGTCTGCTCTATGATCATTTCAGATCGCTTGTATTGAAAAAAAATTAAAGTATTTGAATAAACATTCCTTTATACATATCCTTGGAAACTGAGAAAGAAATGGAATCCTCCAAGTCTACTTAAAAAGTGGGCTAATTATTTATATACAGCACCATAGTTGGATTAACTAAACTATTTAAGCGCATGAATTATTCTTTACTTTAAACTTATGGCTAATAATGATCTAAAGTACTTTGCTGGATCAGGTCCCAGTCTCAAATTACTACCATTCTGGCAAGATAACTCCTGAAGTGCAGATTAAATAAACAGAGGTCTTCTGGCAATTCATACAGCTAAACAAATGCTACCATCATAGAACATTTGGGGAATGCCCCAGCAGAAGATTCAAAGCTGGCATTATCTGATGCTAAGAATCTGGCAAACTGGATATGTGGAATTGTTTGAATGATTAGAGGAATTTTAGATGTACATTAACTGTACAATCTAAAGATGGGCTGAAGCTGCATTAGAAGAGGCACAAGGGTTGTGCTGTTATCTGTACCAGCACAGTGCAAACTAACATGGATGCTAGCACCAAGGGACTTGCATCAGTGGCCAGATACTGCAGCACCCAGATCCAGAAGCTGGCCCCTCCAGTGGCTGGCTGCCATTGCAAATGCCCATGCTGGTGGAGAGGGGGATTCCGGAGGCATTCTTTAATTGACTTTCAATGGACTTGTGGCCTGGGAATGCTCTTTTTCAGTGGCTCAGACTTATGCCACCAAAAAAGGTGGTGTCATTCTTTCACTATGGGCTTTCTCCTCCTCCCTGCTCCAGAATCTGTGCTGCCAATTGCCTCTTTCAAGACAGGGCAGTGGCACCTTGTCTTGCCACTGCTGTACCACCACCATCCTTTTGAATTGGGCTGCCCATCTCATGAGACTATATTCCATTCTTCATCCTGCAAAAAAGAGTAACACAAACTTAATTTGGTTTTTCATAATCACTAACAATGAATAACTTTCACAACAAGAATGGGGAAATAATTCCTTAATTCCCACACATCTCTTCTCTTAAGGCAGTGGTGCTGCCCAAAAGTAGTGCTATCCCTGGCCACCTCCACTGTCTGGATTGGGCTATAAATTTTACATTTATATGTAAAGTTGTGTTGTTAAATTGTTGACTGATATCTTGATTGTAATAAATGTTAATAGATTGAGTTGGGAATGGTCTTCATCTACTCTAAATGAATTGAATTCACCAATGACTTGTTGTTTCTAACTGGCATTTCTTTTTAATATCTTTCCACTCTCACTTTCCTTTGCTGATAACTTTAAGTATAAATATATCTCCTATGAAAGTATGCTTCTCCATGGATCTGATGAAGTGATCTCTGATTCATAAAAGCATATGCTGAAATAGATTTTTAAGTGCTGCTAGTTTTTAAGAAGACACACGCAGCACTATTTTGCTGATACAGAGTAAAATTAATCTACCTATCTGGAATTATTATTCCTGGATGAGAGAGATTTCTTTCCCTTCCCTTTGCAGACATGATTGAAACCTAGCAGATCATTGGAGGTGCCACATACATCATACCTTGGAGTCCCTGGACTCTCTCTTGATGGTAGCATCCCATCTTCTGAGCCATTCTTGCTCATAGAATAAAGCAGCTATCCTGAAGGAAAACTGCGAAGAATGGAACAGCGCAGGAACTCGCACCAGTAACACCTCACAAATTATGGAATACAATACTTTAAAAAGATCATTTAGACTTGTTTTCATTAACAATTGAGTTGAAAAGGTTTGGTACATGAAAGCTTTTCTTACTAATTAAAAGCCTAATAATGCTTTATCAAATATTTAATGTTGCCTAGACAACTAAAGGCATATTTTCCCTTACTACTAACAAAAGATATCAAGAAAGGCTACAAACAGAAGCAAGATAATACTAATTGGATAACAAAAATAAAAAGTAATATCATATTATAGCTCATTTTACTTTGTTATTATCCCGCATAATGTAGGAATTAATGTTTTATTGCATATTATTATAACTGTTGGTATTATTTAAATAAGCTATGATGTTTTCTGCAAAGAAGCTGCCTTCTGACTCAACACAAATAAATAGGGGGGATTTATTATGAATCAATGGAACAACAATCTCTCTAGTTCATTCTGTGTGTAATTACACTTTCTTTAAAAGTGCCAAAGAAAGGATTTAAATTTATCACTGCTCATTAAACCTGCAAAGGACTGTGTTAATTGGATGTCAACCTTCCTAATTCACTTACATGTTTGCTGACAATAAAGAGCATATGATTTAAACCAAACTTTATATAAACTTGCAATATTTATTGAGTTCCTAAAGTTTGTAGCCTGCAAGTAAATTATATGAATTCAGGACCATTCCATCAAATGAAAATGTTAAAGCAACAATACAGCCTGAATGATTCCTTCACACCAAAGCCTGAAGGGAAAAACAATCCATGGCCCCAGGTGGCTGGGGATGGCACCACTGCTGCCTCCAGAGGACTTTCTAGTGGCAATGGGGAGGCAGAAAAACCAACTCCCACACCAGAAAGCTCTCCGTAGGGCTTAATGAACTTATGCCATCCTTAACTCCAAGGCCCAGGTCATGGAATGACTGCTGGCAAAGTCGGGGTAGAATGCTGGCATGCTCTTGCAGAGCCAAGGTGGAATGGCTCTGGCCTACCCCCACCTCCAACATACGTCTGCTCCACTGATAGGCCTGGTGTAGAAGTACTAACTTGGCACCTAGTGCTGCATCCAGGAAATTTAGAGTGCCATGGCATATGCCCATCAGTATGTTTGCCCCTCCATTTTTGGAGCCATTCATAACTTTCAGGAACAAATGGGAAGCAGAAATGGGACCTTGCACCTCAGAAAAAACACAAAAGACATGACTGAGGCTTAATAAGGCCACAACTTTGTGGATAAAACTGCCACATAGCTCAAACAAACCCTTGGCACATTAATACACTGTGGGGAAGACAGACTAGCGACTGCATCCTTTATGCTTTCAAAACCAAGCAGTCATAACATGGTTAAAATGTAGCTGCCTGAACAGTGGGACCCAAATGCAGTTCTCACAGACCCATCTCAAGGCCTGGCAGACAGTGGTACTGGTGAGGTGGGGTGCACCCATTGGTGGGATCCAAAAATTTTAATAACAGGTTCCGATGGTGGTGGGATTCAAATAGTGGTGCTGCCGCACACACGCACCTCCAGTCCCTATTGGGCAAGGAGGTTGCTTTAGTAACCCCTTATCGGCACTTAGAAAAAATTAGCAACCACTTCAAGAGAAGTGGTGAGAACTGGTTGGATTCCACCTCTGGGTGCACCTCCCTGACAGTAGCCACATTCAGTGCATTTCTATTCCCCAGTGAACTGGGATGGCCTCTTCCATGTCATGCTGGCCTTATGGATCAAGCCTTGTCTCACCTCTGTTCTTACAAATATGCCTTAAGGCAACACTTTCACCTGATTTTGTGTTCTGATTAACTTCCCCACTCCTGCCCCACCCAAGCTCAGAACTTTTACCAGAGGAAGATTCAGTTTGGCTTGACTCCCTTCCTCCCCCGCTCTCAGTGCCTCTACAAGCCTGTGCTGCAGTTCTGTCAGATAAATATCATAATACGTACTTACAGATATACTTCATCCTCTCAGTAGAGTTCCACCCTGACTTGCCAGATTCCATCATGGAGAATCACAAATTGGAATAAATATCTATAAAAGCTATACATTTAATGGAAAATATCATTGTGAGGATAGGCACAAAAGTGACAGCAGTGTGCTGGGCCACATGTATCTGTAGGAGAATGTTGCTGGCCTGGGAAACCCTGGGCATTTCCCCACTTCAGAATTAAAGTGGAGGCAGACCGGGCTCGTAAGAACCGAGTGTTTTTGGGCACGAGTTAATGTTCCCCACTGCAGTTTGTCTATTAGGCAAACTCACCTTTCTGCTGTGTTTTTTTAAAAGCAGCACTCCCCATGGCCCTGCTGTCTGCAGAGATCAGCAGGGCGGGTCACTGCTACGATTGGCTGGAGTCCCATTTTGGAGGCTGAACCTTTCTTTCTTTTTTTATTTCTCCTTCCTGGAATCAACGTTGAACCATCCCCACATGAACACGTCATCACAAAGCTGCCCAATCCAAGTTCCCTGCTTTTTGTGCTGGCTTTTGATTGGCCAGCACGTTGCGGTGCAAAAATTTGCTGAACTTCCTGGTTGTTCATTTGTGGCTTCATGATAACGCTGGGGACAGAAACGGTGGGGATTCATTGTGCTGTGTTTTGAGTGAACCTAAATAACAGTGGGACCAGTGCATCAGAATCCCGCTGCTTTCAGCCCAAACAGAAAAAAACTTGTCCTTTTAAAAAATCAGCCCCAATTCCTTCGTAGATTATTTTTTCTTAAAAAAAATTAGTTGTCCCTGGTGGGACTAGAACTCACGAGCAAATGACCGTTAGTTTGTGTTCTGAAACCTAGCTAAGATGGTAGTGGGGATTCGACCGGGGAGGTCATCCCTCAAACCTGGTTAGTTTGTGTTCTGAAACCTGGCTAAGATGGTAGTGGGGATTTGACCATTGTGGCACATGCAGGCAAAGCACTGTATTAGCTAGGTAAGCCACAGCAACCCTAGTGGAAGATATGGGTAAATACTAGGCTTTCAGTGAGTGCTCCCTTTCATTGCTATGTAAATGTTGACCCTATGTTGCAACATAAGGTCAAATACACGACAATCTCTTCTCCCTGAAATAAAAAAAGGCTGTGCGCACTGCTTCCTTATTGGGCAAAAGGCTACATGTCACTAACAGTGGCGGGAAACTCAAACCCCAAATTCACCACCCGGACTTCCCCACTGCCCCACGCGCTGCCTGGGGTTTTCCTAAAGGTGCTCTTCCATCCAGGATCTTAAATGACGCACGCTGAGGGGGTAGGAGAGCGGCAGAATCGGGGTGACTGTGTTGTTGCTGCTGGTGTAGTGGGGAGTGCAGCCAGACCCCGGGTTATTTGCCACCAGTAACCGGCAACAAATGGTGAGTGGGGAAACGACCCCTGTGTCCCCTTCCCCCACCACTGGAAAGACTTGTTTGTGTTTATTTGTTGGGTGCCAGGCAATAGAATGCAAGCAAGAGGGTTGGTGGTTGAGCAAGCAGGCTACCAGGGGAGGAAGACATGGGGAAAGGCAGTTCTGGGGGAACAGGTTTCCATACCCCCCTTTTCCTAGAGCCCATTTCATTTCCACATGAAATGGGCTTTGCTGCTAGTATTTTAATAAATAACTTGGATGATGGAACAGAGGACATGCTAATTAAATTTGCAAATGACACCAAATTAGAAGAGGTAGCTAATACCCTGGATGACAGGTTAAATTCAAAATGACCTTGGCAGTTTAGACAGCTGGGTCTAAAAAAAAAATTAGTAGGGAGAAATGTAAAGTACTAGTTAGGCAGAAAAAAAATGAAATGCACAGAAATAACATGGGCAACACCTGGCTTGACCACAGTACATGTGAAAGGGATATGGGAGTCTTAGTAGACCATAAGCTGAACATGAATCAACAATGAGATGTGGCTGCTAAGAAATCCAATGCGATTCTGGACTGCATCAATAGGAGTATAGTGTCTAAATCAAGGGAAGTCATAGTAATGCTCCATTCTGCATTGGTCAAACCTCACCTGGAACACTGTGTCCAGTTCTGGGCACCACAGTTCAAAAAGGATATTGACAAGCTGGAGCATGCTTAGAGGAGGGTGAACAAAATAGTAAAAGGTCTGGAATTCATGCCCTGTGAGGAGAGACTTAGGAAGCTGAGTATGTTTAGTCTGGAGAAGAGAAGGTTAAGGGTTGACATGATAGGTGGAATCTTTTCCTGTAGTTTGAATCCATTATTCTGTCTCCTACACTCTGGAGCAGCAGAAAACAAGCTTGTTTCATCTTCAACATGACATTCCTTCAAATGTTTAAACAAACTTGTTTTCTGCTGCTCCAGAGTCTAGGAGACAGAATAATGGATTCAAACTACAGGAAAAGAGATTCCACCTAATCTTTAGGAAGAACTTCTGGATGATTAGGGCTGTTCGACAATGGAATATGCTGCCTTAGAATGTGGTGGAGTCTCTTTCTTTGGAGGTTTTAAACAGAGGTTGGATGGCCATCAGTTGGAATACTTTGTTTATGTGTTTGGATGGATGGCCCTTGTGATCTCTTCCAACTCTATGATTCTAAATGCTGAGTTGACAGATTTTAATATATGTAAATTTGGGATTGAGAGAATAATTTATGTATGCAAATGCTAACTTTTGTTTCTTCAAAGGGCTATCACCAAAAAATAATAATAATGGTATTCATCCTTATTTGGATAAATGTGCAAGAAACTTTCCAGGCTGTGTTCAAATATTTTTCCAAACATATCGACCAGAAATGGTATATTCTGCTTTCTCAGTAAAGATTTCTCCACTGCTAACATAGTGGATATGTAGCACTCAATAATCATTCATTTTGAATAATATTGTCTTCTTGTGGAATGTATATGAATGAGGAAAGGGAATAATAAGTCAGTCACCCATCACAGAAAACTGTCATGTCAGTAGATAACATAAAGTAATATATTAATGTATGAGTATAGTGTTCAGAGTATCAAGAAAGATAAAAGGATGTATGTTAACATGGAATAATCAATTACTTCAAAAGGTCAGCTGAGCCTTGAAAAAATGCATAGAAACATAAATAAAACCTGTTATTTCAGATGATACCAACTGTACATGCAAGTAGCAAACATATTTTTAATTCACATTTATTGCTCTCCAAGAGTAGCAGAACTTTGAAGTGTTATGCAGATGGCAGAATAAAAAATTACAAAAACCAGTGACCTTGTTTTCGGATTGTAAAACCCACATGTAAGAAAGGAAAATAATTCTTCAGTCATTGAGTCAACAAAGCAATACAAAATATCAAGCTAATAAATAAACCACTATCTCTTTCTAGATATTGTATTCAATCAAGGAACATGCTAACTCACCTAATATAAAAACAATATAAATGATTTATTACCAACTAAGATGCAGAAGGGAAGATATTTTTATTGGGAGTACAGAAGAATGATATGATTACTCTAATAGCTATGTCACTTGACCCTAGGTGGGGAAATGTGAACCTTCGGTCATATATGATTTCAGAAGTCCTCATGTGATGGAGGAGAGATTAGAGGTTCTTCTACTCCACCATGAACACCCCGCCCCCAAAATGATGCAGGGTTTCCACACCATTGTTAACCATATCTCTCTGTCAACAAAGCAATACAAAATATCAAGCTAAGAAATAAACTCATACTGTGGTTTCAAAAATCATGAGAACAGAACCTCTAGTCAATCAACCATTCCCTGTATGTTTGGTGAGTTTGTGTGAACATGCTGTTGATGGGTGATCTGCCCAGTTAAGTTGCCTTCATTGAATTGGGTTCTCCCCAACAAATCTTCAAAAAATCAGAGTTCCAGGGGGCAGAGTTCCATAGGGCCATTTTCAAAGAATTTTACCATGATACAGCTTGAAAATTCTATTGGCATAGATGTCTTGAATCACACATTATTGAGACTACACAGTGGAGGACAGGCTTATCTGCGGTCTTCCCCAAGGTAATTTATTTATTCACATCCTCTGTCCATTCCACCAGGAAGATGCAATGATGCCATGAATTCTACTTTGCTTAGGAACACATCTGGCTTGTTATTTGGAAATTATTGTTCTTTGAATTTATTTTTGTTTCTTGCATCTCACTATATAATTTTAATATGAAACTTGAAAACTGACTTGTATGATTCTTTAATATAATGGAACATACACGTATTTACAAAATGGCTAATGCTTAACTCTTCATTCTTTTAGAAGATATTCTTGGAATAATCTGTGTAATTTATGGTTTTTGTATTCCTGTGTGTTTCCTTT
This sequence comes from Sphaerodactylus townsendi, assembly GCF_021028975.2. Classification (NCBI taxonomy): domain Eukaryota; kingdom Metazoa; phylum Chordata; class Lepidosauria; order Squamata; family Sphaerodactylidae; genus Sphaerodactylus; species Sphaerodactylus townsendi. The sequence goes on along the minus strand of NC_059434.1, from coordinate 38,102,358 downwards.
TACAAAGAAAAATGAAACATGCCACCTTTCCAGTGATCCAAATATAGCATTTGTTGGTAAATATCAATAAATTAAGCATCAAACTCCTTTAGTTAATCTGGTTAATCTCCTTTGGTTCACCCATATATATATAATTGATTCATTTATCATTGATTCACCCACATTTATCATTCATTCATTCTGGCAGAGCAAAACTGACCATCATGGAAACAACAGTTTTTAATTGGTTTTCCTTCTTCCTTGATCATGCCATTCAGCTGATGAAACATAGAATTTCTAGCCTCTTAATGGGTACAGGGCACCAATATCATGATGTATAGCTGCAAAATTGGAGTATTGGTGAAAAGAGATCCTTATGTTAGCCTATTGCAGTAAAACAGCAGACTTGGGAGCTGAAAGACTACGCACATTTGTTGCGGCACAAATTCTTTATAGACAGGAGCATTTTTCATTAGATGCAATCCAAAATAGGTGGAACTTTGGCCAGCCATACTTTCATGGGTTGTATGAATTGAGTCTAATAACCTTCTTTTCTCTGTTGCTGATCTTAGATTTTCCCATCAACTTGTGGTGTAAAAGAGCTTTAAATGACCTTCTGAAGAACATAAGAGGAAAAAAAACAGATGCTGTAGATAAAACACAGTGAGATCAAGGACAGACAGAACATAATTCTGTATAGTGAACTTTTTATACTGGCTGATATCAATCCATTACTGACAGTCTGAGGCTGAATGAATATCAGCCACTGCTTCAGGAAATGTTCACTTCTAACTGATAATTTTGATTCACACTGTGTCAAATGATTCACCAGGTAGTCCCGGCTGCAAAATTTTATAGATGGGAGAGTTTGCTTCAGCATGCAAAATTTATGTTCACATTAAACGGGTCAGGACTTTGGGCAGTTTTCCAAGGAAAGGAGGTTTCTAAGGAAGTTTCTACAATTCAGTTCTATGCATTTTTACACTGTGGCTTGGGAGGCTTACTCCCAGGGATGTGTACATAGATCCAGATTAATACACATTACAAATTAAAAAGGAGATTTGTTCTTTAAAAATTCTTAGGTGGTACAAGCTGGTGCATTAAGTAGACTCTTTAGTAGTACTGTAGCCTATTAGAGGAAGCTCTTGGTGTAAAACATTGTATTGACATTAAAGAGACATTGGTTTGTATCCTATGCTTCTATTTTATTACCAGCAGAATTTTCTTCTTTTGTGCTGGTGGAAGAGCTTTTTGTTCCAGTGGTAGACTCTGCTTTTAGTAGAGAAAAAACACGATCTAACCCATTGAATTAATTTTGCTTATAAACTCCAGAAGTTGCTCATTTGTGGTAGTTCTTTGTTTATTTAAATATTTATATCATGCTGTTCTCTGGAGACTCAAGTTGATATCACATTATTCCAAGAGAGCTCACTTTAATTAATCTAGGAGGAACATCAGCTTCTCATAATCTTATTGTGTTTCAATGATGAAGTAATATATTTCATTTTTTGAGCTGTGTACACACTGTGTTACACACTGTGTCTGGACACAGTGTGTAACAGACTTCCCTCTGTGATACACCTCTGAAGATGCCAGCCACAAATGTAGGCGAAACGTTAGGAACAAGATCCGCCAGACCACAGCCACACAGCCCGGAAAACCCACCACAACCAGTTGAATCTGGCCGTGAAAGCCTTCAACAATACATTACAGAAAACAGTTCACATGTGAAAATGCACACCTACCTTTTCTGCTTTAAAGTGGTGCATGCTTACTTTTAGCAGCTGTAGTATTTAGCCATCAGAATAAAAACTTTAACTTTCATCAGTGTTTGAAATTTAATAGCTTTACATTTGAGTACCTTTATTGCTATTTTTTAAAAAATCACTCCTGAACTTCTGATACTGCTTAAAGACTTCGAAGAAAGAAAAATAAACATCTTTCTGCTACACAGCATATAAAAATGTTCACAACTGGGAGGGTGGACTCGTAACAGTTTTCATTTAATGCTTTGGTTTTCTACATTTTGATAACTTCTGGTTTAATATTTTTAAATGGAAAGAAATTATAGCGCTAGCACATGATTTCAATTTCATCAATTAAGTTTATTTTCTATTTGGGTGCTGTGTGGTTTCCGGGCTGTATGGCCGTGTTCTAGCAGCATTCTCTCCTGACGTTTCGCCTGCATCTGTGGCTGGCATCTGCATCTTCCTCTGAAGATGCCAGCCACAGATGCAGGAGAAACGTCAGGAGAGAATGCTGCTAGAACACGGCCATACAGCCCGGAAACCACGCAGCACCCAAGTGATTCCGGCCGTGAAAGCCTTCGACAATTTATTTTCTATCTTTGTTTAAAGTTTATATTTTTCCTTGCACTCAACACAGTAACTTGAAACCCCATATATTTCTTTTGCTTCCCTGATCCAGTCTTACTAGACTTCCCATATTGCAGATAGATGGAAAAACATGGGACAATTAGTTCTGGCATGTACTTATAGTACATGCATATTTCTGGGTACAGAAGGAGGCCTGTAATCCATATATCTATTACATAGAGCACTGTGTGAAATGATAATTGTATGTATATATTCCTATATGGATTTGTCCTCCATACATGATAAATCTACAAGGTAAAGCTGACATCAGTAGGCCCTTCTTTTCATTATTAAGGGGAATCTTTTAAACGTTTTTAGTATGAGTGATGTGTTGTCCTAGCTATAGCTTTTTGAACCAGTTCCTAAACTATGTTCAAAGGAGACAAAGCCACTCCCTGAAACACAGACTGCTGAAGAAGGGGACCATGAGCTAGATCCCCTTCCTTTCCCTCCACACTCTCTTTCTCTCTCTTCCTTCCACTGCAGCAACCAGCTGCCATTCTCCCCACCCAGCCAATGTCATGCAAGCTGCCCGCCTGTTCCAGGAAGGTGCCTTTAAGAACATAAGAACAAGCCAGCTGGATCAGACCAAAGTCCATCTAGTCCAGCTCTCTGCTACTCGCAGTAACCCACCAGGTGCCTTTGGGAGCTCACATGTAGCATGTGAACGCAATGGCCTTCTGCGGCTGTTGCTCCCGATCACCTGGTCTGTTAAGGCATTTGCAATCTCAGATCAAAGAGGATCAAGATTGGTAGCTCAGAATCACTAAACTCAACAGTGACCTTTCCAGCTCAACCCAGCTATGATTTTTCTGCAGTAAGAATGAATTTTTCAAGATCACTATCAACTTTGCTATGATGAAGTATAATCCTGAAATCCTCTGACTCTGAGCATGGCACAGCAGGCACCTAAAATTCAGTTACATTAAGGAGGGTATTATAAATATTAGTAGATACAAGCATCTGCATTTTTTAAAAAGTTCTCATTCAGTATACAGGTTCCTGAGCTAATTCAAAGACACTAAAATATAGTCAGGCTTGGCAAGAGGATAATAAACTTTTATGGTTATGAAAATATCACTGATTTTTAATTTATTTCATAGTATTTCCACTTGAAAATATGGCAGCCCACATCATAAGGATGGCTGACTGAGGTACTATTAGCAAGAATAAGGTTTTCTCTTAAATCAAAGCCATACAGAATAATCTAAAGCCATTCTGCATCAGTCATTTTTATATTGTTGGGTTCATATTTAAAGCAAAGCCATACCCCATATTGTAATCTTGTTCAATCCTGCATTCTGATTTAAACTATTTAAACCAAAATCCTTAGCTATTCAGTGATTCTATCTGAAGTGAGGTAGTTAGTTCACCCAGCTGAAGAGTCAAAAACTTAGAAATAGCTCTTAACAGCATAGAACAAGAAAGAGGATTGAAATGTGACTGTGTGTCTATATATACATATGTAGCTGATTGTTATTTAAGGAATTGCAATTGAAATTCAAGAAATAACTAGCACTTTTTATAAGTGGACCTGTATAAATAAATAGTAATTTGAACCCTTTTACTACAAAATAAATATAAAAGCAGATTCTTTCTTTGCTGAAGAAGAAAGAAAATTAAAATCAATAAGTCTTGATTCAAACAGATGCCTCTCAGTTCCCCAATCAAATAAAAAGTTCACATCCATATTAATAATAAATGTTGAAAAGACAAATCTGAGAAAGCACTATGTGATAACATTGCAGGGCACCTTGAATAATTAAGCAGAAGTAATGAATGCATAGATAATTACATCCCAGTTTTAGAATGCCATAAACAAGGTGCAGAGTGTAAATCTGAAGGAAAATAAGTATTTTGGGAGCAATCCTTTGGGTAGGAGTCCTGTAAATACCAAATTAATTTCTATCTACCTTACTGTCAGATTCTATTGTTATACAACTATTGCAGATACACATGTGTATGTGTGTAAGACCCTTCACTGGGTGCCCATCAGTTGCCGGATTCAATTTAAGGTATTGACTATCATATACAAAAATTTTATGGCCTTATATCTGTGGGAATCTCCTCTTATGCATCACCATGGCATCTTTGCTCATTGGAGCAAGGTCTTCTGCAGGTACCAACCTGTAAAAGTGTAAAATCGACAACTGCCTTTGCCACTGTGGCCTCCACTTTGTGAAATGGTCTGTCTGAAGAGGTCAGGAAAGCTTCTACTCTCATAGTTTTCCACATTATACAAAACTTAATTTTTCAAGACGGCTATTCTACGTAACCAATAGACATGCACTGTACTAAATGATTCACAAAAAATAGAAAAATTATTAGGAAATATGGTCTATACTATTGTGTATAGTTGAAACTAGGATCCTATTATGCAATTTTGCAGAATTTAATGTGTCATGTTGATTCTTATGTTTTGCTTCAGTTTGTTTTTAGACTTCTGGTTGGTTCTACAACCCTAATCCTTTGCATTGTTTATTGACTGTCCCATCCTTTGATTGTATTGACTGAATCAGTGTAATACACCTTAAATCTATGTGAGAAAGAGAGTCCTACAAATGAAGTAATCTATCCAAGTTTTTATTTCCTTTGGTTGTTAAGGGTCCAATTAGGTGAGAACGAATGTCTTGACGTAGTGGACAATTTAAAATATGAGATATTATATCTAGTATGCCACTGCCATAAGGGCATAGCCTCCCATGAAAAGGAATGTGATTGGATCTGTCTATTGTCACTGATTGACAGTTTAACCCTAAATAGTGAAAAGACTTAACTTGTTCCATAAGAAAATTCCCTACCCTCAAAATAAATATTCGCCTTCATTTGGAAAATATCATAACTTTTGATTTATCAGAATTGATTGTCACGGAGTTGGATTGGCAGTATTGATAGAAGGATCAAAAGCATCGAGCAAGGTCAATATGGGTACTAGAAAGTAGTGTGGTGTCATCCACAAATAAGAGTAAGGGAGTAAATTGGCTCCCTAACATCGGATGTGAGGGGAATCTAGCTGCAATGATCTGGCTGCAACGTCTGTCACCCCATTGAGGTTCAGGGTGATTTGGTAGGTGTCCCCCACCTCCCTCACTGTTCCATGTGCATGCTTGATGGAAAAGGACAACCATCCCAGATAGAAGTGTACCATTCTTCATTCAAGGGTATAGATAGCTGTGGTCCCCTGCTAGAACCTCCAAAACAAGCTCACTGAATACTCCAGAGGACACAGCTGTGAGAGGTCAACTCCTCCCTCCTCCTCCAGCCAAGTGTCAGTGATATATGCCAGGCTAGCCCTTTCATCTAGGATTAAAATCTTGGATTGCTGTTGTTTTTCCTATGACTGACCTGGCATTTAGCATTAGGATTTTATAGCGTGGAAGGTTCCTCTGGAAGAAGAGCCAGAATGGGCAACAGCACACAAACGTCTGTTGTCCTTTCCCCTTATCTGGTCTTTCTCCTATTACCATATCTCACTTTCCAACGTACTCTGAAATGTGTTGACACAATTGTATTTATAGAAATAATACACTTAACATCTATTATGTTGATTTACTGGTGAAGAAATAATTTTGGAAATTCATACATATTATGAGGGGGAAAAATGAATGCAAGGTAACAGAAAATGTTGGAGAAAAATTAAGGACATGGTCAGTTTGAGCAAAGAATGAAATCCCAAGTTATTGATTCAATCTTAATGACTATGCTACAGTTCCTGTCAAAAGAAAAAAAATGCTGTTGGGGTTTCGTTATGTTTAGTTTCTCCCCCAGCTTTGTTGTGAGCAGTGTAATCCATCAGTTGTGAGCAGTGTAAAGAGTGATGAAACGAATGGGAGAAAGTTTGTACAGCTTGCAAAGTCTTTCTCCATATTTCTTTTGTTTACTATCTAGTATGGTGATAAATTCAGCTAACAATCCATGAAGTGCCACAGGAATGTCTAGGCATGCTCCTAGTTAGGCAACAATAATATAAGCTGGAAGGCATGTTGTAGATTTTTGTAACTTCAAAGGGAAAAAAAGAAAAGTGTGCTGTACAGAAATTAATGCCTGTGAATCCAGTAATCCTATCAAAGGTGTTTATTCACTGAAAACAGAAAACACTTGAATTGAACCTGGTTATACCTAGTGAAAATCCTCTTCTCTCAAACACATATACTTAGTACATTGATACTTCAGGAGTTATAGATTCTATTTCCATAATCCTTTTATTCATGCAAGCATGTTTTCTCAGGGTGGAAATAATACATGATTCACATGGAATACATATTTCCCATATAATGCACATCAGGAGAAGACAATCCCTTGGAGTGTAATCACCATTTTTGAAAGTTTCCATCTTAAAGGTGAATGAAAGGATTCCATGACTTGCCACCACACTGCACTATCTCAGTCTTTTAAAATGATATTATTGACACATATTCCTTGAGATATGTCACTTTGCAGCTTTCAACACCTTGGTAATCAAAAATTTATTTAACAAACACAGGCAATATGATTAGCTGCTCCACTGCTGTCCAGTATGCTATTGATTCCAGATATGCAGGATGAGGACCCTTTGCCTTTTGTTTTGCTTCCCTTTCTACATCTACTGTAGAGCTGACAAAAATAATATCTTCTGGGGGAAAATATCTCTGGGAAAAAAGCTGTCAAGAGCTCATATATCTAATCTGGAGGAACCGGGTTTGATTCCCCGCTCTGCCGCCTGAGCTGTGGAGGCTTATCTGGGGAATTCAGATTAGCCTGTACACTCCCACACATGCCAGCTGGGTGACCTTGGGCTAGTCACAGTTCTTCGGAGCTCTCTCAGCCCCACCCACCTCACAGGGTGTTTGTTGTGAGGGGGGAAGGGCAAGGAGATTGTAAGCCCCTTTGAGTCTCCTGCAGGAAAGGGGGGATATAAATCCAAACTCTTCTTCTTCTTCTTCTTCCCAGGTAACACATTGTGTGGGGAGTGTATGAGAAGCTAACATAGTGTGTTGGGATACAAAAGAATCACATTTTTGAATCACAGTTTAGAACATTTTTACCATTAAAGGCTTTCAAGGCCAGAATTGGCTGTTGAGGGTTTTTCAGGCTGGCCTTTCCAGCACACCGGAAAGGGCGCTTCTCCACAGGCCCGTAGGGTTGGTAAATGGGGAAAAAATTCGGCCCAGGTTCGGATTCGGGTCCAGTTTGGGTGTATGGGGTCGGATCCCCCCATATCCGAGCCTGCCAGGCTCGGATACACCCGAATTTGCGGTAACATCCGAGATTCTCGGATGCGTTTTTATTTTTTTGCTGTTTTTTCACGTTTTGGCCTGCAGGGGGCGCATTATTAAAGGTATCGGCATGAAAATTTCAGGGTATCTTCTGAATACTGTCCTGATGATGTCCCCCAAGTTTGGTGCAGTTTGGTTCAGGGGGGCCCAAGTTATGGACCCCCAAACAGGTGGCCCATATCACCCATTGTTTCCAATGGGAGCCAATGGAAGATAGGGGCTATCTTTGAGGGTCCATAACCTGGGCTCCCCTGAACCAAACTTGGGAGATATCATCAGGACAGTATTAAGAAGATACCTTGAAATTTTAATGCCTGTAACTTTAAAAATGTGCCCCCTGCAGGCGCCTCCAGAAATTTGCCCAAGATTCTGTGGTTTGCATTGAATTTTTTCAATTGCTTTCAATGGGGGAATTCCTGGGGTGCCTGCAGGGGGCGCATTTTTAAAGGTACCAGCATGAAAATTTCAGGGTATCTTCTGAATACTGTCCTGATGATTCCCCCCAAGTTTCATGCAGTTTGGTTCTGGGGGGCCCAGGTTATGGACCCTCAAAGATAGCTCCTATTGGCTTCCATTGGAAACAATGGATGATAATGGGCCACCTGTTTGGGGGTCCATATCTTGGGGCCCCCTGAACCAAACTGCACCAAACTTGGGGTGCATGATCAGAACAGTGTCTTGAAGACACCCTGAAAGTTTGGTGTCACTAGCTGGAAAAGAATTTTTTTTGGTAACTTCTTTCTGGTTGATCCTCCATGTGCAGGAGAAGTGAGACAAACATTTTTAAAGGTATCGGCACCAAACTTTCAGGGTATCATCAGAAGACTCTTATGATGACACCATACAGGTTTGGGGGACTTTGCTTCATGGGGCAATGGGAGATGGGCCCAGCCCTTTGAGGATCCATAACTTTGCCCCCCCTCACCCAAACTTCACCAAACCTGGGGGGTATCATCAGGGTGGTCTCCTGATGATACCCTGAAATTTTGGTGCTGCTAGCTTTAAAAATGCTGCTTTGTGTTTTTTCACCCCCTCTCGCACATGAAGCCACCTGGGTTTTCCTGTTGTAACAATTGTCCATAACTTTGGTCCCCCTGACCCAAACGTCACCAAACCTGGGTGGTATCATCAGGACAGTCTCCTGATGATACCCTGAAAGTTTGGTGTCACTAGCCTTAAAAATGCACCCCCTGCAGGCACCCCCAGAAATTTGGCCAAGATTCTGTGTTTTGCAAGTGAACAGTGACTTTGTTCTATTGCTGCCAATGGGGAATTTCTGTGGGAGGGCTGTGGAGTGCACATTTCTCATGGTAAACCCACAAAACTTTCAGGGTGTCTTCAGGAGAGTCTCTTCATGACATCATCCAGGTTTGGTGACCGTTGCTTCAGGGGGCTTATGAGCCCCCAGAAGGGTAGGGTCCATCTCCTACCGCCCCCTGAAGCAAAGATCACCAAACCTGGGTGGTGTCATCAAGAGACTCTCCTGAAAATTTTGTGGGTTTACCATGAGAAATGTGCACCCTACAGCCCTCCACCAGAAATTCCCCAGTGGCTGCAATGGAGTGAAGGCAGTTCACTCCAGAGCACAGATTCTCACACAGCTCTCTTCAGCAAGTTCATTGGTGGGCAAAAACAAATTACTTTTCACCACCAATGAACTTGCTGAAGAGAGCTTGTGAGAATCTGTGCTTCTACATATGAACCCTGCTGGTTTTTGTGTTTCACCATTCCTCCACATGAAGCCTACTGGCTTCCTGTGTTTTAACCATTATAGGCATTAAGCTTTCATTTGCATTCTCTCAGCCCCACCTACCTCACAAGGTGTCTCTTGTGGGGAGGGGAAGGGGAAGGAGCTTGTAAACTGCTTTAAGATATAATGAACATGATTCATTAAAGGTACAGAAAAGTAGGGTACACTACATCCATTCCAAACTTCTCTTGAATGAGAGCAATTTAACAACAATCACAGAACAGACTATAACACCATAAACAATCACATTTCCTCTCTTTCTGCTTAAAATACACACATACACAGAATACATGCACACACACCTAAGAATCCATACAGCTGAAGTGAAACACTTAAAATTCTGTGCAATTCTGTATGTCCATGCATTTTAGTGTACACTATTCAAAACATCACGCCCCAAAACCCTTAACCCCCCCACCCCACCCCCACCCCCACCCCACACACACACAGGAAAGCTAACCATTTTGAACTGGTAAAGCAAAAGGTCCTTAGCAGTCAAAATTGGTTTGGTTACTTGAACCAAGCTCTTACCTTTCAGGCATTCATCCTTCTGCACAGGGCTGTTCCATTAGGCCAGACTCTCAATGACCAGTCACCAAAGGGAGGGCAATTTTGAGGCTTGAACTGTCTCCATCTCTGGCACTGAATGAGGTGGGAAGAACTACCAGCACTTGGGGGGGCAGATTGAGTTTTGTACAATCCAGAAAGAATCCTTTAAAATAGGATTCTGGGCAAGTGCTGCAGTAATGTGCTGTCTGTTAAGCTTGAGAAATCATCTGGGGGATGGAAATGTGTTCAGAAACCCAGAGGCCAAAGAGGCTTGAGCCATTTATCGCCATGGTAATACATTAAGAAAACAATAGGATGGAATGACCACCCAAACCACCTGACCTCACAAACAACTTGCTATACCAGTTTGTCAACATCAGTCTGATTTTTACAATTACAATAGACTGAGTTTGACCTGCTGAATAGAAAAAGCAGAGTTGGGAAATTTTCCCAACCCCTTCTCTCCTGTAAAGAGGAGTCTTGGGCTGGCATAGGAGAATCAAGTCTTAAAATTGTCCTTTCCCCTTCATCCACAGCTTTCCTGCTTCAGGCTGAAGCACAGAGCTGAGAGAGCACCCACCCACTCACACACATTACAGCAATGCAAACAAGATAGGTCAGTGGTGGCGAACCTATGGCATGGGTGCCAGAGGTGGCAATCAGAGTCCTCTCTGTGGGCACTTGCAGAGTGCCTACCCCCCCCCCACACAACTAGGCTGGCCTGGGCTGCTGGGCTCGATTATTAGCATTAAACCTAAGACCTAGTTTTGGGGAAGCAGTGCAGGTAACCCTGTTAAGCGCTGTTAAACCCCACTGATTTTCATGCAAAGAAATAAAGCACGATCCTTTACCTGGGAGTAAGCTCGGTTGCTGGCAATGGTGCTTGCTTCTGAGTAAACCCTCCTAGGGTCGTGATTCACCCATTTGAAGAGTTGCACAGTTGCTTCACCAAGCTTACTCCCAAGTAACGTGCGCCTCGGAGCTAACCATTTTTTCTAAACTAAAACCTCAGTATTCAGGTTAAATTGCCCTGTTGGCACTTTGTGATAATTAAGTGGGTTTTGGTTTGCAATTTGGGCGCTCAGTCTCAAAAAGGTTCGCCATCACTGAGATAGGTTGAGGTAGATTACTGGGGCAAGGTGTGAAACTCCCAGGGAGGGGGGATTCATACTTAATGTTGTTAAAGTTGTTTAGTTAAAGTTGTTAGTTTAATTTGTTAAAGTGTTGTTTTAACCACATTTTGTAAATTTTTTGGGGAGATTCTCTGTTTGTGCGGGGGGGGGGGTTATAACAGTTTTGCAGCACTTTAACTTCCAGCCTTGTGTCTTCCCTTAGAATATGGAGAGAAGACTTGTGGGCAGTGCAGCTGGGGTATGTGGAGACTTTTTTATTTTTTTATTGTGGATTGGGGGGGAATGGGGAGGAATGGGGGGGAAGAGCGAGTGGGGTGGAAAGTGGGTGTTGTATATATTTATTTGAACTAGGGGAGAGTGGTGGGGTGACTGGGATGTTGTTTTGGGGGGGAACTGGGTGGGAGGAACTGGAAGAAAGCCTTTTGCTGGCACTGAGTGCTGCTTCGCTGAACAGGCTAGTTCCTTCAAGAAAAAACTTTAAGAGTAAGGAAGGATTCCTCCTTCCTCACCCTTAAAGTATTTTCTTGAAGGAACTAGTCTACAGTAGCAAAGCAAGCAGCACTAGGTGCGGGCAACAGGCTTCTTTCCTTCCATTCATAAAAAAGTAAGGGAGGAGGGGTGTCTCAGCGGCGGGGGTGGGAGGGAAGCGATTGTTTTATTTACTTTAGAATGGAAGGAAGGAGGAAGCCTCTTGCCGGTACCGAGCGCTGCTTTGCTGGTTCCTTCAAGAAAAAATTTTAAGAGTAAGGAAGGAGGAATCCTTCCTTACTCTTAAAGTTTTTTCCTGAAGGAACCAGCAAAGCAGCGCTCAGTACCGGCAAGAGGCTTCCTTGCTTCATTCTAAAGTAAATAAAACAGTCGCTTGCCCACAGCTCTCCTCTCTTACTTTTTTTATGAATGGAAGGAAGGAGGAAGCCTCTTGCCGGCACGCACCCAGCGCTGCTTAGTGAGTTCCTTTGGTAATGGCGCCCATCCGAACTCATGGTGTTCGGATCAGAGCCTTTTCATACACCATGGAGTCGGGTCTTGCTCAGTCCACAATCCATCCGAACCAGGGCGGTTCTGGCCGAATTGCTGATTCGGCCGAACCGAATTGCCAACTCTATCCACAGGCAGAAATTATGTTGGTGAGGGGCCGTTCACATGGGAGCATGTGAGCGGCCCGCGCAGAGGCCAGCACAGAAGAGGCAGCTCCACATGGAGCCGCCTCTTTTGCATCCCCCCACTCACCTCGTCCTCCAGCGTCGGTCTGGAGGGCTGCAGGGACCCGCCCATGCTGCCTTCTGACCTCCAGGGGTCAAAGGCCAGCGTGGGCAGGTCTCAGCAGCCCTGCAGACTGATGCTGGAGGACGAGGTGAGTGGGGGGGACAGGAAAGTGGCGCGTTTGGCGTGGTGCGGTTCACACCGCGCCAATGGGAAGGCGGCGCTTTCCAAAAATCTCCCTTGGGAAGGGAGGTGGAAAGCGGCGCCTTCACACTGCTCGGGGCCACACAGGATGGCACTGCTGCGTTGCAGCAGCGCTGCCTGTGCGAATGGCTGCCCAGGGACGGTGTTTTTGCCGTCCCTGGGCCGCTGTAAATGGCCCGTGTGGAAAGGGCCGCTGTGTGGCCAGACTCTAATAGTTTCAGCAGTTAATGTTTTTCCTGCATCTGTGGCTGGCATCTTCAAAAGCTTGTCACAGTAAGGCCCCTTCTGGACATGCAGAATAATGCACTTTCAATCCACTTAATGCACTTTGCAGCTGAATTTTACTGTGCAAAATCCACTTGCAAACAATTTTGAAAGTGCATTATTCTGCATGTGCAGAAGGGGTCTCAGTGGCACACTAGCAGTGCCATGGAGATAAAAACATGACATGCCTCTGAGGGGGGGCAGAACCAGACTTTGGCCACACAGCCTGAAAAAATCACAACAGCCATTTGGACTATTTCTTTCATTTTCTGTCTATTGAACCTTTTTTTTAAATCAAGGTTGTTAATGGAATAATTGTTTACATTAGCATGTTCAATGATTTAATGTAATGCAGGTATCTTAATACGACGTGTCCAATTCATTCCCAAAGCAATTTGTCAGTTGAATTAAACTAGGTAGACCCCTCAGATATTTCCAGAGCAAAAGAAACAATACATGAGCTGCTTATCATTTTTGGCACAGAAAAGATTTTGAACCCAGCTAGTCAATTAACCTTTAAATATTGTGCCAAAAAGAATTGTTCTGAGAACATGCATCTTCAAGTACAGCATGATGTACAATAGTTCTATTGTAACTTTGCAAATGAGTGAACCTCCCATGGTTCACTTTATCCATCACAGCATTTCACATTCACAAGATCAACCCTTATTATTCTAATGTATTTTCAAGGACAACAATATTTTCAGAATTTTTTTTAAAGTCACTTATATTATATACTGATGTCTATGAATCTGTTAGTCAAGCGGTTCAGGTTTTTCTGAAAAAAAAAACCCTTCAGTGTATGATCTGACTAAAGATCATATACCACACTACGGAATAACCTGTCACTTGACAGGTTGTCATTCTTGTGCTTTATAGATGTCAAGACCTTGTTGAGAGTTGGTCACAGAGTCACTTGGACAAGATCAGACAATGTCAAGTGGTGAAATGGGAGAGAATGAGAACATGTCTTAGGTTCTGTAAACTCAGTGTGACTGACTGTGCAAAAAAAAAATCAGTAATTTTATCAATATTTTTCAGATTTGGGTTTATTGTACCAAAACATTTTTAGCAAAGCTGAAAAACCCAAATACCAATATTAGTAAATGGCTTTTGGGGTGCTTTATTCCCCTACAAAGTCAATTTTTTGACCCATTAAAGCAGCAGAAACTAAGCAACGGAAAAATAAGGGCACTCTCTGTTATGTTCACCCCCCCACCCCCAAAACCTTTCTAAAGTTCTACTGTAATCTGTAGAAAGTTATTTAGCTCCAAAGTGGCCATTAGTGGTCAACCCAAATGCATTTTCACCAGAGTTCTTTAAAATTTACTGGACAAAGCAGGAACTGTCATGAATATTTTCTTTTTCATTAGACATCAGAGTAACTCACCAGAGCCCAAAAGCCTCAAAACAAGCCACTATGATTAAACTTTGCCCTTACTGATTAGAAATGGGACGTTACCAATGGATTCTATAAAGCTGTAGTTAATTAATCCCTTGATTAAACCCATTACTGTTTGCATTGCTACTTACAATATGAATGTTTCTAAGCAGATAATCATATTTTTCAGGATGGCCTTATTGTTAATTATTATGAATGGATATATTTTAATCTTTAACAATTAGTAGTTATTGAAGGGTTTGAGACTGCTTCTCATTCTGAATAAAACAAGTAAGGTTGTTGTAGTATCAGACATTTCTTATATGGGATTGTCTCCATGATTGACCACAAAATTTATTTTCATCAGGAAAAACTACTGGATCACCAACAAACTTGATACTGGGAGTGGTGGGTATCCCTACTCAATATTTATTACCAGTGTCTCCAGAATCTGTTGAAATCACATGACTAGAATGACATGAGCCTCTGGAAAGATCTCTCCTTTCTTCTTCCAGCAAAAGAGGACAGGCAGACACATAGGCACATATACACTGCACAGACACCCAGACTGAGCACTTGCATAGAGTTTGCTGTTCCTATATTTAGTGTGGATTCATTTGTTAGAACATAAGAACTAGCCTGCTGGATCAGACCAGAGTCCATCTAGTCCAGCATTCTGCTTCTTGCAGTGGCCCACAAGGTGCCTTTGGGAGCTCACAGGCAGGAGGTGAAAGCAATGGCCTTCTGCTGCTGCTGCTCCTGAGCACCTGGTCTTACTGTTACCAAGTACAGTTCTACAAAACAATACGCTCTCATCTCCACCCTGTTATTTACTGTGTTAATTCATTGCAATACAACATGAAATTTAAAGTTTTATTTATTATTGAACTTATTATACCACCCACCCCCAAAGGAGGTTCCCAACTTTGAGATCATTCACTATATTTCTGGATGGGGGCACAGTATGGATGTAATCCCAATGAACAAAGATTTGATTGTGCCCTCCTGATATAGGGTGCATCACATACGTTGTTTACAAACCATTGCCAATGTTGCCTGTTGCCAATGTTGCAGTTCAACAGAAAGGTTAAAAAGTGTATTTGCTTATTACTTGCAGAATAATAATTTGAATCACTAGTAAAGAGAAAGGAAACTATTTACCTAAGAGTGCATTTGGTGCATGTGCCTACTCTGTCCTCTTGGTCAAGCAGTAACTGACCAGCATTCCAATCCCCTCTTTACAGCAGTATAGATTGGCGCTAGCTGTGATTTTGGACCTAGCAGTGCCCGGATCGTCGAACTCTTTGGATGTCCATCCTCTTCTGGTGGTTACCCATGTTTTTGATGAGCTGAAGACTGCTTGAAACCCCTGCAGTTGAAGACAGAGCTTGAAACCCCTGCAAGACAGACTGCTTGAAACCCCTGCAGTTGAAGACAGAGCTTGAAACCCCTGCAAGACAGACTGCTTGAAACCCCTGCAGTTGAAGACAGAGCTTGAAACCCCTGCAAGACAGACTGCTCGAAACCCCTGCAGTTGAAGACAGAACTTTCTGACTTGTCCTAAATTCCTGATAGGCAACTCTCCTCCCACCTTGCCCCTTGCCAATCCATACAATTTATGTATACAAACATACAATTTATTATAGTCAATAAACCAGCATCTGTCAATACAACAAGGACAATTCATAGTAAAATCATGCATTATATTTTTATGCAAGAGGTAAAAACCAATCCTTCTCTTTGCATATAAAATCATTAGTCCACCTTACTTATCAAAATGTTCCATTTCTTGACAGCTAAATGACAAAAATTTGCTACAGTTTATGTAGCCTCTTTGCCTTCAAACAAATACTTCATCAAAGCTGTCTCACCACTATTATGAGTATTTGAGGTGGGCAGGACCTCAAGGAGGAGGAGGAGGAGGAGGAGGAAAGTTTAGATTTATACCCCCCTTTCTCTTCTGTAAGAGGGTTACAATCTCCTTTCCCTCCCCCCCCCCCAACAAATACCCTGTGAGGTGGGTGGGGCTGAGAGAGCTTCAAAGAGCTGTGACTCACCCAAGGTCACCCAGCTGGCATGTGTTGGAGTGCACAGGCTAATCTAGTTCCCCAGATAAGCCTCCACAGCTCAAGTGGCACAGCAGGGAATCAAACCTGGTTCTGCAGATTAGAGTGCGCTCAAACCACTCAAAACAACAGCAGCAAAAATGAAAAATGACACTTGCTCTGAATTGACCGTGAAAACAAACTTTATTCATGTAATTTTATACATGGAAGTATTAGGCGGAAACCTAATACTCTGGAGGTTTCGCAGAGGAAACCTCCATGGCAGGCAGCACAAAGAATCTCAAAGCAACAGAAAATGAAGAGACTGTTTCAACTGCATATGTTTAGGAAATAGCATAGAAGGGTAGATTGTGCTCTTATGCTTGCACTATAACCCCCAGACAAAATCCTATAAGCCACTGTGTCAGTACAGAGGCCCATAGACATTTGTTAATGGTTTAATCCTCTTATCTATCCAGTTCACATACACAGTTTTAATCATATCTGAAAAAGAAATACTGTGCTAGTTTTTTTTAAATCATGTTTCTCAATAAGAGCACTTTTGTCCAGAGAGGGAGGAGGAGGAGGAGAAAGTTTATTATATACAATCGTAGACCTTCACAATACAAATACTGAACAATAAACTGTAAGTTACACACAAATTAAAACCGTTTACATCACGAGTCTAAAACATAAAATCAACAGGTTGGGTTAATGACTTTCTTTATAAGTTCTTTAGCTCTGATTTTCTTAGCTGCCAGGGAAAAAGCACCATTTTATTGGAGACATAGGGGTAAGTATCAGATAACAAGAAAGCTAGTTTGTTATGATGAACCAGGGGGCGTACGTTGAAAATGCTGGGGGGAAGAATTAGGACTAATAAAAGGAAACATTTCTTCATGCAACGCATGATTGGTGCTTGAAATATGCTGCCACAGGAGGTGGTGATGACCACTAACCTGGATAGCTTTAAAAGGGACTTGGACAGATTTATGGAGGAGAAGTCTATCTATGTCTACCAATCTTGATCCTTCTTGATCTGAGTTTGCAAATGCCTTAGAAAACCAGGTGCTCCGGAACAGCAGTAGCAGAAGGCCATTGTTTTCACATTCTGCATGTGAGCTCCCAAAGGCATCTGGTGGGCCACTGTGAGTAGCAGAGTGCTGGACTAGATGGGTTCTGGTCTGATCCAGCAGGGTGTTTCTTATGTTCTTATTTTCTTATAATGAGAAAAAGGGTGTGCCCTGGGAAGTATCCGGAATTTTTTCCCTAGGATCTGAATAAAGGGACAGATTATCCAAGACTGGGCTCCCATTGGGGCAATGGTGTTTAAGAATATCTCCCACTAAGCATAGCCGATGGCTTTGTTTGAAATCATAATGTGGTCAATGTCATTCTTAGGTTTTTTATTGAGATGTTTACCAGATATGAAACTCTAGAGTGATCTCTTTTAATTACACCATACCATGGGACAGATATTGACTGAGAAATAGCCTGTCTGTCTATCACGGCATCACCTTTATAGACCCAGTCTTGCAGATCAGTATTATTTGCTGAAGGCCTTAGAAGGTATCTGGGACGATGTAACAGTAACAAATTATGTCAAAGAGGCCAGAGTGGTTCTTATTGTTACTCACTAAGGCCCCTTCCGCACACGCAAAATAATGCGTTTTCAAACCACTTTCACAACTGTTTGCAAGTGGATTTTGCCATTCCGCACAGCTTCAAAGAGCACTGAAAGCAGTTTGAAAGTGCATTATTCTGCATGTGTGGAATGAGCCTAAGTGTTTAAAACATTAATGGACAAAGGAGTCTGTGTTGGCTCTAATATTTTTCTTCCAGGATTTTAGAATTGCTAGATGGACACAAGCTCTAATTGAAGGGAGCTTGAACTCTGCCCTCATTAGGGTTGCTTGGGATCCTTTAGAAATGCCAATACATGTCTGAGAAAGAAGTTTTGGATGGATTCCAGACTTTTGAGTGTTTTCTCTTTCCATTCCCAGACTTCAATGCCATATAATAGATGAGAAGTGACCTTGGTTATAAAAGGTTTTATGACTGATCCACAAGAAACCCTTTCCTCATATAATAAAATCTCAAGATCGCACCTGTGATCTTTAAGGTTGAAGCTCTGCTCTTATAGTTGCTAGGTGGACATTCAAACTCAAGGGCGGATTCTGCCCGGGTAAAAAACAGTGCCCCAGAATGACAAAAATGCCATCCCAGGGCAACATTCGCATGGCTGCTGCCTCCTGAGTGAGACAGTGCCTTGCTTCCCCCCCCTGAACCGCTGTTTTTGAGACTGACTCAGTGAGCGAGTCTTTTCAAAAACAGCAGCATCCACCTGGTGCTGAGAGAACGGCACTGGGAGAAAGGTGCCGTTTTTCGGTGCACCGCTTTTTTTACTTACCTCCTCTTCTGTGCATAGCTCTGTGGGGATGAGGGGACACACATCCTGGCCCTCAACCCCTGAGGCATTGCCATGGCCATGGGAGTGTCCCTTGTCTCTGCAGAGCTATGCAGGGAAGAGGAGGTAAGTAAAAAACAAAAGCAGTGTTGCTCCATGTGGAGGCGTCTCCGCAGGCCACAGCGCCTCCAGGGCCACCCGCACGGAAGTGTGCAAATGGCCCCAGGAGTGCACCAGCATCGAGTATGCTGGGGCACCACTGCTGTTAAGGTTCATGTGGACTGGGCCAAGGTCTCACTGAAGTTAATTCCCTGATATTGAAATGAGCTATATTGCTCAATGGGATTACTGTGTTAACACTCCAGAGATTTTTTTTTGGTCTTTTCCTAGAGACCATTACCTTTCTTTTTACATAATTGATGGAAAGTGCATCCTCCTTACAGTAATCTCCCAGACTGTGTAACTACCTTTTAACCCAGCTCTGGTAAGAGAAATTAGAATCATGTCATCTGCATACAGTAAGATGGAAACTTTCCACTGACCAATATAAAGGACTATGATGAACTCTGGGCCAGATAATCTCTGCACTGTATCATTTATGTATAAATTGAAAAGCAAAGGAGCCAGTACACATCCTTGCTTTACTAACTTTTTAACTAGAATTTTGTTGGTTAGGGAACCCACTCTAATTCTCGCATACATGTCTGAGTGTAATTTACACAGAAGGAATAGAAGGCTTATCAATGTTTATCAAATGGGAGGGTTTATTGTGGACCCGGTCATACAACTCTTTGTAACCAAGGTCACCTCTCATCTGTTAAATGGCACTGAAGTCTGGGGATGGAAAAAGCAAACACTCAAAAGTCTGAAATCCATTCAAAACATCTTAGATTTGTATTGACACAAAGTATGAGTGTAATTCATGCAGAGATCAGGAAGAATCAAAGCTTCTCCGGGTGATTTATTGGAAGCCATATGTTTGATAAGGCTTTTGACTTCAGACTCTGCCATGGGGCCAGACTGGTAAACTTTTCATCTCGATGGAACATGCCTGGTCACTTTCTATTGTAGAGGATGATGTGGATGGGCAAGTCCCAAAGAGTTTGGAGAAATATGCATACCTAATGTTTCCAACTTCAAACTGTTGTAGAGATTTCCCGGACTCAAAAGAAACAAGAATCCCAAAATGGGACTCTATTTTCTCTCTTTACTGCTTAATCTATTTTCCCCCAAAGCTGTTTAGCATGATCAGATATTATTCTTTTTAGTAAATTCTTATACTGAGATTTCAAGGTATTGAGTTGTGACATCCTGAATTCCTCTTTACTGCGCCAGGTCAACTTCATTTGTTTAATTATTTTCCCCCCCGAAGGATTTACATTCTTGGCCAAACCAAACATTATTAAGAAAGGACAGGCAGAGGAGAGATAAAAAGTGTAGGAGTAATAAAAAATAATGCTTGGAAATCTCACATTATGGTGTAAGAATTATTCAGTGTTTTACAACTGAAAATTTGAGCTACAGAAATATATTTTGCATGCTGTTTAGAAATATGAAAAGCTTCCCTCAGCCATAATCTGTCCTTCAGACAGAAGAGTGGTCTAGTGGGATTTATCAGAACCTTGTTCTTTATTTTGTTCTATATTGTAAATGCAAGTGCTGCAGATAAAATATACTGAAAAGTAACAATATCCAGAGGGAATAGTTGGGAAACAGAAGTTACATATTTCCAGCAAGACATCTCTCTCTGCAAGGTCAAGATTGTGTTAGTAGGTGATGAAAATGCCAGTACTTTTAATTTGAATTTTATCTTTAATAATGTTGAAGGGAAAAAATCATTGGGAAAATAAATTATAATGAGGAACTTTAGAAGGGTGAAGAATAATGACTGGAGCTGTATGTTCATTAATTCAAAGAGCAGATGACAATTAGTATGCTCCAAGTGCTTAGAGAAGATAGAAGGATATAGAACAATTGGGAGAGAAAGAGAGAGAGTTCTATGGCCATAGAGAGATATCATTGCTGTGGCCTAGATATGTATGCTGTCCATCTGCCATTTTCAATTGATGGGCATAGTTCATATGCTTGGTGGCTTCCATGCTACCCCAGGAGAAAGTGCAAGAGACTACTAGTAGACTCCCAACCAGACAATTATCACATGGACATACCAATCAGCAGATTCAAGGATTTGTACATATTTGCCAATGTGATTTGCCAGTGTAATTTGTGTGTAGATCACATATGGAAGCAAAAGATTTCACACAGTCCTCACCCATTGTACCAGGATTCATCCTAGTCAAAATGACCTGAACCTAATCCTTGTTTTCCTAAGTCTAAACAGTTAATTTTGGTGATATACCAAATTTTATTTTCCTTTTTGTGCTTGATGCCTTCCTAAATATTCAGATCTCTCTGCTCAATTAAATATTTGTTCCCTGACATATCACATCTTATTTTATTAATCACAGTTGCAGCTGAAACAATAGCTAGTCTATTTTGCACAGCGCAAATAAGATGTCTGGAGGATTGAAAAAAGGTGTCTTGAGGAGGAAGTCCGTGCAGCTTTCCCCCCAAGATGACCTCAGGATACTTTATTTCAGCTTGAGCTGTCCTATTTTGAAGACACTCCCCCCCTGCCCCCCGGTAATCTCCAAGTTGTCTCTTTCTGTGTGGAGCTCAGGAGCTGAGGAGACATCTTATTTTTGCCGCTCAACCATTAAAGATGTTTGGTCAGTTTCATCCCACATTCACACTTCACATGCCGCAATTGCTTCTGGACCCTTTATACTATGTTTTTTAAAGTTTCTCTATCCTGGCATGAATTAAAACACCTTCTTTAGCCAGCTAAAGAAATCAAAACCATCAGAGTCAGTGAAGTTTGGAAAATTATACTGGGATAAGGAAAAAGAGCATTGCAGCAAACCGACCTCTCTGTAGTGTAAATGCTTTCAGCATGTGTTGTGACAAGGTCATTCGATTTGTCTCAGTTCTTTTTATCAGATTTGCTCCATAGCAAGACCTATCTTTTAAATGGTTACATGCTTACAAGTACATTTTAATAATTCATCATGTACAGCTAGAACAAGCAGATAAGTAGTGGCTCATGATCTACAGATGCACCTCAAATCCAAGCACTGTAAATTCTGTTTTAAGTTCACAGACTTCAAAATTGCCTCCCATTTTTACAGTCGGAGAGCAGAGTGACTACAAGCACAAATTTATATTTCACAATATGATTTATGCACAAATCCTGGGAAGAAAAGATGATATTGTTTAGGATAGACCTTTGAGAACAGTGCAGAAAAGCAAAAAACCTAACAGAGACAAATACACATAAACATGAAATAAATTGCAAAGATTCCAAATTAGTTATTATCTACAACACTGATTTTTGACTCTATATATAGAGTCATCTATTTTAGTCTCTTTGAAGCTTATAGAATTTTGATTATTAGATGTGAGAGATTTGTAATCATATATATCAAAAGGAGTGATATTTATGTCGCAATTTTAAGAATCTCTCATCAGTTGACAATTAACACAGATCCTGTGATTTTTAAAGAGCTCTTCATCTCCAATTTGCACTCACAGTGCTTCTAAAAACAAGACATTCCCCATACAAGAAGGTGCATACAAGGGAATGGCTGCCTGGTTCTTCACTTTACAAATCTTTACAAATGAAAGATTTGTAATGTACTTCTATTTATGAGTGCACATTTACCCACTGGAGCAAATAGCACCCTCCGCAGCCATCTGAGGCAGAGGCGGAGCTACCAGGAGGAGTGCATTGCACCTGGCGTGAGCCTGGGGGCACGAAAAATCACCCCGGGTGCCCCCTCCCATCCCCCTGTGGCACCCGGGCCGCACACAATAATACTTGCTACCTTCATGAAGATTGGAGGTTGGAGAAGTGGCTCTGTTCCCTCCAGACTGGCTGAGCCAGGAAATCTAACACTTCCCAGGAGACCTTGCGAGTCCCAGGGTCTCATGGGAAGTGTAGTTCCCACCAGACAATTTTCAGCCTGAAGGGAACAGGCCCCTTCTCCAGCCTGCACAAAGATAAGGGGGGCAAGGAGCCATGATGGGGGCGGAAAATACAGAGTGTGCACCGGGCGCACTCTGGCGCAGCTACGCCTCTGATCTCAGGTCAAGAAAGTGGCATAAGAAGAAGACTGAAGCCTCTAGTACTTCATCATCATATTCTAGTGTTGCCAATTCTGGGTCAAGAAATTCCTAGAGATTTGAGGTTGGAGCCTGAGGATGGCAGAGTTTAGGGAAGGGTGAGCCCAGCAAGGATGTGATACTACAACCTCCATCCTCCAAAGTGGCTAATTTCTCAAGGGGGTTTCGATAGTCAGGAGATCAGTTGTAATTCTGGGAAAACTCTAGGCTTCATCTGTATTTTGGCAACCATACTACATTATTCTCAATGAATAATGGAGCACTGTGTGCATAGGAATTTAGGGGAAGCTAACATTTTGTGTCTGACAGAAAGGCAGACATATATTGGCTAAATAGGTCCACATCTCTGCCTGAATGCGGGGTCTTCTTCTGATGTTACATTTGATGTTTATTATAGTTGTATGATTTCTAGCTGTATAGTTAGAGTTGGACATTTAGAATACAAACAATATTTCAGAGTTAATGAGTTAAAGGAGGGATGGCACTTCTGAGCCGTAGAATTTATGAAGCTGATAATGTGATTCCACCATACTAGCGATGTACAAACACCTCCCAGCTCACCTCTTATTTACTAGTTGCAAACAGGGATCTGATATTTTATGGTGGTCTGATATATTGTTGATCTGTTTGTCAGCATTTGATAGTTTGATTCACTATATTCCTCCAACATGATGCAGTGTAATTGAATTTTTGTGCATACATGTTCTCACAATGTGAATGCCTGCTAAACAGAGGCTCCAGATGCCTAACTTTGCTGTGTTTCAGACTTCTGTAAACACAGCCATTGGGAGTGGGATAGATTAGAAACTCACTCTTTAGAGTAGGTTTCTAATCCATATCCCCACCCCATGACACCAACTGCCACTGGTCAGTTAGAATCAGCGTCATCTTTGCACATGCTGAAACTTTTGAAAACCCAATGGAAACAAGTTCAGCAGATATTCATGTGAATTAAACAGATGAGGCAACTGACTCACATCTAAATGATACCTTTGAGTTCAAGAGAATTATTTATTGTGGTCCAAGACCAGCACTGATACCCTTAAACATGGTAAATTTTACTGTCAAATGTGTTTGTGGTAAAATTCACAAAATCCCTGCACAAGACAGAAGTATGAGATCTTAGGATTGCTGTGACATCACTTCCACATATGCTTGTTCTCACTGGATAACTTCAAAAATTATCCTTGATGTACCAAACTGATCAGAATTGACTTTAAGTTTTACTGTTTGGCAGTGGAGAGAAGAAAGAGTAAATGTTTAGGTTTCTCCTGGAACAGTATGGAAAGATTAGAATGGTCTAAAGAACAATATTCTTCCTTGTACTGAAAATCATTACTTTGCTTTTTTATTGCTAGTAATCCTTAGTATTTCAAAGAAATGATAGTCTAGCAAAGTATAATCTGATGCGAACTTGCATTTTATGTGATTCTGACTTATCTGAGAAGAAAAATTGTAATCAAGTATCTAGCAAGAAGAAGAGTTTGAATTTATACCCCACCTTTCTCTCCTCTAAGGAGACTCCAGGTGGCTTACAAACCCCTTTCACTTCCTCTTTCCACAACAGATACCTTGTGAGGTAGGTGGGGCTGAGAGAGTTCCAAAGAACTGTGACAAGCCCAAGGTCACCCAGCAGGTATCGTGTAGAAGTGGAGACAATTCCAATTCACCACATAAGAGCCTGCTGTTCATGTGGAAGAGTGTGGAATCAAACCCAGTTCTCCAGATTAGAGTCCACCACTCCTAACCATTGCACCATGCTGGCACAACAGGATGTTGCAGGAATTGGATCTGTTCAAAATTACAAAGAGATATTATTACGTATTTGGCATGGCCATTGCAAATAAAACATACAGATATATTAATTAAAAACCATTGTGATAAAGATGTATGCTCTGGGATAACACAAAAATGATAATAGATTTCTTTACTGTCTTTTTTTTTACAAAAAATCTCCATCACTCTCTGACTGTGTTTTTATAAAATTAAAATATCTGTAATGTCTGAACTTCGCTAAAATTGAGGATGACACTTAGCCTGCATATTCAAGGAAAGTTGTTTAAAATAGTGGTTTATCAGTTTACAGAGATTTGATTTAAATACGACTGGAGTTTTTCAAAACTGTTTATGACAGAGGAAGTTGTTTCAAATAATATTATAGACAAAAATATTTAGTACTCGAGAGGCTTTTGAAATACAGCTTAAAATAATTGTTATCTGTCTCGTTTTGTGAGATATAGAAGTCAGGTTAGCACATCTTCAGTAACAGGAAAGGTACTTAGAATTTAGAATGGAATTTAGAAGTTTGGTGGATTCTGCGCAGCGTAAATATAACATTTTTAGGATGTTAAAAAAAAGATCTGTTTTGAGATTTTGTGTTCCCACAGCACAGGAGAACACAAATGTCAGCCAAAACAGATCTTTTTACTGCCTGTTCCACAAAGCTCTTGTCATTTTCACAGTGGCGCTTGCCTTTTTGTGTTCTGCAGGAGATTCTTCATGGAGGTTTCCTCTGCTTGCAGCTCATCCATTTGCTATTTTGATATCAAAGGTAGATGAATAAAGTTTGTTTAGCCTAGTGATTTGGTACTTATAGTGTTCTTTTTTTTTGTTTTGAGGGGGCTCTCTGTGAAGCTAAGGCAATGTGGCTAGAGAAGCTGCAATATGTGCATATTTGTGTCACCATAGCTTTGCAGATAACTGCCTCAAAACAAGAAAAGAAAAGAAAAATGACTTGTACTCAGGATTGCTAGGCTAAGCAAACTTTTGACAGCAGAACAACAAATGGATGAGCAGCAACCAGAGAAAACCTCTGTGAGGAGTCTCCATGGAAAATCTCCTGCATCCCACAAAATGGAAGGAGTGAGTGGTGAAATGAAAGAGGTTTGAGTGGGAGAAATAAACCATTTCCTGCCTGCTGGCATTCACTCAGTAGGCAGGAATCATCCTCAACCTGAGTTGGGGAGGGAAAGATTGCTAGTTTAGTGATCTTTGAAAAACCTGGGTTGGAAGAAATATAAGTTCTTCTCCAAAACACTATTTATAACATCCAAAAGACTTTATATTTGTGTTGTGCAAAATCTACCTTAGAGCTGACTAAGTTCAGGTGCTATATTGTATTTCTACATGTATCAAGGTGTTTCATATATAAGCATTTGAATCTTTATGTTCTGCTGAGAGGACTTTCTTGGCAGTTGCTGATTTGTTTCTCAAACTTGTTATTTTTACACAGTGTTTTTACTTGTAGGATTATCAACACACTTCTCCAGTTTCTCTCTTAAACTGGTCTAGGATTACTTTTTCACCAAAGCTATCACTCATTAAACTCTTAGGAATCATTCTATAAACCTTAGAGCTATTTTACTTAAAAACTGATTATGTCCTGATCCAGAAACCCAAAAATGTGCAGGAGACACAAAACCCCCCCTTGTGTGGGTAAAATTTGACCACAGCCATTTTATTGGTATGCTGGCAAAAGTAAACAGAGGCGTAGCATAGGGGATGGATTCAGCATTGGACAGCACATCTGCTGTCCCCCAGTGACCACGGGGCAGCATGTCTGCTGTTTCCCAGTAATAAATTTTCCCCAGCCTGATGAATGGGGGAAAACACCAATACCTGGAGCAGCAAGATAGTGGGAGCCATCTGGGCACAGGTCTCTGGATAAACTCCCCTTGCTGCCACGGATTGCGAGCCACTAGCAGCTCCTGCCTGGGCATGTGGTTCACAGGCTCGCTCTACCCCCCAGGCCTCTTATGGAGGTTCCCACCAAATGGGAAGGGCTGGCATGCAGGCTTCTCCTCCCCTGCATGGATCAAGCTCCAAGCATAACCCACCAGGCTGTGACAGATAAAATGCAAATAACAACAACAATAACTGTAAATAGAATGCGAACAACAAAAAACTCAAACCCATGAGGGAGGAAGAGTGGGAAAAACCATCAATGCTCAGAGGGGGGAGAGACACAGGATGGCCTAGCCTGCCCTTATAAGGCCACGGCCTTGCCTCCTCCAGGAATGTCACTCGCTCATGCTGGCAGGTGGACCCTGCCCCCCTCCACCCCACCCCCAGGCAGCAACAGTGACCAAGGTAAATCTCAGCCACTCTTTCTCAAAAGTCAGAGCTCTAACTTCCAATCACAGAATTCTGTTTGAACTTCCTGTCAATCATGGCAATTCTATGACCGGGACAACTCCCTAGAAGACAACTTCATCACATTCTTTAATGACATAATATCCTTTGGACAAACTCAAGTTCATTTTTTTAAAAGAATGCCAGACCCATCTTTTTCACAGAGAAGGAGAAAATTATTGTTTGAAGAAGCGGCAAGCATTATAACAAATTCAGTCACACACCTGGTAGTAATGGTGGGGCTCTTCATATTCTAATTTACTCTTTGGTTTTATGTTGATGACACCAAATTTAAAGGTTTATTGGTGGCAGTAGGGAAAAAATAGAGTTCCTTAATTTAGTGCCTTTCAGTAGATTGAATTGGATGCTTCTGTTCATTTACATTTTGTTAGATAGAATATGAGTACTGATTTTGACATTGAAATGAGTTTGGGAACACATTTACAAGCACTTTTTAAAATGTCTTATTATCATCTCAGTAATTGCACATCTCCACTCCTTCGATGAAATGTCAAGGAAGGTTTTATTACATGCATTTGTTACTTCATGCATATGCTGCAGTAAATCTTTGTTGATTAGTTTACTTGTTCATTTAACGGTCAAACCATTCAGTAAAGAAAAACTGATGTTGGTATATTACACTGAAAGATAATTTCACTGTTTTATTATACAACTTCGGAAGAGATTAATTTGTTACACAGTTGCCAAAAGGTTAATGTGATCATTGGTCTTTTTGAAGTTGCACTGATCAGAATACCCAACATAATCTAATGTGCCTTACTATAAGGTTTATATTCCTGTAATGTAGAGACTGCATACATTTAATTAAAGAATACATGAACCCAAAAATGTATATGCTGATGATATTCAGATCTTTTGTGAACTTCCACTCTTAGGCCTGCAAATGAATCACACATAACCCAACTGTCTATCCAGTATTTGGCCTCAGATGTTTTGCTGTTCAGCGCCTTAAAACCAGAATGCCTCTTTTCCCACTGGAAACTAGCTTTCAGTAACAACGTATATGATGGCATGGTAAATTATGCTGTAGATAGGTGTTCATATAAAATTGAAGGTTCTTGTGTTTTAAAAAAGAATCCCTGCAGATAAAACAAGCTAGATGCTGAGAGAGGAGTTATATTTTTTTATACATACTTCTCCTTGTGAAGTATTGTGTGTGTGTGTGTATATATATATATATATATATATATATATATATATATATATATATATATATATATATATATATATATATATATATATATATATATATATATATATATATATATATATATATTTAAATGGTATTACTTGTCATTTTCTCTCCATAGGACTCCTCAGGACTGTGTCTAAGGCTGTTCTTTAGAGCACTTTTTGGAGAGTAAGATGACTGCTGGCCAGTCATAAACTTTCAGCATAAGATACTTCACATGGCTTTTGTGAGGATAAAAATGGAAAAGAGGAGAATGATGTAAGTCACTGCAGATTGCCATCGGGGAAAAGTATTGGACACCATTGGAGGAAAAAATGAAGTAAATAAATAAATAAATAAATAAATAAATAAATAAATAAATAAACCTCTGTTCCATGGAAGCTTGCTGGGTGACCTCAGGCCAGTCATAGACTCTCAATCTAACCTGCCTTACAGGGTTTGTTGTGAGGATAAAAGGGAGGAAGGGAGAAGGAATTAAACCACTTTGAGTACTCATTGGGAAGAAAGGCAGGATTTAAATAAAACAAACAAATAAATTAGGGCAAAAACACAATATATAGTGCAGTCCTGAGTATAATTATCTTTATACATGATTGGCTAAAGGTTCGAACATCCTATGATGAACCCTTAGCCAATTACCGTGCAGGACGCACAGGAACCCAAGTCCTGTGTGTCCTGCTTCCCATTGGCCATTGCTGGTCCATGGAGCAGGTGCTCCACAACCCAGCAAGGGCCCCCACCCCCTCCCACCCCCAAGAGATGCCAGGTTGTGGATGTCCCCACCTCTCCCATACCCAAGCATCATCAGGCTGCAGAGGGCCTGCCAAAGGTCCCTACCCCTCCCATGCCAACTATCTACATTCCACCCTCCCCCATCCCTAGCCACACCTTTCAGTCCTCCCCCACCCCAAAACTCACCTTGCTGCCCCCACCCCCTTTACTCCTTTCAACCCTCTGCCACCCCAAAACTCAACCTTGCTGCCCTCCCTCCACCTCAGCCACACTTTTCAACCCTCTCCCACCCAAAACTCACCTTGCCACCTTCCCCATCCATAGCCACACCTTTCAACCCTTCCCTACTCCAACACTCACCTTGCCACCCTCCCTCCACCCCAAGTCACTCCTATCTATCCTCCCCCTATCCTCACCTTCACACCCACCTCAAATCACACCTCTCCCACTGACAGGGATGAAATTACTTAGAAACATACATAAAAGATACTTCTTTAAAAAGTGAAGGAGGAGATATGTGGAGAATTCTTACTACATAAACACAGACAACTTTATTTGAACTTTATATGCAGTGACAAATTACTGCTTATGTAGCTGCTGTTAAAGCTGAGCCATAGGGATAAGCCATTTACCATGAAATACTGCAAGTAGATGGACCACCATAGGTTTAACAATTAAATGGGTTCCTAGTCTGTTTTTCACTGAAACATAAAATATCATCTTCATAGACACTTAAATTCAGGATGATTTAGGTAGAGAAAATTCACACAACTTTTCAAGGCATGGCATGCTGCTTTCCCCCTCAAGTTCAAGCAAGGCAGTTTACATCATTTTTCTTTCCTCTATTTTATCCTTACACCAACTTAGTGAAGTAAAGATGTGCATTGAAGGAGAACTGGGAGATCTTTGTCATGCCATGGAGATGGTGAATCTTCACACTAACCATTACTGCCTATGTTGCATCCTTTGGAGAGCATCAAAATGCACCCTGGAGGAAGACTAGATTATGGAAACAGAGAGAAGTGCTTGGTTGTTAGTTTGTAGTTGAGATAAGCATGCTGAGATAAGCATATCATAATAATTGTAATGAAAACAAAACAAACTTCTCATCTAAACCCACATTATTTATTTATTTATTTCCTTCCTTCCTTCCTTCTGTTCTGTTTCTTTTGTTAATTGCAGTCTTGCCTGTCTGACTCTATTGGAGTCACTTTTGCAAAGGAGCCAGAGTTTCCCTGATAAGGGCGTAAGTTGGGTTCCATAAGTAGGGGGGGGAGGCTTTTGGGTTTGTTGACTGTGTGGAAACTGTAACCACTTGGATTACATTGATGTTTGAGGTATTCCAAAGCTGAATATTTTGTTTTCCACTCTCCTCCCAATGATTGTCGTATTATGACAAATTTCCTCTTTTTAAATTAAACTTTAATAGATATTACAAAAATTACAATTATTGCCAAGGATATAATGAAGTAGCACAAACCCAATAATTAAAATGAAACTTTCCATGCAACAGCTGGAAATTTTTAACACTAATATCAAGAAACTAGACAATTCTTGTCATGACACAATACATCAATAGACAACTGTAGTCATAACTGAATTCATTATATAGCCACAAGTGGGCTAATCAGATTTCATTTCATGCATTTAAAAAGAGAAAATAAATAAATAAGAGATTATAGAAAGTGACAATAGAAGAGAAAAAAAGACTGTTAATATCAGACTCAGAGTTTCCACTCGCAGAAGATTGACAGTTAATACTAGGAAGAGAGAGCAAAGACTAGATTTCATAATCAAATAAACATTTACATTAACTATTTGGTTTTTTTCTTTTCCAGATTTGGTTAAATGTTTTCCACATTATCTCGTAACGAGACGTCAGTAAGCCTTTCAGGTAAGAAGATAGTTTATAGGTGTTCTGAATATCAATTAGAGAGTTCAGCCAGTTTTTGCATCTTGGTGTGTTCATATTCTCCCAGTTCTTTGCAATCTGGATTCTTGCCGCAGTTGAAAGATATAAAAATAAATTAATATTGTCAACTGGAGGGTTATCTTGTAATATGCTAAGTAAATAATTTTCAGGTAGCATTTTAAAATTATGGCCCAGAATATCTTGCACTTTTAAATGTATCTTTCCCAAAAATCTCTTGACCTTATTACAACTCCACCAGAGATGGAAATTTCAGCCAATTTTTTTCCATTTCCAGCAAAGTGGGAGAATTTTTTAAATTAATTTTAGCTAATCTCTGAGGAGTTAAATACCATCTCTGAAACGCTATGATAAAATGTTCTTGTAAGTCTATATTTAGTGTAAATTTGTGATGTTTTTTCCAAGTTTCTTCCCATTTAGTGTACAATGTATTCTTGCCCAGATCTTGGGCACCATATCATTGATTCCTTAATTATCTCCTATTCTAAGTCTGGTTGTAAATAAATGCTTATATATTTTGCTTTTTTTATTCCCAGAGAATTTTCTCAAGTTTATTAAAAGACTGTTCAATTCCCTTATCTTGAATATCTTTTAGGTATGTTTTCCTAAATTGGAAGCATGTAAACTAATGACAAATGTTTTCCCCAGATTTTATTTGTTCCCTCGATTTCAATATCGGCTGTTTGTTGACCCACACAATCAGATCTTTATATCTTGGCCACTCGTTCCAGTCCTGGCATTGCTTATTTTGAACTGATTAAAGTCTGGAAATCCAAACTGTTGTTTTCCTGTAAAGTTCATTTTTGTATCTATCACATATTGTAATTACATGATTCTTAAATTTTACAATAAACTTTTTGATTGTTGACCATAGTATTCATTCCATCCCCAACAGTTATCAATACCCTCTAATTTGAGAATTTGTTTATTATTTAACAATATCCAACTTCTTATCCAGACTAACGCACAGGCATTATGGTATAGTCTTAAATCTGGGAGGGTTAATCCTCCTCTTTCTTTTGCATCCACCAAGGTATATTTAATTCTTGGCTTCTTACCTAAACATAAAAAGCTAGAAATTACTTGTCTCCAGGCTGCAAATTTTTTTTGGTGATGTTATAATTGGAATGTTTTGGAAGAGATATCAGAATTTAGATAGAACAATCATCTTTACTAAAGCAATACATCTCAAAAGGGAAATTGCCACTTTTTTCCATTTTTAATTGATCTTTATCTCTTTCCAAAGTCTATCATAGTTATTTTTAAATAGTTTATTATTCTTTTTTTAAATAGATACTTAGGTTTAGTTTCTTGTTGGATTGTTCTTGTTGTTGGATGCCTGATTGTTCTACCAAGTTTCTGTGGGATTGTCTACAAACAAAACATCATCAGCAAAGGGTTTCAATTTTACATTATCTCTTCCAATTTTTATTCCTTTGAAGGTTTTACTTCACCTCAATTTAAGTAAGATTTCTAACACTGCATTAAATAGAAGTGGGGAGACTGGACAACCTTTTCTTGTTCCTTTTTCTCTTTATGGTGCATTCTTTTTGAACTAATGACCCTCTAACAAAGGCCTTACTAGACTCCCATACTACATTGATGTCTTGCACAGAGTTACTGTTAATTTTAAAGAACTCCTCTAGTTCACAAGTTATTAATTTTATTACATCCTCTTTCCAGTATCCAGTCTTTCAATTTTCACCCTGGCTTGTTATATTTCCTCTCGTGGTCTGTGCCCCCGGTTGTCTTCTGCTCTCCTCCCAATGCCTGCCCAGCTCTGCCAAATTCCTACTGGCACTATGATGATGATGATGATGATGATGATGATGATGATGATGATGATGATGATGATGATTCTTCTTCTTCTTCTTCTTCTTCTTCTTCTTCTTCTTCTTCTTCTTCTTCTTCTTCTTCTTCTTCTTCTTCTTCTTCTTCTAGTATTTGGTTGAATGTCTACTTGCTAACGTCATCCACAGCACTGAAAAACTTTTTAAAGATAGAACACATTACATCCATCTTCCTGCAACTAATTATAATTGATCTTATGTTAAGAAGCCCTCAAAACACATGACCCTATATAATACAAATGTTTCTGTTTATTTTTTGACATTCTTGCCTTGTTTCTTTGGTATTTGCTTCATCTCCTATATTTCACTTTTTTTGTTCCTCATTCAGCTGTCATTTGCACATTTTTAAAAAATGTCCAAATGTTCCATTTTTAAAAAAACCTTGATTGGGTAGATTTTTTGTTATGAAATATTATGTTTATGTTTGTTATGAAATATTATGAATACTATCATAGTCTCTTTTGCCATGCAGCTTTTTTGTTTCATACTAGACTCATCCTTGCCAAACCTCCCCTTTAATGTTCTGTCCCTGTGCTCTTTAATAATCTCTTCTTAGATTTTCCTCCCCAAAGTCATGTCTATGTTTTGCTTTTTAATTTTTACACAGCAATTTCCTCAGGAAAAACAACATATTTTCATCTGACCCTCCAGATTTATTCATGTCTAATATTAGATACTTGACTTTTTACAACAAAGGACAGCAATAAACAAAGCATATATTTGTATTCTTGAATGTATTTACTATATTGGCAATATTATATAATTCTAATAATGATTTTCAGCATTTATACAGTAAAGCTGTATTACTGTATGTATCTGTACAACATGTATTTCTCATAACAAAATAAGTCTTTAAGTCTTTAAGGTAGGCCATGATTATTCAGATATTGAAGCTTCAGATATTGGACTGAAAAATTATTGTGCCTTATCCACTTGAAGCATAATTTCAAGTATTCAGTCCTCTATACTCAGAAGAAGAAAATTCCACTGTGTTCATTGGGAGTTACTCCCAGTGAAATATGCATAGAACTTGCACCCATGGGAAATTCATAAGTGTGGCAAGATACAGTCTACACACTTTCCAATTCACATGTTTAGTCATATATCACTAGAAAGATTAAGATGTATATTATTTGAATTTGTTAGGTATAAAAAACACTGAGCTGTGGATGTCAGTCCCTAAAGTCTCCATATATTAAGAACTAATGAATATTTATTAATCTTGACAACTTTGACCTATTCAGATATATCAACATATGGCATTCTTAGTTGTGCTGTAAATATTAATCAAAAATCTCCCATGTACCACCTCTACTACTAATTAACAACGATCTTCCAGGATAGATTGAAAAACAAACAAGAAGGCCTACTCCAGAGGTACTTTAATAATTCAAGAAGCAGCTTGGAAAATAGCTTTTTAAAAACTTACTGATTTGCCTATAGATAAGAATGGCTACTATGAATAACAAATGAGTCTCTGTAATCTCTGATGAGATCTGTACCGTTCGGCCTGTGGCCTTTCTGAAGCTTGGATGGAGTCCTGTTCTTTTAGCTTCTGTACCCTCAAGGAAAACCAAAAGTGGCCATGGGCCCAAATGATTTCACATGCTCTTTGTCTTGATCAATTTTATGTATTTATTCAAATTATGTATACACTGCTTTTTTAGTTCGCTCAAAGCTAATAATGGTGATTGGTCATTGCCATTTTTTCCCTGTAAGGGGATTTTGTACTATTCATAATGTCTGCTGCTTGCTCTGTGTCTGCTCTTCTCATGTTTTTTGGTCCTGCTGATCCTTTGTTTCTTTCCCTATACCTGCTTGGAAATCACATCCACATGCTTCTTCCAATCTACCATTGTACCTTACCACTTAGTCTGATACCTTGGCCTCAGCAACTTCCTGAAAAGGATCCCTGTAAGGAATTCCATAGAAGCAGAAATAAAAGGCTCTTTGGTGAAAAAGACCGTTTATTCAGACATCTTAGAAAGCTCAAGTACACGCAGTGGCAGGAATGACACTTCCCGCCAGAAGCACAGGTTATAACTCTATTCATCCCATCCCCCTTCCTGCTTCCCATGGGAACGGAGACCTCATCTCCCGCGCAGAGATAAAGTCTCCGCCGATGAAGCTATTGGCCCAACATCAGCCAGGCTGTAGGAATGCAACTCAAGGTTACTTTACCATCAACACCATTGAAGGCAACTCTTTACACTCCTGCCTCCCTTAAAGACCCTCCCCCCCCAGGTTTTATCACGAGGAAAAGTGATTGGAAAGCAGAAATAAGGGTGGGAAGGCCAATATTTTCGGAATAAAACCCCATTGATTATACCCAGAAGGAATATCCCACCCAAAGAGACTAAATATTACAAGCGTTTTGCGATTAAAGCGAGAGTCCAGGATGGCGTCAATTGCATTAGTGCTTGTGGCCATAACAATAATAGTCGGTGAGGGCCTCTCCGGTAGAATTTCGTCAGCCAGAAGCATCCGGAGGCGGGAGCCTCCTTGGAGCAAAGCTGGAATGGAAGACGGGATGAATGTTACTAAGAGAGTTAGGCAAATCCAAAGCGGGCAGTGACATCATTAATCACTTTAGTAATCTGAAAAAAAGGTCCCACATGAATCTTTTGCCAAGAGTTTGGAAAATTTATGCACACGTCTCTGAGATTTTTTGGTAGATAATACACCCAAGCTAGCCCACACGCGGTGGAAATCGAAGCGGTGTTTATCCAGCTTGCAGCACAGGAGTCCTTAGCCTGTTGTAAAATGGCCCGGTACTGGACCCGATTTCCACCCCCCTCGGCGGGGATGAAATCCACTTTGTTATTGAAACTCTGGAGGGTCCAAAAGCTGTCAGCGGGTAGTTGTAGGCTTAGCGGCGGGAAGGATGCACCAGACACAATTTCCAAAGGGGAGTTTTCTTTGTACTGCTATGAACCGCATTGTTATAGAGTACTCGCAAGCGGAAATCGAGTTAAACGCATCTACCTTGTCCTGGTGGTAGTTGGTGTAACAACGTAAATACTGCTCTAGGAGTTCTGTTTCATTCTCTCCGTCTCACACGTCACTTTTAGGCGTAGGTAGGCTACGCCGTGGCGGCCATTCCTCAACAACCCCAAAGCGCTTCTCCAGAACTTTGAAATGAATTGGGGCGGCGGTGGGAGACCACTTAACGGTGAGGAAATGTAGAGGCGGTAAACATGTTGGAATAATGAACAGCGTGCCAACTTAGGAGCCGGAGGGGGATGGAAGTACACGCGAATAAAATGGGCTTGTTTTAGAAAATAAGTCCACCACCACCCACAAAACCGTAGGTTGCCAAGGACTTTTCGGGCAACCATCTGTAATACAAAAAAATCCATGGAGATGACTTCCTGCAAGGGCGGGAGGCCACCGGAGAGGGCTTTCCAACAGCCCATAAGGGGCTTCCCTGAATGGTTTTGGCTTCTACACAAACCGAAAGCAAACCTTTAATATGCGCCTCAATGTCCTTATGCGCATTGCTGGCGCCACCAGAACTGACGCATGGGCCAAAATGCAGAGTTTTCTAGAAAGCCAAAATGTCAACCCGAAGCGGGCATCGTGGCAGGCTTCAAGAACCTGCTGGCGGAGGGGAGGCACGACTAACATTCCCCCCTCCGCTAAACTCCATTCTCCAAACGCTGCAATGGGAGTCATCACTTTCCTCCGCTGGAGGCTCGGCTGCAGCCCCGCCTCCCTCGAAGTCTCCCGCAGGGAAAGGAGAGACTGGCACTAGGAATGGGCGATTGGAGGAGGAGTGGACGCTTGAGATCCGGGTGGACAAAGCCAGCCCCAACTGGGAGGGGAGAGAACAGTGCGTGGAATGTCTGCGTAAAGGCAGCTCCACCCTCCTCGGGTAAGCGCGAGGCAGCTACAAGGCCAGTTTATTGGTTTTCCGGGGAAAAATGGACTGTAAGAGAGAAGCGAGAAAAGAAATGCGGCCCAAACGGAGTTGTTTTGCATTTGACATCTTGAAGAGGGGGGTGGAGAAGAGCTGCCAGGTTTTGGGTGGATCCGGCCTAAACCTGAAAGGGTGTTTAGCTGAAGCCCTCCAGCCAGTGGCGCCAAGTGGAGAGTACTTGGGCTTTGATGGCGCCAGTCTCCTTTATCCCCTACAGTCCAGTTGAGTTCAGCACCAGCAGAATTTCACCGATCAATAAGCACACGGAAACCAGCCTACCATACTGGCTATTTTTTCTGCAACAGGGCTGCCCCAAGTTAGCTTTTGTCCCCGAGAACATCCACGTGAACTACAAACGGAGAGATCTGGGGTCAGGGTGCTTTAGGATAGGATCCCGATTGGTAAAAGCAGACTTTAAGAGTTGAAAGGCTGTTTGTACTCCTTTCAGACCAGGAAAAGGGGGGCCCCGGACTTGGCGGACAGTGGATCTTTACGCGCAATTGCACTAAGGAGTCTGTAGAGAGGGAGAGTCAGTTCAGCTAATTGGGAATTATAAAGTCCGACGATAGAAATTATGTGCAAAGCCAGAATTAGAGATTGAGTTACCTGCAGTTGGTGGGGGCAGGCCATTGGAGGACCAGCGTCAATTTTAGCAGGATCCATTTTCAAGCCCTCGGTGCAGAGATCCAGTAACTTAAATAGTCAATGGAGGTCCTGGTGAAAACATGACATTTGGAGAGTTTGGCAAAGAGAGTTGTCGATGCAAGCGTTTCTTAATACCTCCGAACCAATGTTTCATGCTCTTCTATGGTTTGTGAATAAATTAAAAGCGTCATCTAAGAAATTTATACCACAACTCCCTTGTACAATAAATCATGGAGAACTTGGTTGATAAGAATACGCAAAAGCCAGGGGCCCCCTTCTAACCCGAATACTGGCATTATCAAGTTATTCAAACTGTCCAAACTTTTGTATTTAAGCAGTCAAGTGTTCATAGCCTTCAGCAATTCTGAAGCCCTTGTAGTAAGCTTCTCTCAAGTCCAATTTAGTAAAATAAAGCCCTTTGCCCCGGAAGATGCATCTAAAAGGTCCTTGATCAAAGGCAAAGGATATTTATTGGACAGGGGAGACCTGCATTTGAACCTCCGATAATCTATGTGCAGTCAGAAAGCCCGGTAAAGAGCCATCTGTTTACTAACCCATATAAAAGCGGGGAGCAAGCGTGTGTGTTGTTTGGTAGCCCGTCCCGTATGAACCCTTGAGCGAGGGTTTCTTGTCCAAGAAGTCACAGAAGTTCCTTCTCCTCAATTGGGACTCATCACGGTGCGGAATTCTACGCTTTGGGCAGTTAAACCCCTGGTTGTATAACGATTTTGCAGTCCAGTAATGTCTCTATGGGGTGGCAACTGAGTCGCGATTCTTTGCTCCCTGAAAAAGCTCTGGCTAGAATCATGTAGGTATGCGGTGGGATGCCAATAGAATCCGGGAGCAATGCGGCCCCGCTGATGTAAGCCAGGGAGGGAGTTATTGTGTCAGGGGAAGTTGGGTTTTCCCCCAATTCATGTATATGTTCACCCATAGGGAAGGGTCCAGTGAATTCTAAGATCCGTTCTTTTCCAAATGAACTTCTTGGTTTTCATGTAACAATAACCATATAGCATACCCCAAAACTATGGAGTGTTTGGCCACTGAAGCGCC
This sequence comes from Sphaerodactylus townsendi, assembly GCF_021028975.2. NCBI lineage: Eukaryota > Metazoa > Chordata > Lepidosauria > Squamata > Sphaerodactylidae > Sphaerodactylus > Sphaerodactylus townsendi. Next base: position 38,064,158 of record NC_059434.1, on the reverse strand, counting down.
AAAATAAAACTAATTTTCTCCCAATGGTGAGATTGCCGCGGAGGAGAGCGGTTTGATAATGTTTTTTTGAACTGGGCCGGTCGCTTTTCGTTCCGAGGGCTGCAGAATCCATTTGGGTGAAATGAGATAAGGTGGTAGCCAGCCAGGAGGTTGGTCCAGACCTAGCTCCTCTGCCACCTGGGGCGCGATATAAGCAATGGGGCAGCGGCAGAATCCACAAGGGCCGAGGCTGTATAATGCGAAAGTATGTTTAGTGAGGTTGGCCAGAAGCGGCTTGGACAGTAATGGGAGCGCTGCCTTCACCTTCACTCCACGTCAGTGTCCGGACCCATGTCCCGCATGGGGGGCTGAAAGAAAGGCAAACAGCTGCTTCCCCTCCTCTGGGTCGCCTTCGATGACCGGGCTTCTTAGATAAGGACCGTCGAGAGGCGGCCCGTGCCTAACGGCGCGGGTGAAAACTTGGCAAGATGGGGTGCGTGGCTGGAAGCTGGTTTTGTTTCTTATTGGACAGTTGGTGGCTAGGGATGACCTGGTCCCTCCAGCGAAAGTACAGGAGCCCACAATCCCGGCCGGGCGGCGGCTCCAGAAGGTGGACTTCGGTGGGGCGGCTGGAGGCTTGTCTTAGTGAAGCGCCAGTGAGCAGAGGAAGCTTGAGGCGTGGGCTGACCTCCGGCACGCAGCGTATTCAAAGCCGGTGAGGCATACCTGGGATCCCAACTTCTGGATCCGAATCAGCTTAATAGTCGAGGAACCCGAATTAAAAACACCGTTTCCACGCAGCTTGCCGTCAACAGCATCCGAGAAGTGACTGGCATTTCCATCGCGTTCAGGCCCTCTTTGTGAGGAGGGTGCGACAGCCGCAGCGCGCACGCCGAAAATTCCCACCACAGGCAAATTTCTGCAAGCGATTGGCGGAAGTTGCCCTGCTGGACCGGATTTTATTGATGGTGCGGATAAAGCCTCTTATTTGGCCGGATCTTTGGAAAAGCAGCGCTCTTCCGAAGGCTTGGAGGAATCACGCGGCACCGTCGCGGGAGAGGTCTTCCATCTTACCACAATCCCAAAGAGTCACACAACCAATTAGAAGCTGCACCTGCCCCATCCAGGACTGAGCCCGATGTCCCGATATTTTACTGGCGCTCAGGGCCGGGTATAAATCATCATCATAGTCCTCCCATGTGGGCATCAAGTTGCAAGAATGAAGTAGGGAAGTTTGGAAGCGGTCCCATCAAAAGCGGGCAGAGTATCCCGGGGTCTATAGTAACCCTTTCCATCGGCTCTTGGCGCATACCGGCAGTAGGCGGCGGTTAGGCCAAACAGGAGTTGAGCAGATTTAGGCGGGCAGCGGTTGCACAGGGGCCGGAATGGGGAAATTGGAAACAATGCCCGGTGCACGCTGGCGTTTGGTGCGGCAGGACTCCAGCAGCGTTATCCTCCTGGCCGGCGAAGTATTAGTAACAGCATAGACTCCGACTTGGGGCTTCCCTGCATCTGTCACCACTGCCTCCTCAGTTCCCTCTGGTAATGCCACCGCTCTCTCTCCTTGCGGGTCAATGCATCCTGAATGTAAAGCATGCACGAGCTTGCTTTTTCGTTCCAATTTAGCCAGATTCGATCCCGTTTAATAAAAGCTGCCAGTGAGCTCACTTTATGCGTGTATTGCAAGGCTCCTGGAACTCTGCTTTCGCGTTGCAGCTGCCGAAATCCAGGAGTCTGGAGTGGTTCCAGGACCTATATCATGGACTGACAGATTCTCTGCCCCTCAATGCCGTTGGAGGCGCATCTCTTGTAGCGGTCCAACTTTCGAAGTTGGACTTCTTTGCGTTGCACGTTGGTCCCTCTGCGGAGTTTTAGCGCTCTTGCTGCTTAACTTCAGCCTGCCCGTTCCTCCTCCCCTAGCTGGCTACGTTCCACGGTTTCCACGTAATGCTTCTTGGGCATCTACTTGAATTAAGCCCCACTTCCTCATCCCAGTTCTCTTCGGATGGGAGAGGGAACAGATCCGCTGGGAATGCAGGCTTTCTTAACCCGGGGACTCTTAAATTGATGCCTGGGAAGCCGCAGACATCGGAGACACCAGCGTAAGGCCACCGGTTGGCTCCCGGGGCACCTTGCAGAGTGCACGGCCACGGCGGGCTGGCCGAGGATCAGGGGAGGTCCGATTGGAAGGCGGGTCCTGTGCGATACCCCTCCAATCCCAGGTTTGAGTCCCAGTGTCCTTCGGACGGGCCCCAGGGCTGATGCAATGCCCACGGTGGGTCTTTGGGAGCATTGAACCAAAAATACACGAAGTCCAGGAATGGATTCAATGGACTCCTGGGTTTGCCGCATGACAAAGGTGGTCAGGCCCGTCTCCTCCATGACAGGTTGCATCACAGGGGTTTGTAATCCCACAGCAAACGGTAGAAGATCCGATCCACAGATTTCGATCCATAGACAAGCGCCCCAAACGAGCTCATGTAAAGGTCCCCATGGTCGCTGCGTCACGTCCCGTTCCAACGTGGAGTAAAGAGGTCGGTGCTGATACGAGGGCGGGAAAGAGAGTCACCAGCGAGACCCGTTCTCCACGCCAGGTTCCTCCAGATCCAGAAGGGAAAGGTCGGAGCCCTCTTTGGGGGCTACCGCACCTTCCGCAGCAACATTCAACCTCTCCATGCCGAGACACCAGAGGTCCACTGCACTAGGAATATAGATGAATTAGGATTCCTGCCACAATGTAAGGAATTCCATAGAAGCAGAAATAAAAGGCTCTTTGGTGAAAAAGACCGTTTATTCAGACATCTTAGAAAGCTCAAGTACACGCAGTGGCAGGAATGACACTTCCCGCCAGAAGCACAGGTTATAACTCTATTCATCCCATCCCCCTTCCTGCTTCCCATGGGAACGGAGACCTCATCTCCCGCGCAGAGATAAAGTCTCCGCCGATGAAGCTGGCCCATCGCCCGGGCTGTGGAATGCACTCAAGGTTACTTTACCATCAACACCATTGAAACCTTTACAATCCCGCTTTGCAAAGATCCAGATCCTTTTCTCTTTGAGCAGTACAGTATCCATTTAGTGTTTGGAAGGTCATGGTTTGAACATGGTTGTCATTGTGGTTCATACACCAGCAGCTGGATTCTGGGACTAGAAGCTACAGTCTTACTGGTACTGAACAATTATAATCAGTTTGCAGTCAAGCCTAACATACAGTTCTGGATCTAGAGGCCTACTAAAATTGTATGGGAGGGATCAGAAAAAGCTCAAGTCCTAGGTAGCAAGCAGGATCTTGAAGGCTAGAGACAGAAACATGGGTCCTTTCTGCCCAGCACAAATAAGATGTCTTGAGGATGTTAAAAAAGTGTTTTGGGGAGGAACTCTGCACAATTCCCCCTCCCCCCAAGTCCTCAGGACGTTTTAATTCAGATCAATCACGTTTTTTGTGAAAACACTAAACTAGCGACTTTTTCTCCTGATGTTGATTTGAAAATGTGTCCTGCTTGCTGTGGGGTAAGCAGGAGATGTTTTATTTTTCTGGCCTCCGCCCTCCAGCACTTCCTTTCAGTTTCCACTGAGCAGCTCACACCAACCATTTTCTGCCCTCTTCAGGAGCCACCATGCTGCTGCCATTTGCAGAACGTTCCCCCAGAGTTTTCTTTGCTTGCTGCTCATCTGTGTGTCATTCTGCAACCCTGCACATGTGGCTTTTTTCTCCTTTTTTGTTTTAAATGAGATATCTTTAAAGTTATAACATCACAATATAAGAATTGGCTACAAACTTGAGCAGCAGTGTGATGTGGCAGCCAAGAAAGCCAATGCAATTTTGGGCTGCATCAATAGGAGTACAGTGTCTAGAGCAAGGGAAGTAATAGTACCACTCTTTTCTGCACTGGTCAGACCTCACCTAGAATATTGTGTCCAGTTCTGGGCACCACAATTCAAAAAGGATATTGACAAGCTAGAATGGTCCAGAGAAAGGCGACCAAAATAGTAAAAGGTCTGGAATCCATACCCTACAAGGAGAGACTTAGGGAGCTGGGTAGGTTCAGTCTGGAGCAGAGAAGGTTAGGGGTTGACATGATAGCCATGTTTAAATATTTGAAGAGATGTCATGTTAGAGGGAGCAAGCTTGTTTTCTGCTGCTCCAGAGACTAGACAAGGAGTAATGGATTCAAAGTACAGAAAAAGGGATTCCACCTAAACATTAGGAATAACTTTCTGATTGTCAGGGCTGTTTAACAGTGGAATACATTACCACCAAGTGTGGTGAAGTCTCCGTCTTTGAAGGCTTTTAAACAGAGGCTGGATGGCCATCTGTTGGGAGTGCTTTGATTGTGTATTCCTGCAGGGCAGGGGATTGCATTTGATTACCCTTGTGGTCTCTTCCAATTCTATGATTCTATGAAAATAGTGGGCGCAAGATGCTCAGTAGAAACTGAAAGTAATAGCTCATGCAGGGAGGTGGGAAAAAGAACCACTTTCCCTTCCAACACTTTTTTTGTCTGTGCTATGCAGACAAAAAGCCGAAACCGTTCTTTTTAAAACATTTGGAAGATATTTTATTTGTGTTGTACAGATAGGGCCATAGTCAAGGGAAGCAACAAAATCACAATTAGCAAACAGACTCAAGATATGAAACAGGATTTGGGTTAGACAAATATCATAATTAATCTCCATCTAAACAATCTAAAAAAATCTCCATCTAAACAAACTGCAATAAAAAAGGCAGTAAGATTTTTGTTCATTTTGTTCTCTTTCATTATTGGACTACTGCCTTTCTCTGACTGTACTGGTTTCACTTTTAAAAGGCAACCAGTGTTTTTGCAATAAAGGCATCAAGCTGTGATTCATCCATTAGAATGAAGGGACAGAGTGAACGCCATTCTGTTGATTCTCCTGGACCTCTCAGCAAATTTCAGAAACAACAATTATGGTATCTCCAATAGGTGGGTTGGAGGAAGATTTCACTGGGGACAGCACTCGGACTGCCCAGAGTACATATCAGATCCCGTGCTGCGCCTCATGCTTCTTTTCATCCTGTGTCAATAAAACCATTTGACTATGGCCAAATTTTTAACCCCACAGACATCAGTGTTGTGTCATTATTATGGTTTTGGGACTTGGACCAGTACCAATCCCACCCTCAGGTAGCAAACACTTTTTTCCCTCCCTGCCACCCTATCACATTAGCTTCCACTGCTGTCTGCGATGTCAGAAAGAATCTGCCAGCCTGTCAGTTTGTACAGTTCGCACAGCTAGTCTTCGGCTGATTTTCTGAGCACCTTCCATTGCACAAGCCCCCCAAGCACATTATCTCCCTGTAGCAGTGAGTAGGACCACCATTTCATTCATAGATCTACAGCAACACATTCATTATTGCCTGGCCATTGCAAAAAAAGTCCCCCTTTCTTTCTTTTTAAATTTTGCGTGTTCAACATGCAAAGCTGCACAGGTGCAGCCAACTAGATTATCCATGGAAGGAGCAAGACAGAGGCCAAAACCTTATGTGACAATTCTTTCTTGAAAATTATTGCATTTTTAAGATACATACCCCAAAAGCCTCTTATACATTTTGTGCAAATATAAACCAAACATCAGACAAGAAGCACTTTTAAATTGTAGCCAGTGAGTTAGCTAATAATACAACATAGTGGGTGGTAAATGAGCTAATAAAATATGTAATATACTTCTATGCTGGAATCCAAAATCAAGCATTAAAAAAATTACCATTGCATTTTTTTTGGTAATTTGTTTAAGCCACTTGGCAGGAGATGAGTGCACTGGTCTATCACAAAAATTATAGTGGGGATGATCTCATCATTTGTATCAGCAATGAAAGAAAATTCAAAGTCTCATAAACCTTATTTTATAAGGAGCATCTTAAATACAAGAACTGGTAACAAGTGTTCTATTGAAGGTGGTGCAGGGAACATATCCAGCTTCTGAAAGCTGGATATATAATATATATAATTAAATACATATAAAATATATATAAAAGCTAACTGTGAGTTTGTTACTTGTGCCCTAACGCAGAAACGGCTGGGGATTGCCCCCAAATTTTCACATGACATCCCTCCCTGTTGCGGGCAGGTAATCGGACCTTCAAATTGCCAAAAGTCCATACCTGAGCCAGGTAAAACGTCTTTTTCCTGGCACACCAGGTCATGAAGCTGGCTGTGTTTAGCTGTCACCCTTAGAATTTTCGTGCAGCATGTCTGTGGCTTGAGGGCTTGGTATGCCCTTAGAATGTTCGTGCAGATGGGCAGAATGAGCATTGAAAACAGTAAATAGGTAATACTGTTAGGTAATACGAGTGGAAGTGAAACACATACACACTTTGCTGTGTGAGACATCAGGTGGGGGTCCCCCCCTCACACGCAGGTAACTTTCATTCTCTGTGCCTCACTCACTGATACCACACAACACACATACTCTCATACACATCCAGTTCATCCTCACACACCTCACTCTGCCCCCCCCTCACATCCAACCACCACTTACCCACTTCCTCACCCATATTCGCCACAGCTCTCTTTTACTAAAAGCGAGCTGGAGTTTGCCTTTTTCTTCTAAGAAAATCCATGGGGTGGGGGGCGAACCAACACTACTGCCTCTGCTTCTTTTCCATATGGCCCTTTAAGAACCCAGGGAGCTGGCCTCGATCTGAGCGCCTCACCACCCTGCCTCTGCTGCCTGACTGGGATAGCCTCCTTGCCCCAGTTCTGCCTTACCCAAGCCAGGATTGTGTGTGTCAACCAGCATCATGGACAGCGGGATTCACACTCTGGACTGTTCCGTTGTGGAATGGAAAGGGTTAACTTATACTAAAAAAACAAAGACACCACCATATAACAATGTGAATTGAAAAGGGAAAGAGGGATTCCATTTGACCATCCCAAAAGGCTATGCTGCGGATCATTGGACCTGCATGGACATCTGTGTGGGTTGCGGACTGTGATGAGAAGGACAATTGCCACAGCAACGCGTGGCCGGGCCCCACTTGTTTAACCTAAAATGAAAAGATTTTTAGGTTAAATCAGAAAATGACTCATGAAATTTATGTACAACTGGGATATGCTGAGGGTGCAAAATATTCAGAAGCATAAAGTACAAAAATGCAAGTGAGAGACATAAAAAACCCTAGAAACTGGTAAAAAAATCCTTATCTCATTTGGCAAAGTAAATTATGTTCCTGTATATGAAAGTATATCTCTCTACTACAGAGATCATAATAAGTGTTCAGATAAGCTGTAACTAAGCTCTCTCTAAAAATTATGCTCATTCAAATCAAGAGCCTGTCAATTGCACATTTTTATGAGCGTGTGGTCCTGAAAAACACCCAGTAGAGACAGTCACTGTCTTGTGTGAACTGGATAAGTTGTTTCCAGCACTGGCTGAGCAAATATGACATAAAAGACATAGTCAATTTCTAATTGTATAACGTTAAAGTCAAAGGCAGATCTATCTTTGTGATGGCAACGTAGATTTAGGCTTGTGATGAATGAACTAAAAAGTACCCTTTAGTGACAAAGAATGATTGGGGCATTAGAAAACTGCTTTCCTGTGACTGAAGCAACTAGATCAACATGTGATTAGTTCCCCGATTGTAATTGAATCAAAGCTTTGAAGTGAAATGCAAAAGGATATTGATTTTTCTTGTTGACTAATCAAGCAACAATTTAGATGCTAAGAGAGGGAAAGAAAGAAAGAGGAGGGTGCCAGAAAACATAATTGCCATTAAAGCGTAACATAGTGATGCTATGACAAAGATCAATAGATGACTGAAACCATGCTTTGTCTGGATACTTCCCATTACTTGAAATTAAAAAGGGTATGTTCTGTAGTGACTTACACTCCAGCTAACTTCATTGATTTTTGTGTAAAACTTGGCAGAATACCTGCACATCTATCTAGTTGCATGACATATAAGCTATGCTTTCTCTTCACCTGATACGCCCTCATTGGAACCAATGATTCAAATTATTTAATGGGCATGTTCATGTGTACCCTATGCTTAACTATTTACCTGGGGATTAATTTTGTTTTCATATATATGCATGGGACACACTCTGTTCAAACTGCATAGGTAAAATAGGAAGTAATACCAGCAGTTTATTCTTTCTTTCTTTTGCTCTCTCTATAGTTCTGAATGAACTGTGAGTAGCCCAAGGTCAATATATATATTGTGAGCCATTATATATATTGTGAGCCAATATATATATTGTGAGCCATTATATATAGTGAGCCAGAGACAGTATCTTGTTTAAAGAAAGGAAAAGAACCTGTCTGGCTTTAGTGCAAACTATACAAATCTATTTTAATGAAAATATTTTAAACATTTATATACCGGAACCACAACTCTTAATCAACAACAAAAACATACATATTATAAACAACAACAACAAAACAATGAACATTACATACACAGAGGATCCCAAATAAAATAATATCAAGTCTCTGTAATGGAGTAAGAGATCCACTAATGGTCTAGAACAGGGGTAGGGAACCTGCGGCTCTCCAGATGTTCAGGAACTACAATTCCCATCAGCCCCTACCAGCATGGCCAATTGGCCGTGCTGACAGAGGCTGATGGGAATTGTAGTTCCTGAACATCTGGAGAGCCGCAGGTTCCCTACCCCTGGTCTTGAAGGATACCAATATTTGATGCTTTTAAAACACAACTTCTGTTGATAGGTTTCATGTATATAGAGATGAGCAGGATGTTGATAAAATCCTTGGGTGATGGTCAATGAAAGACCATCAAGGCACCTAATAAATTCAAAACATACATAATAAAATCCACATCCTTCAGAAAAAAACCATTAAAACCAATCACCACCCCAGATCATTTAAACAAATAAACCCAGACCTAAAATACATTAACAACATAAAAACTAACAATTAAAATACAAGACAGGAAGAAGGGATCACTCATTACCACAACCGACATTCCCAAAAGCAAATATAAATACTACAATTGCCATAAAAGTTCAAAGTCAAGCCCCAATTTCAGTTCCTTCCCAATTAGGTTTAAGAATGGATTTTAGTCATATTTATTCCTTAAATGCAGTTAGTTTGAATTTGTCTCTCTTTATGGCTAATGCTGCATCCAGCGATCTGATGGAGTCTCATTAAGTGAAATATATAATACCAGTTCCCTTGAGTTACACTGTATGTCTTTAGTATTCATTACAGCATCTCATTTATTTTTTTCCAATTTAGCCACGTAATGGGCTAGAGGATTTAAGGATTTGTCTATAATTGCTCCCAGATCTCTTTTTAGGTCAATACATAGCAGTTCATTTTCCATTTAACTGTAGTGCATGCTCTTTATTTTTACTTCCAAAACTCATTAATTCACATTTATCTGTATTTGTCATCCATGAGCCAGGTACATTCATTTTCTTCATCATTAAGTGTTACATGATTTTGATACTATTGCTTCACCCCTGGTAGCAGTGACCATCCACCAAATTCCATTAATAGTGGTCAAGCAGTTTGGGTTATTGTATGTTTGTGAGTGGGCAATAAAACTAATTTTAAAAACTACTGAATATCATGCTGCAGTTATGGGTGGGACATGGGGGAGGGGATTAGCCCAAATATCTGAGGCAATTTATACTTCTTTCCCACCTTATCTGTGCTTGAGTTCTATCTATTTAACTACATCAATGTTTGAGCCCTGTCTGCAGTATTTTGCTCTTATTTTTCATTTCCCCCCTCACTTTCCCCATCCCTTCTGTATCTGACAAATCCACAACCTCCCAATGGCTGGCAACACTAGAGTGTTTGTAACCCCCATGCCCAGAATGGGTTGAACCAGTAAGGGGGTGGAGACTCAGAGCAGCAGAAAGGCTGCAGAGCTCTTTGGAGAAGACAAGGCTACCAGACTCGGACCTTGATTTCTATAAGCCCTTAACACCTTGTTAAGGTAAACTGCAATATTATTGGGAACTACTGGGAAGGTAGTAGTTTATTTTTGCTATGTTGTAAATGATATGCCATTAAAGGTTGAAATGAAATGAAATAATATGTTGTAAATGTTGGAGTTTATTGTTTCAGGGTTTCTTTTTGTGGTTGTAATGGGTGAGAGTTCTCCTGGAAACCTTCATCATGTTGCATCCTGTTCACCAAGCCCTTGGAGTCTTCAGGAGCCAACCCACTTGCAAAGAAGAATTGGACTTGGCAGTATCAGTAGACTGTAACTAGAAGGACTTGAAATGCAACTTGAACAGGACCTTGAGTTGTAATGTTAAATGTTGATGTTTAATGTTATTTGTAAAGAGAAGTAAACTGTTTTGTTTAAATTTGGTTCTTTGCAACTCCTTCCAAGTATTGCCCCACAGAACCCACAAGCTGAGGTTACATGTTCTCCCACAGAGAATCAGGGATTGGCTGTGATGCGTAAAGGACAGAACTAAAAGTTATATATCATCACCCACCCAAATCTGTGACTACTTTAGGAAATAAACACATAACCCCCATTATGTATGTCCTTATTTAAACATATCCAAATGACAGATATTAGGGAACCACAGGGGATCTTGTACTTCCCTGTTTCTTTCTGCTCTATCCCTAACATGCATATCATGCACAGATCTCATTTCAAATACTGCTGCAATGCTACAGGATTTCAGATTAGCTTGTTAGGTGTCCATGTGAAGCTCTTTCCCCTATTTTAAAAGCTCTAAAGGGAAGATGATGTGCCTATTACTCTAGTAGTCCAGTGGGTCTGTTGTTATTCCTCCTTCCCTCACCAATTGCAGCAACCAAGCCTGTAATTTTGCTTGAATGTGGGAAAGGAGGCTGAAAAAAGTAAAGCAGCTTCAGCACTGCTTTGGATATATCCTGAGGAAATCTGCTCATCACTAATATATGCATTGCAAGTATGAGCAGATTTGCCCAGTTCCACTCCTTTATTGTTTCTGAAGTTCTCTACACATTCTCATCCATAATTGCAGGTCAAATGGACAAGGATTGCAGCTTGAATCGTGTGCTGGAGCTTTCTTTTCCTTCAGTTCATTTACAACTTCCCTCCTATACATTACTGGTAGAACTGACAAACGACCATAAAAAGCACACTTCAATATAAATGGCAGGAATGTATTCTGTCCCCCATGCTAATTAGCATTTACATGAAACAGCTGGGAAAGGTGGTCCAGAGATTTTGAGTAAAGTATCATCAATGTGCAGAAGCCACTCAACCCTGTTTCTGGAGGAAGGTGAGTTCATTAAGGTCCTGAACCCATTGTATGAAGACAATAATGGGTTGACTGAAGAACAATAATACTTCTAGCCACATTCAACTCTTAAGTGAAAGAAATTCTACCATACTTCTAGTGCATCTGTACTACTAGAAATTCATGCTAATACCCACTATAACACAATTCACTTGCAGTATGGTATGTCCATTTGTCCTTGCCTTTTCAATGATAAGCAAGGAAGACAGTTTGTTCTAGTTTTGATGAAGGTAAGCTGGTTGAGTCTTGAAAACTGTTATCCAGTCCTATCTTTACCATCTCACCAAAGCTAAACAATTTTATTCCTTCAGTACTCTAGATACTATTATGGATATTACCAATTGTCTCTTTGTCTGAATTTGGATACTGTCAGTCCATAAAGCAGGAGGATTTAGAGGAACTAACTTTTACCTCTGTATACAGGCATAAAAAGGTTGGCTGATGGGTGGATAGGCAGGAAGGGGGAAAGGAAACAAGGAAAGCTAGATATTTAATGGTTGCCAGGGAAAAAAGAAAGATGAAATAGTGTAGGGAAGGGAATACAGGGGAAAGTCTTTGCAAGTCTTTGTGGGTTCACCACAGGGGAAAGTCTTGAAAGTATTTGTGGGTTCACCACTGTACAACTGGGCCTGGCCTGGTGTACAACACAGTGCAACTGGGCTATAGTTCTTCTGGGAGGAGGGAAGGAAGGAATGCTGAAGACAGACGGGCAGATAAAGATAAGTGGGCTGGAGGGTGGGAAGGGGACAAAGAAGCTGGAAAAGAGGAGAGAACCTAAGGCCCTTTCCGCACGGGCCAAATACGGCGCCCTGGGGATGGCAAAAACGCCCTCCCCAGGGAGCCGTTTGCACAGGCGGCATTGCTGAAATGCAGCAGCGCCGACCTGGCTCCCCTCCACCTCCCCCAGAGCGGCGTCAGGCCTGGAGGGAGGTTTTTGGAAAACAGCATGTTCCTGCCGGCGCGGTGCAAACGGCACCGCCGGGAACATGCTGTTTTCCCCGTCCCCCCACCTCGCCCCCTGCGTCGCTCTACTGGACTGCTGAGACCCTCCATCACTGTCCTCCGACCCCTGGAGGTAAGAGGGCAGCGTGGGCGGGTCTTAGGAGTCCAGCAGGGCGACGCAGGATGACGAGGTGGGGGGGAAGGGGAAAACAGCATGTTCCCCGTGGTGAGGGGCCGGTGGGGGCGGTGGGGGCCGTTCGCTCCCATGCGAACGGCCCCCATCCCTCCACCGGCAGAATTCCTGCCGGTGCAGGGGCGGCCTTTCCGCAGTGCGGAAAGGGCTTATGAGTTTTCAGAGGATGGAAAGAAGAAATAGTAGGGGAGGAGAAACCAAGACACACATCGCAACTCCTTGCATATACAAAATATTTTCCAAGCACTAGATTCTTCCAGTAAATCTAACATCTCTGAATATATATGAAAGTGAAGATATTTGGTTTCCAGTGGCTCAGTGGCTCATTTTTCCAAAATCCCTTGTTGCAGAACAAATAGGCATTATTATAACATCCTTGAAATATATTTGTATGCTATAATTCTATCAAGTATCAACCTCAATTTCCACATTTCTATCTATGACTCATTTAGCAATATCTACAGCATTATTTAATGACGTCCTAAGTGAAGAGTATTCTAAAGTATTTACACCTCATCCTTTCTCTGTACATACCAAACTCCCTATGGTATACATAATAATAATCGTTTTCCCTTCCAAAGCATAATTGCATAAATATTATCCCTGGGAATCAAGCTAAATCATAAATTTTTAAGCATGGTTCTGTAAGCAAAGATTTTAATATGGCAATACATTTTGGCTAGAAGGCAAATAAAGCCCAAGATATTTGCTAACACCTACTAGAGAGTGATATTGATTTGTTTAAGTGCTGTAAGGTGAACAGATAGCACTCATTTTCTCGTGCTGTTGATTAGAAAATGCAAGGGCCCAGGCAGGTATAAATGCTTGACAAAACGTTTATGGAATGAGACAATGGGCCTCCTTAAGGGAAAATGGGATGTTAATTTAAAATACTTCTCGTTTACTTTGATGTTGCAAGCTGAGCTACAGTGGTTAGGTCCTTATGTTTCTTTAAATGAATATGCTGAGAATGCTTTCTAAAAGTGTAATATAAAAATTCACCTGTGCAATTATTTATTCCACAGTAACTGCAGAAAATGTAGCAATGCAGGGGCTGAGCAGAAAGCACAAACAAGAATTTCCTAGGAGACAAGCAAAAATGTTTCACAGTACTGAAGAATATACACATATGCACACATGTGCACACACACAGCAGCAGCAGCAGTAACAATCATGACAAGTTTCAGACTTTCCAATTATATAAGTGCCATTCACCATCTGTCAGGCTCCATATCTGGCCATTTATCTGTATGATGAGGCACTGCAGGGAGCTATCAGTATCACCATTACTTTATTTAATGAGGGCATTGTCTAGCTGCACCCCATTTGACAGCTTGTGTCCGTATCATTCATTCTCTGCCAAACAACTAACCAACGTAGGAGGGGATGCAGTGTATGCCACCATTGTAGCCTGCTGCTATTCATTATGTTAACATTGTTCATGAGTAGATGTCCTACTGAAGTCCATCCATCCTATAAAGGCTGACAGCCTGATCCTAAACATGTTTATGTAGAAATGGGTCCTGCAGAGTGAAATAAAATGTATCTCCTGGTGGGTACAGCCTGACTTTATGATGCTGACTATTTCTTTTCAAATAATGCTCTAAGTTGAAATGCACTCAAATCAGAAGAAATGGAGAACATGCCCAGGAAAATAGTTTTGAGACTGACTTCTAGTATCTTATTCCAGGTTTAGGGTAAGGAAACATCCTCAGTTGGACAGGCTACTTTGAAAGGCCTGCTTGTCATCAGCTTCCCTGTCATCAGTCCAAATGGTAAACTTCTCTCTCTCTCTCTCTCTCTCTCTCTCTCTCTCTCTCTCTCTCGCTCTCTCTCTCTCTGACCCAAGAGGCTCACTTCCTAAATATTCCTCAGAATCTTCCACAGCAAACTCTAATACCCACTGAATATTCAATATTCAGTGCACTGGTGTTTGACATTTGATATCTGATGATATTTAATGTTTGATGATATCTGACAGTTAACAGGCTGTGATATTTAACATTTGACACCTGTTGTTTGGCATCAGACTTTTGACAGATGGTGGCATTTGATATTTAACTCTGGATATTTAACAGTATTTTATATTTGACAGCCAACCTAGAAATGTAAGTGTTAGACTAATTAAGTCTTAGTTAGTTAGAACAGCTGAATCTGTCTTGTCATATATCATGCATGTTGATGGTGCTAGACACAAAAATAATTATGATAATAACAACCTGGTTTATCTGTTCTCTGTGTTCCCAAAAAACAACCTGTGTCAATGTAAACCCATAGGATTTACATTCTTCTTTTGTCCATATTAGGGTTGGTAGACCTCTGTCCTCAACCCCTGGGAACTTGGGAAGGGGTATTGGGAAGCTTCAATTGATATAATGAGGTCATCCATGGATCTTACCCAGAAGTGACATCACAGAGCTCTATGAGCACCCTAAAACTCTTTGGTAAAACACAGGAATGACACAACTACATGTGAGTTGTTTACTACATTTGGTAAAACACAGGAATGACACAACTACATGTGAGCTCCCAAAGGCACCTGGTGGGCCACTGCGAGTAGCAGAGAGCTGGACTAGATGGACTTTGGTCTGATCCAGCTGGCTTGTTCTTATGTTCTTAACTACATTGATCCCCATAGCTCCCTTCCCCCATTCCCCGCAACTGCTCTGCTGAATGAGTAGAGAGGCATAAGAGCATTGGTGGGAGAATCCCCACCAGAAGCAGGCAAGTAGAAGCCCAACACCAGCCCAACACTGTATTAATGCATTCCATTAACACAGTGTAAGTTTTGATTTTCAATGCTGAAATAAAACACATTGACCCAAAATGAAATTAAAATCTAACAGGGTTAAATTTTTACAACACCATGCCCAACTTAAAAACAAACAAACCACAGTTTAATGATTACATGGTGAAATTTCTCCTTCAGTTGTGAGTGAGAATATAAGTTCTACCTAGGGTAAATGAAAATGGAGGAAACTTGTGATGTTATAAAACAGTGGTGGCGAACCTATGGCCCTCTCTGTGGGCACGCGCAAATAGAGATCATCATGTGTGTGGGGGGGGATCACCCCTCCCCCCCACATCTAGGCTGGCCTGGGCCGCTGGGCTCGATTATTAGCATGAAACTTAAGACCTCGTTTTGGGGAAGCAGTGTAGGTAACCCTGTTAAGTGCTGTTAAACCCCACTGATTTTCATGTGAAGAACTAAAGTGCGATACTTTACGTGGGAGTAAGCTCGGTTGCTGGCAATGGGGCTTGCTTCTGAGTAAACCCTCCTGGGGTCGTGATTCACCCATTGGAAGAGTTGCACGGTTGCTTCAAAGCAAAGCCACCGACTACCACCAAGCTTACTCCCAAGTAACACACACCTTGGAGTCAACCATTTTTTCTAAACTAAAACTTCAGGTTAAATTGCCATGTTGGCATTTTGCGATACATAAGTGGGTTTTGGGTTGCAATTTGGGCACTCGGTCTCGAAAAGGTTCGCCATCACTGTTATAACAGTTCTGGATAGATTAATAAAAATTACAGATCACATTCTGTCAAAGTCCTTTCATGTGATAAGACTGAAAAATGTCAGCTATGCTGAGGTTAGCTAGGTGATTAAAGTGTTCCAAGAATTCTCTCAGATTTTATTCTAAGTCACTGGTGCAGGATAGTTATGCCTGTTCTGTGTGTGAAAATGAAACAGATGATGAAAAGAAAGAGAGAGGGAAGGATTTTGTTTCCTTATTTTTCAGGAAATTTATAAGCACAGTTTAACATGCTTTTATAAGAAAAATGACTAAATTTTATATGACACAATGGAATACAGTTTTAATTCCAAACTAAACATAACAAGTTCAATTTATATAAATTCAAGGACATAGGTAAGGGGGGGTTCTTGGGTTCAACCCCCCCATTGCATGTCTGAAGCTCTGCCTCCCGTTTGTGGTTTTTTTGTATTTTAAAGTTTTTTTCCAGTTTTTGGCCTGCAGGGGGCGCATTTTTAGGCTAGCGGCACCAAAATTCCAGGGTATCCTCAGGTGACACTGCTGATGATTCCAGCCAAGTTTGGTGCCCTATCCCCCATTGTTTCCAATGGGAGCTAATAGTAGATGGGGGATACACCTTTGAGGGTCCATATCTTTGGACTCCCTGAACCAAACTTCACTAAACTGGGTGGTATCATCAGGATAGTCTCCTGCTGACACCACCCAAGTTTGGTAAAGGTTGGATCAGGGGGTCCAAAGTTATGGACCCCCAAAGGGGGTGCCCCATCCCCCATTATTTCCAGTGGGAGCTAATAGTAGATGTTTCCAGTGGGAGCTAATAGTACACCTTTGAAGATCCATAACTTTGGATCCCCTGAACCAAATTTCACCAAACCTGAGTGGTATCATCAAGAGAGGCTCCTAAAGATACCCTGAAAGTTTGATGCTTCTAGTTTAACAATTGACCCCTGACAGCAGGCACCCCCCAAATTTCCCCAGATACTCCTTTTTTAATCCAACCCCTTTGGCATGGATTTAAAGGGAGAATCTGAGGTCCCCACATTAACATTGAAAGTGATACTGTTTCAGGGTGGGGGATAATCCAGCCCAAAACAACAACACTTTCAATGTTGTTTTAACTGGGGACCCCAGATTCTCCCTTTAAGATGGATTTAAAAGGAGAATCTGGGCTCCCTAATTTAAACACCATTGAAAGTGATGCTGTTTGGGGGTAGATTTCAGCATCACAGCAGCCGCCCATGGAGTGGCGCAAATCTCAGCTTTTGCACCAGGCTCCATTTTCCCTTAGCTTCCACTCTGCCTGGAGGGGAGGGAGAAGGGACTGCTGGCTACCAGCTGGGAGCCCAGCCAGTGGGGGGTGGGGCGGGGTGGGGGGGCAGGGTGGGGCAGGGCAGGCAGGGCAGGGCAGGGGAGTTTGCCATCTCTGGCCTTGGAAAGCTGCTTTTATAAGCACTGAGACCAGGGGCGGGGCTGGGGGAGGTGTGGCCAGGCCCCCAGGGGCGGGTGGGGGCATGGCCTCGGCCCCAACCCCCCCATAAAAATCTATACCTACGTCACTGTATAAATTAGTGCCCCAGAAGTGAATATACTGTGATCTCAATCAAGAACATTTACTGTTCTCTATTTTTTTCAGTATAGGTAGTAGTAATGATCTGGGGACAGAATCTGTCTTTTCTGGTGTCACAACAAAGCTGAAGCTTATCTTGAAAATTTCTAGTTCCCCCCCAAAACTGAGAAGGTTATACAGTTACTTAGCAAGTCTTAAGTTTAATTATTGATTTACAATTGGGCATGTTCCTGAGGTGACTAATTAAGTAGCAGGTGCCATATCTTGTTTTCTGATTGCCAGGTTCCAGTACTTTGCATTAGAAACAAACAGAGATTGAACAACATTGCAAGACTTATAAAGCCTGGAATAGAAAAGCTACTCTGTAGCATTTGACGCTGACTACCAGGATCACCTCTGCCAGGAACCTGTAGGCTTTCTAGAGTTTCTTAAGTCAGAGGAGTTGAAACATAAAAATTATTTTACAGAACTGCATTTGTTTCAGGAGAATAGGGATAGGAGTGAGGACAATGAAGGGTAGGTTGGCAGTGCTAGCTTTCCATATAAAAAGCAGATAATTGATACTTGTGGGGTTTACACATTGCACCATGTTAGAATGATGGTCTATGGAGAGATCTGGGAATGGTGGCTATTAATTGTCTATTCCTGATCTGATGGGTACATAAATGCATGTTTTACCTGCCATATGCACTGCATTGAATAAAATATGATCTTGTAAAAGCTACTTTCTTTGGGGCCATATAAGTGTCTCAGTACCAAGTAAGTATTTTAGACTGGAGAATCTGATTTGGGAATTGGAGAAACACCATTTGTGACAAGAGTCTTCAGTTGGCACCATTATTAGGGAGGATTTGTTTTTGCAAGATTGAGAAGGAAAAAGAAGCCAAGTTCTAGTTTGCATGTGTTCTTTCCACAAATTTGTTATTATCGTATTGAGATACAGAATCTGTGAACTGATCCTGGGGTATGAGGCCCCTTCCACAAATGCACAATAATGCACTTTCAATCAACTTTCACAATGTTTTCAAGTGGATTTTGCTATTTCACACAGTAAAATCCGGCTTCAAAGTGCATTGAAAATGGATTCAAATAGCATTATTTTGCAAGGGACCTAAGTTACCAGTGGCTGTGGAACATAGCTGAGTATTGTCTACTGGGCCAGAATCTATTTGTCCAACATTCAAGAACTGGGTCATTTGGAACCACCTGTTTCACTGCTGCACCAAAAATTAAATGAAATCACCTGTAATCCATCTTTGCAAGTGGTTAGCCTTGAAAACCCTACTGGGTCACCTTAAGCCAGCTATCACTTGACATAGCACAAACACACAATTTTTCCCTGGAGTTATGGTTGTGGGAAAAATAAATGGCTCAAATGGAATGTGGATTGTCCTGTATTATAACTTGGCTGCCTCCCCTTTCTTTAAACCTTAAATATCTTTTTCTTATAGAAGAGTGGGGGTGGGAGGAGGCCACTGATTGGAATAGCATAATAAGTCAGTCAGCTTATGCATAGATGCGTGGTAGCCCACAGGAACATTCTATATCCGTGTTGGTGAACCTTTGGCACTCCAGATGTTATGGACTGCAATTCCCATCAGCCCCTGCCAGCATGGCCAATTGGCTGATTCCGGGGTATAAGGCCCCTTCCACTGATTCTGGGGTATAAGGCCCCTTCCACAAATGCACAATAATGCACTTTCAATCAACTTTCACAATGTTTGCAAGTGGATTTTGCTATTTCACACAGTAAAATCCGGCTTCAAAGTGCATTGAAAATGGCCAATTGGCCATGCTGGCAGGCGCTGATGGGAATTGTAGTCCATAACATCTGGAGTGCCAAAGGTTTGCCACCACTGTTTATACATGTATATATAAAGGATATTATAAAAGCAAATCGGAAATGTTTAAAAAGTATAAAACAGAATATTCATAAAATGTGGCCAGTAACAACAGAAAAACAGTTCAAAACAGTCATCCAGGTACAAATCCAACTGGGATTTGTAGATGCAGAATTAGTAGTCCCCTTATCTCAAGAACATTTCCACACAGTTTCATGCGATGCTTCCCCTTCAAATAAAGAAAGAGCAGGAGGTATAGCTGTGTTCACTGTACATCTTTTCAAACCATGTTCATTCTACTTTACCTATCCCATCTCCTATTCTCATTTGACTTCTTTTAGTTAATAAAGTGTAAGTATTTCATGTGGGTTGGGATCTTGCATTTTGGACTAGCTGGAAAGCCTGTATTTTATCTCATAAAACAAGAAGTTATGCCACGGAATATAACTAACCGAGTAACTAAACATGCCTTTGACAGTAACAGATTTTCCTATATCTTCCATCAATAACCAAGGAAGGAAAGATGTTAAGACAAGTCTACATGAAAGCTCTTCGTTGCTGCTGTGTTAGTGGCATGGTGAAATATTTGGCTCCTGATCAATAAAGGGTATGTATTCCCAGAACTCTTGGGGAAAACACGCTCACATTGTAGCTTATCTACCAATGTTTTCCTGATTTCTGGCAGAACGAAGTTCTCTTTGCAGGATGCCCAGGACTCTAAGGTAGATTCCACATGGACCGCTACTGGGTTCAAATTCTAGTTTAGTAATAAAGGTCATTGGGTGACTTTGAGCCAGTAACAATTTCTTCAGTAGCCCTCCTCAAGATTTTGTGAAATAAAAATAGTGATGGGAGTCCTAGAGGACAGGAACAATAAAAGTGCAATTAATAATAATTAAAGAAATAAAATATAAAATAGTGTTTGAGAGTTAATACGGTAATTCTGTTCTTACCATCTAATAGTGTTTAATAGATTATAAGATAGTATATAATAGTTAGCTGTTTGTTCGATTTATATGGAAATATACCAAAACTAAAATAATTAAGATATATCAACAACTTTTTAATTCTAAGATAAATGTTTTTTATTAAAATGCAGATTCTAATTCCGGAAGAAAATTGCTCATTCAAAAACTTAAATAGGGTTATTGGAACAATTGCCAGATTTTGAACATTTGTGACTGTTACTTTCAGTCTAAATTATAACTGTATGCTCAATACTTGGCATAAGATTGTTAAATATATTACTGCAAGGCCCCTTTTGCCTTGACTATTATAAATAACTTTGTTCCCTCAGCAGATTTTGCTACCTTTTCTTATGGATCAATAATAAATATATTTAACACCACTGCTCTTACTAGGCAGACTTCAAGCACGCTGCTGTTAACCTTTGCTTGGGATGAAAAATGACCATTTATTTCTGCTTTTAGTGGTTTGACTCATATCCAGTTGTTAATCCTTGAAAAGTGCTTTTGTAAGGCCTACAGAATACATGTTGGCTTTTCTGTAAAACCTTCTAAGGTTTTGTACCAAAGGAATTGCCCATTACTTCCTATTTATATCCAAGCAAGGGATGTATTTTCCCTGCACACAAAATTGCATTTATCTAAGGCTTTCAAAACCTCAAATCAAAATCAAATCTGAGTTAGCAGGATAGAGGAATATGAATGAATGGACATGGGTGATAGTGATTGTGGCTGGACCAGTTTTCCTCATTAGTTAGTCTGCTAGACCTGAAATGCCTCTCTTTCACACACACATATTCACATACACACACAGACAAGGATAAATGATCAAAATCACTTTCTAGAAACCAGACTGGTCTGTACAAAACTAATACCATGCAATTCCCATGCATTAACTTGTCACTTAAGTTATAACTAGGCTTGAGCATATTTTGAAAAATTGTTTACATTTGGGTTTGGGTTTTTCTGACCTTAAAATTATCAAAAAACCCTGAACATCCACTCCCCCCCACCCAAAAAAAACCCCTGAAAAAACATCAGCTTTTGTTTCAGTCTATTGGAATTTTTTTTTAGTTTTTGTGGTTTTCCACCTGTAGAAAACACATTTTTCAAGGTAGAAACATCAAACTTTCAGGGTGGCCTTGAGAGACTCTTCTGATGAGACCAGCCAAGCTTGGTGAAGTTTGGTTTGTGGAGTCCAATTTGATGGGCCCCCACAAGGATGCCCCATCTCCCATTGTTTACTGAAACCGATTATTACCAATTACTGAAACTGATTGTTACTGATACCAAAACCAACTATTACCGATTATTACCGACTATTACCGATTACTGAAACTGATTATTACCGATTACTGAAACCAATTCTTGCTGATTATTACCAATACCAAAACCGATTATTACCAATTATTACAAAGTACTGTTACCGATTATTACTGATTAATGAAACCGATCATTATCAATTATTACCAATTACCAAATCAGATTATTACCGATATGAAACCAATTATTACCGATTCAAAACCAATTATTAGCGATTTTTACTGATACCAAAACCGATTATTACCAATTACTGAAATTGATTATTACAGATTACCGAAACTGATTATTACCGATTACTGAAATCAATTATTACCAATTGTTACTGATACCAAAACCAATTATTACCTATTATCACCGACTGTTACTGATTACTGAAACTGATGATTATCGATGATTAATTATTACCGAATCCGAATATGACTGATTAATGAAACCAATTATTAGCAATTATTAGCAATTACCAAATCCAATTATTACCAATTACTGAAAATGATTATTACAGATTACTGAAACCGATTATTACCGATTACTGAAACTGATTATTATCGATTGTTACTGATATATAAACCAATTATTACCGATTATTACCGACCATTACCAATTACTGAAACCAATTCTTGCTGACTATTACCAATACCAAAACCGATTATTACCAATTATTACCAATTGCTGAAACCAATTATTACCGATTGTCACCTATTATTACCAATTAATGAAACCGATTATTATCAATTATTACCAATTACCAAATCCAAATATTACCGATACCAAAACCAATTATTACTTATTTTACCAATTACTGAAACTATTACCATTTACTGAAATTGATTATTACAGATTACCCAAACCGATTATTACCGATTACTGAAACTGAATTATTACCAATTGTTACTGATACCAAAACCAATTATTACCGATTACTGAAACTGATTATTACCGATAATTACTGATTACCGAATCCAAATATTACCAATTAATGAAACTGATTATTACCGATTATTACCAATTACCAAATCCAATTATTACCGATTATTACTGATACCAAAACCAATTATTACTGATTTTTACTGATTTTTACCCATTACTGAAACAGATTATTACTGATTATCACCGATTACTGAAACCCAAGATTACCGATTAATGAAACCGATTATTACTGATTATTATCAATTACCAAAACTGATTATTACCGATTATTGCTGATACCAAAATGGATTATTATCGATTATCAAAACCAATCATTTTTAATTTCTGAATCCAATTTTTACGGATTAATACCCATACCAAAATTGATTATTACCAAAACTGAAGCCGATTATTACAGATTATTACCAATTACCGAAACATACGAGAATGTAAGCTCAAAGAGTGGGAGGAGACCAGATGTGCATAAATGACCTGACACTTAAAAAGCTGAAAGGGGGTTCAAAGACAGGATCCTTTCCCCATATTTCTCTTTTCTTCTTTCTCTCCTACCCTCTAGATCAGTGGTTCTCAACCTTCCTAATGCCATGATCCTTTAATACAGTTCCTCATGTTGTGGTGACCCCCAACCCTAACATTTAATCCATTTTACAGATGTAGAACACTGATGCAGAGAGTCTTAGGTGACCCCTGTGAAAGGGACGTTCAACCCCCAAAGGGGTCATGACCCACAGGTTGAGAACCACTGCTTTATCATGACTGCAACCCATTTGCTGTGTGAAATTGACCAACGAGAGCAGGAGGTCAGAATACTTGCAGATGCACCTCCAGGCACATGGGCCAGAATGGACAGCTCCCCCAGCTCCCCCTAACCAGTTAGGCACCTTCAAATCCATGGCTGGCAGGAAATATAGCCTAAAAGGTGCAGTGGACTCCTGGAGGCTCAGAGATGCCTCAGGCAATACTCTAAGTCTTCTCAGGAGTGAGACTGAGCAACAGAGCAGATGTGTAAGGGACAGCTTGGGAAAGTTGATATTGCAGGAACAACTTCATTGAAAGCCTCTGACTTTCTTCTGCACCTGCTCATGGACTGCTATCTCTGGGCTCAATGAGTCTGGACAGGATGGCCTCACCTGACCTACATTTGATCCTTGGCTGCTGCTTCTGATCCTGCACCAGACTTGTTTTTCCTCTGGACTTCCAGTAAGCATTTTCTCTCCTGGCTGTGCCTGCTTCTGGCTGTAATATGTTCCTGCATTGCAAGGGGTTGGACTTGATGGCTCTTGGGGTCTCTTCCAACTTTATGATTCTATGACTCCCTGAACTGAGCAGGCCAGCACATTTTGATAGCTTTAATATGATCATTATGTTGAGCTTGGTCTCACAAATATTTCTGGTTCAAAGAAGATAAGAAATATAAAAGCATATCTGAAGTGATGAGCTGTGTCTCACAAAAGCCCACACTGAAATAAAGGTTGAGAATAACAGCAATGATAAATTTCCTGTAATTCTTTTTAGTATATATTTTTATTTTGATAGTAATTACAAATATGCCATTTGTTACTACAATGTTATAAAAATTGTATATTGCTTGTTTGTCCACAAACAATATCACAATAATTAGATCAAATCTTTTTTCCTTTAAACTTTCCTTTGATACTGAACTGGTGTTTTTTACCATTTTCATTTTTTTAAATCAGCACTTTACCTTGTCACACCTGATAGAGCATATTTAAGTAGTAGAAATGATTCCTAAAGTGTGGTTGCTAATAGATAATAGAGAAAAGCAAGACCAATCTGATCAATACCTGTATGGCAAACTTCCTGAGGATTCTGTGATCAGATACTGCTTTGAGTTCCATGATGGCCAAATGTGTGTTGTATAAATCATAAAGTAGTGCACATACTTTGATATTCTGCAGTATCAAACACAAAAACAAAGTGATCCCCAGGACCACTTTGCTTGGCTTCAGTCCAACAGGACTAAACTAACTTTGATATGTGCATGCACCTGCCTTTCTAAAAAGTTCCAATTCCATTGTAGATAGACAATATAGTAGAGGCTCAATAAAGAAGGATTTAAGTTCTGCCACACTATACATAGGATTCTTTCAGTGTTTGTGAGTTTAATGAAAAACATTTCATATTGTGTGACTGGAATGAGCTTCTTGCTTTTTTTATTTGTTGATGTTTGTGAATCATTCAACAAACAATTCTGGCTGAAAAGTGGGATAAAATAATTTAACTATCTCATTATGTGCTTTCTGTGTGGCACTGAAACAAAGACTTGATAAATCCTCAAATCAAGACCTCGACAACTCACATCCTGATTTTCCAAATCCCATACATGGGTAATCTAGCACAGTTACTAAAATTATCTATTTCAGATGTACCCACTGTTGCCACAACAGTTAAGAAAATCTGAACATAGAATACCTGGAAAAAAAAGGAAATCAAAGCATCAGAATTAATTAAGCTATTAAAAACAGATTGTTCCTAGAAGTTAATTAGTGGAAATGTTCCTTAATTGATTCAAAATGCCGCAAACATTAATGTAGATGCACAATTAACTCCTCCTCTTGCAGGTTCAGAAAAACTGTATGAAGTAAATCAGTATGTAGGAGCTTACCTAAGTGAAACACTTAAGCAGCAATAATGTTTCAGCTCAGTGAGCATTTCTCAAATCAAGCACAAAAGTCTCATAAATAGGCCTTTCAAATGGAACCAGTGCTGGGTATCAGTCTGTCATGCTGTCATTCTCTTCCATGTATATTACTGTATATTATAATTTTATCTTTTATTCAACACAATCAGAGTGCGTTATGATCTGAGTATGCATATTCTATTTTTAATTTTAGGGCAGAGAAAAAAATCTCAAAAGCTCAGAATCATAAATCATAACTTTTTCATGTACCCAGGAGGGGGGGAAAAACACTCTTGGTGCATCACATTGACTTCACAAATGTGGCAGCTTGAACTTTAAAAACTGAAGTTGGATTTTCAGAATTGTGTGTGTGTGTGTGTGTGTGTATGATGCCTTCCTTACATATCCTTGCAATAACTTACAAGGTCATTATCAAATGGTTTTGATTGTTTCAGCCCAATATACTTCCATTATTTTGACAAAAGTTTAAAATATGACATACCTCTATACGATAATTAACCTTCCATTAATGGCATCAGAGACATATATAATTATATAGCTGTCAAATAATCACAAGCCTTCATTTCTTTAAGGTAAGTACCTATCAACTAGTTAAGAGTAAACTGGGAAGGGGGTTAATACTCTTCTGTTAACAAAATGGAAACAAAATGCAGTTTTGTTGAATAAGAAATGAAAGTAGTTTTATAGCACCATCTGAATATTCCAATTTATAAATCATGCTGTTTACATGAAGACTTTCTAACAAAGCAGCTGGACAACAAGGCAGGAAAAAAAGTATGAAGGCTGTTAAATGTAAGCTATTAAATTTCCTCAGTACAATTAGGTCATTGGATTAATTTTGCCTTTGAAAAATAGCAGAGAGATATATCTAATGCCCTCTCCCAATCCCTAAATATGTATAATACTAACACAGTCTTGCAATACAAACTACCCTTGTTAGATTTCTGTAAAACAGTCTTCTTCTTGGGCTGTATTCCCCTTGAGGGGGTTAGCACGGATATTTCTTTTTCACCAAATAGCTCGATTTGGGGCATTTTCAGTGGTAAAGTTCACAGCACACATGGCTTCAGCAATGCTGTCCATCCACTGTTTCTTTGGTTTTCCAGATGGGCAGTGGCCACCGTGGTCAAAGTTTAGGGCCATTTTTGCAGTAGAAGTCTCCAGGCACATAATGTGCCCATACTACTAGAGCCATATTTCCCTCGTTTTTTTTGTAATTGATGTAATTCCAACTCTTTGCCATATGACTTCATTCGTAACACGATCGGAAAGAGTCAGGCCAAGCATTCACCAGAGCATCTTCATGTCCATCACATACATACATTTATTTATTTATTTATTTATTTATTTATTTATTTATTTATTTATTTATTTATTTATTTATTTATACTTTTATACCGCCCCATCCCCGAGGGGCTCCGGGCGGTGTACAACATAAAATCTCAATACAAGTATAAATATAATTAAAAACCTTTTAAAAAACAGCAGTAAAAATAACAAGAGGCATCCGACAAACCCTAATTTTAAATCCTCCCCAGGAGGGAGGGAGCGGCGAGAAGAGTCTGTTCATGTTTCCGTGTTTTGGGCCAACATTCTGTTCCATATTGGGCCACAGGGCAGATAACTGTGGTGTACAATTTTGCCTTCAGATGTTCAGTTATTCTTTTGTCACACAGGACTCTTGTAGTTTGCTGCCACTTCATCCATGCTGCATTCACTCTAGATCGAGCATCTGGTAGGGTATCCCCGTTTGCTGAGATCGGGGATTTGAGATGTTTAAATTGAGTGGTCTTCTTAAAGTCTTGGCCATTAATTTGGATTATTCCATCTGTTTGATGGCCACATTCGAGGTATTCTGTTTTTTGTAAATTTAGTCATAATCCATAATCAGCTAATCTATTGTTTCACGCATGTGATTGTTGTTGAAGAGCTGCGTGTGATTGGTTAGCAAGAGCGACATCATCTGTGTAAAGCAGTGTCCAAGGATGTGGCATTTGTAAATAAGCTGTTACTGTGTCCATGTAGAGAATAAACAGCAGAGATGAAAGTGCTGAGCCCTGATAAGCGCCAACAGTTATAGTGAATGGTGGTGAAATCCCTGCTGAACTCGATTGCTGACTTTACAATACAGTAATTATACCCACTGAACATACTCTTCAGGAATACCATGTAGCAGAAGTGCTTGCCATATAAGTGCATGTGGCACCCGATCAAATGCTTTTTCGAGGTCTAAAAATGTCATGTGCAATGGTTTCTTTTTCTCCCTGTGTCTTTCCATTAATAGTCATGTGGCGTGTATGACATCAGTGGTTCCACTTCCTTGGAAAAAACCGCATTGGTTGGATGTGATTGTTGCATGGTTCCTGAGCCTCTGATCCAGTACCCTTTCAAAACTTTTCATGGTGTGGCCTGATTGGTCGATAGTTGGAGCATTCACAGACGTCTCCTTTCTTTTTCCAAATGGGTACAGTTGTGCTCATGGCCCAAGCTCCCAGAAGTTTATTTTCTGCAGTAACGTGGTTGAAAAGTGATGCTAGGAATGTGGCACCACTTTCTCTAAACATCTTCCAGATCTTGACTGGGATGTCACCAGGGCCAGTTGCCTTTCTGCTCTTTCTTTCTACTCTTTCTTCCCACTGTTTCTATAAAACAGTCTCTTACTGTAAATAATTTAAAAATGTGATAATTATGTGATGTTTCTATGCAGGTGTGAAGAACCCTGGAGGGTAAAGGCATACTGTAAATTCAGTATGGAGTTCACGTTCCTGTTTAAGGAGTAAGTACAGTTTCTTCTGGCACAGAGAAAATAAGGTTATCCAAAAAGGTTATCCAAAATGATGGCATCATGATTATATGATCCTGACTGACCAGAATATGTGGGAATGGAGGCATAGCTATTAATATGAGGTACCTGAGACATCAACCATAAAAGCTGGAAAGAAAAGGGGAGAGATACATGCCGAAATACAGGTCTGTATGAACTCAGAAGCGTGCATAGAGAACACGTACCTGTGTGAGGCCACATACAGGATGCATGTAAGAAATACACATAGTGTTCCCTCTACTAAAATTAATACAATTAACATTCCAGATGAGGAAGTCACTTGGGTGAACTGGGATGCTCTTTGTGAATTAGGTCAAGATACTTTACTGGTATGGTATTCCATTCTTGCATACCCTGTAATTGTTTTATGCATTTTATTTTATTAGACTTTATATCCCACTCTCCCCAGCCCAATGGCCAGGCTCACAGCCACTAACAAATCAAAACATCAACACAAGAATAAATTATGTCAATAATGACATAAAAATATGAAAACATTTAGAGATTTAAAACATTATATCCAATTCCAGGAAGCATCCAGTCCTTTATATAGCTTTAAGATGTCAGTGAGTAACTAATTATGATCAAATAATACCCTCCAATCCCATTGGCTGTTATATACATATAGCCCATTTCAGAGGAGGGAAGGAGGAGGTTAGATGGAACAAGAAGAGGATTTCCCACTCAGCTTGACTGCATTTAGGTATGTTCCCAAGTATCGCCTGGTTCTTAGGAGTAGGTTTTGAGTAGTATCATGAGTTACAAAAGACTTTTGTTTTTTGGTGGGATATCTTATCATATTATCTGTGTTGTTTAGTGGAATAAATTTCAGGTACCTTCTGATCCATGTGAACACAAACACCTACAAGTATACAAGAATTTACAAGGTACTATTAGAGGCAAAGAGTTAGGTGAATTGCATTATTAGCTCAGAACTATCAAATGGCCAATTTTCTATACACAAAAGAGCTGAGCCTTTCCCCATATAGCTCCACAATAAAAGGGAAAGGATACTTTCTTTTTTTAAAAAAAAAAGCTGGGAACCAGATCCAGTTTTTATAATGCTAAGATTATATTTAACTACCAGGTTTTTTAAAAAGAGAAATCCCAATGGTGTGGGATGGGGATGGCCATTGCCAAAGAACTAGGAAAAACTGGGGAAACCTGCCATGTGGAAGCTCAGTTGCCACTGTGTTGTTTCAGGAGCAATTTCAACAAGACAAACCACACATGTCTGCCTTTGTGTGGAAACTCAAATATGTAAAAAAAAAACATTGGCCATGCTTTCTCCCCTTGCCTTTCTATGAATGCATATTTATCTATATTCTCCATTGAAATCATATGAACTGCAACACAGACTGCTGTACAAATCTTTAAGGCATACTGTTCCTAGTGCAAGTAAACCTGTTTTAAAATGTCAGTAAATTTTGCCATTTGAACAGCTTATGGATTGCACCTTGGTAAGTGCAATTCATTATCCAGGAAACTATAAAAACTGTCAACAATGCCTACAGTGTTTGGGTATTCCATTGAGCCATAGCTATTTTTTTTTGTATATTCAAATATTTTCTTCCATGCTTCCTAGATTTACAAGTTTTTATGGGAAAGTTTCAGGACAATTTTCATAAGAGTAGCAGTGAGAAAGGGGTTAAAAAGTCTTGTTTCATTTAAAAATGACTGTCAGATAAATTGTGTTTTTTCCCAAGATTTCTTACTTCATATATGTTTTGGTAATATACATGATGAACAAAAAAGAGGGTAGCTTGACCTCTTCATCGTGGTGAAATGTGAGAAAATTTTTATTGACAATTCAATGAGCTCTTCTATGCTCTAATGTTATATCTTAAAAGTTCCCCTTTTAAGTTTTTAGTAAGGTTACTGGGAACAATCATCTAAGTGTGACTGTGTTAAAAGGCAGAGTTAAGGAAAACAAATTATATCTATTGTGTACAAAATTGAGGTCACTTTAGGTTAACTGAATCTGATTCTTTCATGAAATGAAGACTTTCCACATTGTGAAGAGAATTCTAGAGTTCAGAGAATTCTAATTGAAAAAGTAAGATATCAATTCCTGCTTAAAAGCATACTGAGATGTCTGTGCAACAAAATCTGGAATAGGTTTTACAGATTTCTGCCTTTTTAGCCCATATAATAGAAGTATTGTTGGGTGAAAACAAATAGGAATGGTCAGATGATTACAACTTTGTAGTAAATCACTAATAATTCTATCATACGAATGGATCCCATCCTTGTATCTACCACTATTGGATGGCCACCTGCAAAGACCTGGAACAGACATTGGGGGAGTAATGGATACTTCAGAAGAAGAGGTTGTATTTATACCCCACCTTTCTCTCTAATAAGGAGTCTCAAAGCAGTTTACAAACTCCTTCCCCTTCCTTTCTCTACAGACACCTTGTGAGGTAGGTGGGATTAAGAGAGTTCTGAAGAACTGTGACTGGCCCAAGGTCACCCAGGAGACTCTGTATGTAGGAGCACGAAAAGAAATCCAGTTCACCAGAGAACAGTCACTGCCGCTCACATGGAAGAATGGGGAATCAAAACTCATTCTCCAGATTAGAGTCTATCACTCTAAACCACCACATCACTCTGTCTCTCTTGCAGTTCCTCCACTTCTGTTGGAATTCCCATATAGTGGGTTGTTCCCTTGGGGTCACGGAAGTAGGTATGGGAGGGGAGGAATGTGCAATTACAGCCATCGCAGCTTAAGACAAAAGATTTTCTTCCTGGATGCTTACCTCTGTGGGGTGCAGTTCAGCAAATGGGGCTTCTCTTTGGTGTTTGTGTTCTGGCGTACCATTCAGAGTACCATTAGGTACTCTGAACAGAGGTCTATTAAACTATGCAGTACTGCATTATTTGTTCTGTTCCTTGGCTGCTTATGTTAAATGCCTTTTTTGTGGAGTTCCAGTTATTCTGAGTGTTCTGAACAAGCACAACTGGAGGCCTGAGAGACATAGCTTCATACCATACATTATGTCATCTGAAGTATAGATGCCTTGGCTGGGGTTCATCTAGTGCTTTAAAAGGACTGTCAACCCACTTAGCTGATGTGCTAAATTGTACCTGGGCTTGGGGATCAGGATGAAGACTGAAGGGAACTCATACTTTTTTTTGTCACAGTTGCATCTGTGGACTTTTTTAAACGAGTGCAAGGATAAAGCTGCTACAAAGTTAAGCCACATGTGACAAGGACTAGATGTGACAAGGGCTAGAGAGGCTTTGGAAGGCAATGGAGTCCCAATCCACCCTGGCCATTCTACATCCATGCTGGACACTTTGGGCAATGAGTTTGTCCCAGTTATTTAGCATGAAGGACTATTCTACACATGACCATGAATACATGATAATCCAATGGCACAAAGTTGTGTTCCCTCAGCAACTGTAGTTAAGACTTTACAGTTATGTGTGGCTTTAATTGTTGATGACTGATTAAGCAGTACAAAAAGACATAATAAGCACAGCAGTTTTTAATTAGACTGAAACCGCGATGACTGTCTAGACAAAAAGACTCAGTGGCTTTATTTAATTCATTACTGATGACTGAAACATACTGAAGTATTCCACGGGGCACAGCTGAAGAAGACTCTGACATTATGCTCTGCTTAAGCAACAGTAATTTTGCTTCAGAATTATTTTATTTTGTTAGTTGCTTGTAACTCCACATAGGCTATTAAATGGTTGGTTGTATTTCTGAGTTATACCCTTGACCTTATTAAAGTTTTAATTTGGATAATTAAATTCTTTTATTATCAATAAAACAATATTATAGTATCTGTGGCCTATATTCACCATCTATTTGAGTGCCTTGACTCCCAGTTTTAGCTGGTGTTATAGTGTGTTACCATCTGTGTTGAATACTGGTCAACAATCATCCTGGAATATACACATTCCCTTAATAAAAACATCCAGCCACTTAATTATATTTATGGCATTACAATAGGCAATGATACAGGTACAAGAATTTCTAGTCCTGTTGTTCACAATCCTCCCAGGCTTTGCCTTTCTCAATAGACTGTTTCACTTGGTTGAATAAACCATTTGCTCGCAGCTGTGTTGACATGCATCCTTGTTTATGGTCTAAATCATAGCTGTCGAACTCGAGGCCCTCCAGATGTTATGGACTACAGTTCCCATAATCCCCTGCCAGCATCAAGCTGGCAGGGGATGATGGGAACTGTAGTCCATAACATCTAGAGGGCCACGAGTTTGACATCTGTGGTCTAAATTATGGAAGTCAAACCCAGTAGATCCAGGCTGGAACAGATTGCTCAGTAATAAATGGACATTAAATAATGGTGCATTGATATGTACACAGGAGTGCAGGGACTGCTACATATAGGCATACATACATAAGTGCTGTAAAGTCATAATCAACTTATGGCAACTTCAGCAAGGGGTTTTAATGCCAAGTAAGATGCAGAGGTGGTTTGCCACTGCCTCCCTCTGGAGCACTTTCCTTGGTGTCTCATCCAATCTGAGTCTAAAATCTGGCAAGATCAGGATATACCATGCTGGCTTCTTCTTGTATATACACATATATTATAATAAAACCATAATCCATAGAAGAACACACCGACTTAACTTGTAACACAAAGGTTGAGTCTCAGAAACATTACAGAAGACATAAGTAGATCATCCAAGCAGGTCTTTGTGAAGGGGGTTAAGGAGGAATATCAGGTGAGGTCACAGGAATTACTTTCATATGCTATAGCAGGGACAAATGAAGAAGTGTGAGTGACTGGCATGCCAGAAGTCATCAGCACTGACATATCTCCATCTGGGTGGTAGGTATGAGTTCTTCTCTTCACAAATTCTGATAGAATTTGGAAAAAAAATGCATGTCTTGTTTCTTGATTGCTCTCTTTTCCATAAAAATAAATAAGAAACTCCCTTTCTGCACTGATTCCATAGCAACATGAACAAGATTCAGAATGCAAACATGATTTCTTTGAGCTCAGAACAAACATGTACAAAGGACAGCAGCAAACAATTGTGTCTATGGAACCTGCAAAGAGATGTTCAAAAAGAGCTCTTTTAAGAGTGGTGGACTTTAATCTGGAGAACTGGGTTGATTCCCTCCTTCACATGAGCCACAGAGTCTAATCTGGTGAACCAGGTTTGTTTCCCCACTTCTACACATGAATCCAGCTGGGTGACCTTGGACAAGTCACAGCTTTCTCAGAACCATCTCAGTCTCACCTGTCTCACAAGGCGTCTGTTGTGTGGAGAGAAGGGAAAGTTTGTCAGCTGCTTTGAGACTTTTTATAGTTGAGAAAAGTGAGGTATTCATCCAAATTCTTCTTCTTCTATTATTTTACAATAGCCCTTGGCCTGAACAAGGTTTGTGAGAACAAGAAACCGTAAATGAAACCCAGTTTCTTGACAACAAAACTACAGAACATTCCTCCTAAAAGCTTTGCATGGAAATTGAATACTGTGGAGATAGGACTGAGTCATATAGAACTTTGCAAGGTAGGTCCCACACCATAAACAACTCAACCACAATCACAGCTTCCTTGAATCCAATGCTGTCTCCAAGAAGCTGCAGGCTCAGTACACAAAGCAGTCTCACCTGGACCCAATTTTCCCTACCCTCTCAATTTGAGCATTAGGGTTTAGGTGAGTGCACTCTGGAACTCATTCAACAAGTGGAATGAAACCCATTAGGGCAGCAGGCCCCACTTTTTCTTATCCATTGGATGGCACACCATCAGCATACTAATTGAAAGAAGAGAAACTGTGTGCATATAGTATGAAGCACAGACTAACGAATACTAGGACATTGCACTAAAAGGTAACAGTATGATCCTAACCAGTTACACTCTTCTTCATCAATGGAGTCACTGGGTTTGAAAGCACTGGAATATCAAGGGTTGGGCAAGCCAGGGCCCATACCCCAGGTGCCACTTGACTGGGGATGCCTGGCAGTGGCGAAGGGCCAAGGGGGCAGGGTGTGTGTGTTGTGCACCGAGCATACGCCTGGGGGGCACAAAACCGCCCCCTGGCCCCTACCCCTTTCCTCCCGCAGCCCCCCGCAGTGCCCCCCATGGCACACAAACACACACTACCCCCTCCCCACACTTACCTACGTTCCTTTTCTTTTTTACTCAGCCTAGTTACAGTTCAGGGAAAAAACTGCCTGATGAACTATACTTTCCAGGAGACCTTGTGAGCCCCAAGGTCTCCTGGGAGCTGTAGTTCCTCAGGCAGTTTTTCCCTGAACTGTAACTAGGCCGAGTTTTTCAGCCTCAAAAAGTACTAAAAAAGAAAAGGAACGTAGGTAAGTATGGGGAGGTGTGTGTGTGTGTGTGTGTGTGTGCTCGCGCGCGCGCCATGGGGGGGTGCCCGGGGGCGCCACGGGGGAAGGGGCAGAAAAAATCACACTGGACACCAGGCGCAGTTTGGCCCAACTATGCCTCTGATGCCTGGCAACCTTTTGCAAGGCATGAAGCCACCATGCCTCCTCCTTCAGGCTACATCCCAGCAGCCTCTGCCTCCTATTATCACTCAGGCTCCTGCTGAGCATGATCACCAGCAGCACCTATATGGCCTGCTGCTCTGACCCTGCCCACCCCACTGCCACCCTTTTTAAGCCTTGTGCCTCATGGTCCAACCCTGTCTCCATCTGTCACCTCTGTGCCCACCACTCTTCCTGTGCTCCCTTCCCACTTACACCTTTCTTCCTTCACTTCGTTCCATGAGTTTTGACTGTTGGGCTAAACACACACATACACACCCCTACATGTGCTTTGGAGAAATGGTTTGAGGTCCACTGGAGTAAGCCTAGAACAGCTGCTGGGATTGTAAGCAGGATGACCCGGCCCCGCTGTCCCAGGCAGTCTTCTCTGTGTGGAACCTGTGAGGTTTGGCTGGGATGAGTGGCCTGTCCTACCTTGATCGGATGGGGTGGATGATCTGAGTAAGCAAAACCCATGCACAGCAGAAGAAGAGCCCATTTGCTGGCAGTGCCCTTATGAGCCCTTGTCTCTCCCCTCACCTAAAGGTAAGAAAAACCTGCACCCAGCAGAAAAAGAGCTCCTTTGGTGACAGTTTCTCTCTTATTTAGCACATTCTCATGGACTTGACATCCTCTCTTTCTCTCTTTCCTTCCTTTTTTCTTTGTCTTTCCTCTTCCTCCCTCTCCTTATAGCTGGCAGAGTGGGTGTTTGAGGGTGGGAAAAGAGGGCGAATTTTCTCACTCTTCTCCATCCTGAGAATATATTTGTTAGCATATTCCTTTTTTATGGAATTGCTGCAGAGATGCCCTGTCAGAGGGATAACAAGGGGCTTTTGGAGAGCCTCTCTCCCTTTCTTCACTCCTGCAGCTGCCTCACTTAGTCAGGCCAACTAGGGTGCTCTCCTGCTTGAGCAGGTTAAGGCCATTTTTGCATGGCACAATTACACTGGGGTTGAGCTGTTCCCCGCTTCTGCCCAAGAGCAGGGTTAGTAATGCTCTACTTTGCTCTGCATGACCTGGACTTCTGTATTTGCTTCAGGAGCATTTCTGAGCATGCCCAGTGTCCCACGTTCTGATTGGCTGTTGCTTTTGAGTGGCAGCTTAAATGGATGTTAGTCACTTGGTCTGCCACCGATTGGTGTTTTTGTGTATGTGCTGTGGGAATGGAATAAACTGATCTGTGTTTTTAATGGTTTAAAATATTCTGCTGTCAAAGGGAGAAAACTAGTGAATAGGTCTGCTAACTGATTTAAAATAAAGCTTGTGCTGAGGAAAATAGGCCAAGTGATTGTTCTGATTGGCTGTTGATTTTGAGTGGCAGCTGCAAACACCTTTTGAGCTTGTCCAGTATCCCATATTCTGATTGGCTGCTGTTTTTGAGTGGCAGCTTCAATGAACATCAGGCAGCTTGAATGAACATCAGGCAGGAAGGAACATCAGCCGGCTGGGTGGGAAAAATAAACCAGTCCTGCTCCTGATTGGTTTTTGCATGGCACAGGCACAAGCAGCGTCACACTGGGATTTTTAAAAAGAACCTCCAGACTGGCGATGTTTGAAAAATCCTGGGCTAAGGCAGACCATGTGCATCTTCAGGAACTGTGTGGAATTCCCAGCTGCACATGCTCATCCCAGGATATTTTGACCATGTAAAAATCGCCTAAGACACATATGGCTGAAGAGCAGGGAAAGGGGTGGGCACAATTTCAGCACTTGTCGAGGGTGTGTTTTCTCTAGCTCTGCTCCTTTTTAGAGGGGGTCTAACTCTGTGTGGGTTTGCACTATAAATCATGCAACAATTTGAGGAACAGCGAAAGCGGACTGCTGCTTAACGTTCCTGATATCTGTGATCTCCATTAATGTGCATCTCAGCCATACCAATTTGAAGACTGATGGATTCCTAACATTCATGCTGTGCCATGCTATTTGGAGCTGTTTTAAATAAAACTGTAATTCAGCATAATTGATCAATGAAAATACTCAAAGATGCAAGGAAGCAATATGATATTAGACAGTTAGCATCTGTAATTCCCCAGGCTGAGATGCATTTATCAGGAAACCCTGAAACTGTATGAATGTCAAAATAAAACTTTTCTTTCCCTCCAGTGAATAAGATGAATAAAGCAGAAAGCATTAGTGCAGAAATCTCAGACAATATTTTGAACTACTATACAGTGCTTTAAATAATATTTCCCTGTGGAGAATTAATATTCTGAGTAATGTTAGGATGAAAAGTCATCAAGTTGATGAGCACAGTGATTCTAAATAGTTTAGGAAAAGGAGCATTTGTATCAATATGTATGGTCCTTTTGAAAGTGAATTGAAGTGCATAACTAATTGTCAATTTTTGAAAGAACAAACTTTTAACAACTAGTTCTTGTGGGCTTTCCGGGCTGTGTGCCCGTGGTCTGGTGGATCTTGTTCCTAACTTTTCGCCTGCATCTGTGGCTGGCATCTTCAGAGGTGTATCACAGACAGAAGTGTTCTACACACTGTGTCCAGTGTGTAGCCTTCGGCAATACATTTTAACAACTACTTCTTTGCTGTGATTTAATATGTACCTGGAAACCTGACTCAGAAGCTCGTTCTATGTTTGTGGTAAGTATCGTCAAGTCACTTCCAATTTATGGTGACCCTGTGAATTAGTGACCTCCAAAACATCCTTTCATTAATAGCTTTCTTCAGGTCTTGCAAACTAAGGATCATGGTTTCCTTATTGACTCAATCCCTCTCCTGTTGGGTCTTCCTCTTTTCCTACTGCTAGAGGTGTGCAAATTTTTTTGGGGGGAAAAATTAAGATTCAGGTATATTAGAAATGAAGATTTTTAGGATTCCTGAATATTTCAAAATCCTCATACTAGTACTGCCGGGGGGGGGGGGACTGGTGCACCCAGCCCTGGCCACAGATCTGGGCGGCCGCAGGCATTTTGTCTGACCTGATCTTTCTGGAGTTCTTTCCCATCCTGGTCACAGTTTGCATTTGGAAGCAGCACTTTGCAACTCAGCAAGTCATATTCTGGTGTGACAATCTGGCAGTAGTGAGTGTTATTAACAAGCAGTCCTCTCACTCTGAGCAGGTAATGCACTTGATCAGGAGATTTGTAACCTGTTGTTTGGTAAACAACATCTTGTTTTCTGCTCAACACATTCCAGGTTTGAACAACAACATAGCGGACACT
Organism: Sphaerodactylus townsendi; assembly: GCF_021028975.2. Classification (NCBI taxonomy): domain Eukaryota; kingdom Metazoa; phylum Chordata; class Lepidosauria; order Squamata; family Sphaerodactylidae; genus Sphaerodactylus; species Sphaerodactylus townsendi. Next base: position 38,026,541 of record NC_059434.1, on the reverse strand, counting down.
CTGTCTTGCTCCCAGGTGGAGAGGTTCTGGGCTTTGGCTCTCAAGGCCAAGGTCCAGCCGGAGCCATTTCCATGCAAGCTTTGGAGCCTTGGCAGCAACGGGTAGCTCTGAAGGTTCTAGAATCCCTGGCCCATTCACTCAGCGTGTGTACCAAGGAGCATTGCAAGCTTTCCTGGACTTTCAGAAGGTTCACCAGAGCCAGGCCTTGACAGCTTTTCATGAGGCAGTACTACTTGGGTTATCTTCAGTGCACTGCTGTTCAACTAAGATGTCTAATTTGTTTTTAGCAGCTGTGTCTTTTGCAAGGCCTCCGGTTGCCCCAACCCCTTTCGCTCCTTTTTGGCTCGCCAAGCTGTCAAGTGGTGGGCTAGGCCCACTGTTAGGAAGCAGGATGGCTGTTGTCCCATCACATGGGACCTCCCAAAGCAATTGATAGCTGTCCTCCCTAAAGTCTGCCTAAACCTGTATAAAACCCTACTGTTTAAAGCTGCATTCACGCTGGCAGTGAAATGGTGTCTGCTTCTCAGGTAGGCACAAGTGATAGGCTGCTCGCCCTGGGAGATGTCAACATTTCAGGCCAATCGATATGCATCCTGTTGCTTCAATCTAAAACTGACCAGCAAGCATGTGGTACCCCCATATTTATGAGGGCTTCTCCCTCGGGCTCCCCCTGTCCAGTGTCAGACATGGCGGCTTACTTGGCATCCCACTCCCAGCACCCTGGCCTGCTATTTATCCATCAGTTAGCTAGCGTTCTCCGACTGCCTCAAAAAATTACACCTACCACCCGGCAGCTTTGGTCTGCATTCCTTTTGCATTGGGGCTGCAACCACCACTGCCACCCTAAGGCTCCCCACAGAGAGAATCCAATCCCTGGGGTGGTGGCACTCTTCGGCTTGCATCAGGCCCAGCACACACCATTAACACTGTCATCATTCCTTTTTTCTGTCTTCAGTCCTTTTTTCAGGTGGCAAGATCAATGTCTGAGTGATTGGGCACAGCATCATTTGCTGGGCATTGCGTTATGCAGCATCTTCTGGATGGGACCGGAACCTTGGGCTGCTGAACGGAGCTCGAATATTGTGGACAGGCATCAGAGTGTTGGAAGGCCTTGCTGCCTCTTTTTAGGAACATATTGAGGTGACAGGGCCCTCCCCATGTCTTTGTCATCCACCTTGGGGAAAATGACTTGCCTAACACTCAACGTATCACCCTACTTCAAGCAATGTTGGAGGACTTGAGGACTATCAAGGACCTTTTGCCCGGAACAACCATCTTCTGGTCCAAGCTCTTGGAAAGGCGCTTATGGAGCAGGACCATTGCCCCTGAAAAAGTGGACTTGGCCAGGCAAAAGACTTGCCCGTTGCTAGATCAAGATGGCATATGCATCTGACACAGTGACATTTCACATAGGCTGGAGGCTTTATATCGTGGGGATGGGATACACTTGTCAGATTGGGGCATGGATCTTTGGCTGCATAGCCTTGGGCTTAAGGAATAGAAGTGTTTGGTGGGAGCAGGGTTCCACCTGGCTCTTTTGGCAGTTTGTGCATGGGGGACTGATTCTTTGGGTTGGGTAAACTGCATGCTAACCCTTTTGGTGGAACCTCCTTATGAGGTTTGGGCTGGAGCAAGACAGGGGTCAGGACACCCAAGCATGGGCTGAGTAGGCTTGTGCCCCCAGCAATGAGAAATCTTCAGGCAGTGCCCCACTGCCAATCTGGAATTTCCCCTTGTTGCTGCAGTGGTTTATGGTTTTTCCTCAAACAGGTGGGTTTTGAGGAAAGCGGGTGCTGGGGACAGCTTTCCGGCTGCCCAGCATGTGGATCAGATCCCCATGGTGCGCCTTATGCTTTTTGTTCCTTATGCCAATAACATTTTAATGGCCAATAACATTTTAAAGGAGCAGCAGTGGCGTAGGAGGTTAAGAGCTCATGTATCTAATCTGGAGGAACCGGGTTTGATTCCCAGCTCTGCCACCTGAGCTGTGGAGGCTTATCTGGGGAATTCAGATTAGCCTGTACACTCCCTCACACGCCAGCTGGGTGACCTTTGGCTAGTCACAGCTCTTCGGAGCTCTCTCAGCCCCACCCAACTCACAGGGTGTTTGTTATGAGGGGGGAAGGGCAAGGAGATTGTAAGCCCCTTTGAGTCTCCTGCAGGAGAGAAAGGGGGGATATAAATCCAACTCTTCTTCTTCTTCTTCTATGGCCAATTTATACCACAATAAAGTTGTAGTGTGTTTTCTTCTAAGTTCTTGCTAAACATCCTTCTATGCAGATGCTGCAATTCCTTCCCTCAGGTCGCAATTAGAGCCATAATCTTAGTGGTGGAAAGTGTCTTCAAATCACAGCTGACTTATGGTGACCCCACAGGGTTTTCAAGGCAAGAGACATTCAGAGGTTGTCTGCATTGCCTGCCTCTGCATAGCAACCCTGGTATTTCTTGGTGGTGTCCCATCAAAATACTTTCCAGGACCAACCCTACTTAGCTTCTGAGATCTGGTGGAATTGGGCTAGTCTGGACTATCCAGGTCAGGGCACCTTAATCTTACAACAACAATGATGTTTTCTCGCCTTCTTTTCTTTTAAAAAAGATCATTAAAAGATCATAAAATGGGCTGAAAAGATAAGTGGTAGCAGTGATGGCTTGCAAAACTGAAACCAAATATACACAGTAGATTGAACCTGTCAAGCAAGGTAACTATAGCAACCAAGCTTGATGGTCAAATGGAACCACCGTTGTCTCTTTTCTCCCCAGTTCAAGTACATTTTGTTGTTCAATAGCAGCAGCATCATGTCAATAGCTATGGAGCTTAAGGACAATAGTAGTTATCTCTTCACCAGATTTTCAAAATGTGAAATAGACTATAATATTCAGACCTCAATCAAATCTACTACTTCTCAGGGATTCATAGTCATTTTATAAATTGCCCTCATATCACAAAAAACACAAGCCTGGATAGGCCAAGAAGCCATCTGTTCAATATCCTGGCCAAAAGGCAGGAGCATCCATTCACCTCCACTGTGCACACCACTGCCTGCCAAAAGCAGAATAAAGATGGTTGCAGCAATAATAGTGCCAAATGACTCACACATTTGCTTACTCCTATCACTTTCAGGGTCACAAATAGTCTAATCAAAAGAGAATAAGACATAATGTCATTATTACTCAGGGAAATCAGTTGTAAAGACCTCCAATTCAAAAATCATGATCATTCCCAGCATAGTATTTAATTTGTGTTGTTTTGTTTTAAAAAGAGATGGAATATCAGCTTATCGATGGTAATAATTGAGACAATCACCTGCTGTCATTTAATGATTCTGAGAACACATTGTGGCATAAGCTCCAATAATACTAATTCTAACATGTAATATACTGTATGGAATGGAATGTTGCGACAGCCATGGAAGTGAGTCCTGCACAATGATTGGTGGGAAGTGAATCCCTCACTAGTACCCCAAACACCTTCCCCCCAACAACCCAGGAGCAAGGTGAAACACACATAACAACACAACCAGGGAGGAGGCCAATAGTACACTACATGGAGACGGTTGAATAGTACCTGATGGTATGGGTCATGGAATAGGATTATTTGGTCTGGTAACTCCAAGACATCATTTAAAGAAGACTGATGTCTTTTTAGTATTTCAAATTGGAAAACAATTTAGGTGATTTTGTGTTGTTTTCATTGTATTCTCAAAGGCTGAGCTCTGCAAGCAAATGGCTACTCCACAACAGAAATCAGAAGATATATAAAGCTGAGAGAAAAATGCACAACTGAGGAAAAACAGCCCCCCACAGGGAAGGTATTTCCACTGTATGTCAAGGGAATCACAAATTGAATGAAAAAAAAACTGATGAAAAAACACAGCCTTCAAAAAGTCTTCAGACCCTTCCAAAAATACAATAAATGCTATGGTCAGCAAAGGACAAGAGAGACTCTTTTTTCTCCACAGGAGTCTATCTCATACCATGCAGCTGTGCACAAATATTCATAGGGACAACAAAACACAACATTCTGAAAAGAATAAAAGAACATGAAAGGCACTGCAGATTAAACTAACCCAGGAAATCAGCGGTAGCTGAACATGCTCTAACTCAAGCTGGACATAGAATCTTCTTTGATGACACAGAAATTCTTGGCAACTCTGGCAGCTACTATGTCAGACTACACAGAGAAGGCATTAAAATCTGCCAACACCAAGAGCTTCAAGAAGAGGAAGATAGTCAACAAAACTGGGCTACTAGTACTAAAAAATACCAAAACAAAAAAGCAGAAAAGTTTTCAAACACTATTCAACAATCTACAAGATACTACAAACTCCTTCCCCCCATCCTTTCTTCTCTCCAACCTATCACCTCACTCTGATTTCTGTGATGAGTCAAACATATTCAGACAATTGGAACACACACACAAACAAATGCAACTGCAAATAAACTGCACCCAGACACATGCAATGCACCTCATCCCCCACTCCTCAGAGGTGAGCAAAACAAATATTGAATATTGAACAAAACACACCACACTGGGCCACAGAGAAAAACACATCTTATTGTTACATGCCTCTGAAGGTGCCAGCCATAGATGCGGGTGAAACGTTGGGAACTAAACTATCAAACCACAGCCACACAGCCTGGAAAACCCATAAGAGCTAGCCCCTTACATACTTATGACTGTATAAGGCCGAATTCTCACTGAAAATTTAATCTAGATACAACCAAGTTTCAAAAGAATCGGCACCTTTTCATCCAGGTTTCAACATCCTCACTGCAGCATGTTTCTAGTGAAGACATCTAGGCCTGCCCCTTGGAGGGGTGCCTGCTGTCAGGGGTGCAATTATTAAACTAGCAGCACCAAAATTTCAGAGTATCTTTAAGAGACACTCTTGATGATACCACCCAAGTTTAGTGAAGTTTGGTTCATGGGGGCCAAAGTTACGGACCCTCAAATGTGTAGCCTCCCTTTCCTATTAGCTTCCATGGGAAACGATGGGGGATGGGGCACCCCCTTTGGGAGTCCATAGCTTTGGACCCCTAGACCAAACTTCACAAAACTTGGGTGGTATCAGTAGGAGACTCTTCTGATGATACCACCCAGGTTTGGTGAAGTTTGGTTCATGGGGGCCAAAGTTATGGACCATCAAATGTGTAGCTTCCCTTTCCTATTAGCTCCCATTGTTTTTTTCAAAAAGGTGCATATACAAATAGGTCCAGGAAAATTCCATGATAAGGGGGTGGGGAGGAGCACCAGAAACGGGACTGATCTGGGTTCTGCAGTTCAGCTGTGAGGAGATCTTGAGGAACCCTGGACTATCCCAGGATTAATCGCCAGTGGGAATTCGCCCTAGGGGTAAGACATGTACAGCAGAGAAATTTTGTCTTTTGGATGTAAATTACTCACTAAGACAGAAACTACCATTTTTTCATGATTGCCTGCTTCATGGTTCTGTGCTTCTATGCCTTTTCGTTCATTCTTTCTTTTGCTACTTTGCCATTTGCTCCAGTTTGTCATTTTGAGCCAGAATTGTGAGAAATTTAGTTTGTAGTGAACATCCAAATGGTGCAGTCACAGGAGGATATCAGTAGTATTATGTGGAGTTGCTCTGTAATTCCTAAAGAATTTGTACATTTATTGCTTGATGGTTTTGTCTTTGGCATCTTCAATTCTTAGTATTCTCATTATATGTGTTATTCCACAACAAGGGAAATACTTTGTTCAGTTGTGGTAGGACAACCAGTGCTGATACAGTAGTGATCCATTCAGCTATTGGAAATCTGTAATATCCATGAAACAAGTAAATTTGAGCCAGAGAGAAGGTCACAGAAATCTACACTGACTTCTATCCAAGGCTGAGAAGGCAAAGGGGTCATTTGACTGAGTCAAATTGCATGGTTTACTATTGCAGCTTAAAAAGAGAGACAATGCAACATTCAAATTCCAAATCCATAATTGGGAACCAGAACTTCTGCTGACTCTGCTATCTCAAAGGCAAGGGTTATGTCTAAAATCATAGAAAGTGTAAATCTGGATCCTTCAATATTTGCTATCTGGGGTGAGGACAGTGGCCTCCATAGAATATTTGCACTTGCACATCTTTGTATATGTTACTGAACTCATAGGACACACCTAGGGAACCAAATATGCATGAAACTCATCCATACATTCTGTTTCTGTTTGGTCTGGAAAAAATAATACATCTCCAAACTGATGTTCTTCTTTAGAAAAATAGTTCCTCTTTGGGTTTACAGTAATTATCATCCTCTCCAGGATCTGATATAGTGCAGTTTCTATTTTCATAGCCCAGAACAGACTTTCTAGCCTCTGAATCAATTTACTACAGTGAGGTCCTAGACTTATTTGGGAAGCATGGGCATCAAAAGAAATGAATACAGGAAGCTCAGGAAGCACAACCATAATGAACTGTGCCTTATTTAAATGAAGACTGAAAGTGTCTTTTTCCTGTGAAGGAGTCCCCAAATCAGTGTTTGTGAAGAGGCTTCTTTCTCAGAGGTAGGTCACAACTATTTTGTTTAAATGCATTCAGTGCTCAGAGCGAGTTCATACTGCATCACTACTGTAAGATTCTGCAGTCATCCAGAAATATGCAGAGGGTCTCTTGATTACTCCTTCAGGCAGGCAGTAAAAATAATCCCTGGTGTGTCATATTATGTGGCAGTTGAACTGCATTTGGCTAGGTAGGCAACAGTTTGCCCAGTTTGTTCAGGCCAGAGAAAGAAACAGTGGTATTGTAGCTACTCAGTAAGCTAGGAATGGATAGCATGGTTGACCAGAGAAATCTGGGTTCAAATCCCCTTTCAGCCAAGACCTTGACAATCCATATGCGTCACAAGGTTGCTGTGAGGATTAAATGGATGTGAGTGAACAATTTTATGTAATAAATTCCTTTTGTGGTAGGGCAGGATGAACATCAATTACTATTTAGACAGATTACTACTGGTACTCTCTCTCTCTCTCTCTCTCTCTCTCTCTCTCTCTCATACACACACACACACACACTCATTTCCTTCACTTAAAAATACTTTATAACTGTTCTATTTAACAATTGAAACAGAAACTCCTGATTATCAGCCTACATTTATTAATGACCTGTTTGTAATACTTAGGATTTCTTTTTGTAAATTATAGTAATCTGTTCATCTAATAATTCTCTTTTCTTCTGTATTATCCTCCTATGATATATTTAAAGTGTGTGATCATATCCACTATCTACCAATTACTATCTGAAGAAGTTAGCTGTGACTCATGAGAACTCTTACCCTGCCAGAAATTATGTTCATTTTTAAGGGGCTACTTGGACTCTTTCTCTTTTCTATTGCTATGGACAGAATAACATAGCTATGTGATCTGTCTACCAATTATTCAAACTTAAGTAACACTGTAATTCAGAAAGCTTCCAGGATTATTGAAAAGAAGATATTTGTGGAAAATATCCCAAGAGACATTTTTTTGGCAGTAGTTACACCCTTAGGGAAAGCATGGCTCGAGGGGAAAAAGCAAACTAGTCAAAGTTATGGTATAGGTGTACATTTCTGCAGACTTGCAAGATTTATACATTACATTGATACTGTAGAATGTTATATATGACCAAAAGGAGTGTTGGCTTTTTTATGCATAGTAGCTAGTAATATAGTGTTATATCCAAATATTCTTTTCAGAAACATGGCACACTGAATTCATACCTTTCTGTGATTCCATTATAGTGATATTATTCCACAATGGCAGCCACTGAGAAATTATTATCAGACACTGCTTAGGGTTTACATCTGAAAATACCACATTTCTTCAGCTTTAGTCAATTTAAGAGATTTTATTAAAATGGAACCTTGGTCATTGTTTTCTGTAGCTCACCCACCAATTTTTAATTGGCATTTTGTTACTAATTTTGAAAAAGTTTGAAGGACATTGCCATGTTTGCATCCCATAGTTCCTTCCACCTACTTCTGGCAATTAATTTGACCATACTGTGTTTAAGTTCAATCAGAAGTTTAACCTACTTCTACCTGCAAACTAAAGATTTGCCTGGATGACTCCAGTGACATTTACTGAATTTATACAAACACCCAAAGAGCCAAATTAGTAACTCAAAACAAGTATTAGAGTTGAATCCAGTCAGCTTTCTTGCTCAGTATCACAGTTCCAATTCCCATTCTTATGATAGCCCACATCCCACTTTGCCTGTGGACGTCCCATGATTCCCAGCAGTTACCTCCATAAGTCACCTGTCTTACAGATACTTGGTAGCTCTTCTATTCAGCAAGCTCTTCTATTCAGCAAGCTCTTCTATTCAGCAAGTTGCTTGATCCCAGTTTAGCAACAATATCCCTTGAGGTTTGAATAATTAAAATGAAATCTAATTTACTTTTTGTATGCTAATTCCTTCCATTTACCACTCTTCATCTGTCATCTTAGCTGAAGGTGAAAAGTGCCATCAAGTCACAGCCAACCTATGGTGACACTGCAGGGTTTTCAAGGCTAGAGACTAGAAGAGATAGTTTGCTATTGCCTTTCTCTACACAAGAACTCTGGCATTCCTTGATGGTCTTGTTGGAATAAGCGACTTTTGCATGCCTGGACACTGGAGGTTGCTGTGTATCTCATTCTAACTGTGATGTTGCCTCTCTTGTTTGCCCTCCTTGTCTGGGCCAGGAGACGCTGGTTTCTCTTCTATCCTAGCCTTTGACCTGAGTGCATGGTCAATGGCAGCCTGCTCCGTGGGGCTTTCCCACTGTAGCATTCTCTCACCTGCACACATGTGATGGCGTGCTAGAGTGCCCACTTGTCCATAGGGAAAGTATTTCTTTAGACTAGGGTTTCTTTCTATCTAGCTTTTTCTTGGAACAAAGCTGTGAACTGGAGATACTTGAATAAATGTAAGTTTTACCTTTTACATTTATCTCTTGGGAAGTTTCTATAAACTGCACTCACACACACTACTGGGCAGATCTATGACTCAGTCTAAACTAAATCTAACAGGTCTCCCATTCAAATACATATCAGGATTAACCCTGCTTGTTTTATGAGATTCTATCAGATTGAGCAAGCCTGGGTCATCCAGGTCAGGGGTTATCCTAGTTACTTACAGAAAATAAAATAAATGTTTAATCCAATTGGGATGCAGTTGGGGGAGCAGTGAGGTATCTCTATGGCCATTTTTGCCGGATGGCTCAGTGTTTGTATATGTTGTCACACTGTTTTGCCATGGATGTCCAACATGGCCATCCATCCGCTGAACAAAAAAAAATTAACTTGCATATGAAATGTGTTCTTTAGTTGTCTTACATTTTGTCAGAGGGCAGTGGAGACAATACCATTCCTTTCTCCTTCTTAGCTTCCCATATGTCCAACCCCAGCAGCCAGCAGCCATTAGGATGACTGATGCACTTTATAAAGAGCTGCACAACCAGCCAGCTGCCCCTTTAAGACTTAGGTGTCAACTGACAGATGGACCTTTGGCAGCTAGATGATTGACAACTGGCTGTTGGGAAGCTCCCCCCTGGGAACAGTAAAGGAAAGTAACAGGGCAAAAATTGTTCATAAGATCCCTCACAGGTTGGTCTACACCCCTTTAAGGCTCTTGGGTAGAGGGGGGTAATTAGGAATACCGAAGGCCTGGCTAGGGTTTTCAAATGGCTTGAGATAGGAAGCCAAGGAGGAGACATTGGCTGTAGCTCCTAACTCAGAAGGGATTAGAGCCAGGTGACAGGAGGTGAATTAGGGTGATACCAGGGGAAGGCCTACCAGCCAAATTAAGCTGATGGCTGGGAATTATGCACCTCTCTTCAGTTGCATCACTGATTATATTGCATTCCTTCCTGACTTCAACGGCCAACCATGTTGATGTTGACTTGTATTAATTGGGTGATGAGTCTATGATGAACCTGGAGCATACATAAATTAAGCAAGCCAATGACTGTGAGTAAGCATTCAGATTAATTCTTTGTGTTTACCTAGCAGTGTCTACCTGACTGACGATCATGCTGAGTGCCACCACTAAACATAACGAATTAATCTGAATGCTGTTCATTCCAAATTGCCTGCAGATCATCAGGGCAATCATAATGTACGCAAAGGTAAAATCTGCTGAAAGGCAATCAAGGTAATTTTGATGTATGAACATTTTTAACATGAATATTAATCATCCATAGTCTCTTTACTAGCTGCCCTGTCTCATTCTTATCTGTCATAACAGTACGTCTCATCTTAACTTTATCCAAGCAACATTTTTCCCTTCTCTGATTAGCACAGTCATATCTAGATTTCCTGTCTCCGTTGCCTATCCTATGCTATGGTTTCTTTTCCTCCATCTACATTGTGCAGTGCACCATTATTTCTGATTCTTTGATTCTGTGCATCAGGCCTTTAGGGTTCCCTTCATTCTGCCTTCCCAGCCCTCAGTGAGGTTACTATCCCATTCAAACTGAGGATTTCCCCTTCTTCCTCACTGAAGTTGGCCTACACATGGTTTAATTTTTTGAGCAATTGAATATTCTATCACACCATCTCAGCCAACAGCACAGCCACAAGTACAATACAATATGAATGATATACTCCATGTGCATTTGTTTTGATAAACGTACATTGTTGTATGTATTGTCTGGCATCTTCATAGATGGCTGGCATATTCACAGATGCAGGTAAAACATCAAGAGAAAATACTACTGGAACACGGCCACACAACCTGGAAAACCCACAACATCCTATACATTGTTTTGATAGTTAAACATAAATTGGTGTCTAGTTAATGAATAGTTTATTGAAAGAGATAGCTCTGTTTTTCAGCAACCTATAATACAGAGCTATAGTACAGACCTATTCCACAGAGTGACCTTTTGTACAGAGCTAAGTCTACCTATATTAATTACCTATATTGTTCTTGTTATATTCTTTGCTTGGGGCAGGGAAGATAAAGAGTTAGATAATGTTGGGCAAAAGAAACCAGGTGGGACTGAACAAATTGTCCAAAGGAATCTTTGATTTGTGGATGTCCCAGTGAATCCACTACCCTAAATATGCAGGAATTACAATATTCTACAATATAAAGAAGATTAAGTTTTAGCCCAATTTCTGATATGCCTAGCTCTTAACTTTATTCCAGGATACTTTTGTGGCACATTGATACATCAGACTAATCTGAATTTGTAAGGGAAGGTCACATAATTTGGTTACCTAATTGCTCCTCTTGAATAGATAATGCTTTTGCTTCAAAAATGCTGGAATATATTTGATTGAACTATGTACAATAACCCAGATGGTTGGACTATGAATTCAGGTACACGTACCAAGTTTCTTCAGTGGCAGCTGTCAAAGACTGAGACAGTCTTCCTTGGGAATCTTTGAACAGTTGCTCTTAGAATTGCCAGACATAGAAGATTAGTCCAGACTACACAGAGACATTTTGTTGAGATGCCAATGTCATCTTTCATCTGGATGCATAATATCCAGAAATAAGATTAAATGCAATGTTGTGAGTCAAGGGATCTGAGTTTTTCTTGTTTGTTCCTTCCTCTCTGGCTTTCTCTACACAACACAAATATAATGTTTTGCAGACATTTTAAAAAGAATTGTTTTCACTTTTTTTGTCCACATAGCATGGAAAAATAAAGCATTTCCAGTGAAATGGTTCTTTTAGTCACCATTTTAGTCACCAAGGATCCTCCATGCTTCCCACCATTTGCTGAGTTGTTTCTTATAGATCAGGGGTCTGCAACTTGCAGCTCTCCAGATGTTCATGGACTATAATTCTCATCAGCCCCTGCCAGCATGGCCAATCTATGACCCCTGTCATAGATGTTTTCTCAGCTGGCATTATGACTGGCACACTATTCCAGCTGGCACACTATTTCAGTGTTTAAAGTACACAAATAAAGTTAGTTTTGCCTTGTGATTCTCATATCATGTCTTCGTTGCTTTGAAGACACCTCACTGAAAACCAAAAAAAATTGGAAAAACAACACATGAGCAGAATCTCAAGGCAAAACTAACTTGATTTGTATAACTGGTTGTTGTGGTTTTTCCGGGCTGTGTTCTTGTTCCTAACGTTTCACCTGCATCTGTGGCCGGCATCTTCAGAAATGTACTTCTGAAGATGCTGGCCACAGATGCAGGTGAAACATTAGGAACAAGATCTACCAGATCATGGCCACACAGCCCAGAAAACCCACAACAACCAGTTGAATTCGGCCGTGAAAGCCTTCGACAATACATTTATGTGTATACTTTAAACACTGAAATAATGGACAGCCATAATGCCAGCTGAGGAAACATCCATGGAAAACAACTCAGCAAATGGTGGGTGGCATGATGAATCTCTGCCCTTAATGCCTTCTTAGTATATTGAAAAATGGCTTACATTCTCTTGTCCTCATCCATCAACTACAATGAAGTGACCCTAAAAGTACAGGCCATTATTTGGCAAATAGGAAGTCATTGCAGATGCAATCCCTTGAAGTCACATTTGCATTCAGCTGCTGGCACATTGAGGCCAGCACCAGAGCATGAAAGTTTGTTGTCATACCTGCTATCTTTATAGCAATAAAAAGGTAAAAATAGATCCATTTCATTTTTTTTGCTATGTCTCTCCCCTCAGGATGACAGTAAAGTATGCTCTAAGCACTGCATCTGGGGGTGCCACTGCTTCACTGTGCCACATGTGGTCAGATGCTGAGATGAAGACTCCATAAATGCAGACTGTATGGTACTCATCCATCCATCCATCCATCCATCCATCCATCCATCCATCCATCCATCCATCCATCCATCCATCCCAAGTACTATAAATAAAATATACAAATTTAGCCAAAATCAGGATTTGGGGACTCGAAAGCTAATGACTAATTGGAGAAATTTTGCCAATTACAGTAGGAGCTTGGTTGGAAAGGAGGAACCATACCTTAGAATTCTTCACAAAGCCTTTCCCTTTAATTAGTAATATATTGAAAACTGTATGATACTCATTTCAGATTGGGTCGGCACACACTTCTCGTTGCATTTTATAGTAATTTTCTACTAATTCCCTATGTTTTTGATAAGCTCTCCCAATAATTTGTAAAAAGTTTGTTATTCCTTTGGAGACCAACTCAGGTTGAAAATGGCAGGTTCTGTGTAAATATTAGAAAGTGGTTAAAAGTCTGAATGACTGAGCTTAACCCTTTAATGAAATTTCAGAGTTTATCAATGAGACCAATGATATTAAATACCATCTGGTTACCCACTATAAGTTGCAATGTCATGAGGAACCTCAAGGTGGCATTAGCTGACTTTTGCTGAAAATGTTAAAAAAAACAGCTATATTCGTGACATAAATTAAACAGTTTTATAGGCAGAAAATATTCGCAGTTTTGATAGCAGTCTACCTTGCAGCCCCAGAATGTACCAGTGTAATACATCTAGCCTCATTTCCAATGTATATACATTTGAATTGTTATATTTTTATGACTATTTGGGTGCAGCTGACCTTTATCTCACTGGTTTCAAGATACACACGATGTCACTGCATTCAGCATTACCCCATTCCTAAAAGCAATAGCCAATGAATTGCCATAGGATTAGGATTAAAATTAAACAGGACCCAAGTTAAAGGCTAACAATATTTATTTCAGCTTTCATGAGTCAAGGCTCACTTCTTCAGATGCATTTAAGGCACACCCTGCACAAGCCAGCAACACCAGTGTGAGCCCAGTAAAAACACCTGTTGGGGGAGAACTTCACATGGCTGCTGCCTCCAAAATGAGGCAGCACTGTCCTTCCCCTCCCCCCAGTGTTTTTGAAAAACACTGTTTTGCATTGTGAAAAACACTGAACGAATGGCACCAGGTGAGAGGCACCGCTTTTAGGCGAGTCCTTTTTCTTTTTAAACTTGCCTTCTCTTCCCTGCACAGCTCCACAGGGATGAGGTGACACACCTCCTACCCTCTGACCCCCGAGGCATTGCCATGGCCACGGGGGTGGGGGGGGGGAGGTGTCCCCTCATCTCTGTGGAAGTGTGCAGGGAAGAGAAGAGAAGTTTAAAAAGAAAAGGACATGCCTCCGTGTGGAGACACCTCTGCAGCCGTGGCAGCTCCAGGGCCACCACATGGAAGCATGTGAATGGCCCTGGGGCTGTGCCGGGTCATTTATCCTGGCGTGCAGCCGCTTCACTGGTCCATGTGGAGTGGACCGTAGTGTCCATCCAAAGGTAAATTTATACTAAGAGTTCAAGCAACAGGGGAAGAGAAGGCAGCCTGAGATCGCAAATCTCATCAGATCTCAGAAGCCAAGAAGATTCAGTACTTGTAAGGGAGAGCACCAAGGAAATCTATGCAGAGAAAGGAAATGGCAAACCACCTCTGCTCAATCACTTGCCTTGCAAGCCCCATGCTTGTGTTGCTGTAAGTGGGCTGTGACTTGATGTCACTTCACACACACACAAGCAACAGGAGAGGAAGAGAAGTTCCAAATATAGATCAGTGCATGACATGATGATATTCCAACTTCTTTAACTAAACTTTATTGGACAGTGGCAAGTAGGAGATGTGGATTATCAACAGCCACTCATTCACTGTAACATTTAGTTTTATCTGAGACATACTTTTTTTCTAGGTAAATCAATCCTTATCTTGTCTTTCTGCATCAACTTTTGCTTCTATTTCCATCTCAGCAAACCATCATCTTTCCCCAGGATACTACCCCAAGCTAGGGTTGCCAACCCTCAGTTAGCAATACCAGGGAGACTTTGGGAGAGGGGTGCATGTAGAGACTCACCTGAATGGTGTCCCATGACGTAGCAACATCATCTGGGCTATGTAACTGTAAATTATGTTACTGTGTGGGAAACTCTTAACACAGAGTTTTAGGGAAATGCTAGAGCATTTGGCAATGCAGTGTTACTACTTCCAGATATATAGCCATAAAGCTTTGGTGGAAGTTTGCCTACTGAAAATGCTGAAATGGCATCTGTACCAAAAGCCCACATCATTGCTTTCTTCAGCTTTCTTCTGGCTCACCACTCCTCCCATTCAGTGTACCTCCCAGTCTGAAGGACACATGTCACACCTTCTTTGCCATACCCCATCACCAAGCATATTTTCTACCACATGTTGCTGTCCATCCGGCAAATCAAATCATTTTTTGGCTTTTTTGTTAGGTGCATTGACTTTGGCCATGCTGAATTCACAACATGTGAAGTTATGTATTTCTGGACAGAGCTACACTTCCCTGAAGCATTTTCATGGCTGAGACAGCATTTGTATGTTACTACTATAATGGAAAATGCCATTGAATCTCTGGCTTGATCCATGGATCTCTGAAGCATCCCTCATCCAGTAGCAGTTCCATATACATTTGGGCTGCATTGCATGAAGTCACTCAAAGGAATGACAGATATGATAGCCTTGATCAGAAACCAGTTGCCCAACTTCTGAATAGTTCCCCCATGGTACTAGCATCTATATTCTGGCAAACATCATCACTATTTTACGAAACCAAATATATCATTTCTGACCACTAATTTCCTGTATTCAGATCAGATCTCAGATTTAGCCAGCCTAATCTGGAGTCAGATCAAATCTCAGATGCAGTCACCCTACTTTGAATGCTCAACAGCAATAGCAAAAAAAAAAAAGAATGTTAAAGTCCCATGATTGCCTTAAGAAAGAAAGCTGGAAAAAAGAACATGGCTGCAAGTTGTTCATGGTCAGTGTAACATTGGCACTGACATTAGATTTGACGCTTCATGCACAGCATTTCATGCCAGCAAGACAAAAACCTCTATAGACTTTGTGCTGGCCATAAATTGCCTTCTGTCCCTGTTTTATCATGACTTATCCTTACTAACCATGATAAGACTCATAACGCACCTTCAGGTTTAAATTGGGCTTTGTAAGCCAAGAAGCCTTTCCCTGCATCCTTTTACCTTCCTTCCTGTTCCACTGTGCCACTTCTGGGAACACTATTTTGATTGTATGTATTGTAACATTAGATCTGTGATCATCCAGAGAGCCTGACTTTACTGCTGAAACAGCTGAAACCTCATTCAAGGTGGAGAGGGAGGGAAAAGTAAGTAAAAGTAAGCCTTCTTGCTGGCTTGCTGGGAACCTGGTTTATGAAGCAACAGCTACAGCAGCTAGATAAAATGGGGCTGGTCAACAAGAGGGATCTGGGAAGGAGGGAATGGAATAAGCTGTAGAGAGGGGTTGTTCTGTGGTTCAGCTATACAATCCCAAGTAGACTATGAATTGTAATGCTTGTTTCCATATTGCAAGCAAAACTTTGCAAGCTGTCAACATTTGCAAAATCAGGAAGTTACAGGCTTTGGTGACACCATGTAACAAACATAATTCCATTTGTCATAATTCCAGATGGATCCAACACTAGGCATTTATGAATGTGTGGTCTCCTTTGCTTTGAGCCCTTTGAGTTTGATTCTCAGTTATACACATGTTCTCATCTGGTTGGCAATCACCCCACTAGAGCTCTCAAAGTGTGACTTTTCCTCTCATTTTGCAGGGAAAGCAAAATAGACCAACATGCATTAAGCTTTCTGCAGGTTTTCTTGCTCCTCCCTCTTCCCCTACCCATGCTACAACAGTTCCTCCTTTGGTCCACCATTTCAGAATGACCAGAAGGGCTTTTAAAAAAAATAACGCTGAAGGTCTATTGCTGAAAGAAATGTATGATCATAGGCCTCCTCTTATGTGAGATGGATTGAAATACAAAAGCAGAGGAGGAAAGACTATCATTTATTTGCTAAATTGTATTTTCTCTCCCCCAAGATGCCTTCACATTTGAAATCAGATTTGTAACTGAAAGCTACAATTTTGTAAGGGTTCTTATTCATTACAATTTGCAGTTTTCTCATCAGCAATTACCACAAGCACCCATCTAATCCACTGAAATCCAGCTTCTTTGGCATGACTGGATATATGAGTCAAGTTGCTAGTCATTCCAATACTGAGGTAAGTTATAATGATCCATTCTCAGTTATGTGTCTGCAATTACTACCTTTTCCCCATTGAATGTATTTCTAAATTGTCAGCTGTCAAGCACCTGATGAAGAACTTCACTCTTTTGGTGCACTGGGGAAGATTTAATTTTAGCTAACTTAGATATTTGCACATTTTTAAAAATTCCACTCCCTATTGCCTTCAATAAATTTCACATGAAAATTGAGGAAATGATGCATAGCTCATTTTTTGTGTATGTGTGTGAAAAAGGAAGGAAGAAAGCAGACCTTTAAGTAACCAATGCGAATTTTGTTGCTGGTGACAGAAGTGGAACTAATGCTAAAGTAGACATGTTTGCAACCATTTACCCGCTTCATCAACTACCCAAATTATTTTTAGTACTTCAGCACCATGGGTCCATCATCACTTGAAAACATCACATACTGTGAGATGTTAGGAGGAAGGTCAATAGGGAAAATACCAACATAATGTATAAATAGTAAAGGAACATAGAAACAAGGGATCTTTATGATTTTTTTCCCTAGAAAACATAGATGTCAAATATGGTATATTTTAGCACCTAAACGACACACTTACATAGTTGCTAAGGAGAGGTGAGAATGCCTCTTTTCACCATTCTTGTTTTCTTCACACTAGACAGTTTGTGTCTAGTGTGAAAAGAGTTGAAAAGACAACAGTTGAAAAGACAACAGTATACTGCTTCGCAGTGTATGAATCCAGCAGATGTCCTGTAGTAAGTATAAAGCAAAAATAAAAGCAATAACAGAACTTATTATTTCTCAATTAAGTCAAAGATCAAAAAATGGCCTGTCTCCCAAGCTGAAAAAATATGACATAACTTTCTGTGGAATTCATCTTAGGCCCACGGTGATGAACCTTTGTCACTCTAGATGTTATGGACTACAATTCACAACAGCCCCTGGGCTGATGGGAATTGTAGTCCATAACATCTGGAGTGCCAAAGATTCGCCACCACTGTCTTAGGCCCTTTCCACACAGCAAATGTATAGCAGGTTGTAGTCGGAATAAAGAAACCCGCTTTCCTGTTTTCGCATTCGCATGCATCTGTGCAGGCAGCAATTGGAGCACACAGAAACAATGTGGGTTGCTGTCATGCCTTCACATGGAGGCGCATCTATTTTTTAAATTTACCTCCCACTGATACATAGCTGTGCAGGCATACCAAAATGAACCCCCACAGTTATGCTGACATCTCACGATACCACGGTATGACCATTTGCACCTGCATAGCTACGCAGAAGTAAGCCAGCACATTTTTTAAAAGGAACATTCAGCCTTAACCCATGTTTATTGGCCCAGGAGGAACAGGCCTTAGTTTGGCTGAGTGCACTGGTCTGCAAGTCATCTTTTATCTGTTTATGTTTTAACAGGTACAAATTACCAATGGGTGGTTTGTATTAAATGTAGAGTATTAATGTAGATGCTTGTACTTAATGTCGTATCTACTTGATACAAAAATGGGTCTGTGGGTTTTTATGAAAAAAAATTGTCTTTGCCTGTTGATCTGATTCCTGTGAACTGAAGGTAGCTTAGTAAATTTCTTGTTCAATTGATGACTGCTTTTGGATGGTGATTAATGGCTAATTCTGATTGGCCTGTCAATTGCTGAACATTAGAAAAAATCCCCAAATGCAGTGCTTAGAGTACAACATATTTACATATCTAGCAGGAGTGCTAGATGTGTTGGCTGGGAAATCCCCCAGAGCTCTCAGAAATCCATTGGATTCCAGCTTGTTCTGAGGGCAGACCATTACAATGGGTCCTTCACCCATGCAGTGGAGGGGCAGCCTCAGTCCAAATTTCACCAGACAATGATCCATCCGTGACAATGGCATAACGGATCACTCCCTGCCCACTCACTGGCAAATTCCAGGTCAAGAGTATGTCCTGCTGCATGCATTAAGACTGAGATGTACAGTCCCATTGTTGTCATGGCAGCCATGAGTTCCTGAGATGATGAACATGAGGCATGCTCAAAGTAGAGATTGAAGTTCCCCAGGACAATACACAGGGAACCTCCAACACCACCTCTGAGAGTGCCCCCGTCAACTTGCAAAAGAATGCTAATATTGAGTGGCAAGTTAAACCAACAGCAGCTTCGTTCTGGCCCGTTCCGCACACGCAAAATAATGCGTTTTCAAACCACTTTCACAACTGTTTGCAAGTGGATTTTGCCGTTCCGCACAGCTTCAAAGAGCACTGAAAGCAGTTTGAAATGCATTATTCTGCATGTGCGGAATGAGCCTCTGTCTCCATGACCCCATGTCAGTTACAATCCCTCTGTCCCAGCTATAGTGTGGAAGGGATGTCTGATGAGGTAAACACTTCTTTATGAACTGCAGTGACTCCTCAACCCTGTCTCACCTTGGTTGGTGTTGTACGGTGTAGCTTGGTGATCAAAGCTGAGTCAGCTTGCCCACCCAGATCTCTGTGCTGCACACCAGGTCAACTTCCTCATCCACAATCAAGTCATGGATAATGTTGTTTTATTTTGGACCTGTCTAGCATTCATCATCAACAACAACAGACCTGTGGGCGGGTCAACATGTTTCCCAAGACTCTGCAAGTTGAATGGCTGCGCTTTTTCCTGGGTTAATTAGTTTCACACCGCACACCTGTTTGTGTTCATTTTGAAGTTGAATGGCAGGCCAGAAGAGGCAATGGTTTGCAGACATCTAATTTCCCTTCTCAGAAGCTTAGTTGGCTTCTACCCATCACCATATCTGTGCCTGCCCATATCTGTGCCTGCCCATAAGTACTGATATTCTACTCTCCATTTGTCCCCCCACTCTCCCTGCCCAGGCATATGACCACAAACTCAATCACTGAACCGTTCCCACACCCCCTCTAATCCCTGCAGCCCTTCTATGGCAACACGTTCCCCAGCTCTCACCTAAGGAACAACTGGGGGCTCTAAGATCCCACTCAGAAACAGGACAACCAGCCTGCCACCCAGTGTAGTGCCCAACCCCCATGCCAACCTCCCATGTCAGCCACTGACACCTCAATTTTCAGACCCAACCACCCATTATTGGGTTGCCAGTCCACTCCTTCCTGCACCCAGCTAATCCTATTAAAACCATACTATCATTCTACTAGGCCACAACTAATCCTACTTGAACCCAGCCTTCTACACCTTTCCCTCACTATCACTCTCCACCCAACTCAAACCAGGCCAACTCCCAAATAAAGCTGCCACCACTTTCTTATGGCAGCAGATCATCTCTTCAGCCCTCAATCAGAGTAGTCTTCATTGGAATGATCAGGTAAAAAGGGTTGTGTCATGTCCTTGGCTGGGGCAGTGTTGTGTCCTCTGCTGCCAAAGCTCAGCAGCTCTCCTTTCCTAGCAGCCCTTGGTCTCAGCTGCCTCCAGTTGGAATAAGCAGGTGCAGAGGCATAGCTAGGGGAAATGGAGCCCAGTGCAAAATCAGAGTTTTTGTGTTTTTTTATTTTTAAAATATTTTATTTTCGTTTGTGTTTTTTTTAGTGTTTTTTCAGTTTTCGGCCTGCAGGGGGCATAGTTTTTAGGCTAACAGCATCAAAATTTCAGGGTATCTTTAGGAGATTCACCTGATGATACCTCCCAGGCTTGGTGAAGTTTGGTTAAGGGTAGCCCCATCTGCTATTAGCTCCCATTGGAAACAATGGGAGATGGGACACCCCCTTTGGGGGTCCATAATTTTGGACCCCCCAAACCAAACGTCACCAAACTGGCTGGTATAAGCAGGAGACTATCCTTATGCTACCACCTAAGTTTAATGAAGTTTGGTTCAGGGGGTCCAAAGTTATGAACCCTCAAAAGGTAACCCCATCTACTATTAGCTCCCATTGGAAACAATGGGGGATGGGGCACCTTCTTTGGGGTCCATAACTTTGGACCCCCTAAACCAAACTTCACCAAACTTAGCTGGTATCAGCAGGATTGTTGCTGGACAACATCTTGAAATTTTGGTGCTGCTATCATAAAAACTGCACCCCCTGCTGGGCGACAAATAAAAACACTAAAAATATCAAAAATACATTTTTGTTGCCCCCCCCCCAGGCGTGCGCACAGTGTGACGCTTACCCCCCCTGCCCTGTGGTAGCTATGCCACTGGGCAGGTGGTAGGGGCAGCATCGTGTCCTCAGCCAGAGCAGCTCAGCAACTCAGCTCTCTTCCCCTGGCAGCATGGTGACATCTCTGGGTTGGTTTCTGGACAGGACAAGCTAGTTAACTAGCAACCATTTCCAGAAAACCATTGTCCTGCATTAATAAAAGTTTTAAAATGCCTTTTTGTTGCCTCATGCTTAAAAAAACTTATTTATTACCATAGATATTTTCATGCCCCAAATCCAAGTGCTCCCTGGGCATCAGCATCTCAACACTTTTAAGATCCCTGGCACACAGTCTCTTTTACTGAAGGGAATCCCTTATCTCAGCCTCATATAAACAGCAGCCAAAGTATATTTATTTCCTTCCTTTATGTCATTCCATTTTTAAAGCATTGATTGTGGTTGTGGAGGCTTCTGTCTTCTGTTATTCTTGTAGCAACTGATTCTCCAAGCATTTTTTTTTTGGCTTCTCTTGGTTCTCTTGTGCAACTTCTATCCATGGAATACTGACAGAAACAGCCATTTCAACTAAACTTGCAGTTTTCTCTCATGACAAGTTCAACTATCTTAAAAGTCTGGTAGTTTTCCTGTGAGAATATATTCATCTTTATGGTGCTGAAGATTCTTCCTCAGAAATATCAATATCTTCATTGAACTCTTAAGAAATCTTTTCCTCTAAGTCTGTTTCTATGGGTATCCAATCACTAACCTTGCCAACTTCTATGCTCTGTTGTGTTTTGAATTTTCTTTCTGTTCTGTATTCCCTCCTGCAAGATCTAACTGGGGCCATTTTGTCATGAAATGCTCAGTATATATGAGAAGACCAGAGAGGTCCCTCTGTTTGGGTAAACAGCACGCCTTAAAAATATACCTGTGTGTCTGTTTTTCCTGATGTTCTATTTGTGAAGCTCAAAAATCATCATCAATAATATTTTTATGTTTTTATTTTTTGCAGTTATCACTTATTTCTTGTGAGAGAACAGATCATATTCGTCTAAATCACTAGATAACAAAAAGAGAAGAAAACGAGAAGGCAAAAGCAGAGAATTCACTGCTCCACTATTAAGCACTGGAAGTTTTTAAAAAGACCAAAAATTATTGGAACTACATAAGAATTGAAATTGACAGAGTTATTTTAAAGTTGATTTAAAGATCTTGCAAATTTTTGTTTGCAATACAAAAAAGGTAAGAATTGTTGTTAATAAAGAGTTCTTAAACTCAGTTTTGTTATTGTAGAAGTGTAATATAATAGTTTTCCTTGCTCAAGAGCCTAGCAGTAAATTAAACAACGTCTTCTGTCAATATAAAATCATTTATGTTACCAGAAACAGAATAGGATTGTTGCCACAGGCAGGAGGAAGGATAACAAAAGGACAGAACAGGAAAGAAGGCAAGAGGAGACACTAAGGCCCCTTCTGCACACGCAAAATAATGTTTTCAAACCACTTTCACAACTTTTTGCAAGTGGATTTTGCTATTCTGCACAGCTTCAAAGAGCACTGAAAGCAGTTTGAAAGTGCATTATTCTGCATGTGCAGAATGAGCCTAAGAGACGAGCTCTCCTGCTGTAGCTGTATCAAAATACTTCTCCACCTGGACCATCCATTTCCTGCTGCCATTTGGCAGGCTGGCTAAGGGAATGGGGGGGGGAGGCATTTTTTGGTGCCATGATGATG
Organism: Sphaerodactylus townsendi; assembly: GCF_021028975.2. Taxonomy (NCBI): domain Eukaryota; kingdom Metazoa; phylum Chordata; class Lepidosauria; order Squamata; family Sphaerodactylidae; genus Sphaerodactylus; species Sphaerodactylus townsendi. The sequence goes on along the minus strand of NC_059434.1, from coordinate 38,003,787 downwards.
TTACTTTTGGTGAAAAAACCAGAAATGAAATGATCAGATCAGCATGGTACTCTAGAATTGACCCCAAATTCTGTGTTTTAACTTTGGAGTTTTGGATAAATCTTAGACTATTGTCCAGAAGCTATGATGTCACTTAGAATTTTGCACTGACAGTGATGTTGTACATTGGTATGAGTCCCTATCTCGTAAATTCTCCTGCCAGCTATGACTGGCAACCCTAGGAGCAGGGGCAAATCTAGGCAAACTGGAGCCCGGGGACAAAATCTGAGTGTGGTGCCCCCCCCACCCCCACCCCAGGTATGGACGACCACCCTCCCCCACAACGACCAAACAATGATTTTTTGCACCAGCTCACAAAACACCTCCTACCCCCAGCAAAACATACATGGCTTTCGCCCCACCAACTCTCTTTCCTAATTGTGTCCTCACACCAACCCTGTGAGGTAGGCTGCTAGCCTGAGAAACAGCTCCAAGCCAGTGCAAGTGGGAATTAACTTTTAAGCATGTAAATCTCTCACAAGTCACCCCCCCCCATCTGAAGGTTTACCAAGCAAACATCAGCATCATCTCTCACAAATCACCTCCTACCCCCAGCAAAACATACATGGCTCCCTCCCCACCACTTTCCTAATTGTGTCCTCACACCAACCCTGTGAGGTAGGCTGCTAGCCTGAAAAACAGCTCCAAACCAGTGCAAGTGGGAATTAACTTTTAAGCATGTAAATCTCTCACAAGTCACCCCCATCTGAAGGTTTATCAAGCAAACATCAGCATCACCTTCAGTTCTGCTGCTGCTTCTGGGCTCCCTGCTCAGCTTGCCTTTTCCTGTGCCTGCCGGCGCCCGGCTGCCGGGGAGAATGCTTCTGAGTAATGCCACACTTAATTTAAGGCGAACAAGGCATGCTGGGTTAGAGGGAGGGGAGGCGGAGCTCCCCAGTCCTGCTCCTGGGAGCCCAGTGGGACTTCTCCCCTGCCCCCTGGACACTCCAGGCCACCGTACAGAGTGGGCGGGGCTACGACAGGCACTGGGAGCAGTCAGCTGCTTCAGTGCCTGCTTTCTAGGGCTTGCTCAATCCCTCCCTGTGTAGGAGGATGTTTTGGCGCCCCCCACGTGACCTCAATCGATGCGCCCGGGGACAAGGGGTACCCCATGTCCCTAGGCAGGAACGCCAGTGCCTAGGAGAGCAAGTAGCTGAGCAGGACAGGATGGCTGACAGCTGGGAAGGCCCAGAGACCATGGGATTTGAAGACAAGTACAAGGGAGGCTGCATTCCTTGCCAGTAGAGCAGCAGGTTAGGATGTGCCTGCTTTGGAGACTAATCCTGTAGTAAGAATGCAATGGCTAGAGGCAGCAATTTAAAATCCTGGGCAGAAATAGGACCTGAAGCTTCACAAACGTTGGTGGAAGCAGCAGTAGACTGGTAGAACTCCAGGCTTTAATATGGCAATTAAACCCCTGACTTTGTTACTGCAAGTGACTTAGTGCAACAAAACCAGGATTTTGGCTTTCCCTCCTGGTGTCTGCCTTTTATTAGAAAAGACAGAAAATTATTGGATGCCTGCATGAAAAAAAGCAGTCCCTGGACCTGTGGGCTTGACTGGCAGGAGGAAAGGTAATTAAAGGATAGAAGAGGAAAGAAGACAAGAGGAGAGACTAGGTTTTATTTTTTTGTTTATTTCAAAATTCTGGAAACCATGCCTCTTGTGATACTGTGATACAGTACTGTGATGCTGACTTTTGAAGCACCATGTCTTATTGATAGTAAATGCATTTTTTTAAAAAAACTTGAGAATGCTCAATAGAATGTCCAATTCATTCTTCATATATATTAGATCAGCAGTTCCAAAACAGTTTTCCATGGAGCACTTGGTGCTCTGCCAGGCATCTCCAAGTGCTCCACAAAGAGACTGGAATAAATGTGACTAGATCTCAAGATTGTGAACTTTGCAGCCATGAACTGTGCATAGGTAAGTATTGGATAGAAATTATTTAGCTTCTGCAGCATTCTGTGAGGCAGTGTAAATAGTAAGTATTATGGAATGAAGTGTATGTCAAGTGTCAGCTCAGTCAGCTTTGCCCACCTGTATCTTCTTTGCTCACAAACTAGCATACTTTAAAATACTTGTAGAAAACTCTTGTGTCCTTTGCCATACTTGGCTAATAAAATCTTTCATGAACTCTATCTCTTGTTTTGTTGATGCCCAAATGAGCAGCCAACCAGCATTGTCTCATGGTCTAGCTGTAGTATCTGCATCCTGTATTTTCTGGGAATTACTAGCTGCTTTCTTTTCTCTCAGAGCACAGTACACTTTCTCCTCCTAGACCTTAAAAATATCTTCCATAGTCAATACTGTTGTCATTTAGTATAGTACCTATGTAGGTGCTAGCTGAAAATACAGTCGCCCTCATGCTAAATACACATATGTGCAAAATTGATGTTTAAAGAAAACAATATTTGAAGTTCAAATTTGAAAGACTTTCAATGGGAAAATGAAGTTTAAATCAAAATTTAAACTACAAAATTTGAAGAAATAATTTGTGCTTTTGTTATATATATAATAAAAGACTAACAACTTGGATAAAAACAGCCAAGAATGCACATGTGTGCCTTTGGCATAAGGGCAATGATTGTGCTCCATGATGAATTTATCTTCTGAAAAGTGCTCCACGACTCAATAAGTTTGGGAATATCTGTATTAGACAAGTGCAATATATTGAGAGGGACATCTGGGAGACGTCACAAATACTATGGACATCAGACTTCAAGATTGGACTTTGCATAAACAAGTACAGCATCTTTCAATAGATGTCAGGAAGCATGGTAGAGATCACTTGCATGTTTGTGGCAGTTTCCATTAGTGCTAAGAACAATATTTCTCATAATTGCAAATGGTTGTTTCAAGCAAACACAACACACACAAGCAAAGATCTCATATATAAGGGGCAATTATTAAAGAGGGCTTGGGCTACCATGTCTGGTGATGTCTCTGTGTGTGAGAGATGTGAAATATTAATAGTTTTCTCTAAATTTTAAAAGAGTCAAGAAGGTTTGTGATGTGTGACGGTTTGATCTACCTGTAACCTTGAGTCTTTGGGACAGAGGTTGTGAAGGACAATAGGCAATTTGTGTGAGTCAAAAAAAAGGATGTCACACTAAGTCTATTCCAATGCAAGATTAGGAAGGAAATTCTATGTAAACCAATGAAAACTGGTTATTTGTAAAAGAATGACAAAAGAAGGTGAACTTTAGCAAATTAATATTTTGATCATCCTGGACTGACTTTTCCCATGCTGCTATTGTCTCAGATGGTCAAGGGAAATTAAAATGCTGCTGTGTTGTGTCTAATGACATGAACACCCCCCCCCACACACACACACACACAACTACAACTGGATTTTTTGTTGAGGAATTCCTAGCACATACTCAAGTTTCATCCCAATGAAACCTACCATAGCACTGAAAGGCGAGTGGTAAGAATTCAGGTATGGGGTATGGGTTCAATCTATTTTGACTGGTTCTTCAGCAATGTACATATGATAAGCACAGCGCAAGCTCTGCAAACTGGTTCAATAACTAATACCAAAGATTCCTCGGGTTCAAGGTTTATTGGTCGAAGCTGCAACGTTCAGGAACACTCCTCTGACAAGCTGGCAGGAGGAGGTTCAAAGTGCTGCCTTCTGCAAGCTTTAATTATAGTCTTTCAAGCACTCCTCCCTGTCCTTTGCCCATTGGCTGGCCATGAGGACTTACACACTGCCCATCACACTTCTAATCCCTCCTTCCCCTGAGCCCACCTTTACCTCTATAATTGGTCATGACTTGAGTCATACACATCCTACCGTGCCATGATCCATTACATAATGGTTGCTATACCAACTAAGCTTTATTTTGCTTTTATCTGTGTTTTTCTGCTCTTCTGCTTTTCTTATCTTCTTTTTAGCCCTACCTTGTACATTCTTTCATGTTTACAGTTTTAGGAAAGTCCATTGTTTTTCCAGGCTCCTTTAGTTTCTCTAGCTAACATATATTTCATACATATATGTTGAATTGTGAGTTGCTCTAATACAGTTTGTGTGGCTAAATGTATATATTTTTCTATGGCTTAATATGCTATAAGTGAATATATCTGACACATATAGACCTAAAGGAGTCTGTGTAACCTATAGTTGATATATAAGAGCAGCAAAATGAAGCAGTCTGTATGACGCATATCGTGGTTTGCGCAGAAGCCTCACTACCTAGAGGTCTTTGGTAAGGATGACATGACCACAGAAATTTTATAGGTTCTCCCACAGCCAGTCCTGGTTTGAAATTATAGGCACCCTGGTTTTTAACCTTTAAATGCAAATGCACACTAAACAGTAACCTGGCTTTGTCTATGTGTTGTGTATTTCCAACTCTGCAAATTGGTTTCGTTGCTGTTTTCCCCACTTTCTTGTATGATGACAACTGAATTATTGAAGGATTGCATCTTGACTGCAAGACACACAGAATGTCTGAAGGAGTCTAAATCTACTCCACACAGTATAAATAATGCATATGCAATTCTTCTTTATACTGTTGGAGCAACACTGCCAGTTATTTACAGCATACTTTGAGAGGGGAGAACTTTTCTCTCACTTTATTATAACTTCTCTGTTCTTTGGCAGACTTAGTCATAGTTTTATTTAGTGGCCACTCAATGTGTTGACAAAAATGGAAACAGGGAATAGGCTACACCTTTATCAGACATCCAGTCTATCCGTTCGTTAATTTAAATACAAGAATGAATTGCAATAGGCAAATTTAGTTAGAACACATATTTATCATTCACCAGTGGCCATATGAATTGACTATCATTTGCTACAAGGGAATACAGGGTAATTATTCCCAGCATGAAGAATGGAAGAGAGAACCCAGTGTCAGTGAGAATAGTTACACTGGGAATAATTGCAGAATTTAAATGAAAAAGAATGAAACTATCGCAAAAATACAGTATGTTATGATCACTTAGTAAATAAAACCATCTGTTTCTCTGCAAACAAATGCATGGTAATAAAAGTTGTTACTCCCCTGAAATGATGTTGCAGGTGCAAAATTGTATAATTACAGCTAAAACTACACAAAGTTAGTGGATATCAGACAGGAGTATTTCTGCAGATGGAAAGATTTCCTCCTGTAGAGCATGACTTTTTCACTTCCCCCTCCAGCTGGAGCCTAAAATGCCCCTCCCCAAATGATTATTCGGGGGGAATTCTAGAACTCAACCAAATGCTGAAATGCAAAACTAGGGGAAGGGAATATGGTGAGAAATATGATCAAGGGCCCCCTCACTTTTAGTAGGTTATTAACAGCAGATTGAATTCAGTTCAGGGTGCTGTTGCTATGTTGATTTAATATCTTTTTCTTGTGGTCATTTTTGGGATTTAAATTGCCTTCCCCCATCAGTGCTGTTTGCATCATAAGGGGAAATACAAGGGTGTCCCTATGGTAGATTTTTAATAGTACAGGCAACAAAAGCTATTCGAAGTGAGTTATCTGAATAAGAAAAAAATGGCTTGATTCAGTAATCTCTCTCCTTCTTCCATAACTATTCCATAACTATTGTTCATATATATTGGGTAACTTGACCTTTAGAAATCTGTACAGTTGTAATCATGCAGCAAAAAATGTTTTACCATATAAATAAGTGTCTTAAAGAAAATGTGAGAAGAGATGGGCAGCAGTGAACAGCAGAACTCCATATGTGTGTGCATGATAGAAGGGGTCTGTCACTCCTGCACTAAATGGTGAATTTTGTACTATGGTTCATGAAAATACATTCTTGTACAATTACACCACTAGTACCTGTTTCTCTTAGGGGCAAAAAGGAGTGACATTGCATGTTCAGAACATCAGTCCAGCTCTTGATGCCGGTATTTGACAGCGATCATTCTTAAGATTCCAAACATTAATTTAATTGGTGTTTTCTTTAAACAATGCTTAATCTCCAATAAGTTTTGGCAAATTATAAATTAACGTTAAAATCTAATTAGAATCCTGATGGTAGGTACACATCATTCGACCATTATGCGAAAACTTAACTTTTAATAAGATCTTAGTTGCTGAAATGAAAAAGGCTTCTGCAAATGCAATTGCAGTTAATTCAATAAAGCATTATTGGAAAGGTAGGACAGAGCTGCTATTTCCATTTTCCTTACAGATGCTTTGCTCAATTAACATTTAAATGACAGTCAGCAATTGAACAGGTATAGTTATTGGTAGCACTGCCATGACAGTAAGCAAAAGCAGAGCTCTGAAGTGTGCCATAGCAAGAAATAAATTACATGGAAGAGCCTCTCCACTGCAGGCATCATGGCACATCAGTGCTCTCTATACAAATGAATCAGGTCCATCCAAAAGTCAGCAAGACATGGCAGCTCTAAAGGTGCTCAGTACCCAGCAGATGGGTCCCTCCAACCCAACCAAGAGTTGAAGAGCACTGCACTAGAGGTAAAAGAATAAGAAAAAGTTATGATAAGCTTGGCTTTTTAGATAGATAGATAGATAGATAGATAGATAGATAGATAGATAGATAGATAGATAGATAGATAGATAGATAGATAGATAGATAGATAGATAGATAGATAGATAGATAGATAGATAGATAGATGGATGGATGGATGGATGGATGGATGGATGGATGGATGGATGGATGGATGGATGGATGGATGGATGGATGGATGGATGGATGGATGGATGGATGGATGGATGGATGGATGGATGGATGGATGGATGGATGGATGGATGGATGGATGGATGGATGGATGGATGGATGGATGGATGGATAGATGGATAGATAGATAGATAGATAGATAAGCCCTTTCTGCATGGGTCATTTACAGCGGCCCAGGGATGGCAAAAATGCCGTCCCTGGGCAGCCGTTCCCTGGGCAGCGCTGTCCTGTGCGGGCCCAAGTGGCATGAAGGTGCCGCTTTCCATCTCCCTTCCCAAGGGAAGTTTTTGGAAAGCGCTGCCTTTCTATCGGCGAGGGTGCTAACCATGGCCATACTGGCTACGCTGTTTATCTCTCTTTCATCTTCATTTGTTCTTCCAGTTGCCCGGCCTGGAGGGCTGCTGAAACCCACCCACACTGGCCTCCGATCCCTGGAGGTCGGAGGGCAGCTTGGGTGGGTCCCTGCAGCCTTCCAGACCGACGCTGGAGGACGAGGTGAGTAGGGGGGATGCAGAAGAGGCGGCTCAATGTGAATGGGCCCCTCCCCTCCACCGGCATAATTTCTGCCAGTGGAGCAGCGCCCTTTCCGCTGTGCAGAAAGAGCCATAGATGGATGGATGGATGGATGGATGGATGGATGGATGGATGGATGGATGGATGGATGGATGGATGGATGGATGGATGGATGGATGGATGGATGGATGGATGGATGGATGGATGGATGGATGGATGGATGGATGGATGGATGGATGGATGGATGGGTGAATGGGTGGGTGGGTGGGTGGGTGGGTAGGTAGGTGGGTAGGTAGATTGCACTGCCAAGCATCTAATTGCTGCAAACACAAATCATCAATATGCTGAATTAATTTGTAATCATAATGATTATAATTTCCAGAGATGTGCTTGTTTTGTAAGTTCTATCAAGATTTGGTCAATTGCGATATAAAGCATGGCACAATACTTATTTGAATGTTTTGTTTAGTTAGTGGCAGGAACCCAGAGAATTACAAAAGTAGTTTTTAACATCTCCAATGGAAATATGCCATACAATCCAAGGAGGATGTATTGTTGAAGACTTTCACAGCTGGAGTCAACTGACAGTTGCATTTTTTTAGGCTGTGAGGCCATGGTCTGGTGTTCTTTGCTCCTAACATTTAGCCCACGTCTATGACTGGCACCTTCAGAGGCAGGTCACAGTAAAATGTGTTTCTCTCCATAGCACAGAGAGATGGTAAGATGTGTTTCTTTATCAGTTCCTCGAACAGAAAAGCATCTTACCATGACATGCCTCTAAAGATGCCAACCATAGAAGCTGACAAAATGTTAGCAGCAAAAACTACTTGACAACAGATCAGAAAACCCACAATGGACAATCCAAAGAAGAATTACACCCTTCTGAACCCGGGGACTACATGTACTCCAAAGGGTATAATGCAGTTTAGAACTGCACTGTTATAATTATTTTTCTTCAAAAGGAGACCACTCCCTGCCATCTACAAACTGTTACAATACAGTAGACTTTCAAAATTACTTGTGATATGGCATGGAAGTCTGTTGCTTCCAGGAAACAAATGAAACAATGTATCAAACAAGACCAATCACTTGAGCTACCCACATGATTTTGTATGCATATACAATGCATATACAAGTACAAAGGCTGGATACTGTGTACATGGCTCATATAAGTGAGAGGAGGGAATAGAATAGAGACATCTTTCTGAATTAACAGTAGTAATGTATTGTCGAAGGCAATACGGCCATACAGCCTGGAAACCACACAGCACCCAAACTAACAGTAGTAACTTAGTATTTTTGTCAATATTGTTCTAGATATGAATAAGTAACTTTCCAATCTTTTATGAATTACAAAGAAAAATGTATGTGGTAAACAGATCCCACTGCAATTTTTCAACACGAGTGTGCTAATGGTGGAAAGTGCCATCAAGTCACAGCTTACTTATGGTGATTCCATAGGCTTTTTGAGGCAAGAGATATTCAGAGGTAGTTTGCCATTGCCAGCCTCCATATGGAGGTCCCACCCACCAAGCAGCAAAACTAGCCACCTTGGCCAGATCAACTAGGGAGCCACCAGAAGGCCAGCAGAGAAATCAAGACCAAGGGGACATGGTTAGCCCAAGACACCAACGGTTTTCCCACACTGGGAGTCATAGGGAAGGGATGTGCCCGAGGAGACAAGAGCCAATACTCACAGGGGCTATTTCCAAATATGACAGCCATTCCAGGTAAGCCTCAAACTGGAAAGTAAACTTGGATGTTTTAGATTAAATTTATAAAATGTAACTTGTGGAGCAGGTGGGATATGAAAGTACAATTTATTACAGATTACATGTATTGTTTCTGAATTGAGAGAATGTCAGTAACTGCTGAACTACTTAAAGTTATTCCACAAGTTTTCTAATCTTTTAGAACTTTCAAAACACAGGCCTCAGTCTGCCCCATAGTTTTCTAATACATCAGAAAGACTACAACACGAGTTCAACACGAGTTCAAGAGCGAACCTTAACTCATGGGTAACTCCAGCCTACCACACTAAACAGTTATCTTCTCCCTGAAGTCACTGGAAATAAAGCCAAAATCCCTAAGCAGCATAAGAAATTGCTAAGCCAGATCTGAACAGAAATCAGCTCTTTTTTTATTTGTCCTTTCTCTGTCGTCCTCCCTCCAAGCATTCTGAGAGTCCTCATTGGCCATTGCTAACCTTTTCTACCAAACCATCTATGTGTAAAGGGTATTGGCATATATGAGAAAGGGGACAAATTTGGCTCTTTCCATCACAATTTATAATATCAAGGAATAGGAAAGAACCAAAAGGAACTGAAACTTTCTCTTAATTTGTTAAACAAATTGTTAATTTGTTTAGTCCTCCGAAGCCTCAGTTTTCCAATTTCATAGCTTCTCAGGAAACCCCTCTTAATGAAGGACACCATGAAAATATATGTAGTGTGGTAAAAAAACAGAAAAGTGTTAATTGATGTGGAAGTATTTTGTACCATATCTAAAGGAAAAGTCTTTTGTTTCTTTGAAGAGGTGACAACATGGATACAAGTGAAATCTCATTTTCATATAATAAAAAGAAGTCTCAAATAATACACTTGACTCTAAACTCTCATCTGACAATAAGTCATGGAAAGATTTACTTTGTCACACTTTCATATCATATGAAGACATGACACGCACAATATGAATTGGATGTGATTCTCATATAATTAGTCTGTGTCTTCAAAGACACCTCATCAAAAAATTTAAAAATCCAGAAAACAATATATTGCTGGAATCGGCAGGAAATACTGAGTTGAATCATGGGCCGTTTCTGCACGGCCACACTGCGGGGGGGGGGGTGTCGGCATAAACGACGCTGATGCACCCCCCATAACCATTCACACAGACGGTCCCGGTAGGTGTGGGGGAAACGGCGCAGCCTGCGCAGAGGCTGCACCATCCCCCGAATGCCTTACCATCCCTCCGGCCTTCCAGCACATCGCACAGGCCAGGGGACATGCCCCCTGCCCTGCGTGACAGCTCTGGAGTAGCAGGGCAGGGGGGCATGTCCCCTGGCCTGTGAGATGTGCTGTAAGGCTGGAGGGACAGTAAGGCATTCAGGAAAGGGGGGGAATGGCGCCTTCCAGCTGCTGCCATTCACACAGCAGCAGTTGGAAGCCACTGTTTCCAAAAAAACCTCGCTCAGGGAGTGAGGTTCGGAAACAGCGACTTCGCGCCGCTTGGGAGTTGCGAGGCCGGCTCTGCTGCGATGCATTTTATAAACTAAAAAGGCAGTCAGCCACAATAATGTAGAGCAAATGTCCCAGACTTAGCAAATGGCCGGCAGTACACAGGAATTAACCAGCAGAAAGTGAGAGCTGTGTGATTGAGCAGGAGAAATAAGTTTTCTCCTGAGCTCCACATGGCAAGCAGGAGATTACTTCAAGCTGATTTCAGAAAAAAGATGGCTGGTTTAATTGTTTAAAAAACCCAGGTAGAGCTGAAATGAAATGTCCTGAGGAGATTTTGGGAAACAGGCTGTTTAGAGTTCCTCCACAAAATGATTCTTTTCACATCCTCAAGACATTTTATTTGTGTTGTGCAGAAAGGCACAGTGTCTGTTAATGGATTTTGTAATCTGGTTTTGTTGAATTGTTTGCATTATACTGCTTACTGTATCTAGTATAGTCTTTTAGTGCTACCCTCTGGTTTGGTAATCCTATTTTATTGCATTGCTGCTAGTATGCGTTATACTGCTCTATTTACATTGTTTCAGCTGTCTCAGTGTGAAAAGTGGATTATTAGTAAAGTGAATAAAATCAATAAAAGCATCACATGGTTACTCTATTTGGCTTTTGCTATGGAGCAATGTGACTATTTTTTGTGGTTGCCTAGTGAAATTCTAGTTCTTTTCAACACCCTGAAAAAACAACTACATGTGTAAATGGTGGTTTGGAAATAATTCAAATACAAGACATTCACTTCAGTGACATTTGGCAAATTATTTCAGTTATGCTCAGTTTACTTACATTAATTAGAACTTCAAAGGACCTTCAGTAATGAGCTATAATCCAATTTGTGTTTTACTAGCATAAAATTAAGTTTGTGATAAAATTAAAGATTTTGCTGTTGACCAAAAATGGGGTTATGACTTCATATTTGCTTGTGTGGAAAATGATAAAATTATGCAGGCTGGTGCTAGGAATGAGAATGAAATCCAATTTAAATGCTATCAGTGCCATCCCAAGAACATTTTCCTGTGAGTAAGGTCCACTGAATAAACTGTAGCAAGATTTTGAGTAGACCTGCATAGGAGAGCTGTCAGGTTCCTATAAGCATTTTGCTGTCTTTGGCTACCAGGAATAGGTTAATGAGAAGACCAAGCAATTGGCTATCCGCTGACATTGGAACTATTAATAAAGTGATCACTCCTAGTTTTTTTTTTTAAATCCAGTGTTTCCATAACGTTTAATGAATTAGCAATGCACCTCTGGAAAATATTTGCTTTACTATGAGGTGAGAAGTTACAGCTCAAAGTTCAGCTTTTAAAAAATGGCTACCCTTTGCAATTTTGGTTTGTAATGTGTGGCAGATGTACAATCTTCCCCTTGCAATCAACCATGATTGTCGAGCCCCCCTCTAGTCTCCATCCTTTGCAAGTAGCAGTGCTGGATAATTAACTGTAACCAGAACCAGGCAAGAGCTACTTCTATAAACTTAATACTGAATGCTTCCAATGAATAGTTCCACTGAGGTGTGCTTATAGATACCCCACTATCACCTGTGTTAGACAGCACATTTATTTTATTTATTAATAGCCAACCTTTCTCACTGAAACACACAATATAAATGTAAAGACAGATCACACAATATAAATAATTTAACCAGACAGCAGAAGTTAGAAAGAACAATACAAAACAGAATGGTATATCAATCATGATATATCAAATAGAAAATGGAATTACAAAACTAGAAGGCAATGCAGTAAGAACAGGACAAAACAGTACAGTAGACGCTGGAACAGACTACAATCCTGTTCCTTTTATAAACACCCCCATGGAATAGCAAAAAAGATACAGAAAGAGAATAAAGTGAATTTTTTCTTGCAGAATATAAAATTGTATGATTATATCATTATCTGAAATTCAAGTTCATGCAGGCTACTCACTCATCATGGAATGCAGTCTTGCGGAATTGAAGACTCAATTCCCCTAAGATTATTGTACAGTTGGGCTGTAATTCTATAGGTTCCCAGGAGTGTATAACCACCCTTCCTTCCTTCCTTCCTTCCTTCCTTCCTTCCTTCCTTCCTTCCTTCCTTCCTTCCTTCCTTCCTTCCCTTCCTTCCTTCCTTCCTTCTTGGATCAAGGTAGCTTACAAAACCCAGCTAAAATCAAGGATGAAATAACAACCCCCAAATCCCTTCCCCCTCCCCTGTTAAAAGATATCTGCTATTCCCGTGGTGGTGAACCTTTGGCACTCCAGATGTTATGGACTACAATTCCCATCAGCCCCATTGGCCATGCTGGCAGGGGCTGATGGGAATTGTAGTCCATAACATCTGGAGTGCCAAAGGTTCGCCACCACTGTGCTATTCAAACCCCCTTCAAAAGTCCCAATGAACAGTCAAGCTTTGCAGTGGCTCCTGAAAATCTGCAAAATAGGGGGGGTCCCTCCTTTAGGGAACCCATTCAACAGATCCAGAGGCACAGAAGAAAAGCCCAAGGCTCTGGTTTATGTCAGACAAGCCACCTTAAGTGGTTGGACAGCCAACAGAAGTCTGCCATGATTACCATAACACGTGCACAGGAATATATGGCTTTGCCAGTGTTTCAGGCAAGAAGGATCTTTCTCAATTGATTTTGCAAGAATATTGTTTTTTTTTTCTTCAGGTGTGAAAATTCTTACATTCTAGACCATGTTAGATATGTGCTCTATTGCCAGCCCTTATGGGAAATATTTTGCATATGATAGAGTGACTGTGGATGAATGATGGAAGAAAATTCCTTACAAATGATACTTTCCTCAGCAATGTTTTAGGGGTCATATCTAAATCCTTACAAATGGATTGCATTTAAAAGCCTAAAAAAACCTCTGAGTTGCATTTAGGGTGCATCTGTTCTGAGTGCCAGGGCTTATTCCAGAAACATTTAAATTGTGCTTGTCAAGTAAATTACATAGGCAAGTAATACAACTGACAAATATGTTGGTAGAAGTACAGTCTGAACCGCTTGGAATGTTAAGCACTCTCATTTACAGTATCCATGAAAGAAGTACTTAATGGAAAACATCAAACTTCTTGTGAAAGGTTTACATTTCTTCAAGCTGATTTCCTGACTTCTTTTGTCCTTTCTGTCCCAAACTGCCTGATGGGGCCATGGCTCCTCTTCTTGCCTGTGTGTCTACATAGTCACATATGATTTTAATTATGTTTTTTAATTTTGTGATATATAATGTTAACCATCCTGAGCCTGGCTTGCTGCGGGAGGGCAGGGAATGAATTAAATGAATAAATAAAACTAGGGATTATTTCCACCCTTTAGTATTTATGCTGTTTTCCATTCCAAAACACATGAAAAGGAAGAACAATTCTGACAGGTAAAGAAGATAGGTTTCCAAATCACAAAGGCTTCAGAAAGAGGAAGAGAGCTTCCAGCACTTTGACCCAAAATTAAAAGATGAAAAAGCTAAAATGGGGGAGGGTTTTTTCCCAGATTTTTCCCCTCAGCTCGGTTATATCCAGATTCTGGATACTCCTGAAATGGGAACTCCTGAAATGCTCATTGGCAGGCTCTTCCTCCTTGTTGCTGTGATAGAACTCATAATTTCAACATATTTCCTGGAAATAATCTAGTATGTTAAGACCTTCCCTGAGGTCACATGTTCAAGAAGGCCATTCAGCTAGGTGACAGTGCTTGAATAAACCAGTTGCTCTTTTGATTAAAATCATTTGAACTACTCCTTGTACTTCCAGTCTCTATTTTGTGACCCGGAAGCATGATATATGTTGAAGATCTCAGCGCCTATTTAAAGGCTTCATTGTTGCTTGTAAGGGACCAGGTACACTTAATCCTAGCTCCTGCATTCTTCCAGTATTTAGACTTTTTGGTAAAATAGGGAAATATTTCTTGCAAGGAGATACTATAACTTGGTGTAACTTTCAAAACTCATATCTTTATGGAGATGAACATTAATTAAGATAGATAGAATATCCTCACTCATATTAATTGGATGAAAAGATAGTGACTGATTTCTTCCATTTCCTTGCTGCCTCTGATAATGGGAAATATAATATTGCTATTGAAAGGCAGAGTAAGTGGGAACCATATACACCTGTGTTTGCGATAGCATTAAGTGCTTAATTAAGGTGGTGGAAGCTTAATTATTGATAAAATTCAACTGGTGGTTTTTCATAAAAATCTATTGTTGTGGAACATAATTGTAACTTTAATCACGTTTTGGAACATTGGGTCTCTGGAATAATGTTATCAACATCTACTGCTTTCAAGAAGGACCTAATTAGGAAGAAAATGATGTGCCTGTTCTTCTGAAGTCTGAGGCCTTTTGACTAATGACAACTATTCTCAAGCATAGATTTTTCTCTGTGTGATAAAGTTTATACATAGAGTCGATTATTCTCTGAGACCAAAACTGTAGTGTATCCATTATATAATATTTAATACTTCACATATATGCTAAGAATTTTTGTAAAAAAAAACACACCTTAGTGCTTTTTAAACCTGTAAATGTTATTTTGGAATTGTCTGATGCTAACCAGTGGTGGGTTTCAGCTGGTTTGGCCCAGTTTGAGTGAACCAGTTGTTAAGCCCCTCATTCCCTCTCCCCTGGGAGAGGGAGGACAGGGCTGTGCTACTGGTCCAGAGGTGTGTGGTTTGATCAGCAGGCCTGACCAGTCGCAGATCAGGATGCATGCCTGTCAGGCTGCATGGCCTTTAGGGGAGGCCTGCTGGTGCCAGGATGCAGCCAGGCACCAGCAGGCCTCCTCCCCTGAAGGCTGTGCAGCCGGCCAAGAGGTGTGCAGCCCAATTGGCGGGCAGCCCCCCTTCCCTGGCTAGGAGGCGCAGCCGGGTAAGTGGGTGGCGGGATTTGTGTGTGCATGTGCACAGTAGGGGGCATGCGGCGGAAAGGCGAACTAGTGGTTGAGAGATTAGAATCCCACCACTGAGGCGAACCAATATCACAGGTAAAATACTAATCCTTCCATTTACACAGAAAACATACTCAAAAATCAAACTTACCTTGCATTCAACGGTCTGTTCCACACAGCACAAAAGTGATATCTGTGAGACGTCTTAAAAAGAGGCAACTGCCTCTTTTCACTCTGCACACACAAAATAAGATGTCTTGGAAGCCTCCCTCTTCACAACGATTAATAAAAATGGTTTAATCCCTGAGGTCTGGACAAAGGCTATAATAGTCCCTATCTTCAAAAAAGGTGACCATCTTTCACCAGTGAATTGCAGGCCAGTTAACTTTTTATAAATACCAGGGAAAATCTATGCTAAATCTTCATTTTGCTATATTATTTTCTAGATTGAATAAATGAGTCACCTCGAACGGGATATTAGGACCTGAACAGATAGGGTTCAGTAAAGGCAAATCTACTCTTGACCATATAATGGTGATTAATCAACTGGTAATTAAAACTTGTAATAAATCAAAAAGCCACCAATCGCTGCATTCCTGGCCATTAAGGGGGCCTTTGACTCTGTTCCCAGAGTTAAGCTATGTGTCAAACTTGCAAAAATGGGTGTAGAGAACAGACTGATTCTGCTTATTAAGGCTTTACACCATAACACACCATGCCAAGTTAAATGCAACCAGGAGGGATCGCTATCTATCTCCAGGGGAGTAAAACAAGGCTGCGTCCTTGCACTGGTTCTTTTTAACCCTTACTTAAATGACCTAGCATAGGTACTTAACTCAGTAAACTCACACTGCCCAAACCTAGATTGTCATCAAATTCCTCTATTATCATATGCCGATGACACAGTCTTGCTGTCACATACTTGTATTTATTGTTTTAATTGGGATTATTCAATTGTTTTAGTTGCAATGTATTGTGTTTGGTTGCCTGTAAACCGCCCTGAGCCCTTCAGGGGTAGGGCGGTCTAATAAATTGAACAAATAATAAATAAATAATAAAATTGGCATGAAGCGACTACTGGTGTCCTGTAATGAATATTGTACTAATAATGGCCTGACACTAAATTCCCCAAAATCTAAGGTTGTAGTGTATTCAAGATCTTGGGAGCCATCCTGTTGGATGCTAGCAAGCCATGAGTTGGAACAGGTCAAATGGTTCAAATATCTGGGAATATATCTTCATTATAGAGTGAGCTGGGCCAGTCACAGAGATCACGCCATTACAAATTCCATGGCAATTTTGCGCTTTTTTTATAAGGGCAAACAATTTGTACCTGCGGCCATTAAAGTTTTTAATGCCGAGGTGTCCCAGCAACTATTATGTGGAGTTTCACTCTGGATAGGCTCCTGGTCCAACTCAGTTGAAAGAGTGCAATCTCGTTTTCTATACAGACTCTTGGGTATGCCCCACTGTGTGCCCTATGCCGCTCTGTGCCTTGAGACTGGACAACACCTCTTAGAGACAAGATCCTGGCTTGCCACGTTCAAATATTGACTGTGCCTTTGTTTAAACTGTGATGCCACTTCTCTGATGTACAAAGCCCTCCAGACTCTTTGTTACTATGAATGGTAGGGTATTATTGAATCTAAAATCATTAAGTTAGGTTACTCCTTGGACTCTTTAGCCATGGCCCCATCCAAAGAGATTGTCAATTACTGAAAAAGAGGCTGGTTGATCAGGAACATCAAACCCTAACTAAAAAGGCCTCCAGGTCTTGCTCTTCTCTTGCGCTGGGCATTTCTTATATTGGAAATATGGGCGCCCAATACCTTCATCAAATAATTGTGCTCAGATTACAAAGAGCAATGATGCTGGCCCACTGCAATGCTCTTCCATCAGCTGTATTAGCAAGGAGATTCAACAAAACTCCCTATCATCAAAGGCTATGTACGTGCAATGGAAATTGTGTAGACTCCTACTCTACTGTCCTCTTTACGTCATACCCAGAACCAAATATTTACAAACCCTGCTGATTAAAAAAAGCATGCATCTAATTTACAAAAGATTATCTTTTTTATTTATATTTATTTGTATATCAAATATATTGTTCCATCCCCAAGGGGCTCTGGGCAGTGTACAACCAATTTTTATTAGACAATCCCAGCAGCAATGTAAATGATGCTGTTGCCAAATTTCTTAACTTGTACATAAGCCAGACCTCCAGGAGCAAAATTTGAACAATACCTTCCTTCCCCATTTTTGGTCCCTTTTTAATGTATAAAAATTCATTTTATTTTCTTATGTTAGTTTTTTCTTTCCTTATTCAACTGAATGAACCCTTTGTACTATTATTATTATGCAAATAAAGGTTCTTTGACTTGACTAAAAAGTAGCAATTTCTGATGTGTTTTCCAGGACACAATGATGTCAGAGGGGAAAAGTGGCTGTTTCCCACATGACCTCTGAGACCTCTGAGAAAAAAAAGGCAACGGCAAACCATTTGCGTTGAAAGCTTCTTGCTGGGGTCGCCACAAGTTGGCTGCAATTTAATGACACTTTACACACGCATGCCATATTGCTTTCTTAACTTTATATATTTCGTTCTGTCATTTCTGCTAACCAATAAGGCTGTTGTCATGAAGGAAAAGCTTGTTTTCAGTAATGTAATTGTCCTCCAGCTGTACAAGCTCTTTGTACTGAGAATAAATTTCAAACAATCATATGCAAAGTTCTTTCAAACATTTTTGATATGAAATGTACTGATCGTGTCTGAACTACACAGCCTTACCACATTCGATTTATATTTTAAATATTTAATTAGTTTATAAAATTAATTTATTTATACAATATTTAAATAATTTTTGATTTGTGCCTAGGCTAATAAACAAACAAATAAATAAATGGAAATTGAGTTCCTGCAGATTCCTGGTATCAGTCATCGTTATTGCTGCCATTCCTAAGCCAATTGACATAAAACAACTTCCTAATGAAAGAAATAACTTATTGGTGCAGTGCAGACGTCTGGGAACTATGCATCATTAAGACATTTATATAGTTCATTAATGTTGCCGGTCTATTGTTTGCAAATTGGGGAGTGTCTTGCTTATTTAGAGACCTTACACTGCTTCTTTCTTGGAATACAGTCCTACTGTTTTCATGGGGAGTTCCTTAAGCAGTATTTTAAGGAATGACTCTCAAAATTATACTGGTGTTGATGCGATGATTTTTACTACTGTTTACATATCCTTATCTGTTTGCAGGCAACTCAATGAATATTGTGGATGCTAATCAAGACAGCTTGGCTTGGATTTTTCCAATAACAAATGCTATGTGCATTAATA
Organism: Sphaerodactylus townsendi; assembly: GCF_021028975.2. Taxonomy (NCBI): domain Eukaryota; kingdom Metazoa; phylum Chordata; class Lepidosauria; order Squamata; family Sphaerodactylidae; genus Sphaerodactylus; species Sphaerodactylus townsendi. Next base: position 37,985,142 of record NC_059434.1, on the reverse strand, counting down.
TCATTAGACAGTTGCAGGTGCTTAAACGGTTGTATTGACCCAAGGGATTTGCCTTCTGGAATAATGCTATGTACTATTAATTAAATTACAGTTGTGAGATAGTGTATACAGAATCTGTGTTTTCTAGCTGGTTTTAGCTTGTTAAAATAACTTTAGAGCAGAGACCCTTTGATGTAAAACAGGATTTGAGAAGTTTTATGTAAGCCACCAGAGACTAGTTTGCTGCTAATTCGGTTTTTTTAAGACAATTTCACTAATTTTTGCAGGTAAAAGAAAGCAGTGGAACTCTGTAATCAAACTAGAAAGAAGACCAACATGAGATGAATTGACACTATAAAAAAAGTCATGGCCCTCAAGTTGCAAGACCTAAGCAAGAATGTTAACAATAAGATGTTTTGGATGACCCTGATTCATAGGGTCACCATGAGTCATAAATGACTTGAAAGCACTACACACACACACACACACACACACGCATGCATATCATGTATATCTCAGAATGAATATTGAATGGATGGATGGATGGATGGATGGATGGATGGATGGATGGATGGATGGATGGATGGATGGATGGATGGATGGATGGATGGATGGATGGATGGATGGATGGATGGATGGATGGATGGATGGATGGATGGATGGATGGATTTCAAGCAGACTTGAGCCAAAATGAAAAACAGATTAATTTTTAAAAATATTTTAAGTGATTTAAAAATTTAAAAATATTTAAGTGATTGCATTAAATATTAAAATAATAATAGTGCATCATACATAACAACATACAAAGTACAGAAATCAGGAGGGGTTGTCACTTCCTTCTGCTAAATTATTAACATTTGGAATAGATACAGATGAGAGGAGATTTTAACATAAATTCCTCCCCCTCCTATATTATTAACTAAATATATAATTATAATACAATACAATTAAATTTAAAGTAAAAATAGTAGAGAAACTTCTACAAGAAAAGAAAAGAAAAATAAGACAAGGTTCCCCGTGTGACTTCCCCTTAGTTTCTTACTGCAATTTTCTATCTGATATTCTTAGCCTTAATTTTGATTAATTCAAACATTCTATATATTCAAAGGTGGTCAGCTTCTATCTCTTATAAACTATACATAATTTAACATAATTTAACAATTATATCTGGCCTTAATATAGCTTTTCCATGGGGCCCATTTCAATTTCTCATGTTCATGCATGTTTGAAGATATAGAGTCCTGACTTTTTTTTAAGATAAAGTGATATCAGGGTGCCTATGTGCCCCATTGTGGAGCTTCATATGTATTAAATACTTCCCCTGGTTGCCCTAACACATCTTGTACTAGGCCTCACATCTAGTTTGGCTCAGAGTTAGGAGGAGTCAGCAGAGAGTGACCTGTATCTGCCTCTTCACTGTGACCTCCTGCAACTCTATACCAAATGGGCAGGGATCAAAGTAATATTCACAAATATGGACTTGCTTTTCTTATAATAGCAGCACTGTGTTTGGGCAGATTTCCAACAAAAGCAACATGTAGAAACTCACCGAACTATTGAAGCTTCACTCTTTCCCCGCAACAGTGTTTTGTTGAAAAACAGTGGTGTCCACCCATTGCTGAGCGAACAGCACCAGGTGGACGCTGCTGTTTTCTGGCATGCTGCTTTTTTTTAAAAAAAAACCTTACCTCTGTGTCCCTGCGTAGCTTTGTCAGGATGAGGGGACACGCCCCCTGCCCTCTGGCCCCTGGGCCATTGCCTGGGCCATAGGGGCATGCCTCATCATCCTGATGGACACGGAGGTAAGTTTTTTTTAAAAGCAACGCATCTTGTGCAGATACGCTGCTGTGGGCCATGGCAGCTCCCAGGCACACAAGTATATGAACGACCCAAGGTCTACACTGGTGTCTTTTACACCAATGTCCGACTGCTCCCTGGGCCCATGCAGAATCCACCTATGTTAGGTTGATAATAGCAACCTAACATGGTTGCTGCAAAGGCCTGGGATAGTTTTAATACTCTGAATCTGAAAGAATGGATAAACAGGTTACCAAATGATAAAACAATAATAATGACCCACCTTACAAGACTGTTGTAGAGATTATTATGAAAACCTGTGAAAAACTTTGAACACTGAGGCTTAGATTCAAAGCAGCCTTTCCACTTGTTTTAGTCACTTTCACTTAACAGGAGTGGGACAACTTTTGTCAGTTATCGCTGCACTTAGACTTCTAGCTTGTTCCTGTGGGTCTACTGACTGAACAGAAAAGAATTTTGAGGGAGGTTACAGATGATAACCACTTTGGGAGAGATAAGGCTGGAAACTTTCTATTTATGCAATGTAGCTATTCTCATACTATACAGAATGTGACTGATTGGTTTTTATTTACTTATGCCCAACTTTTCTCCCTAACGGGTACATAAAACAGCTTATTACAATCATTCTTTTCTCCTTCATTTTTATCTTCATGACAACAACCCTGTTAATTTATTTATATTTATTTATATTTTATATTTCTATCCTGCCCTATCCCCATAAGGTTCAGGGCAGGCTATAACAAAACATTTCACAATAATATAAATATTTAAAACTTTAAAACCAATATGCAAAAGTAAAACCAACACTAAAATAGATGGCAATAAAATTCCCTACCCCTGCCCTTAGGTAGCCTGAAATACAGTGTCCCAAGGACAGCCAGTGAATTTCCTTGGCACTGTGGAGATTTGAAACTGGTTCTCCCAAATCCAATATTATAACCAGAATAAATGACTTCTGCATATATCAGATAAAAATTGCTTTCTTAGTTTCAGCTCTGCCATGTGATGATATGGCTAGTTTTATAATGTGTTGGGCATTATAACCTCTACAGCATGCTTGAAAGTGTTGTTAGGGTTATAATTTTCTGCATATATCAAGAATGATATGCTCCAGGCCATTAATATAGCTATACATTATGGTGCTGAATGGGGGAGGCGGGGACTATACAATCTAATCTATGTCAGTAATACCTGACTTTCCCTTGCCTACATTGTGCAGTGCCAAAGTTATATCTGGACTCAAAGTATTATACCCTCCCCACCCCCACCCCAATTTATGCCCAGTCTCATTAGTAACTAGGCTGAAAGTGTTATCTTGGTTGACTCAGAAGAACACAGAACCTATTAATAAAATACCATCAGGACTGTGATTTATGTTCCTCTTGAAAAGTACCAGCAGGCTCTGTGAGCACTTAGGGAAAAAAAGACAGCCATTCTGATGGATAAAAAGTTGTTGAGATGGGGGGGGGGGGAAAGTTGGTGAATGAAAAAGATTCTCATTCTTGGCCCAGCAGCTGTAGAATCTGCTGTATGACAATGTTACTGTTTCTTCATTCTTTCCACAACTACAACTCTTAGGGTAAGAATAACAGCATCAAAGCCACTCCATCCCAAGAACTGAAGTGGGGTATTAAAATGAATGCAATGATTTTGCTCCAATTGTGGACATTTTATTATGAGACCAAAAAAATGGTTTCTTAGTGTAACATATTCAGATAAAGAAGTGTGAAAGGGATTAAAACAGGAAGCCAGATGCCAATTTTAATCAGGAAATACTTTAAATGAGGAAATACATTAAGCTTTCTTTTAAGGATAATTAGGATAATTAAGGATAATTAGGAAATGAATTGATAAAGGGGAACCAGTGGACATTGTCTGCTTAGATTTCCAAAAGGCTTTTGACAAAGTTTCTCACCAAAGACTATTGAGAAAACTCAGCAATCAAGGAATAAGAGGGGAAGTCCTCCTATGGATTAAAAACTGGTTGAGAAACTGGAAGCAAAGGGTGGGTATAAATGGGAAGTTCTCACAATGGAGAAATGTAGGGTGTCTCCCAAGGATCCGTTTTGGGACTGGTGCTCTTTAACCTATTCATAAATGACCTGGAAGAAGGGGTAGGTAGCGTGGTGGCCAAGTTTGGGGATGATACCAAATTTTGTAGGGTGGTGAGAACCACAAAGGATGGAAAGAGCTCCAAGTGGACCTTTATAAATTAGGTGAGTGGGCTAAGAAATGGCAAATGCAGTTCAATGTAGCAAAATGTAAAGTGATGCACATAGGGGCAAAAAAATCCAAACTTCACATACACACTACGGGGTCAGTGCTATCAATCACAGACCAGGAAAGAGATTTGGGCATCTTAGTTGATAGTTCCATGGGAATCACAGGACAGGTTCAACAAAATTTCATTTGGAAATAAACTTGAGTGTATCTTTTTATCCCAAAATGATTGATATATGGTATGTAAAATGACTTAAGGTTAATGAAGTTCTTTTATCTAGAGACATTTTGCTAAGCTAAAGATAAGGTTTGTGAATTATAAAAAGTTTTACCATTTCAGGGCTACGTGCATTCATGACAACAGAGATTTCCATCTCATTTAGACAGATAAAGGAATTTGCACAGTGCCTATTACTAATGCACATTAAAGGAAATGAAAAGTAAAATAGTTCACATACTTTCCTTGTTGCTATGGCAAATGTATAATATGCACAATTGGAAAAGATAATAATTTTAAAACTCAAGTAACTCAGCTGGCCAATTTTTCTGAATAAAATTGAAAATCGTTTCTGGCACAACCTAATAGAAAAATATTGTTGTTGAATTTCACTTGAGGTGACCAATATTCAGTTGTCAGACTTGGGAAATAGACTTCAGCTACAAATTAATATAACTGTGAAATTTCCGTCTCGGATTCTGTCGATTCTTTTCTTGTCCCAACTTTGTCTACATTTTCGTGAAGAGAGAGAAAGAGAAGGAATGTTGATTTCAAGGTGATTACCAACCTTCACCACCTACATAATATATTCTTACTGGCAAATAGAGTAGAGATGCTTTGCATGTGTTTTTTTTGGCTTCACTCAAACTTTGATAGTTTTAATGAGTACTCCTCAGCAGAGGAATGAGATTGCAGATGCCAAACAACATTTGAGTTGCAGATGAATTCTGACAGAAAAATAAGACATACATATTAAAAACTGTTGTGCGGTGTTTGAAGCAGTGGTTCAAAGTGGTTGTTAATTTTTTATTCTGTTTTGGGTAGTTTTGGGGTACCTGTGAAGGGATAGAGCACTGTAAATCTAATTCTATCCCCTGCCCAGAGTAGGTGATATAGCTTCTAGCCATATTTTCGACCAGCAGAAGACACTCAAGCCAGGGAGTGAAATTTGCTGATTACCCCTTTCCACTGCATGCCACTACTCCCCACCTCAATTTCTTAATGTCTTCTGCCCTCTTTGGTCATCTTGCATGACCTGTCAAGCCAAAATGCCACTGGGGCAATGGTATTTTTCTCCTCATTATGTTCTGAAACCCTTTTCAACAAAAAGAACTAAGTAGAATGTAACTTCACCAGCCATGTGCTGGACCATCTTTGTTTTAGAATACTCCTTTTGGGTCACATTAATGTTTTAAGCTACAGTTTCATTATTCTTCTGTTTGCAGAACATGGTGGAGAGGATGATGAAATGTGCAGAGATTTTAAAAAAGCAAACCACAGTGGGTTCTGTACAATTTATCCTCTGCTGGTAAGCAGATCATTTTTAGAAATGAGAGAACTGGAAGATTTTGTACAGTATGACCTCAGCCCATATGACACAAGGTCTTATCGGTGCTTAGAGTATACACAAACTTTAACAGGTTTAATTTCTTCCTGCATATGACAAGGTGTTTGTGTACACCTGCCATCAAGAGCTGAATTGGTAGATAAATGTTAAACAGAACGAAATTCAGCAATTGGTGACTGTATGACATGTCCATGTCACTATCGGAAAAAGCAGCTGATACTTTATATGACCTTTATATGATTTCTAAAGATTTGATTGGTTATTAGGATGCTTGGAGAATCGATGTCTTGCTCAGTCATGGTACATACAAGAAGCCAATCACTATCTGATATGTCTAGTTATTTATTGTACTATCTCATGAAAGCAAAACTGCATGTGAGTCTGAGGAATTTAATTTTAAAAAATCACATGTGGGAGGGAAGGTAGATTGCTGAGGCAGGTTGGTTTATGCTGTCCTCCCCACATCGTTTTCTCAACCTGAAAATGATCCCCAGTGAACTCCGGTTGAGGCAAATATCCAAATACTTTGTTTTACTGGAAAGCAAAAAAGATCCTTTGCATATTGGATCTTTCAATACTTCGTAATAGAAACTCAACTCAACATTCCCTCTGTTTCTGTAGAATGAGGCAATAATAGATGGAGTGTACCTGAAGGCAGTGAGCACAGTGAATGCTGTCACCTTGAAATCCATAACATCACTGATGTGAGGCTCACAACTTCAGCATAAAATTTTCCAGTGCAAACAAAACAATCTGAAAAACTCATTTTCTGAAAAGTATTGCTTACCAAGAGAGTGTAAGCTCCGCTGCTTTTTTCCCCCCTTTTTGGCGCATTAAAAGTTTTGGATGTTACTCAGTTGATTTCATTTTCTTTTTCTGAGCTTGAAACTGCCCAGGATTTATATAGTTTGAGACTTCGTAATGAAAATTTCACACATGTCTAGTTCACTTGTGCTGCTTCAGCATCCAATATATCTAGAAGTCTTCTTGCACCAAATAATTTTATCCGTATAGCACTGAGGTGCCGAGCATTTCATGAGATACTTGCGAGATAAAAATCAAACAAAACTCTAAAAGGAACTGCTACAGACAAAATGTAATACTGAGAAATGCCACAGTTTTACCTTCTTCCCATGACTCTCAGCACCTTTCTGGATGTGTTCTGCACTTTTCAATATCAAACCTTTCAATAATCCTTTGATCATTGTTCTGTACGCTTCTCTCTTGACTTTTCTATGAAAATGTCTTTGTAGAATGTACATTTAAAAGCACTGGCTAAAAAAGAGAATGCATTTTATTATTCAAAGATAAAAGGGAATGGCTGAAGAAGCTGATCAGAGGTTTTCTTGATGATGATGGAAAAAAGTGTCAAACATTCAAAAAATAGTGTATGCCATCTATTTAGCTGGAAGCAGGGAAAAGCTGAAAGGTTAATGCTCAGGATAGGAATCTACGCCAACGCGCATCCACAACTGGTCGAACCGATGCCGGTAGGTGGTGAGCGCTACGTTCTATAAACCGTCCAATGAAGATTGCACCGCCGCCACGTAAAACATGTCTACTGCGCGCATTTTCATCTCAGTCCTTAATTTCTGAAATCATACTCACCAACTGAATTGACTGGTCCTTCCCTTGAAAGATCAGGGTTTGCTTTAAACTGTTTGATGCCCTTTTCTTCATCACAATTATGTACTGATTTTGTGCATTGACACCCTCAGTATTATCTCATGAAAATGTTATCTGAAAATAAAGCAGAAGCCCATGGAGCCTAAAAGACTGGTACAATTTATTTTAACAAAAGCTTTCGTGACTCAGAGATGACTTCATCGGTTGTATGGGCAGAGCATCCATAACTGTTATTCATAGAGTAGCAAACAACAGGCAGGCAGATGTGGGAAGATGTGCTAAAGAGATAAGAGTTTGAACTATAACTAATCCCAACAGAGTAGGCGAGAAGTACCCCTCACTATAGAAATTTGGTAGAATATGATAAACATAAACTCTAATCAAGGAAGGTGCAGTGTGAAATATGATCTACATAATATTTAGCATCTATAAAGGGGAGGTCATGCTGAGTTAATGCTGATAGTGAGTGAGGAAGTCTGGGGGTGACAGAGAATCTCTTGATTAATCCCAATTCGTTTTATCCCTTTGAAAAAAATTATTTATTTATTTGCTAGGAAATCAGCTGATCAGTTGCAGTGTTTCAATTTGTGTCCATTTATTCCTTTATGTAGGGACTGTCCTATGCATGCTATATATGGAGAACAAAAGGACATTGTTCACATTTTCCAAAAATGTGGGCTACTTCCAGGAGCTCAGCATGAGTGAATGACATTTAGTGAAAAAAGAGGAGTTACTGCTGCTGCTTCTGCTGCTTCTGTTTCCATGGTTGGCTATTTTTTCATAAATCAATCACAAGGATCTGAACTGTTCATTTCAAATAACAAAGCACATTGACAGATGCTATGTATTTTCTTCAGTTTAAAGTAATGGAGTCAATACAACTAATAAGGACACCACACAAATGGAGATTCTGCATGGCCAACATAAAACAGGATAATGACGCAACACCCCCCCCCCACACACACACACACACATTTTGGTAGCAGAGGTTTGCCGAGAACACTCTCCCAAACAAGTCAGATCTGTTTTAAAGATCCAAATCCAGGTTAAATGAATATCACTAAACAAGTGATCTTTCCCCTGTAACTGGGTTTCAAATACTTCCTTCTTGTCTGTGCAAATTGTGGCAGCAGGAAGTGTCCAATTCCTCCCCTTCCATCCACCAATGGGGGTTACCATGTTCAGATGGGGAAATTCTCAGTTGTGGGGGGGGGGAATCTCTGGCCGCCCCCCATTCCAAAGTCCCAAGCTCAGGAAGAAAACATTTTTATTTTCTTTCCTCAGCACTGCGTGGCCACAGAGGTCACCTAGAGACCTCTGCAGGTATACTTGCATCTTGAGAAGGTGGGAGAAGTGTTCTTGTGTGCTCAGCTTGTATATGGGTTCACAATTTGGATCACAGTAGTCAATTGAACCTTCAATATCTTGCAATCCAAAATTTTCCATAAAGTTATGGGTTTCCCTAATTGTGTTCTCTTCAGCGGCACTAGCGCCCTGAAATGAATTGACCCACTTTCTGAGACCATGGCATGGTTAAGAACGCTTCAGTCATTTTGCTTAGGAATCACTGGGTTTCCATTATAGGACTCGTATTTCTTTATTTGCTCCTTCTCAGTGGATGCAAAGTCCACAAGCTGGGGTAATATTATTGAGAGGAAAATAAAAAGTATTGGCCTCCCGATGGAAGCTCTTTACATGTTTACTTCTAAAGAGGCCTATCAAACTTTTAAAAGTGAAACTTCTAGACAGGGAATTTCAATCACTGACAAATATAGCCAAAAAACCCCTGCTCTCCCTTAAACTTAGCAATTTCTCATACTCAAGGCCAAATAGCCAAATATTTAATCACACTTACTAACCCGGTACAAAGGCAAGCCATGGCACTCACCAGATTCAACATTTTGCCTTCAGCTTTTCTCTCTGGAAGGTTCAACAAATTGGATAAAGACCATAGGCTATGTTCCTGCAAATCAGGACAGATTGAATCTTTAGCTCACTCCCTTCTTAATTAGTCAAGAACAGAAGGAGTTAGAGAAAAGTATGCAATGCATATTCCATTACTTATCAAAGATTCTTCTGTCTCAGTTGTAATCTCAAGTCTTCTGAAAAATCCTGAACCTATATATAATGAATATCTTGCAAGTTTTTTCCTTGAAATAATTAAATGCAAATAATATATTTTATTGATTTTTGTTTTTTAATCTTATTAACTGTAAATAGTATTTTTCTTTATCCTCCTTTTATACATTTATAAATGTATGCCAATAAAGGCTTATGAGTGAATAAATGAATGAATGAATGAATGAATGAATGAAAATTGTTCCTGTGTGAAGAAGCTGCAGTATTTGCCACTTCATGAACTGGGGAACTTCTTTGTGCAAGGGTGGGAGGGTGGAACAGGTTCATGCATACCGAGGCCCTTTCCGCATGGGCACCAAGCGGGGGTGCATCGGCATAAACAATGCCAACTCACTGCCCCGGGACCGTTCGCGTGGACAGTCCTGGCAGAGCAGCAGGCGGTGGTGCAGCCTTCACACAGGCTGCGCCATCCCTGAATGCGGTACATTTCCTACCTTTAGCCTGCAGGCTAAAGCAGCGGCTCTGGAGTCGCAGGCCAGGGGGGCATGTCCCCTGGCCTCTGCGATGCACTGAAAGCCAGGAGGAGAGGTACAGCGTTCAGGGACGGTGGGGGGGGGGATTTCGTTGTTTATGCTGACGCAACCCTGCTCGCGCCCGTGCAGAAAGGCCCTCAGGGAACAAAATTCAGAAGCAGTATCTTCGCGCTGCTTGGGGGTGGTGAGGCTGGCGCTGCTGTGATGCGGTGGCGGCCGTGTGAACCCCTCCCTAGGGACAGCATTTTTGCTGTCCCTGAGGCGCTCTATTCCGCCCGTGCGGAAAGAGCCCGAGTTACACTGTGGAAAGGGCTAAAATGAAATTAAAATGTTGCTGTAAATCTGGGTAATTATAACAATTATTGCTGGAGATTGATCTTTAACCAAAGCTGAGGAACACCTGTATTTATATAAAATGCCATCAAGTTGCAGCTAACCTGCAAGGGATGCTCAAGACCAGTGAGAATCAGTGGTGGTTTGCCACTGTCTTCCTCCACAGAGTTTTCCTTGGTGGTCTCCCTTTTATACCATGTTGCTTTCCCTCCCCAAAGAAAAACCATACCTGGCTTTAAAAATGGCTGCCTCACAAGCAGTATACTACTAAAAGAAGCAAGTTTTTGACTTCATTAAAAAATTATGATCCAGTTTCCTCTGCCATTTCCTTTAACAAAATTATGTCTGTATTAAAAAGCGTTGCCACAGTGAGCCCCTGATTTGAGGGCCCTCCATTCAGTTGCCCCAAAGGTGGGGGGACTTACAAGGAGCAAACTGAGACCTCCACCATTGTCACTGGTGACATGTTGACATAATTTCTGGTACTTTCTGAAAGTTCTGCCATCATGTTACCAGCAATGCGGCAACATTCTGGTATTTGGGGGGAAATGGTAAAAATGGCTTCCAGTATAAAGGTTTTTGTCCAAATAACAGAACATCCCCACATTGCTAGTGATATAACATCTCTTCCAGTGGATTTCAACATGTTGCCAGCAACAGAGGTCTTGACAATAAGTTCTCTCCCTTCATCACAAAATGCAATTCCATTTTGTCTGAATTCAACTGCAGCCTGTTGGGCCTTATCCTGTTGACTCTAGAGGCCAGTTCACTATAGACGCAATTGGTCATAAATGCTCCAAGAAGATGTATGTCAGAAGTTTATTGACAGTACTTTAATGGTTCTGATTGTCTTACTAAACACACAACATATAAATGTCAGAAAATTAATGAGCGCAATAACTCAAGATCTTTCCTCCATTTGATTCCACATTTTCCCGTCATTTTTCAGAACATTTTTACCATGCTGCTTATTATATCCATTTCCTTTTTAATTAATTTTTATTTATTACAACTTTTTAAAAGACATGTAATACCAATATCCAATAACAGACAAAATTGAACTATGTACAAATAAAAATAAAACACTTCTGATTTCTTCTGTGACAAATATAGTTGTTTTAAAACTTTACCCACTTGCACCTTAATGATAACCAAATAAGATATTAAATTTTAATTGTTAACCTTGAAAAGATTCAAACATTTCCCTAATATAGCAAAATCCTTAATCTTCTACTCCACAGAACCACAAAACATCAGTTCATTTTTATTCTGTACTAGCAAGGCCTGGCCACGCGTTGCTGTGGCTTATTGTGGTGAAATGGGAAAGGAACAGTAGCAGCAAATCAATTGCAGAGGCCAGCAGTACGTGCTCATGCAAACACGCAGCCTGATACTGTGCGATGTCATTGATGTGTGTGCCCGCATTCCTTGGGAGGGGGAATGGAAAGGCACCCCTCCCACACATCTGAGCTGGCTGGTCATGATCCTTTACCTGGGAGTAAGTTTGGTTGGTGGCAATGTGTGTTGCTTCTGAGGAAACCCTCTGAGGGGTGCAACGCAGCCATTCAAAGTATGACACAGTTGCTGTACCGAGCTTACTCCTGAGTAATGCATGCCTGGTTTTCTTAACTGTAACTGCAGTATTCAGGGAATCTAGGGTGCCTGGCCCCTCCCTCCCTTCTCTTGCATGTCGCCCCTCACTCTCTTCCCTCCCTCACTTCTCTTCCCTTGCATGCCACCCCTCCCCCTCCCTTCCTTCCCTTTCCCTCTGCTAGGGTGGGTGGGTCATATCAAGACGCTGGGCCCCCTGCCTCCCCTCCCTTGCATGCCACCCCTCACTGTCTCCCCTCTCTCACTTCTCTTCCCTTGCATGCCTCCCCCTCCATCCCTTTCCTCTCCCTCCTCTCTTCCCTTGCATGCCACCCACCTCCCTCTCCTCCCCCTTCCCTCTCCCTCACCACATGTGTATATGTGTGTATGTGTTTCACTTCCACTCGAGTTACTGCCTATGTGCTGTTTTCACTGCTCATATCTGGCCATCTGAGTGAACATTCTAAGCAGCACAAACATTCTAATGGTGACAAAGTTACACACACAGGCAGCTGCATGGTCTTTCACTCTTTTGGGAGCGCCAAGGAAAAAGGTGTTCTACCTGGGCCAGGTGTGAAATTTCAGGTAATGTGAACATCTAAAAAACACCTCCTGCCCGGCTGACTATAGTAGCTGGGAATTTTCAGAGGAATTGGCCCAGCAGTTACTGAGTTATACTATCATGAACAAAAACACTGTTAGCTTTATATATATATATAGGTTACACAGACAGTCCATGAAGAATTCCATCTTGCAATGGAACATTCAGGCTAAGATACAAACAAGCAGGGACAGTTTTTGAATGGGGATGGGCTATGATGCTTGCGTTTACAGCACATTGAGAGACAGACAATCGTTAATCTGGGTAGTTTAGGAAACAACAGTTCATGTTGTCCTCTTGCTGCTTTGCAGTTTGCACACTACCATTGCTCCCCCTCACTTCCCACCATAAAAGACAGTGTTCGAGCAAAGTGTACGATGCCACATTCAAGACCTTTCTTTAATAGTTCACCTTTTTAATGTCAATATATAGATCTATCAATTGATTAATAAACTGATGTATCTATCTGTTAAGATAAAAGATAAAATTAAAGATTATATTAAAAATTAAAGCACGTGTGAATGATAAAGGATCCGCAAAACATTCCCCCACCCACGGGACGCAAGCAAAAAGCCAGCTGATAGGTAATGCCTGTCCCGCTGCAAAAAGGGTGGTGGGTAATAATGCTGAACATGCCCCGGATCAAAAATTTCCCGGCCATTTCTCATTGAAGTCACGGGAACTTCACCATAGGTAACTGGCTTAGCTGCTTACTGAGTTAGTAATGTAAATCAGGTCTACCATGGGGCTATGATATAAACCATGTCTCTATACCATACATGTGAATAGATACAACCTACATTATCAGCAAGCTTCTATAAACTAATCTGAAAACCCACTAACAAGCAGCCAGAAATGGTATTAGTGTGGCTTTAATAAATCTTCAATGGCTCATGTTTCGAGGTATTCTCCCTATTCCTCAATATTGTTCCAAATGATTCCATTCATACAGTTCAAATTGTTTGTCTCTGGCCATGAAATGTCCTAGGCCATTTTTTGTGCAAGTTGTGGATTGTCTTCAAAAACCTGGCAGCCAAGTCTTCAATAAATATCATTTAAAGAAAAATCTGAACTATGATGTGTTCTTCTATTATTCTTGCAACACTTCCCAAATTCATTTTCTTACACACAAAATGTGATAAAAACCACATTAAACAAAAACACATTATGTTTCAATTTTATTCAGCACATGATTTTAAAATTCAGTATGAGCTTTCTTTCCACAGTAAGAATGCAACCGCATTGCCATTTCAAAAGAAATCATCCTAGGCAACAAATCCCCAGGTTTTTCTTAATCCTTACTTGTGGATTCCCTATAGTTTAGAGGTCAAAAAGGAAGTTTTTATCTTGATATGAGAGTAATTCAAAATAAATCCATTTCTGGATTTGCTACAAAGCTTTCAGTGTATCTGGTAGCATCTCTTCCTGTAGTGGAATTCTTAGTGGGATTTACACCTTACTGATATTTGGTTTTCTTCTATATTTGGCTTAGATTAAAACCCAGATAGTATGAAACATGTAGAAATCATTTCCCCCACTATCCACCTGCATCCTTAAAACACCCACCACAAATTATCTCCAGACTACTCAAATGTTAACTAAAAGGCATGACAATGTACCAAAGGCATACATCCTGCACTGGAGGAATACACCGAAGGAACATAACACTTTCATGTCTCTCACTAGTGCTGCCCCAAGAGTGCAGCCATTTGTAGCATCCACAAATGCAAATGTATCTACCTACCCACTAGAATCACTGGTTCTCAGACCCATTCATGAAGCCCAACTGCTGTTAACTGATGAATAAGACAATGGGGCTGAGCATCTCTTCTTCAAGGCACACTCAAGCTTAAAGCTGACAGCTCTTAGCAAGGGCACAATTTATAAAGTAAAGAGGGCAACATGTAAAAATTTATACTTTTCCTCACAAGTGTTTAGAAAATAATGTTACTTAATTTCTGACAGTTCATTCATCTTGTTTGAATCTTAGCACTTGTTTAGAAGACTGTTCAGATAACACAGTTCACAAGACAAGAAATTTGACAAATATACACTAAATTGGTGAATTATTTTTTAAACAAAACTAGCAGTAAAGCAGTAAAGCAGGCACAGTGGCAAGGTAGGATCTGTGAGCTTTGGGAAGTGCAGGGCGGGGGAGGGCCTCATTATGGATGCTGGATAGTTTTCCAAGGTTTTGTGTTTTGGATATGAGAATCCATGCCAGTTCTCATGTCAAGGCTGTGAAGCTTCAAAGACATGTCCTCTTTAAACAACAACAACAACAACACCAGGACAACTATCCAGCACCCAGGATTGGGCTCTGCTCCACGCCACCTCATTTCCAAATGCCTACTTATCTCAGAGAGAAGAGATCCCAATCCTGCATGCAGGATTGCAGCTCCTACCTTTCTTCTCAAGGTCTGCAAGCCTTGGGAAGCAAGGTAGGAGGAAGCAAGGAGTCTGAGAGGTCTCAGACAAGAGACGCAAGTGGGACAATTTTTCCCACCTCTGCTGTCCCAGCCCAAAAAGGCAGAGACAAGAAAGGCAAAGAGGTGCAACAGGAGAGGTAAGGGGGGAGGAGTAATGTTTCCTCACCTCTGCTGTCCCAGCCTGAAATGGCTGAAACAGGAAAGGCTGTGGTGGTGGGGGAGCTTCCCCTGCCACTGCTGACCCAGGCCAAAAAGGCTGAGACAAGAAAGGTCAAGGCAATCTTCCCCCACCTTTCCTGTCTCAGCCCTTTCAGGGACAATCTTGCATGTTGGGCTGAGAAATGAGTAATCACCACATGTTCCATCCTTTGGCAATCATGTCTTAGTGTAACCCATGCCATTTTAGTATTGTTTGTTTTGTTGGATCTTAGGGCCCAGGGGACAAAAGCTCACTGAGCATGTGCAGTTGGTAAGCTTGCTTACTTATTACCATCTGCAAGAGCCCCACCCTCCTCAATTCACCTGGCCTGCAGCAGGAGAAGGAAGGCCTACAACTTAATTGAGGGAATGACTTCTTTTTTTAAAAGTATGTGTTGGGCCCAATAAGAAAGGAAAACATATTAGAATTTCCCTAATGTCATGGAAATTGGGAGTCCTCCTTGATCTCAGATTGCAAATGCCTTAGCAGACCAGGTGCTCAGGAGCAGCAGCAGCAGGCCATTGCTTTCACAACCTGCACCCAAAGGCACCTGGTGGGCCACTGCGAGTAGCAGAGTGCTGGACTAGATGCACTCTGGTCTGATCCAGCAGGCTTAAATGTTCTTAAATATTATGTTCTTAAATGTTCTTAAATATTAGGCTTAAATGTTCTTAAATGTTCTTAAATATTAGGTTGTTAACTATGTAACCCTCCTGAATTGATCTGGCCTGCAGCAGGAGAAGGAAGGCCTACAGCTTAATTGAGGGAATGGCTTATTTTTTTACAGGCCCAAATTGAGGGAAGACCTGCAGCAGCTACATCAGATGCAGAAGGCCAGATGAGAGAAAGAAGCCCTGCTTTATTAATAGTTTGGACTTTATTGCTATTCTTTCATTACTGGACACTGTTAGTGGTGGTAACTGTTCTGAGTGCTTTTTCTTAAAACAGCACTGAAGATTTTGTACAATTGAGTTGTGCTGTGTGTATATATATATAGACTCACTATATATTCACTATTATTTATCCTTAAATGATAGAAAGTTGTGTTAAGATTAAAAGTTTGTTAATTTGTTCAAGCAATTTCATATTTGATTGTTAAGCCACAGGGTGCTGTCATATATTATTTCCTAAGTCTCCAATGGAGATTGATGTGGCCAAGGACAAGTAGGTTACATAAGGATATGTAAACCTGATACCGTGTTCCCCCCAAAATAAGACAGTGTCTTATATTAATTTTTACTCCCAAAGATGTGCTATGTCTTATTTTCTGGTCGACGGGCATGCTTCCAAACAAAAACTTTGCTATGTCTTACTTTTGGAGGATGCTTTATATTTAGCACTTCAGCAAAACCTCTACTACGTCTTATTTTCAGGGGATGTCTTATTTTTGGCGAAACAGGGTAGTAAATGGAACCAAAGGATGTTGCTGGAATGTTGCTTCAGAACAAAACTGGCAACCACTCAAAACTGAGGTAGATTTGCTATCTTTAGCAGCTACCCAGTGTTACATAGTTTTTTTTTTCATTTTGAACCACACTTAGCACTTAATATAAAGAGGAAATAAGGGACTTTCACAGCAAGAGAAACTGTAGATTTAGCTGATGTAAAGAATAAACTCACTTAGTGTTCTTATGGGCTGAAATGCCTTTTTATATTTGGATTAAGATATTTGTATGGCCTTATGTGACAGGTGACTTAATTCCAATTTATTATTTTTCTGTTCACTACATATTTCCCCTTTGTACTAAACTTGTGTGCACTAGATTGTAAGCTATAGCAATTCTTAGAGCCATACTGTGATGTCATAAGCAGAATGTTTTCACAATGTGACCTTGAAGCAGCAGCAGCCAGGAACTTTTCTAATGAGTTACTTCTAATGAGTTACTTAGAGAGCCAGCGTGGTGTAGTGGTTAGGAGCAGGTTTATTCTAATCTGGAGAACTGGGTTTGATTCCCCACTCCACCTGAGTGGCAGAGCCTTATCTGGTGAACCAGATGTATTTCTGCACTCCAACATTCTTGCTATGTGACCTTGGGCTAGTCACAGTTCTTTGGAATTTTCTCAGCCCCACTTACCTCACAAGGTGTCTATTGTGGGGAGAGGAAGGGAAAGGGCTTTGTAAACTGCTTTGAGGCTCCTTATAGGAGAGAAAGGTGGGGTATAAATAAAAAACACTGAATATAGTTAATGAAGCATGGTTCAGCCTAAAATACCTTTCCAAGCTAAGAATGCCTTCTTTTAATTGATAACTAAAATAAATATCTGTTCTTACCTGAAGTGAGTAAAGAAAATAGATATTGGCGCACATCTGACCCAAGGTTCCAATCAACTTAGTTCAACCTGATCAATATTCAATTGCCATGTTATTCTGTACAGTAACCTCAATGTACAAAAGCCCAAGAAATGATAGGATATGTGTAAGCATTTCCAAAAATGGATTTCATGGGGAAAGTCTTTTCTATCTCCATTTCCCCTTTGCAGGGAGACAATGGCAGAAATTTTGAGGCCCAGCATTGTTCTTCATTATTGGACCAGTTTTTACTGCATGTATTTGACCAGTTCATTCTTCAAATGAGAGAGGTTTATTTCTTCCATGTCTTTCTTCTTGCTGTAGCATCCTTCCCCCCCTTCCAACTCATGCTGCTCGTGATAATCTCCTGGAGTAGCTTGGGGAGCATTGGCAGTCACAGAGGCAAGGGGGAAGGCAGCAAACCACTTTCAACAAACTCCTGCTTTTTGCAGAAAGCTTGGCTTCAAACCTAGCCATCTGTAGCTATTAATCTACAGTGCAGGTACCAGACTTTAAACTGTAAAGAAGAAATAAGGTCAGATGACGTCTTTGCCCTTTCCTCCACACACGTTCTGAATTTTGAGCAATTGTCTGACTTAGAGCTGAAATGAAGATATCTGGTCCATTTCTCTACCCTTGCAACTCTTGCTCCTCAGCACAATAAGTGCTACAAAGCTCTTGAATAAACCTAACCTTCCAAGTCACCAAACCATCCATTCAGGGAAAGGTGAGTGAGAGGTGGACTTTTCTGTCAGGTGGGCAAAATGGTCATTCCAATCCTCACAATCTTTCTCCATAAAGGAAACTCATCTCTTCCAAACTGGCAATTTGAGAAGTTTGCAGTTCCAATCTCAGAGAAAGAAAGGTTCTTTTGAGAGGGCCTTCCTGGATATTAAAAGATCCCCAATCTGTCTATTGTAAATAACTGTCTATTGGACTGATCACATGATGTGCAGGAGTTTTAAGGGTGGAGCACGCTCCCTATATGTTAGGCAACACGTGGTTGCTCCGGTCTTCTTCGATGCCTGGAGCAAACTGACCCACCCACCCGCTCTATTTTAAAGGGTTTGGTGGCTGCTCTACTTGTCGCAGCCCTAGCAGTTTGGGCAGAGGAGCACATCCTGGTGGGGAGGTCGAGCTTGTGCACTGGACCTCCCCGCAGTTGGGGGCCTCCTTAAGAGGCTTGGGGTGGGGCGGGCTCATGACGCGTGCCACGGAGGACTCTGCAATTCGAGCCTGACACCCCAGAAGTTAAGAGGTCACAAAGGGTGAGTGCCCTGGTGGTCCAGTACCTCTCTGTCCTCCCCAGTAGGGATTGGGGTTGTTGCTGGGGTCAGCCAGGGGTGCTGACCGGCTGCTGAATGATGTGCTCCTCTTGCTGGCCCAGCTTCTGCTTTGATAATAATAAAAAGGGCTGTGGCCCATTTTAATTCCAAGATGTGTTCTGTGGTTATTCACCAAATGAAACTTCTGCACATCTGGACGCAATACCTATTACTAAGGTTGGTATTACAGATCTCTTTCTTTTTAATTAAATTCTCTTCACCAACCAGCAACTCATGATGTTTCTCTTCTTGTTACTAGCATTTGCCTGATACTTCTAGCTGGATTATTTCCATCTTAATTGTCAAAGGTTGGCCTCTTCATGAGAGTGTGCATCTTGACCTTTTTAAAGTGAAATACTAAGCAAAGTTATATTTTTTGCTAAGCTCATTGAGTGAAATTAACTTGGAAGGGATGTCATCTGTTTAGGATTGCAATGGTTTAAATAAAGGTGTCCAGTAATGCTTATGGAAAAAAGTATGAAGTACATATTTTAGTAGATGACTCTGCAAAACATGAAGACCAGATTTGTAACTAAGTGGGATTTTTTTTGCATTTATCCAGTTAACAGACAAATTAATAAAGGCCGTTTCCACACAAATGCGGAAGCGGCCGGGTCGGCGTATTCGACGCTGACCCGACGATGCTAGGACCGTCCGCATGGACGGTCCTAGAAAGAGCCAGGCAGCCGGCGCCGCGGAGCGCCAGCGGCCGGCCAACCCGGCGTGTCCCCGGGCCTTCGGTGCGTCGCCGAGGCCTGGGGACACGCCCCCCTGGCCCTGCGCACCTGCTCCAGCAGTGCAGGGCAGGGGGCCGTGTCCCCAGGCCTTGGCGACGCGCTGGAGGTCCAGGGACAAGGTAAGTACAGGGAGGGAGGGGGGAAGCGCCGAGAAGCCGCTGCCATTCGCACGGCAGCGGCTTTCAGCCGGCATTTCCTCAACAAGTGCGCTTCGAAGCGCACTGGGGGAACGCCGGCGTTGGGACGGGCGGCCGGCGTGAGGGCGGCGCGGCTGCGACGCAGCTGTGCCCCCTGTGTGAACGGCGGCCTGGGGACGGCGTTTTTGCCATCCCCAAGCCGCCGTTTATGGCCCGTGCGGAAAGGGCCAAAGATTTTAGACTAATTTTAAGGAGGTAGCAATTTATTGAATCAAACTGACCTTGATAACAACCTGTGGAACTATTCATTGGTGGTGTAATCTCTGCTTACTGAGACGGGCAGTTGCCAACTCTCTTTGAACTATAACAAGTCTGCTAATATATGTATGACCAGCAGTATAAAGAAATATGCTGTCAGAAATATATTGACAGCTGTCTAGCTAACAAATGTCAAGAATGTACTCAACAAAACCAATCACAATTATTAATATTTAGATAAAACAAACATTCCTATTTCAAAGCAAACCCATGCATCTAGTAGGTTCATAGTTCATTTGTTTGACTTTGACTTGTGACTTTCCCCATTGCTTTGCTTTTGGGAAGAAGATGAATTACTTGAGATAAAGTATAGTGACAAAAGAGTATAGGGAAAAAATATAAGAGGTTAATACACAGAATGAAGTTGACAAAAGCTTTTAGATTATGTTCCTGACTTCCCTCTATAGATTTAAGGGGCAATCATCAAAGGTCTGTACAACCAGGGTCAAACATTGACACCAGCAATTCTAGCAAGGTCAAAGCAAGATGGAAAGGCTGACGAGGGGAAGAAAGAGAAAACAAAAATAAATGCAAGGGGAAAGGGATGGAATTGAAAATGTAGGATAGTGTACACAATTCATATATGTTCAAGGTAGCAGAAAAATATATAGCAAAAAAAGTAAATCTAGACAAATTTTTTAAAAATGCAGAAAGGTTTTAGGTTGCCTAACATTAACAGGTGACTAGCCATAAGGAAGTGGAACTCTGGTCAAATGGCATACATAATTGTGGGATATGAAGAACTAACTGTGTTATGAACTAATTGTTCCTTTCTTCATGCTTTAGAATATGTATTTTGTTTATTTAGATTTATATCTCATCCCATCCTGAGGTTCCAGGTACATCTGATGTGCTGTTTAAGGCAATGGAGGAGATTGGAACATTTTGTTCCAATTTTGTTTTTTATACTAAGGTCCATGTAAGGATCTTTGTTATATCTGTTAGTTGAATAGGAATGGTGAAATTTTAACAGCATTGTCTAAACATGCTATTTGATCTTGATAGCTTTTCCTCCACTGAGAATGTGCCCTGTGAGGGCTCCATTCTATTCAATTTTCCTTTCCATGAGCCACATGTAATTTTCTTACCTAGGTAAATGTCATTGCTGTTGCCATTTGTGCCGGTGCATTCACATTTAATTACACCAAACCGGAATTCAACTGCCCAATCAAGAGTTTGTCTGTGGCCAACATTCTGCAAAACCTCAGTGGAACTGAGGACAATCAGTATCTTAATGATATAAAATACTGTTTTGATTATACAAAATACTATACTATACAAAATACATCTAATTGCAGATCATTTTCTCTGAGTACAGATTGCTTCTAAACTAGAAATTCTGACTGCTTATGCAAATAGATCTCTCAAATGTGTAGTTAAATGTACATGAAAACTGGCTATAAAGCAACATATGAATTGGATCCATCTCTAAGAAAGCTGTAGATATCACCTAATTACTCATGGCTGTTGAAGTCCAGTGATAGATTATTACATGTGAGTTAAGTTTTAATATGCATTGGGCCACAAGTGTCAATAAATCAGTTTAGTGAAATTTATCTCATTAAATTAATGCACTGTTAATTAATGTAATGTTAATTCACTTTCCTTTCAAAAAGAAATGATAATTTTAAAATATTATTACTGACTACTTTAATATTCAGCACCTCTACTGATAGGATGAATTGCTGAAATGGAAGTCTGTTTTTACTGCTCAACAGCTTATACAATGAAATCACATTTTGATCTTAACAAAGCAAACCATCTATTGGGAAGCACCACCCCTATCCAAATTTGAACATACAAACAATGAAAACTGTATAACAGAGAAAAGTGAGAAATAGGACAAGAGTATACTTCTGCAGTTAAATGCATTGAAGTTCAGTAGGAATTATAGATTGTAAAAGATTGTATTTTAAAAAGACTGTCATCATTTATACTGGTATCATGACACAATGGCCCTTTCCACACAAACCTTGAAAAAAGTTCCACATTCCCCCCTTACATCCTGAAAACATTTTATTTCTAGCTTCTAAACATTTTAAATGAATCCCCCCCTAAAACGATTCTCTAGTTGAAATATTTTTAAAACCTCTTCAATTGCTGTAAGATCTGTTTACTACATTTTCCATGCCTCTGTCCAATCCCCAAACTTCCTACTCAGTGCCATTTTCTGAGCTCACACCATTCCCCCTCACCTGTTTATTTTAACCATTCCTGTGTGTGTGTGTTTTAATGGTTTAACTCTTTGAAGAATTGAGTATATGAGTTATGAGAACTGCAGCATGAAAATTTGAAGCACTGAAGCATTGATTCAACTCATAACTCCAAAAAAGGGGAGGAAACACCTACACCATGAATCATTTGAAGGGAGTGAGTGATACTGAAAACATTTTACAAACATTTTAGATGATTGGTGCAGAAAGGGCCAGTATTAGAAATATTCCTTAAATAACTATTTTCTGCCTAACTATAAAAATATATTTTGAAAAAAGGGATGATGAAGGTATACAGATAAATTAGGGTTCCACATGGAAACATACTCTTTCATACATTCTATTCCTCATCTGGGCTTTATTACAGAATGACAGAGCAGGTTCCCCTCCTTCTGAGTGAATCCATGGCTAATCTAGTCAGATCATTTCCCAAAAGCTTTGTGCATTTTCAAAATGTCTTTTTGCTTTCTGTAGCCCTGGTGAGAAGTAGCTTTCATAAATGTGCTTTATTGGCGTTAACATACTGGGGATGAAGTGAACTACAAATCAAATCAAGACTGTCTGTTGTATTCTGAAATTGGTGGTCCAAGACTAGGAAGTGGGAGGAATTTTTTTAAAGAAGAAAACAAGATACCTTCTAATTATAAAAAAATGTGAAATGTATCTGCAGCATTGTGTACCATGTAGAAACTAACTAGACAAGATCAAAGCTAACTTTCCTGACTTCCATATCTTTAAAAAATTGAATCTGACTGTTAAAATAATGACAGTTGGCAGTCTCTGGAAGTCCTCCGAGTGATTTCTATTTTTGGAACAAAGCAGACTGGTTTTCACAATTGCACAACAAAGGACCACAGATTTCTCCAGAAAACTGTAATACAATGGCGACTTCTTTCTGCATTTCTGAGCTGTGTCTTGCATATGACCTACCTCATATGAGGATTGGGGAGGTAATGCATGTGATGTATTTGAACAACTGTAACATACTTTGTAAATGCTAAGCATTGTTAAATCCTCAGCTATACAATGATCAGATTTTTCACATGGATGCACAGCTTTTTTAAAGGGTTGAACTATAGTTTGTATAATTCTGAGTGAAGCCAAGTGATAAAGCAGAAATCACCTAGAACTACATTGAAGTCGAAACTTCTTTGGGAAGTTGACTTTACTACTCAACATTAATTATAGTATATAAAAAAGAAAACCAGTGTGAGGGTTTTTTTTAAAAAAAAATTCCAATCATTTTATTTGTTGCTTTTGAAACTATTATTTGAAATAAGTATGAACTGTCTGGGGCTTTCCTCTAGAGAACACTTGAGTTAAAAGAAAATCTTGAATTTCAAAAGCTGAACAATTCAGGCTGAAAAGTATAATCTTTCTATGACAAAATAATAGGAACCTGGCAGTCTCTAATGATTCTGCTACAGCAAAAAACGTTAATCACAGCAGATTGCTATTCAAATGGAAAAAGATATTTTCAAAAGTGGTTTTTAGAATATTCGTTTGAATTGAGCAAAATAGCAGGTGTTTATACCATTCACAGATGCATGCATAGTAGGCAAAATCTAGACAATGCACAAAAGTTAAGTAACTATACTTGGAGGAGGCAATATCTGAATTCAGCATTGTAATATTTCCAAATTCTGTTTTAAAAGATTTCAAATTTGCTAGTGACTTATAGGGCACCAAGTTGCAGTTTCTTATGGTGCTGTCCTAAGCAGTTACTGTCTTCTGAGTCCATTGAAGTTGGTGAGCTTAGAAAAGTGTCAGTCTGCTTAGAATTGCATTGTTGGTATTTTTGTAGAAGTGTTTGCTGCCTTTCTTAAAATGCTAATGTGACTGAGGGACAGTACTTCTAAATCAGCAAAAAAATTTCATATTGTTAATGGCCTCTTACATTTTGGTTATAAGAACAATCTGACTAGATGTTCAGTGGCCTATTGTGATGTTTGCAGAACTGCCATAAGCCTAGTCATATTATTATGGTTCCAGTATAGAAATTGTTCACTATCTCTGTCTATCACAATTTCTTGGATATGTTCTATGGGGTCGAATCCCCACTACCATCTTAGCCAGGTTTCAGAACACAAACTAACCAGGTTTGAGGGGCAGCCTCCCCGGTCGAATCCCCACTACCGTCTTAGTCAGGTTTCAGAACACAAACTAACCAGGTTTGAGGTCGTTTGTGTTCTGAAACCTGGCTAAGACAGTAGTGGAGATTCGACCGGGGTGGTCGTCCCTCAAACCTGGTTAGTTTGTGTTCTGAAACCTGGCTAAGACGGTAGTGGGGATTCGACCTGGGTTTCATCAGAATCTGACAATCTAGCTATGGGAATTTCCAAGCAACACATGTTGGCCCTCTAGTCTTCCACCACTGGTTTTGCAATAAAGGGTTGATTTTTCTCAATTCTTTCACCTCCCAGAAGCACTTTGTCTCCTGGGGGATGTTGTTCATGAGGGTGTCCAAGAATTAGCTTTTGGGGATTATAAGAGAGT
Organism: Sphaerodactylus townsendi; assembly: GCF_021028975.2. Classification (NCBI taxonomy): domain Eukaryota; kingdom Metazoa; phylum Chordata; class Lepidosauria; order Squamata; family Sphaerodactylidae; genus Sphaerodactylus; species Sphaerodactylus townsendi. The sequence goes on along the minus strand of NC_059434.1, from coordinate 37,960,654 downwards.
GTTAGGAGAGGACAGAAACAATTTCAGATTGTGAGTCCCTTCCATAGTTTGACATATTCAAACTTTATATCTTACTGTAGCTGATTGTTTTTACAGGGTTGGATCCAAACCACAGGAATGGATCCCAGGAAGCTCTTCTACTCAAGAATGAGTCTTTCAACTCAAGGTATTACCAAGACAGCCATAGCAATTATCATTAGTCTTTATCTTATGAATTGTATTTATTTATTTACTTCATTTATCCCTACCTCCTAAGAGCAACTCAAAAATACCTATATTGTTCTCCATTCTTCTATTTTATTTTCACAAAACCTCTGACAAAAGTTAAGCAGGAAGCATGTGACTAACTCAATATCACCAGCAAGTTTCCATTATCAAGTGTGTTAAATAGCACTTGCATTCTTGCACTTTCTTCAGCGTGATACTAGATATGAAGATCATGTGACATTCTAAGTACTACCTAATTTTTTAAAAAAAGATATCTGCTTTATGTTAAGACAAGTAGAGGGAAAGGGTGTATTGAGCAACATAAGCAGCTACTGCTGGGAACTGACGTTCCTTTTCTGTTTATGTACAGAACTGTGTTAACTCTTTAAACCATAGTATAAAGTAGTATTCTTCAGGAACTCACTACATTTAAGATTGCTTAACAGCTTTGCATTTCTTGCAGGAAAATGTGCCTTCCAGAATTGTGAACTTGGGTGCTTGTGACTTTGGTTGAAGTGTAATGATTAAGAGGCAGATTTTTCTGCAGGGCAAGCAATGGTATTTAACTAGGCAGTTATTACAGGTTGGCAGCCTAGCGTTGCTGCTGATTCCCCATCCAGGTTTTTCCATACCTCAAGAACAGCATTTGGAGGCATGTAGTGGATGAAGAGAAGTGAGAATGTTGCGCTCTGCTTGCAGAAATCCTTTTGTCAGCTGTAACTTTTAATGGGATACACACCCGTGCTTTCATTTTATGTAATCCAGCATCTGGAACAAAGTATGTATTTTGCCATTTTTATGAGCTGGACTGACTTTAATTATATGTTGTTTTTATCTCTGTTAAGCGGCTGCCTGCTTGGACAAAAGGGTGGGATACAAAGAGCAGTCGTTCGTGGGTCAAGTTGCTAGCAGACTAACAGTTTTTGCCAATGAGTTCTTGTAAATAAGAGATGGAGAATCTAGAGCCCTTGGCAGGGGGCATTAGGTGGTGGCTACAGAGACCATTGTAGTGCTATTTCAGCAGCAAGGAGACTAGAACCAAATGTAGTTCTTCTGATGTGTTCTGGTAGGAACACAAGATATATCTTACTTTTTCAACAATGTTCGCAATTCATCACCACATAAGTCACTGCTGAAGATAAATATAGGAAATATGTTAAAACAGAAATGATATTGTAGAACTTTGCTGTTAGTTCCCCCTCTTGAGGCTGCTAAATATTTCTGCAACACTTGGCTGATTAGGAGAACCTTCTGACTGGATTTGTACTGAATCATTTGCATTTCCTAGAAGGCAAAGAGATTGTACTCCACACTGAAAGCTGCATCAATTAACAGAATAAAATTCAAGTTCAGGAATAAAGTGAAACCCTTAAAGGCCAATCTGGCTGGCATTTCACCATAAAGATCCAAGCACTGCTCTATAGCCAAGCTGTATTTTCCTTAGAATAGTTTTAAGAGTCATCTATTTTTTACTGCCTTCAGGGGACACATTGGACAGATTAAGATATGGTGCAATAAAGAAGCTCCCTGTATTTAAATAGCTTCAATGCAGTTTCCTAGTGAATAGAATGTCACAGTCCAGACAGAATTGCAGAATAATATTTTTTAAAAACCCTCAATCTTTCAAGTAATGGATATGTTTTGACATTTATTATAAAAGTTTGTTCATTATAGAACTGCTTCTAATCAACATTTGATAGGGAAAATATTTTGAATTGTTGTGTTTGAATTATAAAAATAATGGGGCAAAATTAAACTACAGCTGTGTTTAATGTATTGTTCCATTAAAGATAGAGAACCTTAGTATAAGTCTGTGTTCCTTTCTTGTTTGTTTGTTTGTTGTTCTCAAGCAGGTCGCTCAAAAGTGATCCCATGGTTGCATTTTGAGGGGTTTTTTCAGCCCAGTTCGAACAGTATGACATGTGCTTCATAAATGTTTAAAGTATTTGTTAACCTCTATCATCATCATCATCATCAACCTTTTTATTGGCATAAGTTTAAAATACAACAGGGAGGTTGAGGAAAATCAAGTTAAAATAAGTAGGTTCAGACATTTCCTGCAGTTAAAACCATAAATAAATAAATAAATAAATAAATAAACTAAAATCTGTGGCGAATCTGCTGTGCCAGCGCCAGGAATTTGGCAACATCTAGGGATCTCTGAGGAGACTGATCACAAAGCAGAAAGAAGGATTTGACCTTGTCTGGTGAGTAGGCATAGTTCTCAGTGTGTGGGTCTATATATTGTCTTCTGGATGAAGTATATAGTTCTCAATCTAGGAGGATGTGCTCGATTGTTTCAATGGCTTTTTGTGAGCAGGGACACGTTCTTTGTTGGTATGGGATCTGGAGAAATCTGCCACTCAGGACTGCTGACGGTAGGGCGTTCAGTCGGGCTAGCATAAAGGTACGTCGGAGATATGGTGAAGAAATATTGTAAAAGTACCTTGGTAGCCCTTTACTGAAGGGAAGAGGGTGGGAACCCTCCGGTAAAATGCCCTTCATGTATTGAGTAGATAGCAGTTGATTTTCGATGTCGAGTAGCCTTAGTGACAGAAGTTTGACTATTTGCGCTTCGTCCATGTTTATGAAGAAGTCTAAAGCGAAGCCTAATGAATTAATTTTTTCCTTGATCAGGAGACTCCAAGTGGAGAGGTAGGAATCCGAAAGCATTCGCTTTGTTAGGCTGTCCTGTTCTGGTTGGAAATGGAGGCGCAGCCAGTATCGAAGCGAGGAGAGCCATATACGTGTTTCGAGAAGATTTAGACCTAATTCCGAACATAAGGAGAAAGATGACACGGTGTTCGAAATTCCAAGTAGTTTGCGAAAGAAGCTAGATTGTATAGACTCAAGAGGTTTTAGATTATGATTTAGCCAGATTGGAGCGCCATACAAGGTTTTTGGGATCAGTCTGCCTTCAAAGGCTCTCACTGCTGCTGGGATGCATTGACCCCCTTGGGAGTAGAAGAACCGCCTAATTGCTGCCGCGCACTGATTGGTGGAGAGGGAGATGTGCTTGTACTGCTCAGTCCAATTCAAGTTATATTGGAAACGGATTCCCAAGTAGTTGAAACTTTTGACTTGGTCAATTCTGTTCCCACTGATAGCCCATGCTGCTGGTTTCCATGCTTTTGAGAATGTCACGGTTTTAGTCTTCTCATAGTTTATTGTAAGTTGATTGCATTCGCAGTAGTCTGCGAAGGCGTGGAGTAGACGTTTCAGGCCTATCTTGGTACGCGAGAGTAATACCGTGTCATCGGCATATAGAAGGGTGGTCAAGGGGACGTTGCCAAGGATGGGAGGGTGAGCTTGAGCGGTTGGAAGGGAATTTGGAAGGTCCTGTAGAAACAGGTTGAAGAGAAGAGGGGCAAGGACACAACCTTGCTTGACACCCTTATTAGAAATTATTTCGGGGGTGCATGAGCCGGTAGGATTGTAACGTATGCTGCAGGTGGTGGCAGTATAAAGTCTTTGGATGAGAAGAAGTAAGCGCTTCTCTATCCCCAGAGCACTTAGTTTGTTCCAAAGAAGTTGCCTGGGGATTGAATCAAAGGCACTCCTCAGGTCGAGGAATGCAGCATATAGTCCAGAGTTCTTGGTTTTTCCATATTTCTCGGCGAGGTGCCTTGGTACCGCACAGTGGTCGTACGTGGAGTGGCCCTTGATGAAACCGATTTGCTCAGGACCAAGTACAGGAATGGCCCATTCCAGAAGTCTCTCGCGGAGGTGATCCGCGTACAGTTTCCCTGGGATAGATAGGAGGCTGATTGGCCTGTAATTGGAAGGTGTATCATTATTTCCTTTCTTAAAAATTGGAACAACAGTGGCTTTGGTCCAATCTTGGGGTAATTGGCCACTATTATCAATTGATGTGAAAAGTTTCGCCAATATAGGAGCCCAGTTTCCGGCATAGTTGGTAAAGATTTCAGGGAATAGGCCATCCGGACCAGGGGCCTTTCCATGTTTGAGTTTTCTAATAAGGCGGAATACCTCGGTGGTAGTGACTCGAGGCCATCTGGGCAGGTCTTCAAGAGCAAGTAGCTCCACATCGGGTTGATTGGAATCTGGGTCAGAGAAGATTTTATTGTAGTGCTCCCACCATGTTGAAGGGGTGATAGAGGAGGCCGAGGTGTATGCGGTAGAGTTGCAAGAGCTGCCCTTTGAAACGAGGTTCCAAAATTGTTTGGTGTTCTTGGCGTTGATTGTAGCAATCAGATCAGCCCAGTTTTTTTGCACCAATTGCCTCTTCTTTATAATCAGGGCTTTCTGGAACTGGGTTTTGAATTGTTGGTATTCGTCATACGATCTGGCAGTCGCATGTTCTAGGAAAATACGATGGAGGACTCTGAGGTGTGCTTTCATTTGATAGCACTCTTCGTCAAACCACCTGGATGTTTTCTGTCCTGCGGCTGAGTATGGCACTTTGTTAGGAAGAGTAGCCTTTATCCAAGATGATAGGGATTCATACACCGACAGAGATCCTTCTAAGGAGGGAGTGTCAGACATTTTTTTTTTGAGGGACTCTGACAGTAATCCTTCGAACCCTGCATTTTCCAAGGCGAGTTTGCACCTAGAAGACCATTTGGTGCAAGGAGCCAGGATGGAAGACATTGGCTTTGGTTGAGGATTTGCATGAGTTGTTGTTGGGGAGGTAAGAGTCATGATTAGTTCCAGTGGTAAATGGTCACTTTCCGTTCTGTTTATCACCTGAAAGGAGGATATGGAATCAAGGAGATTGGGTGAGGCGATCATGTAGTCAATCACGCTCCTTCCTTTGCGTGAGATATGCGTGAAGCTGCCTGGGTAATCCTGTTGAAATTTCCCATTGAGGATTATTTTATTTGTTGCTGAGCAGAAATTAATGAGTTCATGGCCGCTTTTGTTTGTTATGGGGTCTTGAGATACCCTCGGCAAAATGGGTGTTGTTTTGGGCGACAATGTCAGAGGCAGCTGAGAAGTGGGATCTGTTTGGCCAATTCTGGCATTAAGGTCTCTGACTATAAGCAAATCCAGCTCTGGGTGTTGGCGCTCTAATTCCTCCAGATAGGATGAGACTCTTTCCCATTGAGCTGGGAGTGTTTTATGATCAACATTTGGCGGAAGGTAGATATTAACTACTATTAATTTGGATTGTGCCACTGTAAGTAGAACAGCTTGAGCCAGGGGTGGGCATGTTGTTAGAGAGGTACACTTAAGGTCTGGATGGTTAGAATAAAGGCAGCAGAGTCCAGCTTTCAAACGGCCCTTTTTTGAGGAGCGCGTTGCCGGTAGCACGTATGATTTGAAGCCGTTGTAGAGAATTGTTTCAGAGGACCATGTTTCTTGCAAAAAGATGATATCGTAAGTGGTTAAAAAGTCTTTGAGGTCCTCATCCCTGGAATTCTTTTGCCAGCCAGCAATATTCCATGAAAAGCAACGGAGAATCCGGGGTTCTGGGGTTCTGGATAGTCAATCGAGGGGTGTGATTTTCTGTAGGTTATCTCCAATGTCATGGAAGATACAGCCGTTTCCATCGGCAGGAGGGTTTTTGCAGGGCCTCGCCGTTGATGGTTGATACTCCATTGGGACTGCTTGTGTAGAAGGAGAGGGTATGTATTGGAGCTCGGCAAGTTCTTGTGCCCACGATTTTCCTGCTTTTTTCCCGGCCTGGGCGTTATTTAGAACTCGGCTTGACCATCTGTCTACTTCCAGCTCAAGGAAGGGTGCTGCACATGCATCTTGGCCATCCAAGTCTGAGCTTGAAGGTTGCTTGTTCTTGTCTGCTGGTAATGAGATATCTAGTAAGAGGAGAGAATCAGGGCCGTTGGGCGGGTCTCTTTGGAGATGGCACGTCTTTGATGTAATCATACTGCTCCTCTATCTAATTTACAAGTTCCCTGCTCAGTTGGTTGATCCAGTGAAATACTTAGATAGGAAATGGCAAGACAGGAAATGGTAGGAGAAGTTGCTAAAGGATCATGCCAGGAGAATGAAAAGAAAGGAAAGAAACAGGTATGCTTTGATGAAAAGAAAATGGGATTGTGATGATTTGGAACTGTCTTTTCCAATAATGGTAATTACTATATGTTAGTTACTGGAGGTCACTCAAATGACTGCTTAACATGTTCACCAATCTGAAAATTCACAAATGGAACATGTAGCCCCATTTGTGAAAATACTATTGTGAATACAACATAAAATTAGTGATGGATTCAATTTGATGGCAGCAACAATGTGTGTTTTTTTAAAAAAATGCTTGCTCTTGATCAATTGATCTAAAATGGATTACAGATACTTTGAACACATGCATTCCTTCCGCTGTCAGTGGAAAATGTTCCTTATATTCAGGACAAAGAACCAATTCAGAATGCAACCAGTGGCTTGTTCCATGACCTCTACATGTGCAGCCCAGCCAGATCATGGCCACACAGCCCAGAAAGCCCATAACAGCCATCCAGAAGAGTTAGGGCAAATAATCATAAAACAGTATTTTGTTCTTTTTGTAGCAGCTGCTTGGTTGCCCATTGTGGCTGCCTGATCCTACTGGTGATAAGAGGTCATCTTATGAAATGGTCTAAACTAGATCACAAATATTTGCACAAGTGCATTCTCACATGTCTTGTATGTGGGAGAAGACACTGCATTAAATACACAATGATAAACCATTTCATATTCTTTTTGTTCCATGATTCTTAGCATTAGAGGTATGTATTTGGCAAAAGCTGAACCAACCTCCCCGCTGAAACATCCATCCATCCATCCATCCATCCATCCATCCATCCATCCATCCATCCATCCATCCATCCATCCATCCATCCATCCATCCATCCATCCATCCATCCATCCATCCATCCATCCATCCATCCATCCATCCATCCATCCATCCATCCTTCCTTCCTTCCTTCCTTCCTTCCTTCCTTCCTTCCTTCCTTCCTTCCTTCCTTCCTTCCTTCCTTCCTTCCTTCCTTCCTTCCTTCCTTCCTTCCTTCCTTCCTTCCTTCCTTCCTTCCTTCCTTCCTTCCTTCCTCTATCTTTCCTCTATCAAAAGAAACACTCAGGAAAGCAACACAACAGCCTATCACCCTCAATGGGGCAAGATCATGGGCTAGGCCCTTTACCTGGGCCATTCATTCTTTCCAGACTACTTCAGATTGAATTCCTTTGAATGGGTAGCTTGTTCAGTTCATATTCAATGAAACAGAAGGATGCTTGAAATCTAATGTATTGGAAATCTTTCCATTCAAGCTTGATTGAAATGAATGGGAAGTGTGAAGAAACATAATCACTCTCTAGATCTACTTGTGTTCATTACAATGATTATTGTTGTGCAAGAGAACTTTCCTTTATAATATGTCTTTCATTTGTAATTAACGAAAATGTATTTCCCCCCTTTTATGTGGAAGGGTAGACTCTCATTTCATTCCATTGATGCAAATTAGGAAAAGCCCAAATGGAAAGGAGCACTGTCAATCCTGAAGCTGGGGCAGCCGTAGCCACTGTACACACTGCTTACGTTTTACTCATCACATTGGATTTTGCCTTGAGAATTTTTGATGCACATTGGTGTTGAATGCCATTCCCAATGCACTGTCAAGAGAAGTAAATACTTCAGGAATGATTGACTTGTGGGTAAAAATATGTATGTATATGCAGATGATTAGAATGGAAGCAACGCATACATTTATTTTCAGATGAATAGCCTAAAATCTGTGACTAATACTCCCTGGGGATCCAGAAGGATCATAGGCTTTAGCTAACTGGAAGTAGAGTGCTTTTCTGCTTATAAGAGCTGTGGGAACTTTCAGAAGCTTGGGGGTAATATAACAAGAAGATAAACAAGGCTTCATATTTATTCCTCAGGATAATAATTTGATATCAGGTCCTCTGTAATTCAAAATAATTGATAGATACTTCTTTTACATTCCAAGTGCTTCACTGGAACTTTTTGAAAGTTATGGTATGAACATATTGTTAAATAACAATGGAATGTTAACAGAGAATGAGAATCTATAAAGCAATTTGGATTATTGTAGAATTAGAGGCTGCAGTCAAAATTTGGTAACCCACACTTTAAAGCAAATTCTGTTTCAGTTTGCTTCATGGAATCAGTAGGAATTAAGTTTATGGAAGGCTTTTCTTCTTTTTTTTCATGACACTTATTCAGGTGAGAACTGGAAAGCTGTTCATACCTTCATATGGAGGTCCGTCAGAAAACTGTTGTTCTCTTCTCACTATTTAAAACCTTAATTCCGTTTTCACATTCTCTCTTTCTGCTCTAACAACTGCTTCATGTCAGTTCATTTTTAATCCTGGTTACAAAAACAAAGTCCAAGCATGCACTTTTGGGGTATTTGACTCCTTAAAACACAAATAACTGCAGTCTGGGAAAGGATCAAATCCTGTTCCTAGTTAATTGTACCAGGACAACTGTCTTTTAAAAATGTGTGCATTTCACATTTGATGAGGCATGCATAGACATTGGGCTCTGCTATCCCTCCCAGGTACAAGTGCAAATATCTAATATGAATTGGTCTTAGTATTCCACTCATATATAGAATTACTGTCTCTGGGCTGGGAAATACCCAGAGGATGGACAAGGAGGGACCTCAGCAGGATATAATGCCATAGAGTTTACCCCCTCCCAAGGAAGCCATTTTCTCCAGAGGAACTGATCTATGTTGTCTGCAGCAATTGTAATAGCAGATCTCCAGATGCCATCTGGACATTGGCAACCAATCACCACAGTACAAGTTTATTGCACTTAAATACTTTTAAATGTTGCAGCCTTTTTGCTGAGGCAACTTTGCTACAGCAGAGGGGAGGCTTCCTTTATCTAAGTAAAAAGGAATCAAGAAATCAATAAATCTTGCTGCATGCATTTGATTAATTTAGTCCTATATTCACTATGAATGCAGTCCTATGAATTAATTTCAGTGGGCTTAGACTGCAGTAACTGCAGGAGATTGCACTGCAGGTGGCTTAGGCTGCAATCCTGGGAATATTTTCCAAGGAGAAACTCTGCTGAATAAAATGGGACATACCTCTGAAACTACCTACTCCATATTGCTCCATTAGTTAGTTCTCCTGTTTGGCTCATTGTTGTTTAGACAATTAATATATCTCATAGAATTTTTTTTTAGCATAAACAAAATAAGAACAGTAAAGAATTTTGTGCATTGAATCACGTGATTGAAATGATTCACCAAAATGAGTGATGCTAATCTAGAATCATTAATCAGGACACACTTCTGAATAGTTATACAGAAATTTATTAATCACAGAAGTCATCCTCCAAACCAATCTTTATAATTTGACGTGGAAATAAAAGATACCTATTAAACATGTAGAGGCTTTTACTGAAATGAATATTTGGATATTTAGTTGGCCATGATCCAGCCAAATGATTGGTTACTTAGGAGCTATAACAAAATAAGTTATCTTAATTAAAAAAACAGCCTTTTGAACTTTTTTTTTAAAAAAAATATGGCATGTTCCCATTAGAATTTTTTAAAGCAAGAAAGGCAATACTTGAGATTATTTCAAAATATATAAGTCACATTCTAATGCTTCATGGATGTTCTGCCCATCTGGATCTTGATAGATTTCTAATCAATAAAACTTTAAATGCTTAGACCACCCTCATCCATCTTTTGCGGAACAATTAATGAATCAATTTCTAGACAGGAGAGCTAAGCCAAATTTTCATGTGGAAATTTGCACATTTAATGAGGAATTGTAGTGAGCTGTGATAAATGCTTTGAACTGACTGGATCAAACTACTGTAGACAAAGTACTGCCAAGTAAGATTGCCATCTTTTCTGTAAACTTTGAACTCTTCTTGTTGGATGCGTTGTACCAAATAACGGTGGAAGGGAATAGTCAAGACATTTGTGATCATGATATTTAGCACACCATGGCGGGTAAAGCTAGAACAGAGAAACAAGACATGCAGCTCCCCTTCTTCACATAGGACTGAAACATCTCTTTTTCAAGCTGCTCTAAATTGTCAAAACATTTCTGAACTCATTGGTCAATGGAAATTGAGTTAGACCATTTCAGATGAGAAGGTTGAGAGTTGTACAAAGTCCAATTAAAAATAGCCAAGCCTTGTTTATTATTTGATCTTTTGAGATCTGAGATAGAGATAAAGAAAAAGGTAGAGAGTTGCTATCAAAGCCCATCACTTAACTGAATGCCATATTATGGGCTCCAGTCCTTGCATTGAAGTCTTCTAGACTCATAAGTTTGGTCATGGGATACTTATCTACAATATTGGTAATGTAGTTAGAGAGTTGGTCCCGGACTCCCAGTTGGTTGATTCTGGTTCATTTGATGTGGTTGAAGGGATGTAGACATTTGTCAGAATAAATGTAAATGCATTTGTGTAGATTTATTTATGAATGTATTTTTTGTTAAAATTCCTAGGCTTGCTGTAGGGTATTCTTTTGAGCAAAATTTGCAAGCCAGCAGGTGAATAGTAGTACAAGTCTCTAATTCAAAGCTATTGAACAGCCATGTCTCTTGGAGGATAATTATATCATATTGTTTTTAAAAGGTAAGGAAATCTGTATCACCACATTTGTTGTGCCAATCAGCAATGCTCAAGAAGGTGTTTTATCTGCTTCCATTCATTTAGGAATGTTAGAATTTGATTCGGCTATTGTGTCCTGTATTTTGGGGAAATCATATAAGACATAGTTATTTGTTTTCAGATACATTAGAGGTGGAGTTTGGTCTGTAGAGGTGGTCTGTCTGGAGATCAATTTCTGTGGCCTTTGTTTCCACATTGAGAATTTGATCAGAGACAGACAGGTCCACTGGATCCAGTATAACTTCATGACTCCTAGTGAGAATTTATTTGGCTACACACAGGTATAATGTACTCATTGCGAATTCAAATTGAAGATGTGTGTCAGGGAAATTGTATCTATGTGATTGAGTTGCATTCCTGCCTCACAGTAACTGCTTAAAGCTACAAATCTGTGCTGCTAAAATATATATGTAACCAGCCTGCTATATGTTACCACTGACACCTGGGGCATTCTTTCCTTGATTTTTACTTAATGGTTTCACATACTTTGAAGATAACTAGGCTCCCCTGGTCCCATGGCATCTGGTGGGCCACTGCAGAATGCTGGACTAGATAGACTCTGGTCTGATCCAGCAGGCTCTTTCTTACGTTCTTATGGGAGACTGAACTACATCTGTTATTTCATGGAGGCAGGAAGCCAGGTGACCTTTTCTCACTATCTGTTGTCGACCTTGGGGTGCCTCAGCTCTGGGGACTTTTTCACAAATTCTTGGGAAAGTGGGGGAGGGGGAATGGCACTGAGATAAAGAGGGTGGAAAATGCCAGGTCTGTCAGAACTGGTTTTGCCAGGCTTTGGTGCTTTGATGCCTCATCAGTAAATGCTACTGATCAACAACACAGAGTCTGTTTATTGGATTAAGGTTTGAGACCTAACAATGTGCCAGCAACTTTTCAGGATCTAACTGCTATTTCACAATCAAGACAGATATAAATAATTATTTCAGCTTTACTACAACTAAGTTTCTTTAGCAGTCTTTTCCCTTCTTTGTCATACATCAGCCTAGCCTCCTCACAGGCCAATTTCCTACCTGCGAAATATTTAGAAAAGCATATGCTTCTCAGTTCTCACGTTAATTTTATCAAAACTTGCGCTTCTTGTGGGAACAACTTCTTTTTTTAAAGCAAGCCTTCTTCCTTGATGATGTTTATTACTATTCTCATTGGTGAAATATCAGAGGATATAGAGAAATGTTCCGAGAAGTCTCTTCAGTAAGCATTACTTCCTGAAGATTAACATATAGACAAAAGTTGTATCTATTTAGAATATGAGTCCAGAACTTTAGGAAAATAGTAAGAAAGGCCCAGCTCCTCCTGCCAGCTGTTATTTCCTTGCTAAGATGAGGAGATACCAAACAGGACCACATACCCTAATTACTGAGTAACACACTCTAACAGCAACGTACCCTAATTATTGAGGATGCCTATATGCATAAAGATGCTTCTTCCAGATGAAATATGCACAGGTGCCCAAATGTGTGCATGGTTGTGAAATGTTTGGCATATGAATGTGAAGTTGAAATCCAAATGACAGAAAATATCCATTAGACAGTTCTGAACCAGCGTGTTTTTACCGTAAGATAAATGAGTTATTCCCACCTTTTCACTACATGAATCGTGCAGACTGCGGATTTGACCTTGATGACTTTTGTGGTCTCTTCCAATTCTGATTCTATGATTCAATAGTCCCCTAGCTGTTCGCCATCATTCTCTGACAGACAAGAGACTGCATAGCAATCCATTGCTATGTGTACAGAATAGAATCTTAATGTACCTAGAGAGTTGCATACAGCTTTCCTTGTGAACATCAAAAAGCTAAAATGTCTTAATGGAAATGTTGAAGAAATCTTACAACCCCACCACCACCACCACACACACGTACTCGTACACTTTTGATCTTGCTTTCGTGTCTTCATATTGCAGCTCTTTCCTAGACCTTCATGTGGATTGGGGGGTGTTTTGAAAGTGAGCACAATTCTGGAGAAATTCTGTAATGGATACATCAATAAAGAGTGGATAAAACAAAATCAATAGAAGGGTTGTGGCCATGGCAAGAAAGATAGCAAGCTCTTCCAGTTGTCAATCACTATTAAATGTTCTGTCTACAGAAAAGAATTTAGAGCAGCCCATTTCTCCTGTCCATTCTTTTTATCTCACCACAACACACTCACACCCAAACCCACACAGATTTCAATACCTATTTTTCAAAGTTTGTGGACTTTCACTACAGCAGAGGAAGACAAGGCACAGTGGAAAAATATGGATTTTTGGAACTGAAAACCATTTTTTTCATTTTAGACTTAGAAAAAAGTATGAAAGCTTCTTAAAAATCAGGCACATGGGAATCTCTCCTACCCATTCTTTCATATATGCACTAGCCTTGTTCCTGCAAACACCATTTTTTGAATTTCTGCTTGTAGCATCTGATCAAATTAAAGGAGGGGGGAAGTATGTGGCAAAACTATCATTCTGAATTACCTTCAGAATTCATGGCTGGTTCATACTATGTGCACCAAGAACCCTTATTCAGTCATGTGTCCATTAAATTATTTTTGCAACAATTGCATTAAAATGGCGCAAGAGAATCAACAGGGGAGGGTGGGGTATACATCGGATGAATGAAAATGGTAAAATATGTTGTATGAGAATGGTCTGACCAATCATGCATGAGAATTAAAAGGAAATGTGGGCTCAAGTCTGTGAGAGTTGCCCTGGGACTAGATTTTGAACCCACTAAATTCTGAAGGTTTTTGTACCAGCGGTTTGGTTCTCCGATTCTAATGTTGTGGTCTTTGTTGGATTATTTTACAATATTGTTTTTAAAGTTTGCATGTTAAGTCTATTCTGTTGTTGAGGTTTTTAAATTTATTTTGGACTTCCAGCATTATGCATTTTTAATGTTTTTAATGTTTGAAAACGAATGTTTTACATGCAGAGTTTGCAATGTTTTACAATGTTTTACATGCAGAGAAGAAAGGTAAATAAATGCTACCTTGATTTTTTTTTTAAAAAAAAAACTGGCCTTGCTTGTTGATGAAGCATTTGGCAGCCACATTGTCTGTGGCGATAAGCAGATGTTTTCCAGTGACTATGTCTGAAAGAGATGCATGAATGTTCCTCAGAGCTCTGACTTTTAGCAGATTTATATGAATGTTAGGCTCATTCCACACATGCAGAATAACGCACTTTCAAACTGCTTTCAGTGCTCTTTAAAGCTGTGCAGAATAGCAAAATCCACTTGCAAACAGTTGTGAAAGTGGTTTGAAAACACATTATTTTGTATGTGTGGAAGGGGCCTTAGATTCAGTTTCTGACTTGTGACCTCACGCCTGAAGAGAATTAGAGGAGGAAGTGCATCCTATAAGCATCTGTAAAGATGATGAGGTCATTGGAAAGAGTGCCCATGGGGACTCCTTTGAGGAGGTTAGTTGGAGACATCCACCACAAAGCGGACTTAAGGGCCACTCTCTGTATAGAGAGTTAATATGATTGAGAATCAACATTAGATCAAAAAGACCTTAGAAACCTTACATTTAGTCTCACAGGTGGTACCACTTCTGGATTTGGATAGCTTTTTGAAATTGTTTCTATAGAAGACCCTGGTTAGGGCCTGAATGGCCTCAAAATATAACCTTGGGAGATAAGCTTTGTGCAAAACAGAATCAAGGATAGCACTAATAAACTCAATTTTTTTAAGCAAATTGTAGGTGGGACTTTTTGGTATTAACAAGCAACCCCAGATAGGCCAAAGTCTGAGTGGCTAGAGTCAAATCCGACTCCAAGGAATGACGGGAACATGCCACAAACAACCAATCATTCAGGTATAGCCTTTGGACATTAAAAAAGCCACCACAGCAAACATGCACTTGGTAAGAGTATGAGGAGCCATAGCTAAACCAAGAGCTTTTTTGGTCACAGCTCCTTGGCTGGTTTGTGCCTGCAGTGTCCCCATGAAGGACTGCTCTGAAGACACAACAATGAACAAAAGATTACCTCTGCATATGCCAAAATATGTGCAAATAAATCTTCTGAGCCTTGTCCATTTTATTTATTTTATTGATTCATCATAGAGGAAATGCAAGTATTATTATTTATTGAGATGGTTTCTTTCACATACTTGCTGTGTGAGCATTGCAAGTATGCCAAGATAAATCATACTTGTTAAAATGGGCTCTGGAAATTATATTTCTTCTCAATGGTATGAAAAATACATTACTCAGAATAATTTATTCATATGCATTTTACCTCTCTACACTGACAGAAGAGACAGTTATTATTATTATCTGAGCATGTGGTCCAGAACGTGAATGAGAAAACATCCAAAAGAGAGCTTCAGCAATCAAGATTTCATATGAGGTGAAATATATACAGCTCTGAAACCTCTCAGGGCTGATATGCTACAATTAAAACATGAAGCTGCAGAATGCCAAGCAGGTTCTGCACCACATCTTCAGAAAAGTACATACTTGTACCTGCCAAAAATGTGTGCCGAACAGTGAGCAAGAAAGATGAGTGTCAGAACCGTGCCAAAACAAGTTACCGTGCCAAAACAAGTTACTCTGAGGAAAACAAAGCTCAATCAAAAGGAAGCACATTTCCATTGAAAAATTTAGCTCTTGGAGCTGAGAATCCCAAGTAATGCTACGAGTTTACCACAATGAAGCCCTAAAAGAGAAGAACAGGCCCTTTCCGCACGGGCCATTTACAGCGGCACAGGGACGGCAAAAAGGCTGTCCCTGGGCAGCTGTTCGCACAGGAGGCGCTGCTGGATTGCAGCAGCGCCATCCTGGCCGCCCAGGACCGGCGTGAAGCCGCTCCTAATAAGCTTGCTCGTTGAGCGAGGTTATTCTAAAACGCCGTCTTCCCATCAGCATGGTGCGAACCGCACCACTGGGAAGACGGCGCTTTCCCCGTCCCCTCCACTCACCTTGTCCTCCAGCATGCTCTGGAGGCCATCAGGGACCCACCCATGCTGCCCTCCAACCTCCAAGGGTTGGAGGGCAGTGTGGGTGGGTCCCTGGCGGCCTCCAGAGCGACGCTGGAGGATGAGGTGAGTGGGGGGGACGCAGAAGAGGCGGCTCCATGCGGGGCTGCTCGCACACTCCTGGGCGAATGGTCCCCACCCCTCCACCGGCATAATTTCTGCCGGTGGAGAGGTGCCCGGCGCCCTTTCTGTTGTGTGGAAAAGGCCACAGTGACAGCACAGGATTCTCACCATAATGGGAGTTAGTTTGAAAATGGCCCTCAAAAATGGAATATTACACTCAGATAACAAAAAAAAGAAGAGCTGGTCATAAATCTCATAGTAGGATGCTGGTTTCCTCCATGCAGCTTTTACTCCAAGACTTATTTTATAAGTTCAAACTATTCCCAGAGACAATTCCTGCAGATAAAACGATGGCAATTCTCAGTGATTTCCTCTTCCCATGGCAGACTTCCCTCATGCTGTTTCTGGAGGGGGGGGGGTCTCACTATCTCCCAATATCAGCCTTTCTGGGGCATTCTGGGCTACAGTAGAGGGAAATGAGAAAGTTGCAGTTCACTGATGGAAACTCCTTCAATTCCTGGAAATCTGCTGGTAGATCTAACCCAGCATTTTTTGGGGTGGGGGTGGGATATGGGAATCCTTCCCCCCTCCTTCGGTTCCCATTATTCAGGTTCAATTCTGATTCATGTGGATACAGTTTTGGGTGTGTGACATGGTGGTGGTAAATATACTTTTACACATTCATGAAATTCACACACAATTGGGCAAGGATTTAAAATGCTAGTTAATTGCTTATTTTGCAACCCACCCAAAGATGCCTATTGAGATAATTAATATTGCTTAATGTGACTGAATTTCACAATAAAACTAGGCAGGCATAGAAGACACCCAACACTATTTGATACCAGAAAGATGGAGGTTCAGGCTGTAATCTGTTGTTTGGCATTAAGTATGTTAAAGGGGCAGCTGAATATCTCCATTTTTGTCCTATTCCAGCTGCTCACTGAAGCTATGTATTATACATCAGAGTTACTTCACTAAAGTCACTGGGCTTAGAAAGGAGTAACTCTTCTTAGTGCTCATACTGCATTTTTGTTCTTGAATGTTTTCTGACCCTCAGGAAGGATTTTTGGAACAAAGTGGGGGAAGGTGGGAAAAATTGTTCTAACTCAGTGAATGAGCTTTTCTATAGGATCCAGCTCAAGGAATGTATTCTTTGAACTGGTAGATTTAGGGCTGCAGCTATGATGAACAAAATACAGTTAAAAAATAGAGGCTGATGGAATGTCAGAGTTTGCAGACAATAAAACTGCTCCAAACACCTTCTTGCCAGCTATTTTGAATGGGCAGGAGTTGAAATGCAGTTTTTGACGTAATTAAAGAAAAGGTCCATGAATGCTTACGCCATTGCTGACTTGGGGGTCAGCAAGATGCATGTTTAAAATATATATTGATGTACATACTGAGCATTTAGCTGCACTGTTTTTTGTGTCCCTCTTCAATCTTATGCTCCCTAATTTTCCGTTTCTCCTCCATTTGTGACATCATCTCAGTAGTTATTATAATTGTGACATGTTCCTCTGACAGCTTTTCTTGGCTAAGTGGTTGGCATTAAGTTGGAATTGCTGGCTTCTTTAAAAGCAGCTGCATTTTGCCTTTGTCCAGGGAAAAGCAAATTGTCATCTTCCTGTCAAACTGATGCCACACTGAATTAGATGCTGTGATTCTTAAGAAGTGTCCTAATTACAAGTAAGGCGATACATTTAGTGCTGTAAAAATACCAGCCATGATGCAAAGAACATAGCATATATCTCAATCATTTATTTTGTTAGGAATATACTGGGGCTGAAACAGTCAATCTAAGATGATTATATATTTCTGGAGGCAGTTTGATAATGTTCCAGCAGCATTTAAACATGATGAGAAATATCAGAAAATATAACTGTAATTAAAATTGTTTTTTGAGACATTTGAAGTAAATTACTTACTGACTTATAGGGTGGTAAAAGGCTTAGTGGGCAAAAGAAGAGAACCAAAAAAGAAGAAAAACATTAACTGAACAGGAAATAATAAAAAATGGGAACAATGCACTTATAAACTAAGAAATGACAGAATGTCAGATTCCTTCAAAGTAGAATTTTTAGAAAGTTTTAGAAAGTGAAGTGAAAGCTGCATTGAATGCAATTGGGAAGAACAAATTGCCAGGCACAGATGAGATATCAATAGAACTTTTCCAATCCACAGAAACAATTCCATCAAAATCATAACAAGAATATGCCAACAAATATGGAAAACAAAACAATGGCCCACAGACTGGCAATGGGCAATTTACATTCCAGTTCCCAAAAAGGAGATATCAAAGATTGCAGCAACTATTGGATTAATTTCTTGCAGTAATGCTCAAAATCTTACATCAAAGACTGTTACCACATATAGAATGAGAATTTCAAGATGTTCAAGCTGGATTCAGAAAAGGAAGAGGCAATATAGATTATATTGAAAATGTATATTGGTTACAAGAGCATACAAGAAAATTTCAAAAGAAAATCATCTTGTGTTTCACAGATTACAGCAAAGCCTTTGACTGTGTGGAGCACGATAAACTATGGTCTATTATGCACAGTGTGTTTGCTGCATCAGACACAGCAAGATTTCTTGTACAGACATTTGTCTTCAAGGCCCACTTTCATTTTTCATTCTCTCTGCAGTTTTTCATTCTCTCTCTCTTCCAACATTATTTTAAAAAAATTTCACTGCCAGAATGGGCAGATTTGCCAGTGAGCACAGCTTTGTCCCAGACATGTTCCCTCAGTCCATGGCCAGCCTACCTAACTCTATCCTTCCCACTCACTTGGACTGCCACCCATGCCTTTCTCCTTGCTCCTTGTTCTATGTAGCAAGCTTCTTCCATCCAATTATCAACCAGATATTAGCCTAATATCTGTTATGAGTAACCTTTACTCTAAATTGCTCTACACCAAATTAGCTAACTGGGTAAATTAGAAGAGGATTCTTAGCCCAGAACAGGTGGGCTTGTGCAAGGGCAAGTCTACTTTGGATCATTCCCCATCTGGCTAATAGTTCATCTAGGTCAGGGGTAGGGAACCTGCGGCTCTCCAGATGTTCAGGAACTACAATTCCCATCAGCCTCTGTCAGCATGGCCAATTGGCCATGCTGGTAGGGGCTGATGGGAATTGTAGTTCCTGAACATCTGGAGAGCCGCAGGTTCCCTACCCCTGATCTAGGTTATTTGTGACCTTCCTGGATCTTAAAGGGGCATTCGATTCTGTGTCTAGATAGTTACTCTGGAGAAAACGTTTGAATATCGATCTTCTTCTCCATTTAATTAAACAACTATATTTGCAGACAACTTGCCATGTAAAAGATCCATATAAAGGGCTCCTGACTAATTCTATTCCTGTTAATCGTAGGATTAAACAGGAATCTATATTGGCTTCACTATTATTATTTTTAAATGTATGATCTGGCACCGGCATTTTCAGAAGAAAAGAGGCACAGTCCTAGATTAGGCTGTAATCATATTCCACTTTTACTATACATGGATGACATTGTTCTATTATCCCATTCTCAAATTTGCCTGATTTGACTGTTGAATAGATTTCTTTCCTTCTGTGAGTCTAATACAGGGGTAGGGAACCTGTGGCTCTCCAGATGTTCAGGAACTACAATTCCCATCAGCCCCTGCCAGCATGGCCAATTGGAGAGCCGCAGGTTCCCTACCCCTGGTCTAATATATTAGAAGTCAATTATGGCAAATCAAAAATCTTAGTATTTGTTAAAAAAAAGTATACTTGGATACTTTTGTTAAAAAAAGTATACTTGGATAATATAACATCACCAAATTGAACAGAATAACACTTCAGATATATAGTGATATGGTTTAGCCATAACCTTTCTTGGTCAACCAACTGGAAATGTGTTCTCACTTTGGCTAACTCTAAGGCCGTTTCCGCACAGCCACTCTCAGGGGGTGCGTTGGCGTATACGATGCCGACACACACCCCAGAACCGTTTGCACGAATGGTCCCAGTAGGGGCAGGAAAGATGGTGCAGCGTTGCGCCGTCACGCGAACACCTTACTTGCCCTCTGACTTTCCGGTGCGTCCCCCAGGCCAGGGGAAACGCCCCCTGCCCTGCGTGACAGCTTTGGAGTCACAGGGCATGGGGGGCATGTCCCCAGGCCTGGACAACGTGCTGGGAGGTCAGAGAGAAGGTAAGGCATTCAGGAAAGGGGGGATGGCGCCTTCCAGCCACTGCCGTTCACACAACAGCGTCTGGAAGCTGCTGTTTTCAAAATACCTCGCCCAGGGAGTGAGGTTCGGAAACAGTGGCTTTGCGCCGCTTGGGGGTTGCGAGGCCGCTGCCGCTGTGATGCAGCAGCTGCGACCGTGCGAACCCCTCCCCAGGGACACTGATTTTAGTGTCCCTGGGTCGCTGTATTCCGCCCGTGCGGAAACAGCCTAATAGAAGAAGAAGAGTTTGGATTTATATCCCCCCTTTCTCTCCTGCAGGAGACTCAAAGGGGCTTACAATCTCCTTGCCCTTCCCTCCTCACAACAAACACCCTGTGAGGTAGGTGGGGCTGAGAGAGCTCCGAGAAGCTGTGACTAGCCCAAGGTCACCCAGCTGGCGTGTGTGGGAGTGTACAGGCTAATCTGAATTCCCCAGATAAGCCTCCACAGCTCAGGCGGCAGAGCTGGGAATCAAACCCGGTTCCTCCAGATTAGATACACGAGCCCTTAACCTCCTACGCCACTGCTGCTAATATTAAAGCAATTCCACAATTTCATTATTCTAGGGGAAATCAATTTATTCCACTAGTTTTGAGGGATTTCAGTGCCAAGATTGAAGCACAGCTGCTCTATGGTGCTCCAATATGGATCAAGGAAATCAATCATTCCCTAAGGGTGATCCATTCAGGTTTTTTTTTTTACATAAAATCATAGGGGTACCAAACTGTGTGCCATATGTGGTCCTTTGTCTGGAAACAAGTCAATGGATACTTAAGACAATTGTTTGGCTTTGAACAATTAGATTTTGGCTTAGAATTCGTTATCAGCAAGATTATCTCTCATTGGTTTACTTGCTGTTAATAGTCACAACATTAAAGATGGATCACTTTTATATTAGACAAACTTGGTGATTCGGGGTTTACTTTGGACTATTTAATATGTCACCACATCAGGAAGTATATAATTGTATGAAAAATAGACTATTTGCATTAGAATTTCAAGTTACTCACTGCTGCAAATAGAACGTGCTCTCCCTTGTACTTATTGATACCATTTCAACAGGGTTGTATATCCTCATTTTTAAATATTTTAATGGACCCTAAACAGAGGAGGGCATATTCCACTGCCAGACTGAATGCACTACCATCAGCCATACTTTATGGTATATTTAGAGGAGTCCCTATGATTGAGAGACATTGCTCCTGTAATCTAAATCTGGTGGAATCAGTAACACTTCTAATGCTACACTGTCCTAGATTCAATGAAGCGAGGACAAAATACCTATCTTTTCTGTTACCAGAGCACCAAGTACAGATGGGACAGCCAGATTCACAGAAAAGTATCTATCTGTTAAATAGCAACGTTGCAAGTCAGCATGAGGCAGTGGCTAACTTTTTAATTGAAATAATCAGGGTCAATTAGTGACCAATTGTATTTGTACAATTATTTGTATCTGAACCCTGTGGTTGAAAGTAGACCTGTATTGCCCATTTATAGCTGTGTGTTCTCTCTCTCCCTCTCCCCCTCCCCCTCTCCCGCTCTCTCTCCCTCTCCCTCTCCCTCCCTCTCCCTCTCTCTCTCTCTCTCTCTCTCTCTCTAAATGGGCAGTACAGGTCCACTGTCAACCACAGGGTTCAGATACAAATAATATTAGTTCATACTGAAAATATTTTTTTGGAAAACACACACACACACACACACACACACACACAGGGTTCAGATACAAATAATATTAGTTCATACCAAAAATATTTTTTGGAAAACACACACACACACACACACACTTATCCACTTGTACAATAATATTGCCTGTCTCACCAGGTTTTTATATTGGTCTCATTTTTTATTGTTCAACAGTCTCTTCAATAACAAGGACACCCTTATAAACTCTGACACAAAGATGTAGTTTTTGTAATAAATTGCTATGTGGTTTACATATACGAAATATGCAATTGCATTCCAAGAATGGAAATACATATTTGGAAAACAGATCCCAAAAGCATTATATACATGCTTAAACAGTGCTGTGTTAGTCACTAAAGGTACTTGTTGTTACGACCCTAACAGGGGAAGGGGATTTGGGATAAGGATTCTCCACCAGCTGCTAAGGGTATAACAGCACACGTTTAGAACTTTAAGTAGCACAGGGGAATAAAAACAACTCACTTTGGCTGCGAGAGGTTTGGCCGTGGGGATCTTTGGGACTATATCTAGGGGGAAGGAATTCTAGCAAAGGATATTCCACAGAGAAGCACAGAGTCCAAATTGAGTTTAAACGTTTTATATGAATTTGGTTCAAAAATACATACACACAGTAAGGCACAAGAGCACATACATTGAAGTTTCCTAGTATATAAGCAGGTTTGAAAGATAGATTTGGAGGATAGAGAAGGGAATGAGGTTTTTTGCAGGATAGTATGTTACCTAACGATTCTTAGAGGTAGATGAAGTAGAAGGCATGGATTCCACGCCAGCACAGAAACCCAGTGAAGGACCAATTCATGTCTCAACACCAACAAGACCAAGAGAGGAACATGTGGCAATGAGCAATGAGCTCCAGGTGAACTGAACTTTTATAGGGTAGATCGTTCCTTGGCGGGAAAAGGAACCAATCAGAGCCAGCTTTACTTTTGCTTTACTTTACTTGTGCTGGATTTGGGGTGCTGACTTCGATGAGTCAGCTCACCTTTCACTAACCCCGTAACAATAGGGCCAAATTACATTATCAAGCTGAATGAGGGAGGACTGCAATGCTCCCATGAAGATTAACCCTGTAGGGTCACTGCCCAAGATATTCAGATTTTGGCTGAGACCTTTAGACTTGGGAGAGGTAAAGGCTTTTGGGAGAACCATTACAAAAGGAAGGGAAATGCAGAGCAGTAAGTATTTGCTGCTGACCTGTGTTTCCAATGCAAACTAAAGAATCCAGTATCTGCTGGCAAGGTGTCTTTCCATATCCTTTGTCTTTAACAGTTTCTATAGCAAGGTGTGGTAATCAAGCATGCTATTGACTCAAATGAGACCTCCAGCTTACCAAGAGTAACTCATTATCTTGATTCAGTTTTTGTTAAAGTAGTTTTGACCTTTAGCTTGTGGTCATGTGATCATGCGGCTACCTACACCCAGAGGAGTGCTTCTTGGCAACTGGTTTTTGCCAATATGGTTTTAAAGCAAGAAAAATAAATAAAAATAAATATTAATATCACAGCAGGGTTTCATTGTGATAATTGTTAGTGGGTAATTTGTAGCAGAATCCTAAACTGAGTCATACTTTCCTAAAGCCATTGACTTAGAAGGGTCTAACTCTGCATTGTAAGAACATTTTTTATTTTTTGAAAACAATGTGTGGTAACAAGAATGGCTTCAAATGCTTCTATAACACAAAAACATAAAATACATTTTCTACAAAAAACATAAAACACAGTTTCTCCCTCAGTGCTATGCAAGAAATTTATTTTAAAAGCAGAATATCCTTTTGT
This sequence comes from Sphaerodactylus townsendi, assembly GCF_021028975.2. NCBI lineage: Eukaryota > Metazoa > Chordata > Lepidosauria > Squamata > Sphaerodactylidae > Sphaerodactylus > Sphaerodactylus townsendi. Next base: position 37,937,160 of record NC_059434.1, on the reverse strand, counting down.
TGTAAAATGCCCGCTACGGAGATATTTTATTGAAAGAGACAGTTGAATTCACATTCCTGAAATTGTGAAACTTCAAAGCCCACCACTGATACAAAGGAATAATAAGGAGGCTTCTTCTAACTGTCTTATTATGTGTTCCAGTGAGATTGTAAAGAATGCTGCTTCACAGGTGATCGGAGCAAGGTTAGCTCCCCATTACATTTATTGCTGTTCATTTTACATTAGGCATGGACCTTTGTCGACTGCCCACAGATGCAATTCATGAAACTCACCATCTAATTTTGATTGATGGCACCATTCAAGGAGAGGATACATAGGAAGATACACAGCAGTTTGTTTTCACAAGGTATCCATATGACATTAATGGCTTTTTCCAAAGTATATGGCTAATTTAGCATTGCCTAGTGATAGATGCCAAAAGATTGATAATAGTTTAGTTGAAATGGAGGAAGAAAGACAGTAATTTTTTTACGTAACTTTTTAGACTGTGTGGGTGTGTATCAAATGTCCTGTCACTTTGTCTCAAGTATTGTGATAAGTTGTTGGAATTCAAACTAAGGAAGAATTCAGAGCTTTAGAGCCATTGAGAGAGAGAGAGAGAGAGAGAGAGAGAGAGAAAGAGAGACCGACCTTCCTTCCTTCCTTCCTTCCTTCCTTCCTTCCTTCCTTCCTTCCTTCCTTCCTTCCTTCCTTCCTTCCTTCCTTCCTTCCTGCCTGCCTGCCTGCCTGCCTGCCTGCCTGCCTGCCTGCCTGCCTGCCTGCCTGCCTGCATACATGCATACATACTGTATCAGACCATGGCTACATGATCTGCTCTTTCATTTGTTTTCCATTAATTAATTTGGGAGATCCTTGTATAAAATGAATTATGTGACATTTTGTAGCTCAGAGATACCTTACCAGGTTGCCAAGAAGTGACAACAAGAAGGAGACATGCTCTTGGTTACTCAAGATGTTCACAGTGTGAAGGTCATATGAATTACTATCATATGATGTTTAGGTTCAGTCAGGGTTGGAGCTATGATAGTAGTTTTCATGCCCCTTGCTTTACCTACTGTATTGTCACCAATAATCAATCCTAAATTTATTCAGAAGAATAATCATTGATGTCAATTGGTCTGCCTGTAAAGCAAGAGAGTGTACAACTGCAACTCCAGGCACATTTCTGTATAGAGATGTATCCAATGCATCACTGTCTGACCCCTTTATTTATTTCTGTAAATTTATTTCCTGCCCATCACCAGAGTCCCTAAGCAGGGTACAATATTAAAAGCACGTTTAAAATTATATGAAATACAATTGTTAAAAAATCCCACATAGTCAACTTAGGCATTGCAATCTGTATGATTCAGTGCATGATGCTGATTCAAGATTTACCCACTGTGCCTGGTTTTCCATTTCCGATTGTGCTACTACATTGAGCAAGTGTATTGTCAAAGGACAATAACTGTTTTCCTCTAAGGGATATGGAACACACAAATGGTAAAGGAAAATAGATTTTGTTAAGTAGCTTAAGATGAACATCAGAAGAAAATCACATCTACAGAAGAACCAATGTAAGAAAATAGTACGCTGTCAGGAACCTCTGGAGAATGACAACGGGCAGACCACCTGGAACTGTCCAACTGCACAGTACTGATCTTCATTTTCAGTTTGTGCTGAGGTTCCAGTCTCAGAGTTACTCGAGTTTTACAATTAATTAATTTTGCCTGTTCTTGTAATAATACATAACTGATCTTAGCTTTTTAAATAGCTTGCTCTGTTTTATTGATAGTTTTCATGCTGCTCTAGTGACTTGAGTTCTTACTGACATATTTTATACTGTTTTTTTAATTGTAAGCCCCTCAAGCAGGACTCTAAAGAGGTGGCATAGACATAGTCTAAATAAATAAATACATATCAAATTCTCCCAATGTTAACTGATTAGCAGTGGTATGTGACAAGCAACCAATACAGATCACTGTGCTATTTTCATGTTACTCCCTTTATCATCACACTGGGTAGACCAGGGGTAGGGAACCTGCGGCTCTCCAGATGTTCAGGAACTACAATTCCCATCAGCCCCTACCAGCATGGCCAATTGGCCATTCTGACAGAGGCTGATGGGAATTGTAGTTCCTGAACATCTGGAGAGCCGCAGGTTCCCTACCCCTGGGGTAGACAGAGATATAAACCACATATTCTTAGTTCAGTGCAGTAACTGGAGCTACATTTCAAGTACAGACAAGTATTTGTGTTTGCAAGACTTCTGGTCTGCAAGGCAATTCAGGGACAAATGGAGAAATTGTGGTCTATCAGCAAACTCCTTGAGATGACAATGGTCTTCTGCAATTGCAATACTGTAGGAATTTAAAAAGCTTAGTCGAACTGGTTAATCTGTACAGTTGGACTCTTATAATCTCTGAAATAGCTTTGATCCTTCTGGAATGAGTATTCTTAAAGAATGAGATAGGTGTTAGCTTACATATTCCTAAGCAGTCTCTCTGAATACAAACAAAATACAGACTATTTAAATTCTTCTACAGTATTGTTTAAAGGTTAAGGATATCACTTACCAAACACATGAAAGGAGGTATAAAACTAGTTTTAGGTTGCAACTACTTGTTTTCACAAACAGGGCTCTGTGATTCTTTACAACTTTGGATCTCTGTGAAACTGGTGAACTGCAAATTAAAAATAAATAAATATTCTTAGAAGGACAAGCTCTGGGGCATTTTTGACCGTTCTCTAGAAGTTTAAAGAATGCAGCAAAAGTTTTATAATCCCCTTCAACAACAATCATTTCCAATCCTCCTTGCTTGATTTTAAATGTTTAAAGACATCACAGGATGGATCTAGTTTAATAAATAATCATTTTCTATTGTATGCATAATTTAACATCTGTTTTATTTGTGAAAGCAGGAAGCATATTGCTCAGTGCCTTGAAGTGCACATTGAGCTATTCATTTCAAATCAATGAAGAACTACTTCTATTTTCTATGAATTATGTCAAAGAAACATAAGAAGCTTTTCTTCTAATAGCTGTATGTATCCAACTCACCAGACAGAGGAATATTTGTAAATAGTTATTAGACAATAATTAGGGTATATTAGATATTTTTGTCAGTCTAGAAGTTGCAACATAAAATTAATTTTATTTTACGTTCTTACCTTCATACATAACTTTATGTACGTATGTGTGTGTGTTTACTTATTTATTTGCATCTTGAGCCTATTCCTTTGGCATGTCTGAATCTCACATGTCTGAAACTCACATTTATGAAGACACCCCTAGGATTGTGTCTGAAATCTGGTGATGATTCTGAACATTACAGAAAGAGAAGTGTTTTTGTTTACTTTGCTCTCAGTTGGGGTTGCCACCTCTGGCTGGAGAAATTTCTGGAAAGTTGAGGACACAACCTAGAGAAGACAGTTGGGCAAGGGTAGCGATTAGCAAATCTGATGTCATAGAGTCTGCCTTCTGCTCTTTCATCTGGGTATATGATCAGTTGTAATTCCTGGTCAACTCCAGGTAGGATTGCCTGGCAACTGGAAGCAAAGACGGGGGGGGGGGGGGGGGTTACTGTTTCTCCAGTCTACTGATTTTTTTCCATCTGAAAAATAACTTCACATCTGTACACCAAAGCATTGCCACTTCTTCAAAATCCATCTTCTTCCACTGCATTATGAAATAAAGAAGGCAAATCCAATTCCCTAGTATCCTCTTGTCTCTTTCTACTATCCAGTGAGCTGAATAGCTAACACAAATTGAACTTAGACACTATTTTTAAATCTCTTTTATACATGAGATCTGCCATCTCTGATGTACCTCTTTAAAACATTCAAAAGGTTGTAAGACCTATCCTAATAACTTGTTCCCCCAAGTGCCAGGATTAAACAGCTCTTTGTCATCCTTTTTCAGAAGATTAATTTTTCCTTTGTAATATCTGAAAAAGGCTTAAAAAAGGGATCTTGCTTGTGCAACAAACCAAGTCTCATACATTTGACAATGCAGCTTTCATACATTTATTATTATCATTATTTGTCTGTTGTGCAAAGCCAGTCCTTCATTTTGGGGATTTGTAGATACCAGTTTAAGTCCCCCAGCCCTTCCATTGCTGCTGCAGGCCTCCGGGTCATTTTCCTAGGAATCCAACAAGATTTACCATAATCTGTACAATACTTTTAGAAGAATTTTAAAAAGCAGTGGAAAGAGGGTTGCTACCTCCAGGTTGGGATATTCCTGAAGATTTGGGGATGGAGTCGAGAGAGAGTGGTGTTTTGGGAGAGGAACCTTAGTAAGTCTAATGCCATAAAATACAGCCTCCAAAGCAGCCATTTTCTCCAGGGAAACTGATCCGTGTCATCTGGCAATCAGTTGGAATTGCAAGAGAATGCCACACGTCACCTGGAGGTTGGAACTTCAAAACCCTAGTTAAAAAAACACACAAAATGTTAAAATAGTAAAAAGGTCATAAAATGTTATGGATAACATAATCATATCAGCAAAAATCCCACCAGCATTAAATCAAGAATTTTGAAAATATTATCTGTAACATTTTTTGAGTGTTTTCCAGTACGCAAAATGATTGAGGTTGAAGATTTTTTTAAAGGTTTCACAAGGAACTGGATTCTTGTGGAATTTTTCTAAAAATCCTCCTTTAAAACTAATCTGTTGAATGATGAAAACATAGCAAAACTAATACCTTCAAAGATAACTGCTTCTGCATTATTTTAAATGTTTATTTTTTCTTCTTCTTCCATGTATTCCAGAAACATTATCATGTATCTCTGTATTGTTATAGCCAATGGCTCAAACAATAAATACTAAATACATACAGAAACATTATGGACCCTCTAAATCTGAGAAAATTAGTATAAAAACATTTCTAAATGTATTGTGCTTATCTTATTTAACTGGCTGGATATGATGTGAATGTGATGTGCCATCGTGTAACTTTACCTCTGACTATAGCACTGAGGGCCATATAGGCACCCCACTTTATTAATATTTGGATGGGAAATCCCTCCCTCTGTCATATGTGTGTATGTTCTCTATAAGTGTGCATGTGCATAAAACACCTACACAAATATTTATTTGCATTTTTATCTTAATTTTTTTAATCCTATGCTTATTTGGGGTCCTAACACTGTCTTTAATGAATTAATTTGACTCTTTTTGTATTAAACATATTTTAAAAGGAGTTTAAATGTATATTTTAATGTTGATAATGTTTTAGAACTTTAGATCTTTCATTGCAAGATTCAGTATTGTCATTGTTGATGCATGAGCCCCTGTTATTTGAACATATGCACACAGAAAGTACAAAAACATGATGGAAAATACATTCTCACTACAGAAGTTGAATCATGTTCAAAGTGCATTTTATCATCCCTGCCCCCAGTGTTCTGACTCAACTTGCACTGGCTAGTGTTGTTCCTTAAGGTGATATTACATGGCCCCTGGATCACTACAGCTATGCCGTTTCTATAACTGCAACCAGTGGTGGAATTCTAAATAGTTATCTACCGGTTTGCTCCCTCCTCTCCCCCATTTACCAGACTGCTGTCCCCCCCAAGTTTGATGTTGGAAGGGGGGAGGCCAGGGAAGGCAGCAGCTTTTTCCATAAAGTGGCTTTGGAAATCCTCTTTGCTCCTCAGCTCCAGCGGGCTTTCAGAGCCACGACCAGCCTGGCACCTTTGCAGCCAGGCTGCTCCAAGGCTCTGAAAGCCTCAGCAAGGCACCCAGCTGCTCAGGTATCTGAAAGCTCCCTCGGCCCCCCTTCCCTGGTTCAACTGGTTCTCCAAACTACAGGAAATTTAGCTAGCAGTTCAGGCAAACCAGTGCGAACCAGCTGGATCCCACCTCTGACTATAACTCATAAAGCAGAAGGGAGTCATTTATGCCAGTTAGTCACCTCCTAGGGTTAAAGGTACAGCTACCCAAAAGTCAGTGCTCCCATTAACCCAAAATAGTCTTGTCTTGCCAAAGTACTTTTTCTTCATTGTGCAGCCAAAACCACAAGATATTGTTGGCCAGTTTCATAGTTACTCTGGAAATTCTGAACAAAAATACATTTTGCCATTATGAAATCAATATATTAAAAAGCAGCTCCAAATATGTAATGCATCAGTAGTGCACTGATGAAGTATGACTAAGACACTTGTGCAAATAATAGAGGGGAAAGATAGAGGAAGGCAAAGAATTTGCCCTCAAAATAGAAACTGGCTTTGGAATAGGGAGGGAAGAAGTCAGGATATCAAGGACTTGTCCAGGGCTGTGGGAGGAGAATGATTCCTTGGTCTCTGACATAGGATATTGGTTTACAATTGGAGATGGAAAGATGGCAATGCAAAGTGATGGAGCTAGAGACTTTGTAGTATGCATATAACAGGAGGTTGTCCTTTTTATAATGAACAGCTAAAATTCCTAAAGATCTGATGTGAGGCATTGGAAGGGGTCACTGCCGGAATTCTGTTCTAAACCTACTTATTATCAGCACTTTCACACTTTTCTGTCTCTTTCCTCAGCCTATCACATAGGATTGCCAATACTAGATTGCCAACTAGCTGGAGATTTGAAGGTGGATGGTGCTGGGGGAGAAGGAGACCACAGCAGGGTATTATGCCATACAATTCCCAGGCCCTCCAAGGGCCCACCCTACAATCCCACCTAGCCTCTGCCCAGGAGGTTCCTCCATGTTGCCATGAGGCATAGTTGCCGCCATAGCAAACACACACACACACACACACACACACACACACACACACACACACACACACACACACACACACACACACACACAGCTTTCTGGCCCATCTCCCCACCTTGAAGCTACAAAGCAGCCTCAGGGGCATCATTTGGCTGTTGTGAACGGGTGTATCTCTCCCAAGCATTTAAAAATGGTTCCTTCAATCACCGTTAACTGGCTGTACTTTGAGGGTGTTGTTTACAGATGTACAAATGGTTTGCAGATGTACAGGGCTGTACTGATTAAAATGTTCTAAAAGGATCAAGTTGTTTAGCTATTTCTCTGTGCATTTTGTCAACAAAAAAGGGCAACTGAAGTAAGAAACTCACCCCAGGCATCAGACGTTTGACAAAGCCAAAATAGAGATCTTCATGAAATATTTAAGTCCCGAATAAATTTAAGTCCCAAATAAATATTTAAGTCCCAAATATACTTTGCAAACTATATTTTGCATATTCTTTTAAATTATAATTGCTGATTGAAATCCTTAATGTTATGTTTCAGGATTCAGCTCAGAACTACGGTTACTAACCTTCAGATGGAGCCTGAAATTTGTCCATAATTACAACTGATACCTAGATGACATAGATCAGTTCTTCTGGGGGGGAAATGACAACTCTGGAGGATGGACTACTCCCCCACCCAGCTCTGTCCTCCCCAGAGTCTCCACCCAAATCTCCAGGGATTTCCAGGCCCAGAACTGTCAGCTTTACTCAGACTACTTTCCTGAGCTCCAAAAAAATATGTGTTCCTTTTTCCTTCTCTCTCCCTGGCAAAGACCTAAAATTTAGATGACTTTGTGTAATTTTTGTTTTCAAATTGGGCTAGCTAGTTAATTTACCACCAGTATCTAATTTACTGCTGCTACTTTTTAGCAGCTACTTTTTCTTACATTCTCTACAAGCGTTAATTTGATAAAATAACTTTTGAAAATCCACACAAGAGAGCCAGAGCAAGGTCCTATAATATGTTAATTGACCAAGCCAGCCAAAACCTGCAATTTATTTAAATTTATAATGAAGGCTGCAGGAAAAACCTGCAGTTACATTCTTGGCACTTTCGAAGCTGAAACCTTTCTGAGGCTTTAGCCTTGTACAATTATATTAGTTTTGCTGATATGATCCTTATGTTATAAACCAGAATAGTAGCATTTGCCTTTTAAATGGATGTACTCAAACTTTTACCCATGATTTTAATCTTCAATACATTTCATGAATTTCATTATTAATTAATAAGAATTATAATCTTGTCTTTAGAAACTTTTATGACGATCATATATGAAACTTAATAGGACAGTTGTAAAGTGGTGCTCCATAGCAAACTAAGAAGAACCCTGTTATATCAGAACAATTGCCTATTTTGTTCAACATTCTGTTGCACACAAAGACCTACCAACTAGTCCAGAAAGTCAACAAAGAAAGTATGGGAGGAAGTTAACTGTTTCTTGGATATGATGGTTCTCTATAGTGATTGTGGCTAGTAGCCATTAATGGACCTGTCCTCCATTAAACTTTTTTTAAAAAAATTCATCGTTTTAAAGCAGTGGAAAATGGAAGGGTACAAATCCTGAATGGGAAATCAATGAAAGTCCAGTCAAATTCCATAGTGGTGAAGAGAAGCAAATTCTGCCATGAAATGCATAATAGAAATTCAGGATCATCTATTCATCAGACTACTTGTAGCCTGTAAAATAAATGCTTCCTATACAGAGTATTAGAAGTGTGAAGGAGGAGAAAATATTGATCATATCATGTAATTTGGATTATACAGGTCAACCCAGCTATGCAGACTTCCATAAAGACTCATTAAACAATATTAAAACGTGTATATGTTTCATATTAAAATTTAGTGTTCATTTTCTTGTCAGTATACAACACCGGTAACTACATTTGAAAGAGGTATTAAGAAAATAAGTTGACCATTTTGTTTCCTTTCTGAAACAACTGCCTCTCATTCTTTGAAGTTTTTTCAAACATTGCACCCACAGAGAAGTCTTTAGTGTTGTTTTCACATTTGTCATTAGGTTTCATTGGTTTTCATTAGCCTGCAGAATATAGAACAGTCATAAGGATTCATTTGAAAGCACACCAAGGGAGACAAAGTTATATAACAGGCACCAAAAACTGCCTTTGAAACCTTAAAAAAGCCAGAACTGAAATCTAGGAAGTAGGCTGTTCGTGCTCACTAGACTCTCTCAGCTTTTCAACCAAGGTGCAAGATTCAAGCCTTGATTGTAATGTAATTTCTCATATAACATCTTAGCATAATGCTGGCAGAGATCACTGTTACTGTCGTATGTTTCAATGACAAAGACCAGCTGATTATTGATGTGTGTTAGGGCGGGCTTGTCCTTTTTCTGGGTGGGTGGGTGGGTGGGTGGGCAAGCTCCTGCACCCAGGTGCCATGCCCTGCTGGGACTATTTGTTTTAAAGGGAGAAAAAAGCAGGGACTGGGAGTGATGGCACACTACCTCATGACATCACTTTTGGCTTGTACTCAGAAAAAAACATGATAATGCTGTGGGAATTCATTAATCTCTATGGTAAAAACCATATATAAGGGCCAAATTCTAGAGTATAATGACATCACTTCTAGGAACAAACTGAAAGTGATGTTGTGACATCATGTGACATTGCATAGAAAGATCATGAAATTAAATTCACTGCATGGTCCACTACAATCCCAAGGTCTCTTTCCCTTTCAGCATGCACCCATTCAGAATCTATCAGCAGATCTATCACCTTTGGAGCTGTTAACCATCTGACCTGGTTTTCACCACTCTAAATAGTTACCCACATCCATTTTCGAACACATTTAACAAAACAAGCCTGAACAATGACACTCAAACTTGTGACACTCCAGTGCTCACTTCACTCTATTCTTACTCTTTGCCTTTTGTATTTTAACCAGTTTCAGTCCCTAAGATGTCCGGTCCTCTTATCCAATGAATGCTGAGTTTACTTAGGAGTCTTTAAAAAGGTATGGGCCTGACCAAAATCCTGTCATGTACTGGTTTTTTAAAGAAATTTTCTCTTATGCTATTGTGCAGCTACTATTCATTTTACTGGCATGTTCGCATAGGAAGCTTTAATTGCAGATCATACTCCAAGTTTACAAAAGCATGGTTTGATGCTTGACATTTTGGTGTGTGACTATAATTTATAGATAGTTTTTTCCCTTTGTTTCCTCTCTATTTTTATCAGAATCGATCTTTCTAATTCAGATTCTTTCTTGATAGATGTTCGTTTTTGTGGCCCATATGACTATGCTAAGAACCTTAGTTTTAAGCAGCATTATATCTGACAGACAGGAACTTGATTAAGATGAACTTCAATTAAGATAAATGAGGGTTGCTGAATCATCACTTTCATATGATGAGGCTTGCATCCTTGGAACAGTGCTGCAAGTAATGAGCATTTTCAATTTTCTTAGTGAAAGCACAAATTAGATTTGCGCAGGACTGCCTGCCCACCTGGTCCAAAAGTGTGTGCACTTATCAGGGAGCAATTTCATTACAGAGGTCTTTCTCTGTATATAATAGGGTTCTACTATTTTCCAAACATATGGATCAACAGACTCTTTCAGAAACACAATACACATATAAATATTAGGCTTAATTGCTACTGATGCATATATTATGCATAGCTTCATTAATAGGAAGCTGAATATTTTTCCCTTGTACAAAATTCATTTAACAACCCACAGATAATTTGGATATGAAAAGAAAGTATTCTTGCGTGGACATATGTATATCAACCTTATGCATGTAAAGGAAATGCGTCAACATGTGTTTGTAGCTATAATGTACATCTTCCTTTATGTATGGGCTGCTATCACCTGGTGTGGTTGATATAACTTTTTTTTTGAGATTGAACATTTTCAGTACATCATTAAGAAGAGTCACACCCTTGATACATTGAAGTCAATAGACATAAAAAGATGCATTTCTGCTTAGGATTGTACTGTCTTGTAGTTTTCACAAAAACCCATTCTGTCTTCACCAAACTGTGTTGTTAGATCGCAATTAAAACTATGTTTGAACAATTATTGTTGTCTGGCCTTTGAGAATGACTATTAATCCACAATTCTCTGCCTTATTACCAGTGGTATCTGCTTCTCTCACCCTGGTAAACTCCCTTCTCCTCCTCAATACCCTATGAACTCCTCTGTGCTAGAGTACAAACCATTGCCTTTTCACAAATAATATGGCATATATAAAGAAATCAGAGAAAAGGTAATGCCTCCACCTTCACAATAAACTTTGCGGAAAATATTAACCCTGAAAGAAACTTACACTGGTTATGGTGGGTTTTCCGGGCTATGTGGCAGTGGTCTTATGGGTCTTGTTCCTAACATTTCGCCTGCATCTGTGGCTGGCATCTTCAGAGGTGTATCACAGAGGGAAGTCTGTTACACACTGTCCAATGAGAAGTGAATGTTTTATTGGGGTAGAAATGGGTGGGGAACCGATCAGTAAATGTTTGGGTGGAACTTGCTATGTGCAAAGGTGTGGTTGATAGTATTGTATTGCAGTCCAGGGAGTGATTCACATTTGCATTCCCTGCAGCAGCAGCAGCAGTATTGGTGAATGCAAATCCTGTGTTTGGGTGGAGTCCATTGTCCATGAACTTAGCATGCCCTTGACCTTTGCTCCTGGTGTTTTTTAAGAATTGGCAGCCAAGCTTTGTTAATTCTCAGAGTCTCTTCTTTCTTATTGACTTAACACTGTTTCTTTCTTTTCCAAAAGAGAAGACAGCCCACCTTCCTGAGCACTCCACCACAATAGGTGCATCAGAAATAGGAGTGTGCATTTGGCAAAGCTGAATTGAAAAAAAAATGGATCATTTAAAAAGTAGCCAGCAAATCCTAATACCAGAGAAGTTTCAAAAAACTGTCTGTTTAAGGATTGTTTGGGGATTGCTAGATATAGTTTTTTAAAAGGGGGGGGGAATGGAGAGGAAAACTAAAACCCGGGTGCCTCCTCAGATGGTTGGCAGCTATGTCAAGGGTTGGGACAATTCTGCAACTTCAGATATCTCATGAGAACTGGAACTTTTGTGAAACAGCAGAGGACTCTATAAGGCATGCAGGACATGCAACATGCTATGAAAGAAATGGATAGTCAGCCAATAGGAAGCATGGTTCCCACTTCAAATTGTTTGAAGGAGACTGAGTCAGTAGAAGGACTGAGTGCTGTAAACTCCCATTCTGAGCTGAGGCTATGCTGTCAGGACATAGTGATGTCAAGGGCATCAGCCATAGCAAGAAAGGGATAAGCAAACGAGTATGTGATTTGGCCTTCACTGAAAATTACTGATTTGCTTTTATAGTTGATAAATAAATGTCTTGGCCATCTTGTTTTTCAATAATATATTTTCACATGAAAAAATAAACACATAGACACCAACAACAACAGCAACAAAAATGTTAAAACATAAAATGCAACCCATTACACACCCTACAACGACTTCCAGCTATCTTGACTTTGATTGAAAGTTTACTAATGTTCTAATAAGTTCTGCTGTTTTCCTTTATATTTCAAATCCTGTTATTGTTTCTCTGTTTGAATAGGTTTTCAAAAGGTAGTTCATAAAATGCTTCCAGTTTTCTAAAAAGTTATCCATATTAGTGTCTCTTAATAGAGACATCAGTTTTGCCATTTCTGAATACTCTGTGACTTTCAAGATCCAGTCCTCCTTTGTTGGTATTTTATTGTGTCTCCATTTTTGTACATGTCTTGGCCAGCGTGGTGTAGTGGTTAAGAGCAGGTGGATTCCAATCTGGAGAACCAAGTTTGATTCCCCACTCCTCCATCTGAGTGGCAGAGGCTTATCTAGTGCACCTGATGGGCTTCCACACTCCTACATTCCTCCTGGGTGACCTTGGGCTAGTCACAGCTCTTTGGAATTCTCTCAGCCCCACCCCCCTCACAAGATGTCTGTTGTGGGGAGAGGAAGGGGAAGGAGTTTGTAAGCCACCTTGAGTCTCCTTACAGGAGAGAAAGGTGGGGTATAACTGCAAACTCTTTCTTCTAATGCAAAAAGAGGACTTGAATTGCCTTTTAAATTAAATTAATGCAACTAAATTTTAATCTTCCAATGGAATGGAACTAAATTTAAGTCTTCATGTTAATTTTTCAGAGGGAAATACTTGTGAACAATTTGTGGAATGATAGAATAAAATGGGAATAAAATATGGATTTTTAATTTTTTTTATGGATTTCATAGTTAATTGTTTAAAATCGATGCCTACTGTTTATGGAAATGTCTGGGAAATTTACAATTTACCATTCAGGGGTTCTGTTTGAATCTTCAATCATCCAGTTATTGAAAAAAATTCAAACAAAAAATCCCGTGTACTGTTGGTATTCACTGAAGGCATTTCAAATATAATCATATTTACAAATTAAAGACTGGCATTTCAGTAAATAAAAATTTAAAAAGTATTCAAATTATATTTTAACAGTTAATATTATGCTTGTTGGAGTAGAGCATGAGGCTATAACATAAGACAAATATATTTTCAGAGTTTTGTCGGGTGTTTACATGTCTGGTGGGTCCCCCCTCCAAAAAAACCACAGTGAGAAGTTAGAAGAAAGTATTCTTTTCCAAAATATGTAGAAAGTATGCTAGATCACACCTTCTGTATTGCTACAGTGGAAAATGTCTAATCTGTGCCTTGATCCAAAGCCTTAGGTATACAGAAGGCTTTAATTGGTCCACTGTGTGCTATACCTGTGCAGAATTGTGAAAAAGAACAGCAGTAACAAAGGCAAGGCAAGCAAGGCACTTTGCTTGAGTACACAAAGCTGAGAGGTGCTGAAAAAATGAATACAGTATGCTTCTACAATTCCAAGGCACCATACCATTAGGGAAAGGGATCATTTCTAAAAATTCAAATTGAACTAAGTCAGAGTATCTGGGTCATTAAGCTAAAAAAGTCAGTGACCCACCAAGCTCAGTTTTTTGCTGCTTGCCTCCTAAAGTACAGTAAAAGTAAAGTAAAATAAAAGCTTCACTGAACTTACTCCTGGTCCAGGGCTTGCAGATGGTCATGTTTAATCAATCATTCAGTATGGCCATGCGGGGGTCTTCCCATGTTTCTTCATTTACACAACTTCTCCCATGCCTAGCTGTTATGTTACCTGCCCACTTAGGAGAATGTTTCCCAATGCAGGTGGTTGTTTGCTTCCTGTTTACAATTTTTTTTTAAAAAAGGGATATTTCTGTGATCTATTGCTCCTTCAGTAAATTAAAACAAAACAAAACAAAAGGAGGTGTATTGACTCCCAGAAATGCTGGCAGAACTGCTTTTGCATGAGTGGAGGAAGGCAGGAGAAAAGGAAAAGAAGCAAAATGCATACTGTTCTGTTCCACTTTCCCTGTGCAGCCAGGGGGAGGGGGTAGAAATAACAGTTTGCCTACTCATGGAAACTGCAGGGCTTATCTGATCTGCGGTGCATTGAGTTTTGAAGAGGGGGGGAATGTGCACAATTCCAAGCTAATGTCTGACCCCAAGGTAATGTACGCTTGATCTGAAAAGGCCAAATGTACACAAAATTTCCTTAGTTTTCTAGCCTACTTTTTGACCCTCCGTAAAGTTGCCCCCTGCACTTTAGGAAGAGGAATCCCCACTCATTATTCTTAAAAGTACAGACTCTTTTCTGTGGCAAAATCTATGACTGCCCAATGGAAAACTATAGAAAGAGGGTGAGATATATTAAAATAAAAAAACCCACTGACAGCCTTGGTCAATGAATTCTTATGGAATTTATTGACCAATCAGAGACTCACAAGAATAGCAGAACCTGCTTTCCAGAGTCCAATTGTAGCAGTAAAACATAATTGAAAACTCCATCACCAGGCCAAATGAGCCAGGAAACAATCATCTCTGCAGATCATCTTTGGCCATAACAATGAACTCCCTTTTTCTGTCTGTTCTTTAAAGCACAACTGGTTGGCCTGGTTGAGCAATCTTCTTTTGCATGATACATTTGTTTGTTTAACAGGGGCTGGTCTAGCCTAAAAATGTACAATCTGCAATTATTTTTCAAAGGAAGCTTATTTCTCTGATTGGAACAATGTTAGAAAAGGGTGAAGAATCCTTACAGTGCATTCCTATGCAGACTTGCTCCAGTCTAAGTCAACTGAAGTTAATGTGTTTAGGCTAGAGTAATTCTTCATAAGATTGCACTGTCAGAAAGAGTTCACTCAGGACTCTTATTGACTCACCAGCTCAGGACACTTTTTGACTCGCCAGGCCAATCATATGCTTATTTACTTAGAAGTAAATGGAGTTCAGTAGGTTTTATTCTCAAGCAAGCATACACAGAATTGTAATCTGTAGCTTTTTTATTAACAACTCCCATAATGTTTATAAAATAATAAAATACAGAACTGAGAGACAAGCCTGTGTGGTATTACCAGTGGTGGGATTCAGCAGGTTTGCACCACTTCGGCAGAATCGGTTGTAAACAACCAGTTGTTAAATTATTTGAATCCCACCACTGGGTATTACCAAGTGTTTGGAGGGGTTTTTGTAGAGAGAGGTGGTTGGAATGGGTGGCATTGGCCACACTATCTCCTTCAAAAAAGAATCATATATGACAACACACAAGCCTACTGAACCAAAGTAAGAATCTTTTTTAAATTCGTGTACATGTTATGTTAAAAACTGATTACTTTCCTTGAGTGTTCCAGTTATGCAAGGGAAAGGGATGGGGGCAAAATCACAGTCAATTTTGTTTGGCTTTCTCCCCCATTTGCTCTGGCTCTGCCCACTGTTTGTTGTCTTTTGCTCCACAAGCTGCACTGGTCACCAGCCACCACTGCAACCAAACATTGCAAATTTCAGACTTCATGAGTTATTATGTATGTTGATGGTTCTGTACCTCCTCCCCCACAAGGGATGCTGCAAAAGGCCTTTTCTATGGAATGAGGGGGCTCACACAGCCTTCTATGGTTTTAGTTTTACTGCTTTGCACATGGCTTTATAGGTACGCATACATATGTTGTATGCATTGACATACTTTTTTTTAAAAAATGTGCATTTCCCACTTCTATTATTAAGGCTGTGGAAAATAATTGCCTCTATAAACATGGTGTTAACTGAATTGAACAGTCCCACTTATTCCAGAATTTTGTACTTTTACATCCTGGTTTCTTATCAGGCTCCTGCTCAGCTGCACCCTCAATCTATATGACAGATTTATTTGTTGGTCTCAATAAGTTATGATAGAAGGTAACTGACATGTGAGAATGGTTCACCATTGCCTCTCACTGCAGCTATTGACTATAATCAGTTCTAGAGAGTATCAGTCACTATCACTTTACAGCTGCACCACAGGGGATAACCTTGTTGAAAACAATGAACAGAGAAAAGACATAATAAGGCAAGAGACTTTTATGAATAGCTCCTTTACAAAGTTATATGCTCACTCAAAAATAGATATTTTCAGAAATTTCAGAAAAGGCATTTAGTTATTCTTCAAATATCTATGTAGAAATGCTAGATGTACATCTTTTATTTAAATAAGTACAGATCACAGTTTTCCAGATCACTGGTTTTAGCTCCTAACTTTTGCCTGCATCTATGGCTTGCATCTTCAGAGGCATGCCACAGTGTGTTTCTCTTCACTGCACAATGTGGAGTGTTTTATGTATCTGGCTATTTGCATGTGTCCACCTCTGAGGGGATGATGTACATTTTCATTTGTCTCTGTGAATAGTTTTCACTTAGTGTATCTTCCATTCAATTCATATGCCCCTATATGTTTGAACATTACAAGAACAATAAGATAAACACATCTTCCAGTTTTCTAGTATGTGTCAATATTTTACTGTTATTCTACATCATCTTTGAATAGTTGGCCAGCTTGATTTAGTAACATTTTAGTATACATCGAAAAATTCAATCACAAGATTTCTCCACTGTGCTTTGAAGCTCAGCACAGAAATGATGGGAATGTATAAAGTGTGACATTGATCAGTCACAGGGTCAGTCTATCAGATAACATCATCTATAATTATTATCACAGATTGCATTCTCAGCACTGTAGGAAGTTATCCAACAACATGACTAGCATCAGATAATTCCTAATTTATGTTTTCAGTTATAAAGTTATAAAGATTAATCATCTTAAGGCATTTTTCCCCTATGGGCACTCCAATAGCTCCTATGGGTACTCCAATAGCTAATAAAAAGAAACAATTTTATTCCTAAACATTTCTTGCTACATATATTCCATTACTTTCTTTTTCTTTTTTTGGTACCACCTCTCTGAAATTTTGCATTTCCACAATGCATAAGAATTTCCTTTGCCATTCTGAAATAGTTTGCATGTTTCTAGATTCCCAGTTTTTTCTATCCAACAAGTTTTGGTTATAGAGAACATAAAGGTACTCTGTGAATAATTTATCTACTAAGTATAGAGCAAGATCAAAGCTAATTAACATATCTAACAAATGTAAAAAAATTATCTTCTAACAACTCATCCAAGATTTCTTCTAAAAGTGCCTTCTGTGATCACAATAGATACTTGAATTTTCCTGGGCAGACTGATTTTTAAAAATTTGTTGGCATGGTTAGTATATGGTGGGGAATCATAATATTTAGAATTACAAAATGTTCAAAAACACTATACATAGATCATCCTTACAGTGGTCTTGTAAAGTACAGAAACATTGTCTCTATATTTAATTATTTATTTTATTCAATTTGATATCCCGCCCTACCTTGCCAAAGCCAAGCTCAGAGCAGCTAACATCTATAATTCAAACACAATCATAAAACAGTTTAACATTTACGTAATTTAAACATTGAAACATTTCAACATTTAAAACATGCACAGAAGGCGATTTAAAATAGCACAGTTCTCACGGTCCGTATTAAAATCCCACTCTCACACTCTCACACTCTCCCAGCCACAGTCTTCCTGGATTTAACCTTAATCTGCTCTGATGCAACCACATTGTCATATTGGTCCCAGATAAGGCTAAGAGTTTTTCATCTGTTTGTAGTGGACACAAAATCTGAACAAGAGAATTCACACTCAAGGATCACAATTTTAGTCATGACTTTCTTAGTCCTCAGCTGATGATGCACGGTGTGACACAATTTCCTTATTTGAATTCTGCACCCAACATGAGCGTACTGTTAACCATCTAAATTCGTTGTTTAAAAAGTGCTTGAAGTATTATGGACTGAGAAAAAGTATCCAACAGGGAATTGAGATAGTCTGTAAAGATTTAGTACTGGAAGTCAGTCAATATTTAGGAAATTTCAGAAACTGGTATTATGAAACTTGGTTAATGAAGAAATACAAAATGCTGCATAGGAATTCTGTGAGTAGCTGCAGACTTAACCCCCAGTACATAGGCCAGACATATAAAACTATTCTCTGGAACCAAATGTCTCTAAATGTATTAACCCCCCCCCCCTTCTCCCTAAATTTAGACTGGCAGCAAACATTTATGTGAGTTACTGAGTCTGACATCTAATTAACACAGTCTTTACAGGTTTAATGAGCAGAGATAAATTTCTATCCTTTCTTTGGCACATTTTAATTAGTTGTAATTACAAGTGGAGTGACCTGAAAAGATTGTTGTCCCATGGATTCACAACAAATTTGTATAATTTTTATATGTGGGGACAGAATGAACTTTTATGGATGGAAAAACCAAAGGTTATTTCAACCATTATATCAGTCATATAATATATTTCTGTAAAGTTCAGGTAACCAAAACATTGAACATTAATATTTTATTGCTCTGCAGGTGATGCTTCATAAATTATACTTATTGTTTTCACTTGAAGACAAAGTAAGCACTGTAATCTACATCTTTCTCACTATGAACTAGATTCTGGCTGGTACCATTTCTCTTTGATGTGATTTTAACTTGAGAAGGCAGGTGTTGTGTGCCTGTTCAACATATATTTAACTACTGAGGTGAAATTAGTGTAAACTGGGTGAAATATAGTATTCATATAGTGTGGTGTGTATAAAGCTATCATGAAGAATTAAAGGTAACAGAACTTGGGGATTAAAATGTATCTTCAACCACAACAACAAAAAAGATGAGAGGAAATATCTTGCCTCAACTTTCAACATCCTTATCTTAAGTCACACCAGTGGGTTTGAGACACATTTGGGAGTTAAAGTGGTTAAAGGCTTGTCTAGAGATGGGGCTGCCTCCCAGCACCAGTCAGCCTGTTCCTGCAACCAGCTGCCCTGCTCTTAGACTTACCAGCAGGAGCAGGGACCTCCAGGAAGCTAGAAACTGGAGAAACTACAGAGTAATGGCAGGAAGACCCTGAGCAGCAACAGCAAACAGCAGTTCCATGGAAAAGGGTTAAGTTAGCACAGCCCTAGCTAAGTTGCTATCAGCAGCCCACTGCAGCATTAGAAAATGGGGTGAGGCCAAACATCATCATCATCATCCTACAGAGGAAGATGTGGAATGTGGGTGATGTTAATCAAGAGAATGCTAGTTTTTAAAGAGGCATTTAAGTTGATTTGTGGACATTAGCCTCTGTTGTTGATAATGAAATCACAGTAATTTATAGAAAAGAAAATATGAATTTTATGCCATGTGCCTTTCTTTAAAAACCACACTGGCAATTAGTTAACACTTGGTTCAGGTCATAGTTGTGCTTAATTAAACAGGGCCTGACCTTTATGTTTGGTGATAGAATGCTCCTCCCCACAATTAATAGTGTGGATCAATTTTACTTCTTTCCAATTAGTGCTTCTTTCTAACCCACCACTCAGAATAATAAATGGAATCTGACTACACAAGTTCAAAGACTGTGACAAGCAATGCTGATTTCAACAGACCAGCTGTGGTAAAAAAAAATATAAAGAACAGTTATTTAACTTTACAGCAGAGAGAGAGGGCTCTAATTTAAGAACAGTAGGAAAGAAGGAAAAGTTCTTTTTAAATAAATACAGTATTGCTAACTCCAAGGTTAATTACTAATAGTTCTTGAATAGTTCTTGACATGGGTACTGTGGAATTTTGAGCAGAATTACATCCTTCTAAATCCATTGAAGTCAATGGATTCAGAAGTATGCAACTCTGCTTAGGATTGCACTAGAAGTCACCATAACAGTCCATCAAGAACAAGCAGGGCAATAGCAAAGTGAATAGCAGAAAATGGTATCAGTGTGATGGAGATTAACAGAGCACCTGGAGTTTAGGAGATGGTATGTTAGGTTGAGGTAAAACAAAGTACAGAACTAGGTATTATTGTTTAACAATCATCTAAACTGCTAGCTGTCAGATTCTTCCTTCTGTCTTTTTCTGTCTCTAATGATATAAAATGAATGATTTAATGGCATGATACTCCAAGTTTCCCATTTCTTCTCAACTTCATTGGCCAATGGTTATGAGATCAGGGAAAACATGATAACATCATATCCTAAATGTTGTATTGGTAGATATTTCTTTCTAGTAGAGAAAGGAGAAGGACAAACAAGGCAGTTGTTTCTAAAGGTAAAGGTAAAGTTTCCCCTTCAGTTGTGTTTGACCCTGGGGTACCACTGCAAGCAGTGATTTCATAGGCAAGCCATTTTTGTGGGGTAGTTTGCCATTGCTTTCCCCAGCGATTCTTTACGCCCTAGCTGTGTGCTAGGTACTCATTTACCGACCAAGGAATGGATGGATGGCTGAGTTGACCATGAGCCAGCTGCCAGGATATCTGACCCACAGGGGGCTCGAACTCCTGACCATGTGAGTGGCAGTGCAAGCACTTAACCACTATACCATGCGGCTCCTAGTTGTTTCTAGCAGCCTCATATTTGTTGCATGCCTGCAATATATCTGATTTACTGCAACTTTGTTTAAATACAGTTCTCAGACACACTTCTAACACAAGACTCCTCCAGGTACTTTACTGTATGAAAGGCCCCTTCCGCACACGCAAAATAATGCATTTTCAAACCACTTTCACAACCGTTTGCAAGTGGACTTTGCCATTCCGCACAGCTTCAAAGATCACTGAAAGCAGTTTGAAAGTGCATTATTCTGCATGTGCGGAATGAGCCAAAGGCTTCTATTGAATTATATCTCTCACTGAAGCCTATATAGATGCTATTTTATTAGCAAGCATAACAAGTATGATTATTATCTAATCAATCTGTCAGAAGCATATTGGTGGGAAATGGCACCCAGGGACATCTGCTCTGGGCCCCCATACCACCACCACCCATGCTCAGAGGTGGGGCTCAGGTGGTTCAGATAGGCACTGCAGTGGCAGGCCAGCTCATGGGCTGGCCAGCTGCCAAGGTGCCTGTTTAAGCCACCTCCCACCTCACTGCAAGCCACCTCCTTCCTTCCACAGGTTCTGGGGAGGGCAGAAATCAGCCTGCAGGGAGGTGGGGCAGGACACTGCGGTGGGCAGCCAAGGAGCCAGCCTCCTACCACGTGCCCTTCTGAGCTGCCCCTATCCCCAAGCCCCACCCTTGAGGGCCTGGGGAGGGAAGGAGGTAGCTCAGATGGGCTCCTGGCAGCAGGTCAGCTCTATCTTTAGGCACCTCCCCTGGTTGACCCAGCTCTTCCAATCGGGTCAGTGCTAGTGGGGTGGGGGCACAAAAATTGCCATTGTGCCCTGGGATCCTCTGGCTCTGGGCTTCCCTCCTGCCAACATTCACCCTCTTGGGGACTGACATCCCACTGCCATGCCTCATTGAGGGGCTAGCCACCTGGCTCAATGCTCAGCCATGCTGGTGATAGCCTCAGTGATGCTGGGGCAAGGCCTGAACTAGGTGGTGGGACCACACCCACAAACCATCAGGCAGCCCACTTAAGCCTCCCAAATGCAGTATGTCTTTCAGTCACAAGAGCGTGCCTGGCAACACTGGAGAATGCACTTGAGGCCAGGAGAACTTGCAAGAGAGGAACGGGGTGGGGGATGGAGTTCCTCTTACTGCTGCTGTTTATAACTTTTGTCATAAAATCAGTAATTAAGAAGAAAAAAAATGTTTCAGGATTCTGTCACTGCTGGAAAGTCCCAGAGAGAGATGAGACAACAGGTAGCACCCCAACAGATTATGGAGGACCTGGCGACTTAAACACACCTCTCATCTATTTCTGAGGCCTAAAAGGGGGTAGAAAGGCCAGTGCCGCCAGCCTCTTACAGCATGGGAGATGTGGCTGGTTTTGTCCAGGCATCTGCACAATGAGTCATGAAACCAAATGTACATGAAAAACATGAAATGTTATATTTGATTAATTGCAGCCTTTGATATACCTATCTTTCCTCGTAGCTGATGATATTGTAAGCATGTTGTATAGCTTTATGCCTTTTTCTTGTTCTCAACCACAAGCACTTTGAATCTGATAAAAGTTTATCGCTTCAAATTAATGGTACAGACGTGAGCAACCATGTGGCACTGTAGTATGCAAACATTTTTATAGCTGACTTAAAGCAATGCTTCCTACGCTCCTGCCCATTAACACCTGTCAAGTACTTAAGATTTATTAACGACATTCTCTTCTGGGAAGAAACACTGAGAAAATAAAAGAATGCAAAAAATGTTGAATTAAAACTCTTCAAGAAATTAAACTTGTGTTATCCTGGCTTAAACTGAGGCTTGGTTTTCCTCACTCATTACTTTATATTTTAATAGTGATGTCAGCCAAATTGTTGGATACTTACATCCAGTGACTGGACCTGTGAAAAAGCAAGACAGATCTTTCAACAAACCTGACAAGGCCTCCAGGTTTTCAGAAAAATATGAAATCTGAAAAAAATATACATTGGAGGGTATAAACCCCCAAAAATGATAAAAGGAGCACCTGTAGTTTAAAGCAACAGTTTTCTGGCAGTTGCTAGGAAACTACAGCATTCAAGGTTTCAGTTTCCATTAGTAAAAGACAGGCAAAGGGAATTGGGACCCTTTCCAGACCTATTTTGGTTTTTGAGGGAGGACTCATGGGGGCCTGACCTAGGATTGCCATCTCCAGGTTGGGAAATTCCTGTAGATGTTGTAATGAAGACTGAGTAAGGCAGACTTTGTGGAGGGGAGAAGCCTCAGCTAGAAATAATGATATAGAATCCACTCTTTGGTGTAGTCATTTGCTTCAGAAGGACAGATCTCTGCTGTCTAGAATTCAACAACAGTTTTTCAGATTATATTAAGGTACTTCATTCAGAAAAAAAATGGTTTACCAGTTTAATAGCATAGTTCTTGGAAGCTGCAGACTGAATTGTTAGTGACAGTTGAGTTAACCTCTCAATTGACTGCGAAGAACACTGTTTGTACAAGTAGCAGCCTAACATTTTAATTGAATAATGTTGTGATTGGAGAGCAAAGGTCCTACAGAAATATGGCTTACCTACAGAAATGTGTGGGCCCATATAGTTTCTTTCTCATTTAAGAACAATAAGAACTGCCCTGCATTTTGTCCATCACGACATTTATAAAAATGTATAATGAGTTGGATCCAACTAGCTTTTCTATCGCTAAAGAGACCATGGAGTCCCTGTTGATCACACCAAAAGCTGTGTTTATGAGACCTGAATGGATAAAAGCCATGTGGAATAGGAGCTGCAGAAAAGAGGAGAATTCAGTGAGAGGAGGGAAAAACCTAGCAGAATTCAGCCCTGTATCTTCTATGTTGATATGCCAGTTGAATTTATTTCCTTTAGATTTCATTATTTTTTAATAACTGGCATGGGTTTATAATTAGAACAAATGCATGTCTGTCACACATGGAGTAAATTAAATCATTTTATAATTCATGATTCATTAATGGACTTCATGAATTGGTCAAGTATTTCTTGGCTGATCAAATGTTCTTCTTTATTCTAGTGAAATGTATACCCAAAATTTAATATTGCTTCACACTGTATCATTATAGTAGGACCAGCTTTCACTTTCATGCTGACTGAAAGCTTTCTGGTTTGTGGATTATATTTAAATGGGAAATAGATTCAACACTAGCCTGACTGTTACCCAGTATATGATTAAACATCATCCCTGTTGGTGGAGACATTTAAAAGTCAAAGGACAATGGTTGAGGTGAGGTCATGGTCCAGTAGACTTTACTGAACAGCCATCAATCCTCTGTAGAATGACGAGATCTAGTCAACCATAACAGCAATACTTATAAGTGAAGTGTCCTGTAGGCTGAGCTGAATTTTCATGAGCTTTGTGACAAACTGTGCATGTTCAATGACAGAGAATCTTTTGGCATACACCCAAGCAAACAACAATGAAATTATAAGCATTACCTTGGGTTGGGGGCAGGGGAATTTTGGTTTGGGTTTTTTGGTTCAAAGCTTGTATGCTAATCACAGATCAGACAGCAGTTGTGCAAAAGCCTGCAAAGATTGATTTGGTAAGCTTCTGAGGGGTTCTACTCTGAGCTAGCCTATAGGACACAGCTCAAAAAACCTTCTAACCCTAATGAAAAATTGACTTGTGCTTAAAACTCTGCCTTGGAGAATTTTACTTATCTTGGTCCAACCTGTAATGAGTGTACAGGACTTGTCAAAAACAAATGGAATTTTGTTGAGTCAGTCAAGATGTGCTTCTATTGTCAACAGTGAAATTGAAACGACAAAGATTCATTGGCCAGTAATCCTTGTTGAGCAGTTTCTTACTATTTCTACCTATTGGTAGCAAAAGAATGCCCTGAGGATATATGATGCTATTGTGGCGTTAAAAAAAATAGTTTGTTTTAATCTTCATCAATAAAACTGTCAGCTGCAAGAATAATCATTCATATTTCAATCATGGCGAAAGAAGTACATAATCACAGAGAGGGCATATACTCTTGAGAGATCAAAATGAACAAATCATAATGGAATTACGGCTCACTTTCAATGTGGGGAAATGACTGTTTAATTCATTTGCCATTTGAGTGACAGATGCCAGTGTGCTAGCATCCTATGAATCTTCATAAATTCAGAGCATGATATGTGTTTCACCAAAGGTTACAACTGAATAATTGATGTGCTTAATGATACCAGGGAGCTATTAAAAGTTGCTCCTTTGGAACCCTTTGAATGGAGATGATTAAATGCCACCCATCGTTTGGCATTTGCAGGCATTCGTAACAATTTAAAAGAGCAAAGCTGCTTGGCAAAGACTTTGCTTCTGCTTGATAAGCACATACAAAATTACAAATGGTTGTTGTCATCACTGTTCATGAAGCATCTTGTATTAGCTTAATACATTCCTAATACCAATTTGTACCATATGGCAGTATTTCAGACATCTTTTCATTATGCCAGTCACCCAACAATAACATCCCAATGAAAATAAGAGACATTTCTGGCCAATTGTAATGCATGTTTTTGAGCCTTTCAGCAAAACTGGATGTTTTCAGGAGTGTATTTACTAGACTAGAGGGAATGCTACTCTCCTCCTGACTTTGGGAAAGCAAAAAGAGAGGAGAGCACCAAGTGTTGGAGTGATGTGAAGATATATGATTGTATTCACTGCATCACTTGCTCTTTTAAAGGAAGCCAAGCCTTCTTCTATTTGCAGGGCAATCCTAAGTAAAGTTTCTATTTTCTATCCCTACTAACAATGGTTGTATAAGTGTGTAATTCTGTCCGCTGTTGATATCCTGTATTTCTTCTGAGGTAGGGCATTGTCTTTTTGTGCATAAGCAACAAAGCCAGAGAGGTAAAGTAAAGCTACATTTGGAGAGTGTCCCTTCAAGGTTTAGAGTCCCCCAGTGATTTAAACATATAATTTTACTACAAAAATAGCTCTATTGCCAGATGATAAATTCTGTTCCAGCATAAATAAGTAAAGCATTGTGTTGTTTTGCTGGCTCATTTATCTGCAACAGAAATACACATCCTCCAAGCTGCTCAAAGATCTCTCTAAACAGCAGCTATTTCATTACCACCATATGTAGCTTGTGAGCCCAGCTTGCTCTGCTTTGCTGCCTCCTAAAAGTAGCTTTCTTGTGCCATAGCAGATGGTCTATGAAGCATACACATCCAATATGTTTACATTTAATTTTCATGATTGTATTTTACATTACAGGGTACACCTGCCACTCACAAAAAAAAGAAACCAAGAAATGAAAATCATAGGACAGATTTAGACACATAGAAGCATTGAAATAAAAGCTGATAGTTGATGACAGTTACTGTAAGCAAAATATATCATTTTGACAACTGGTTGGTTTCCAAAGTACTTTGAATGAAGAGCAAGAGAATTACATGCATACATCTAGAGTGGTCTTTACATAATTTCAGCTATTTTCTATCACTGGCATATGTTCACTTAGTCATTCTTGTCTTCTAACAAGCAAAGCCATGTTTCGCTGTGTTATTTTTAAGTAAAAAGTATGTGATGTCAACTAAATAAGGATTACTATGCTTCACTTGCATAGTAATAGTACAACTCTACCTGTTGTAAGAGATTAGGAGGAATAAGAGTGGATTGGAGTACAGAATGGTTAAGGGAGCATGTGAACCCAAGGTCCAATCCTGATCCCATATCCATGCATTCAGAGAACCACAAATGGCTTTACAAGCTCCTAGATCAGGGGTAGGGAACCTGCGGCACTCCAGATGTTCAGGAACTACAATTCCCATCAGCCTCTGTCAGCATGGCCAATTGGCCATGCTGGTAGGGGCTGATAGGAATTGTAGTTCCTGAACATCTGGAGAGCCGCAGGTTCCCTACTCCTGTCCTAGATGGTCTTTGGGAGATCCAGCCAGTTCGAAAAGTGGACTCCAGCTAATGTGCCTGTGAGGGCATTTGTGTTTGGCACCATATAGTTACTGGATCAACGCTCAATTCTCTCATGTTCTTCATTTTCTGTAGACTGAGTTGTATTTTATTTTAATGGAACCAGATTCTTGGCTATTCTTGGAAACACAGGAAGAACCTCGACATTCAAGACATACATCACAGGCCCTTTTCTGCACGGGCGGAATATGGCGGCCTGGGGACAGCAAAAACGCCGTCCCCTGGGTGCCATTCACACAGGGGGCGCAGCTGCTGCACAGCCGCACCGCCCTCTCGCCGCCCAACCGGCGCGAAGCCGGTGTTTCCAAACCACGCTTCCCCAGCGTAGTTTTCTGGAAACGCCGGCTTCCAAGCGCCTCCCCCCCCCCACCGGGCAACTCACCAGTCCTGCGGCCCTCTGGCACGTCGCCGGGGCCTGGGGACATGCCCCTTTGCCCTGAGACCCTGGAGCGGCCACATAGGGCAGGGGGGTGTGTCCCCTGGCCTCGGCGACGTGCCGGAGGGCCGCGGGACTGGTGAGTCGCCCAGAAGACGGCACAGCTCTGCGCTGTCGTCCCAGCCGGTTCTGGGACTGTCCGCAGCGGCATCAGGTCGGCGTGGACTACACCGACCTGGCCGCTTCCGCCTCTGTGCGGAAGCAGCCACAATGGGGTTGAGCCTGAAAATATCACCTTATCAAGATCTTTCCTTCCTATTTATCATCTTGTTTAATTTTCCATACCATTGGGCATCTTGGCTATGGCTGATTCCGCATGGGTCAAAAACAGTGGTGTGAAAACAGTGTAAAAGGGTTTAAAACGGTGTAAAAGGGTTTGTATCGTTTTCACACCGTTTTCACACCACTGTTTTTGGCCCATGCAGAATCAGCCTATGCTTGCTCTCTTGTCTCCACTCCACAACACTGGTTGCTATGGAGAAGGAAACTTGTGTCATAGTGATGTCAGGACATGAGGTTGTTTTGGATTACATATTATGGTATTACATAGTATGGTAAAAGGGAAACTGCTTTTGGGAAGCAGACTTGCATTTGTGTAATATATAGTGTTGCTTACAGTTTAATTAGCCAAATGCCAATTGTTCCTAAATGTTCAACAACACATCCCAAGAGGAGGAGTCCATGAAGTGTGACATATGAAGTGCTTTACAAAGCTTCAAGGGAGTTATCTAAGAAACAAATTAAAAGTGGACCAAGTCGTTACTGTTTTCATACATTCTTAACATCTCATTCACTCTGCGTCTCTTCAATTTCTGCAGTATCAACTGGCCAATGCACTGTAAACAACAAAATTTGGTTACATGTGCCTTCTTCATTGCATATGGCAGTGATATAGAGGATTATTTGTTTTCATTGGCTCAAAAATTCATTTGCTAGCCTTACATATATTATTGTCATGTCCACCTCTATTGCTTATCAATTACAATGGGCATAGTGATAAAGCCCATTGTGAGGTAGGTGTCATTGACTGAAATCTCATTCTTGCCTCTCCCTGTGTTACCTTTGCATGTAATCATCTAAAACAAAATTTTAATTATGGTGTTACCAGAGTTCAAATATGGTAGTGTTATTGCTATCCAAAGTAATGGATAGCTTAACTGTAATGAATATAGAAAAAGATCATACATACTAATGAAACATTTAACATTGTTTTCAAGCACAGTAGGGTTTCATTGACATGAAATTTAAAACAGCGTATTTGAAAATTGCTAAGGTTCTACCACAAAATACAAGTAATACAAGGGAAGATACATTTGCAGTCATACATTTATACTGTTGACGTGTAATGAAGCACTGATTTGAATGTGGAATCACTCATATTTCTTAGAACATCATAGATGTTTCCACTATCTCACATCATACTTGTGAAAGATGCAAAAGAAAGCAAAAAGTGCATCAATTTCTACTATAGTTTTGAATAAATTGCTGATAACAATATAGCAATTCATTTTTATAAGGGAGAAAGCATATTTGGAGAAGTTAACATTTAACCCTAGGGATGAAAGAGTAGCCTCAAATTATTTAATTAGATAGCAAGACAATTCCTGGATAAAAGCAAACAGAAATAATAGATTTCAATCCAATTGACCATCTGCTTCAATGATGTAACTACTTCCCTGTCCATTAAAGCCATGAATATTAAAGCCGTGACATCACAGCAACTCTGCCAATAGTAATTATGTACAGATTAGGAATACATACAGGGAACAGATTTACAGGGAATAGACAGCCAGATTGTAGCCAGATACAGATGCGTAAGCACAATAAAATTATGAAAGAAAAGGGCAATGGTAAGGTACTTCTTTTTTTCCTGAGGGTTTTATTTTATTATGTAAAGTAGCTGTAAATGACTTCAAATCAGATGGAGTAACAATGTATAAACAAATTGTTTTTCTTCTTAGCCATTTGCCAGCTCAGAATTGCCCCTTCCCACTGATTTTTCAAAGCACATGTATGACACTAGAACTAATAGAAAGACATGAATGCCAGTATTCTAAGCCACTGTTGAACAATGAACACTTTCTCCTGAGATACTGAAACAATGGATTGCAAAATAACTATCTGGCAACCTATGAAGATATTTAATTTCTGAACCAGGCCACAACTTCCTGAATAAATCATTTGTATTCCCTTTTCCCAAACACTTCCAAGTTGTTTTACCAGCCCTCCAAATTTAGCAGAGGATATTTTTCTTAAAAAGGTTGAGAAGTGGTGTTAGAAGTTTCTCCTTCGAAAAAATGATGATGAAGGCAGGAGGCCAGTTGACATGATAGTGACTCTATTCCAATTACTGGCCTTCTCCTTTAATTGGTGTAGTTTAATATAAGACGTAGGCCCAGAGGTGTAGCTGGGCCAAACTGTGCCTGGTGCGCAGTCTATATTTTCCACCCCCATGGCTCTTCCGTGGCACCCCCTCCCACATTCCCACACTTACCTCCATTTCCTGCGTTCTGATTGGCCGAATCTCACTTTGTTTCCTGCGTTCTAATTGGCCGAATCTCACCCCATTCCGCCCACTCACTATCAGTATTTTATTTTTAAAAACTTTTTATTTTTATTTTTTTTAATCGATGATTCTCTCACATGCATGAGAAGTTTGCCAGCAGGGAAGCCAGTGATTCTCTTTCACGCACACTCCAGCCTGATGGGAACTATACTTCCCAGGAGACCTTGTGAGCCCCCAGGCCTCCTGGGAACTGTAGTTCCTCAGGCCGTTTTTAGCCTGTACTGTGAATAGGCTTTTTTTCAGCCTGAAAAAGTTCTAGGAAAAGGAAAGGAACTAAGGTAAGTGTGGGAACAGGAGTGGAGGGTGCCGCAAGAGGGTGCCACAGGGGGAAGGGGGAGTGGCCTGGAGGTGCATGGCACACACCAATTCCCCTTGTAGCTCCACCACTGCATAGGCCTATTTTGCACACACACCCATCCCCTTGTATCTCCGCCACTGCATAGGCCTGTTTTGCACAGCGAAATTGCTTGTCTGTTGGCACAGGGAATGCCCCGATGCGATGGAGAGTTCTGCACTGTCCCTGTTGCTGCAGTGTGTCTGCCATACTGTTGCCCCAGTGCTTCCCTGGAGCATTGGCTTTGCTCCGTGGCTTTCCAGAACCGCAAAAATGGAGGGTTTTTTTAATGCCCACTGTTGCTCCGTAAGTGTCCCTGCCGTGCAAATCTCCACGGCAGCAGCATTGGGTCATTTTTCCTGCCTTAATGCTCTGGTCTGCCCCACCAAACAAGAGAATCCATGCCTCCCCCCTCCCATGCACAAAGAGTTTGCCAGGAGGGAAGTTGGTGATTCTCTTGCACACACAATACATTTTTCTGAAGGGAGGCCTGTGGTTCTCTTGCATGCACAAGGAGTTTCCGTGAAAGAGAATCACTGGCTTCTCTGCTGGCAAACTACTTGTGCATGTGAGAGAATCATCGATTAAAAAAAATAAAAATAAAAAGTTTTAAAAAATAAAATATTGACAGTGAGTGGGTGGAATAGGGTGAGATTTGGCCAATTAGAACGCAGGAAACAGAGTGAGATTTGGCCAATCAGAACGCAGGAAATGGAGGCTTCCCTCACATGTGTGGAAGAGATCTTGGAAGAGCTTGCGGTGCTTATGGCAAAGCCCCAGGCTGGTGAAAAGCTGCTGGGGCTTCCCATACTGGCCATGACTTGAGTCAGAGAAAGAACTGAACAGCCATGGGGTGCTATGAGTGGGGTGAGGAGCCCCACAGAAGTACACTCCTGGACAAACCACAGCACATTTCTACAATGAAAAAAAGCCATAGAAATCACTAAGAATTTGATTCCAAACCACTTTTCTTTTAAATGTGTTTGATACTTCAAGTTGGCTATATGATGTAAATCTAGCTGGCTGTGAAGGAGGCTCCTGAAGAAACAGATTAATCAAGAGGGTTCTTTTGAAACTGGCAATCCATTACTCTGAACTCCTTGTTTTAAAGAAAGCTGTTGATTTATCACATAGAAGTGAGATTTAAAGCTTAAGAGAATTGTTGAAGTGATATTTTCTGCACTGGCTTTAAGCATTTTCACAACTGAAACAGAAGAAACAGGAGTCTTATCTCCCACTGAAAATAATGTTCCTTTAAAGGTCCATTGTTTTTAGTGGGATGGCCTCCGGGCTCTGATGACCAGGTTTACTAGTTTACTGCACATTGAAAATACTAGCCCTTTAAAATTTGGGTGGGAATACTAGCCCTTTAAAATTTGGATGGGAAAGTGTGGCTTGGGGTTGGGAAACTGGGAGGGTGTTGACTGGCCCAGTGGAGCAACAGGCACCAAGGTGTCGCTGCTCCACCAGCCAGGCTGGGCTGTTGAGGTTGGTGGTGGGAACTAGGAGGTGGCCTTGGCAAAGCATCAACCAGGCTTGGCTTTGGGTGGCTTTGGATGGCTTTGGATGGTGGGGGAACCAAGAGGGTGTTGGCAGGCCCAGTGGAGCAGCAGGCACCAAGGTGCTGTTGCCTCTTCCGCTGGGCTAAACCTTTTGGTGGTTGTGAGAGGGTGGGAAAAACCAGAAGGGTGTTGGAAATGCCAGTGAAGCAGTGGATGCCAAGGCACTGCTGCCCCACTGGATGGGCTTTGGGGGGTTATGGGAGGGTGGAATGAACCAGTGGGAGTTAGTGGGCCTGGTAGAACAGCAGGCACCAAGATGCTGCTGCCCCGCCAACTGGGCTGGACTTTTGGGAGTTGTATAAGGGTGGGGTGAACTGGGAGGGCATTGGTAGCCTTGGCAGAACCGGGCTTCCTCCTGAGTTGGGGAAAGGTGGGAGGGGGGATGGAATGTCACCCACCAATGGGTGAGTACTTTGTGTGTCCTGCTTGCCAATAGGTGGAGGGTTTGTCCTCCTGACATTCCATCCCTTAGCAAATTATATGTTAGGATGAACAACAAGATTTATTTCAAAAATCTATGATTTGTTTCAACTTCATTATCCCAAAGTGAAAAATACAGGCACCATTGTTTGTCTACCACATAAGGCTGAATAAAAGATCATGGCTGTGTCCCCTACCCTCCTTCTGCAAAATATCATACAGAAGCTATTCCTGCTAAGGATTTTTCACTCATGTTTACTAGGCAACTGGCAAGGAAATGCAGGTGTAAAGTATTGCTCTTGATCATGTGACTTTTTGACTATTTCTTAGGAAACAGAGCTAAAAATTTAAACTGACAGATTAGAACTTTGTATGTCAGCTTCCATTTATACAGTGTTTTTCAAGTTTCCCATCACTGTCTTGAGGAACCACGAGGGGGGGGGGGGTGGTACACTCTGATTAGCCTGGGTTTTTTTTTCAGATTTCTGGAATTTTTCCAGAATTTTGATTATACTCTATTCTGCAAAAAGAAGATAGGTTGACCTTCTTTGTTGGAGAATGCTCTGTCTGGCTCCTAGTGCCTACCTAACTCTGCTCTCCTCCTGCTCCCATTTGAAAGTAAAAATACTTTGGCATTCATTTTAATTATACAACATTATACAACATTGGCATCCAATTCAGTTACACATCAGCTGGACTTTCTCATGCGCCATGTCTATGGTGCCCACCCACCTGCCCGCAGTGAGCCTGGTTCTTCCTGCCAGTATCAGCTGGCCAAGAGCAGGTTGCAAGCAGGCTGCAAGTCTCCTTTACCTGGATCCTGTTTGCTGTCCGTGAGCAGCTGCCAGACGAACCTCAACCCAGCAGCATCAGAGAAGGGAACCTGACTGTCTATCCACCCTTGCGACTTTACTTTTTCTGAGGCCATAGCATTGGGGGGGGGGGGGTGATATGGCACCAGGACTTGCAAGGTCGCTTCTTGCCTGGCATCCCAAGAGTTCCACCTGCTGTGCTTGGCTGATCTTCCCAAATATGTAAATACACATTCAGAACAAGTTGTTGGGTCTCACTTTGAATTGTCTGCCCTTTGCGATTGAATTTAAAATAAAAGTGAGGCGAGTGCTATGGAAGCTGGAAACACAGGCCAATCAGAGAAAGAGCTAGTTGATAGCTTGCTAGATCAACAAATGTAAAATTACAGATTTGAAATAAAAGTTATCTGCTTACATGCCAAGATGACTCGTCTACTGGGACAGAACTGTGTGCAACATCATCAGGCCTTTTCCCTTCTCTGAAATATTTCCCCAGGAAAAATGTATGTATAGTTTCTCCTTGCACAGTTCCCAGTGAGAAAACTACAAATTATACAGTAAATAATTCTAAAGAGTAGTTACCTGAAATATTTTTTAGCTATTGCCAGCACTGGGATCAACAATATTTCCTATGAAAATTGCTTCAGCACTTAGCTACTGGGCATAAAAGGAAGTTGACCTCCATGACCAACATTACGTACCTGAATAAAAAATGAATCTATTGAGATTTCCTTCAATGTCTAATAAGCAGAAAATCCAATATTCTGTATGACAGGAATGATAATGCATGTACTTTCCCACTGGGAGTCAATGGAAATTTGAAAATTGGCATAATATTCATATACAGCACTTTTGACATTGAGAGAGAAGAGGAGCGGCAATATTTTCAGCCATCTGGGAATAAGGCAGTGAAGTGCAGGAGGTCACCTTGAATTAAAACTGATATATTAGGCTTTGAGGTTTTTTTAGCTGGGTAGAATGACTTATAAGCTGTACTTTCGCAGGCAGTCCCAGGGTTATCTTAATAGCATGCTTTTGTCTAAAAAGTGCTTTTATTTTCACTGCTATCAAATATTCAGTAGGGTGATAGTCTACCCAGTAATAGAGCTGAAGAAAAGCTATTCACAATTTTTCACAAATATTATCTCAGCCTAGCAATGCCTCTCATTTTCAATGATATTTTATTTCTGAAATAGTTCTTCTTGCTTCTATTGTCATTTGTTTTCACTTTCCCTCAGTGACACCAACACATATGATTGGCCATATAATATTGATCGTACTTCTGAAAACACTCATGGCATGGGCCTGATTGGATGTGATGGACATGTGATGACCACAAGAAAAAAGATGAAGCTGCCACCCATGAAAAAGCATGGTAATAAAGAAGAAGAAGCCAATAGAAATAATGGTGCCAAATGGCATTTTTGAAAAGGTGAACGCTGATGTAAACCTAAGTTGTTTTTGTGACAGTTTTATCCCATCGCTATCTTCTATCCCACCAAAAGATCACAACAGGAGAAAATTAAAGCTCTGCATATTAAGAACTTCTTGAAGAAACTGATGGATGGTAGGAGTATTACATTTTTACAGTTGGATGGTGATGCATTTTTCTGGGACTTGGGTCAAAAAATTGCCTACTCCCACCAAATGATAAGCAAATAAATTAAAAAATACAGTATTTTCGTTTTCTGGGATTGAGTATTGGGATAATATATTAGTAAGAAAAGCAAGCCATGTTGGATCATTAGATAGCATAAGATTGACTGCTAAACAATTTTAGTCTAGCTGTTCTGGGGTTACCCCTCCCCCACCCATCATTTTAGAACAGCTAGATATACACACACCCTAATAGAAGAGAGGCCGGTTTCGACTGTTTTCAGAGCAGCCAGGGTCCCCTTGGGAGAGGACTACAATTCACAAACTAGCAAATTAGCAATTAATTGCAGCTACTGAGCACAGTTGTAAACCTTAGGACTTTCTTGGCAGATTTTGTTGTTGTTCTTAACATTGGCATAGATTTTAGCTATCTCTCTCTATCAACACAACTCCCAAGAAGCTGGAAACGAGACATAATTTCACCTCAGCCAACTTTTCAATTATTGGAAAGGAGAATCCATATGAAAAAAGATATTAAAAAGAAAAGAACAGAAGTGAAAGTAAATAAAAAGGTGGGAGGCAGTTCTTATGGGCTGTTTGTAGCCCACATTTACTTCACTGTTCTCACTGGGATCACAAGCTCGCAACTCTCTATCGGAGCTGCAAGGATTCATCTGTCAAATTTGGTCTCCCTATCTGGGAGAAGCAAAAAGAAAATGTGTAATCCCTCTCAGACAACATTTTTCTCCTCAAACAAAGCCTCAGAGTACTTCACAAGTGCTTTCGTTCAGATGCCCATTTCCCAAAACTCCCCAGTAATGCTTCCCCCTCCCCCCATAGTAATAGGTTGAATCAAAGTGTTTCCGATGTTAATTAAGGATGCTTCCTTTGATGAAAATCTCCTTCTTCCATTGAAGCAAAACTCCTCATTTAAAAGAAGTGAGTCCTCCTTGAATCCAAATCACTGTAAACCCAATACACACCCAATGTAGAGTTGGGTGTAGTGGTAAACCTTCTACCAAAATATTGTTGTTTTTCATTTTGAACACTGTGGTGCTTATTATAACTGTATTCACTGATCCAGTATAATAAACCACTCTACCTTGGGTTAATCACATGTAAATCCATTTGAGGTTTTATGGTGAGTTAGAAAGAAAATTCTAAAGCAAATTCTAGAAGGACTTTATTTCAGTTGTTTCTGTTATTTTGTGCAAAGAAGGAACTTCAGCTCTTCACCTTCTGTTTTAACCTGCAGTGCCTTCTGGTTTACATGCTTAGAAGTCCCTGGTCTTCTGAATACTGAATAAGGCAAATGTACATGATCAAATTAATACATCCAGGTAGGTTTAATAGATCCATTATGAAGCTTTCCATATGCCAATGCTATAGTGTGATTGTTTCACTGCTGAAAAAAATTGACCCACATTTATTACATAACTAGCGTGGCCCGGCCATGCGTTGCTGTGGCTTATTGTGGTGAAATGGGAAAGGAACAGTAGCAGCAAATCAATTGCAGAGGCCAGCAGTACGTGCTCATGCAAACACGCAGCCTGATACTGTGCGATGTCAGTGATGTGTGTGCCCGCATTCCTTGGGGGGGGGGAATGGAAAGGCACCCCTCCCACACATCTAGGCTGGCTGGTCATGATCCTTTACCTGGGAAAACGTTTGGTTGGTGGCAATGGGTGTCGCTTCTGAGGAAAGCCTCTGACGGGCGCAACGCAGCCATTCAAAGTATGTCATGGTTGCTGTACTGAGCTTACTCCTGAGTAATGCATGCCTGGTTTTCTTAACTGTAACTGCAGTACTCAGTGAATCTAGGATGCCTGGCCCCTCCCTCCCATCCCTTGCATGTCGCCCCTCACTCTCTTCCCTCCCTCACTTTTCTTCCCTTGCATGCCACCCCTCCCCCTCCTTCCCTTCCCTTTCCCTCCGCTAGGGTGGATGGGTCATATCAAGATGCTGGGCCCCCTGCCTCCCCTCCCTTGCATGCCACCCCTCACTGTCTCCCCTCCCTCACTTCTCTTCCCTTGCATCCCACTCCTCCCCCTCCCTCCCTCCCTTCCCTTTCCCTCCGCTAGGGTGGGTGGGTCATATCAAGATGCTAGGCCCCCTGCCTCCTCTCCCTTGCAAGCCACCCCTCACTGTCTCCCCTCTCTCAGTTCTCTTCCCTTGCATGCCTCCCCCACCGTCCCTTTCCTTTTCCTCCCTCTCTTCCCTTGCATGCCACCCAGTGGGGGGATCCAAAAATTTTAGTAACAGGTTCCCATGGTGATGGGATTCAAACTGTGGCGTAGCGCCAATGGGGCTGGGCGGGACACAACGGGGTGTGGCCGGGTATTCCAGGGGTGGGGCATTCCTGGGTGGGGCTGTGGCAAGGACGCAGCCGCTGCACCAGTCCTTGGGTGGGAAACGAATGCACGCAGGCGCAGGCTGCCACGCACACCAGTGCACCCCCTGCTAGACTGCTTCAAGTTCTGCTGGCTTACTGCTGAGGAGGAGGGGCATAACTAAGGCAAAAATCACGTGACAAAGTCACCAATTAGTAACCCCCTCTTGGCACACACAAATAATTAGTAACCTACTCTCAGGAACCTGTGAGAACCTGCTGGATCCCATCTCTAATGCCACCCCTCCCTCTCAGTGGCAGTGGAGGTTAAAAGCTCGTGTATCTAATCTGGAGGAACCAGGTTTGATTCTCCGTTCTGCCACCTGAGCTGTGGAGGCTTATCTGGGGAATTCAGATTAGCCTGTACACTCCCACACATGCCAGCTGGGTGACCTTGGGCTAGTCACAGCTTCTTGGAGCTCTCTCAGCCCCACCTACCTCACAGGGTGTTTGTTGTGAGGGGGGAAGGGCAAGGAGATTGTCAGGCCCTTTGAGTCTCCTGCAGGAGAGAAAGGGGGGATATAAATCCAAACTCCTCCTCCTCCTCCTCCTTCTCCTCCTCCTCCTCTTCTTCTTCTTCTTTTTCTTTTTCTTCTTCTCCTCCCTTCCTTCCCTCTCTCTTGTGTGTATGTGTGTGTATGTGTTTCACTTCCACTCGAGTTACTATGTACTGTTCCCACTGCTCATCTCTGGCCATCTGAGTGAACATTCTAAGCAGCACGAACATTCTAAAAGTGACAGTTACACACAGGCTGCATGTTCTTCACCAGGGAGCGCCAGGAAAAAGGCATTTTACCTGGGCCAGGTATGAAATTTCAGGTATGTGAACATCTAAAAACACTCTCGCCTGACTGACTATAGTGGCTGGGAATTTTCAGAGGAATTGGCCCAGCAGTTACTGAGGTACCCTGTCATCAACACATACACGGAAAGCTTTTTATATATATAGACTAGCGTGGCCCGGCCACGCGTTGCTGTGGCTTATTGTGGTGAAATGGGAAAGGAACAGTAGCAGCAAATCAATTGCAGAGGCCAGCAGTACGTGCTCATGCAAACACGCAGCCTGATACTGTGCGATGTCAGTGATGTGTGTGCCCACATTCTTTGGGGGGGATGGAAAGGCACCCCTCCCACACATCTAGGCTGGCTGGTCATGATCCTTTACCTGGGAAAACGTTTGGTTGGTGGCAATGGGTGTCGCTTCTGAGGAAACCCTCTGAGGGGCGCGACGCAGCCATTCAAAGTATGTCATGGTGGCTGTACTGAGCTTACTCCTGAGTAATGCGTGCCTGGTTTTCTTAACTGTAACTGCAGTATTCAGGGAATCTAGGGTGCCTGGCCCCTCCCTCCCGTCCC
Organism: Sphaerodactylus townsendi; assembly: GCF_021028975.2. Classification (NCBI taxonomy): domain Eukaryota; kingdom Metazoa; phylum Chordata; class Lepidosauria; order Squamata; family Sphaerodactylidae; genus Sphaerodactylus; species Sphaerodactylus townsendi. The sequence continues at coordinate 37,899,238 of NC_059434.1, read as the reverse complement.
TTGCATGTCACCCCTCACTCTCTTCCCTCACTCACTTCTCTTCCCTTGCATGCCACCCCTCCCCCTCCCTCCCTTCCCTTTCCCTCCGCTAGGGTGGGTGGGTCCTATCAAGATGTTGGGCCCCCGCCTCCCCTCCCTTGCATGCCACCCCTCACTGTCTCCCCTCTCTCACTTCTCTTCCCTTGCATGCCTCCCCCACCATCCCTTTCCTCTCCCTCCCTCTCTTCCCTTGCATGCCACCCAGTGGTGGGATCCAAAAATTTTAGTAAGAGATTCCCATGGTGATGGGATTCAAACTGTGGCGTAGCGCCAATGGGGCTGGGTGGGACACAACGGGGTGTGGCTGGATATTCCAGGGGCGGGGCATTCCTGGGCAGGGCTGTGGCAAGGACACAGCTGCTGCGCCGGTCCTTGGGTGGGAAACGAATGCATGCAGGCGCAGGCTGCCACGCACACCGGTGCACCTCCTGCTAGACTGCTTCAAGTTCTGCGCGCTACTTCTGAGAGGAGGGGCATAACTAAGGCAAAAATCACGTGACAAAGTCACCAATTAGTAACCCCCCTCTTGGCACACACCAATAATTAGTAACCTACTCTCAGGAACCTGTGAGAACCTGCTGGATCCCATCTCTGATGCCACCCCTCCCTCTCAGTGGCAGTGGAGGTTAAGAGCTCGTGTATCTAATCTGGAGGAACCAGGTTTGATTCTCCGTTCTGCCGCCTGAGCTGTGGAGGCTTATCTGGGGAATTCAGATTAGCCTGTACACTCCCACACATGACCTTGGGCTAGTCTCAGCTTCTCGGAGCTCTCTCAGCCCCACCTACCTCACAGGGTGTTTGTTGTGAGGGGGGAAGGGCAAGGAGATTGTAAGCCCCTTTGAGTCTCCTGCAGGAGAGAAAGGGGGATATAAATCCAAACTCCTCTTCCTCCTCTTCCTCCTCCTCTTCTTCTTCTTCTTCTTCTCCCTTCCTCCCCTCTCTCTTGTGTGTATGTGTGTGTATGTGTTTCACTTCCACTCGAGTGACTGCCTGTGTACTGTTTTCACTGCTCATATCTGGCCGTCTGAGTGAACATTCTAAGCAGCACGAACATTCTAAAAGTGACAGTTACACACAGGCAGCTGCATGTCCTTCACCAGGGAGCGCCAGGAAAAAGGTGTTTTACCTGGTCCAGGTATGAAATTTCAGGTATGTGAACATCTAAAAACACTCTCGCCTGACTGACTATAGTGGCTGGGAATTTTCAGAGGAATTGGCCCAGCAGTTACTGATGTACCCTGTCATCAACACATACACGGTTAGCTTTTTATATATATAGATTGCCTATGTCATTGCTATGTTTCCAAAGGAAATTGGTCATTTACGCTCTCTCAGTGAACCATATCATATCCTCCAATTTCCTGGTTTCCCCCCTCCTTCTTCCAGAAAATCAAAATCAAAGAAGCTACCATCAGTTCAAGCAACAACCTCCCATCATTTACTTTTGGCCACCTTCACGCAAAATGTTCAGTTTTATTCAAAAAATTCCTACCAGTGCCTGAATGCTTAACTTTGACAAGTGAGAGGTCACTGTCTCACATGCTCTGTTTCTTGTACCATGGAATCACTGTGGCTTCTACACTGCACTCATTCTGTGGCATCTAACATATTGATTTTATGGAATCAATGGGGCTGATCTACTATTGTAGTAGGTAATTCTATAACGCGTTTCCCAATGTTGCCATTTCCATGTGTTAATATGATTTTTATTAGTAGGTAAATCCTGCTTCAAAAAATGATCACTTCATAATTTATTTTCCCTCCTATTTTAAAAACCTGAATCCCAACAAATATGTAAAAACTAGACTCAGTACGTGACAGGCTTGTTAACAAACTGTCCTTATTTCCAATAACTGAGTATTGTTCCCTTAATAGTGGGCACTGTACCGCAAAACACAGAGAAGAACTTTCTAATTATTTACCTGCCTATTACAGGACAGAGCAAACAACGCTCCACTGGGCATGTCAACTTCCCATGGATTTCAAGTGATTTAAAATCCTCTCTTATGTAAATTGGAACATACTGTACTATAATTCAAATGTGCCTCTTCAGTAAGATCGCCCCAAAAGCTGTTAATAAAAAAAGTAATTTCACCACCACCTGGGGGTAAATCCAGAATAGTGGTCATTCATATTAAATTTATATCAACTTTATGAGATTTTTGTCATCATGATACTTTTATGGAGCAGTTAAATTTTAGCTGCCTGGGGGATATAATGCACTTGATGTGACCCCCAACAAACTGAGTCAAGACCAAATCAGTTATACCTATTGAATGATATTCTGAATAAAGCAGGACACCATTAACTCTGAAAAAATTATGTGGACACAGGACCAAAAGACAGTGATCTCTGTTAGAACAGTGGCTATCATTTTTAAGGCAACATTTCAGTTACATCACTTCCTGTTTTTTTTCCCCCTGCATGTGCTTATAGCCATGAGAAAAAGCCAGGTAAGTGCCACAACAGAATCCTTTAGTAATGTTCCCATGGAACGAAATCACAAATGGTATTCTTTTTTTTTATACTGTGATGAGTTAGAGAACAACCTGAAGGTATTTTATCTCCTGATTCTCATAGCTGGAAGCAGTGAAAGCAACAATTCCTGATGGGTGATAATACTGCAAATTCTTAGTATTTATTCCATGTTCATTGTCACTTCATTCAAAATAATTATTCTGTAATCTGCCTTGAATATGGACTATAGAAAGATGGGATATAGATACTTTTAATATAATTAACTAATTAATGAACTAGGACAAGCTGAAAAAAATATTCTTAGGAAATTCAGAATCAGGACATTATAAACTGGCACCAACAGACATTACACAACAGCTTTCCTATTCTCTAGAAGCACACACAAACAACACACTACCCATCACCCACCTAACCTTGACTCAGCCAGTTATTTGTATTTGTATTTTTAGAGAACCTCAGAGTTTATTGGAAGGTTATCAGGGGGATTTCAACTGTTAATGGAAGATGAATTCCCTGAAGAAACAGTTTGTCCTGTCAGGTGATCTTAGTCTACAGTGCACAGCTACAAGGGGATATTGAGAGTATTATTGGAGTAAATATGCTTTTGAATTATCTCCAACTGATTTTTTCCCAGTGTTTTAGAGATGGGAATTATGTAGTCTTCTTTGCAAAGATAAACCAGCATAGAAGTGATACTTTAACACTCCAAATTTTGTTTGATGAAGTCTGCATATGCTGTTTGTGAGACCTTTCAGCTTCTTCCATTCCATGTTGTCATTTATTTATCTAAAAATTATCCTTGCTTCCTCCTTTCCATATTAACATATCTATTTTGGTATCTACATTACCATTTCATATGTATGCCTTGATGAAACACTGCAAAATATATATTTCTGATGAAACTTGATGTGATCATATTTGTGATTGTACCTGTCTATTTTTGTGCATGTATGCACTCCAGTTCAGCATTGGTTAATTCTCTCCTGCAAAAAAAAAATCTCCCTCGCCAATCTTTTATTGACCATACTATCAGAATTATTTTTGTGTGGTGGTCAACCATGCTTAACTGCATGCACCCATAGGTAAAACACTGCATACAAAGCATCGTGCTGCAATCATACATACAATAACAATAACTACAGGAACTATAAGCCATCTGTTCCAGTTCTGAAATTAATTTTGGAGATTCTTATAGTTATATCAACATTCTGAGGTAATGGAGTGCAGGGAGAACAAACCCATAGAACAGTGGAGGAATGGAAAAGGGATCGCCCATGTATCCCTCTCTAGAATCCTTTCACATCTCATACATAGTGGCAGTGAAAAACTGTAGCCTTGGCATGCACTTTGAATATAATGTGTACATCCTGGAACTGGGATTGAATTGACCGCCTGGGGATCGGGCGGTATATAAATTGAATAAATAAATAAATAAATAAAACTGTTAATAAGTTCTTAAAACAAATTGACATGGATAGTGTTACCTGAGCTAGAAAGTCTGAAATTTTCTAATCCAGACAACAAACATCTTGTAATAGTATTGAGCATTATTCTAATATTAGACTAGGATGTCTGAATGAACCTTTAGTTAGTCATTTTCAACAAAAGCATCGTACGGAGAGGGATTTAATATACTTGGTTCTATACAGGAATATAAATAATTCTATGATGTTCAGAAAGATAATGTTCAGAAAATTCTATTGTGAAAAGTAGTAAGATGTATTTTTTGTCTTAAAACACAGGATACAACAACAACAACAACAACCTTTATTAAGCATTTAAAATAGGCTGTAGAGCGTTACCAGATATTTATGAAGTACAAATCAGGAGTACATTCAAAATGCAGACAGAAAGACTGTATATAGCAGTATACATTACTTAGAAAGTTCTGTCACTTGCAAACCCTTTCCAGAAAAAATATTACTTAGCGCCCCCTGGAAATTAATTTTTTTTAAATTTTAATAGCAATTAAACAGAAAGATATATGTATTAATGTTTCTACCTGTTGCCATCACCGCCCCCCTGGATCGCTGCAGCACCCACCAGGGGGTGGTGGCGCCCACTCTAAGAATCACTGGTTTAACAGAAGCTCCACAACAGAACTGTCAGAGTCTCTTTCAGATTTGTCTAGGGCCAGCCTGGGAGAGAAATTCCTAATGCCCACATATCTCAGACAGTCAAGAATAATGTGAGCAAGAGTCTCCACTGGATTTTTACAGTGTGGACAAACCCAATCCTGGAGAGGGATGGATAAGTAACGACCCTTTGTAATGGCCAATGGGAAAGTATTGGATGTGGCCCTTGTGATAATCCATCTCTGTTGGGGTTCAGTTAATAATTCAAGATATTTGGTTATGTGCCCCTGTTCCAGTATTATTCTGACAGAGAGAGGTGAGCATGATTTATTTGCTTGCCCCAACAGGCTATAGTATTCCTGTTCAAGAAGTTGGCTTTTTAAGGTTTGAAAAATCTCTCTGGGTGACAGCATAAAGAGATCTTCAAGTAATAAACCTATTGAGTAAATTTTTGATTTGAGAAGTTGATACCATTCGGAGGCAAATAGGTCTGGGCGCGCAGTATATGTTAAACTGCACACATCAGAGTTAAAACATAATTTGATCCAATACTTGAATGTATTCAGCCATGCTCTTGTTTCAAGTAGGTTCTGACCAGTTTCTAAGCATAGTACAGCATATGGTACAGAGTGTGGTAATCCGAGTTGTATATTAACATTGGATTACACTTCCCTGTTGAATTTCTGACTACAGCTCATTAATATTTGTTTTTTTATTTTTATTGCATTTTTTCTTTTAGGTTAGATATATGGTATGAGAGTACGCAGATTACCTCCTGGGTAAGATTGGACATTGAAACTATATTTACCTGTTGGATTTCTGACTGAAATTCACAATATCAAAAACATTTTTCTTTGTAATTATTTATTTGTTTTTTTTGTACATATTCACTTTCATTAAGTTATATTAGCTCACATTGTTGTATTTCATGTTGGTGGGAATTGTTGCAAGTATATATATATACTTGTACATTTTTATTCCTTTTTTGTGCCAGTTATGCGGATGTTGATCAGATAGTTTGTTCTTCTCATTGTGAGTTTGCTGTACTGATCTTCTTTTTGAAAGATTGCAGCAAAGCCTGGATGACTGCGGTGTCGATGGAGAAGTTTAGATTTTTCCTAGTTTGGATAGGAATTCAAAGAACGGATATACAGATCATAATTATATTCACGTACCATAATTATATTCACATACCAATTAAAAAAACTCTCCTGAAAAGGCCCTGATAGGGTGATGACAACTGTATACAAACCTGCCATTTCTATTGTGCTGTACTGGAAGCCTCAGTAGCAAGGCTATCCCTTTGAAACAGTTGAGTGAAGACAAGTTACTGTGAAAATTGCATATACTGCAGCTGTTATTTTGTTCATTCAGTTGGTACAAGCAGAAACATGGCTTTTGCCTCTGGATTCTATGTATTTATTTATGGAAATTATATGCCAGCTCTGCAGAGACCAGCTCAAAGGAGCTTTCTTCATAAAAAAAAAATGGTGTGCCAGAGATCTGATTGAGGTAGCTTCCAAAGTAGAACCAATACAATTAAGTCATTAAAACATCAATTTAAGAATTATCAATAATAAAAGCAACCCAACCCACCCACCCCCCAAATCCTTCCCCCTCCCCACTAAAAGTAGTAATGCAGGCGCCAGGCATGCATTAAGGGGAAGGCTATTCCAAAGACAAGGTGCCACCACTAAAAACTGGTGTCTCTCTTTTGTCTACCTGTGGGCAGACACACGGCGAGAAAGGCTCGGGAAGAAGATCTGTTTGTCTTGGTTCTCTAAACCACCTGTCAGCTCAAGCTCAAGCCAATAGCAATCCTGCAAAGAGGGCAATGTAAACAGTAGCAAAAGTCTCAAGTTACCCCCATTATTTTCCTTGTACTTGTTGCAAAAAGTCTGATATCAAGAAGGAGGAGGCTTGGAACAATGACTTCCTCAAAAGCTGAAAAAGTGACACACTCTGTTAACAAGCTGAGCAAACCAAGAATTTTACAACACTGGTACTGTTATGAAAACAATTTTTTAAAATGTAGAAGTGACCAGATATTGCGTCTACATTTTTCTACAGTGCCTTGCAGTCCCTCAAGGAAAATAGTACAATATAAGTCTAAGGAATTTATACAACAGACATTGGTTTCAAGTCCCTTTATTAATCATTGTCATCTGTGAAAAATGGTGTGCAGTTTTGGGCTCATATCTGCTACTGTCAGAGACATGCACACATATTTACTGTGGACCATGTTTTACTGACTGTGAAAGATAAGGTGACTTGGGTACTAGGCATTACTAATCAATATTGACAAACAGTCCTTATAGATAGGAAATGTCATTATCTGGTAGTTCTTGGGTACTCTCTGCAAGATCAGATGTTCCAGTCATAAGAAGGAGCCTAAAGGAGATGCCTAATTTATACAATGGGTATATATTCCAGAAGCCAAGGTTAAGGTCAGTTTAAGGAAAGAAATCTGAATGACAAAGGCAAGACACAGAACTGAGTAACTGCAAAAAGTTTAATAACATTGGTCAAGAAGGTAGAAAGAAGGGAGATAGAAAATAGGACCTGCCACATGGGAGTGAACAGGGAAGAAGGAAGCAAATTAAGCTGGTTGGCTTCAGGAAGTACGTGGTTTTTGAGATATAGGAAATAGTCCTGGTGCTAATCCAGCTTGTGAAGGTCTGTGTTTGAGAAGCAGAATGGCTAGTAGTCCTTGGGACAAAAAGGATGTAAATCATGAAAAAGAAAGACATACTGTTCTCCGCAATAATGCATCATCTGTGTTAACATCTTGATATAACAGCAGCTGTGAACAAGACAATAAATTAGCAATTGCAGTAGGTTTTTCAGTGACTAAACAAGGGAATGTCTTAATCATTTTTTATATGGAGCAATACAAGTTAGTACAGAGAGGGAAAACTTTTATCACTTGAATATTACAGAATCAATAAAATAGACACTAAAGATTAATGGAAAAGAAAAAGGCTGTCCTATGATTTTATTGTATGAATGCCTCACCAAACATACAGATCATGTATAGGAGAACTTTTAGAACTTCAGCTTCTGATTAAGTTGAGACATCATCAAATAAACATGTTGAGTAATTTGGGCCTCAAACCATGCATTGCAAACAGCCCTGTATTTGCTTGACTTGCAGTTCTACAGCACAATACAGCAGGCTATTATCATAAACTTTATCTCAAATCTTTTCTTATGATGGAAATTTGTTAAAGGAATGCACAGAAATCTTATTCAGCCAATTTGTGTGCTAACTTCATTACGGGATGGGATAGATTAACAAATAGAGCTAAGCCAGTGCTGAAGCAGGGTACTGCTACAATGAGATAAACCAGCTATCTTACACCAGTAATTTTTACAACCATTCATACAGAAATCATACCTTCCCCCAAAATCCAAACAGAATTGGGAAAAAAAATCTAATGAAAAACAAAACAAACAATTGCGTGCGGATGTGTGGAGATTCGTTCCATTAATGAAACCATAACATATGTTTGTTGGAAAAGAAGTCGGCCGCAGCCCAATTTATTTAACATATAACAATAACCTTGAAGCTGGGCGAGCATAACAGAGCATATCCTGGCCCCCAGGCAGCGAACCGCTGAACCTGGTTATAGGGCAGCCCCAGCTGACCCCTTAGGCCCTTCAGACAGAACCCCTGTCTAGCACATCCCCCAAGGAAACTGGAACAGGAAGTTACTAGATGCCACATGGATGCAAACCCAATTTGTGACACCCCTTCCTGCCAGGCAGCGAGCTCTCGGTGCGGCCCCAAGGCTTGCCCTCAAGAGCTCTAACACCACCTCGGACCTCATATCGAGCCCCCCAATGTGGGAAGGTCCGGCATGCAAGCTACTGCCTTCCCAAATAGGATGTGCTCTTATGCCCAAAACTGCCCAGTGAACTGCAACAAAACATAACTGTAAAACCCAATAACCATACTACCAGGGAGGGAAGGGAGGGCCTTCTCTGAAGGCGGCCTTGAAAGAGGCCAATCGCTGCCGGCGCAGCCCTTTATAGGCTGCTAGGCCCTGGTCACATGGCAGTTCCACGCCACATGACTGCCTTAGCCGGTCGGCAGGGAGAAGGCATTGCACTCCTTCCTCCCCCGCCGCAATGACGTCACCAGGCTGAAGCCTGGGACGCGATTTAACACCAGCTCCAGTACTGGAAGAGAACTGTCACTGTGGCAGCGCTGGCCCCTGGATGTTGCACTGCTGTGTGGCTCCCCAACCCCAGCATATGTGCCTCTTAAGCTAATGTAAGTGGTATTTGTGCCAGTCCTGGAGTCACAGCACCTCTATGCAGTTGCACACCCCCCCCCAATTGCACTAATAATCATAGCTAAGATCATCATATTTACTATAGTTAAAGTTTCTATATATGATAAACACAGACATCAAATCTAATAGTAAATATCCTAAAGAGAAAATGAAAAAGAATATGCCAGATTAGTCTTGGGAAAATGAGTTGGAAAATTTATTTTCTGTGTTAGATTTTTTAGGTTTAATATACATTTGATTTATATACAAAGTCATACAGGTTGACTTTGATATACAAACCATAATTGTATCAAATGTTTTATTTGATTTTTACTCTGTGATATTCATATAAGGCAAAAGCGTCAACTGTAGAACTTTTACAGATTGCTTTTCTGCCCTTCAAATATTAACCTTAAACTTTTGCACTGCTTTTAGAGTCTCCTTTGGAAAGCTATTTGTCATGTTTTAATAAATGGTGAACCAACAGCAGATGCCATCTCTAACACTAAACAATGGCTATTTCCTTCTGAAAGTTGTGTCTATCTGTTTTAATACTTTATGGAAGACTGACATGTTGTGTTCTTGCAACTAGTTCAAGATAAATGGGAATTTAGAGATTATCTACAATCTTTATTGAAACAGTGGTCTGACTTTAATTAATAGAACAGATATGCATTAGAGAGGATTAGGAGTAGGGCATTATGAAGAGAGGCCTTATGGAATAGGCTGAAAATGTCCCATAATCCCAAACCCACTAATGTGTCACATGTGCTTAGATGCATGTTCTCATTAGACCAACACCTATCCCAGAATGAAGATCTTGCTTCCTTCATGCAAGCCTAATACATTTTGTTACAGAGATAAAGTATTCTTCATTCTCTGCTCGGTTTGTAAATGGTAGAACAAAATAGCAGAGTGGAAGGGTGGCAGATAAGGCTAAAAGGAGCACTAGATTAAGACAGACATTTCAAACCCATACTTGGATCCTGAAACAAGGCCGAACAGATGGGATGCCCAAAGATAGTGGGCTGATCTGGACTCAGTCTGGAACTGGACCTTCTGCTACCAGAGTTCTTTATGTAAACAAATGTAGTATAGATGAATGTGACAAATTCAGATCTGTGAAGTCACAGAACACTTTCCTTGAACTATTGGTCACAAGCAAGCTAGACAATTTGATCGGAGCATTACAAGCAAGGTGTGGGGTTGGCCTGGATGTTGGGGGAAGGGAGCTCTGGTCTGTGTGAATTTGCTGTGTGAAAATATTGTTCTGTTGCTTCTTGGATCCTTATCTCTCCACTAGCTAGTGAAGGCCACATACTTTGGTCTGTAGTGCAGCTGTGGAATTGTATGGTTAGCGGGGGGATGGGTTTGCTGGTTGCTTTAAAATATCAGTCTCTGCTCAGCCAGCAGAGACGTCTTGGCACTGTACGGGACTTATCTTACCTGCAGTAAAGAAATCTTTGTTCATCAACAACTGTTTCAATTGTCTGGTTAAAGGAGGTTCTGACACAAGGCTTGATCAGAACCATTAATAATAGTAGCAGTCAAGTGTTTCCTGGGCTACAATACACAGTATTCAGTGCCTGTATTCCTTTGCACACTTTTTTTTTAAAAAAAAACTTTTTTCTTTTTTACAACCATGGACAATACCATGGACAGATAATCCCCAGAGGTTCAAAACTGAGCAGAACTCAGCAGATTTGATTTCTTTAATATTCCGGCTCCTGCTTTTTTGGTTCACAGAGCAAAATAAACAAACAAACAGTCATTATTCACCTGTATAACGTCAGTGTACTTATATAATTCATGCGCAATCACACTTTTGTCACTCAGTTGTGGTGTGCAGCCTGTACACCATCCACTTTTGTTGTGGTGACAGCATATTTTTGTGTACTCAAAATGCAACAAGGATGCTGAGAATGCTAAAATGAAACTTGTTACCAGGCAAATTTACACTGCTGAGATTCCCTTGATTAACTTAAAGGTGAGCTCCTGCTAAGATCTCCTCAGTATTTCCTGGACAAGTTCATTTTGAACAGCTTTGCCCACACTTAGTAGGTTATACTACTGTAGGGCCTGATTGTTGCAGTTCATCATTAGTTTTGCACATTCAAAAAATTAAATCATAAAATTTTACTGGAGAAGAGGCAACGTTTCCTAAAGCCCTAGATTGAGCATTAGATTGAACAACTGTATTGCACAGAATCATTCACAGGTTATCTTCTCTTTGCACCTGCACAGATGGCTAGATTGCATCTCCTGCGTTCTGGGTCAGTGGTATTTGTTCAAGAAGTGACCACAAATACCGCTTGTAAAATAGTCTGGATTTCTGAGCAGGCACCAACACACACAGAGACTCCTATGTGGAAAAATTTCAATTTAAAAATTTATAAATCTCAAATATCATTTTTCTTTTTTATAATGTAACTTTTAAAAACTGGAGTCAGCAGCAGCTGACAGATGGCTGATATTGGAGAGTAGCTGCAAGAAGCAGTCTCATTGTGTAAGAACACAGCTTAATTATACAAACTAGATTGTCTGAATTTGCTCAGATGGATCCATATAGCTTACCAAAGAATCTGTATCCTACTCACAATCAGTAAGCAAGAAGCAGACTGAAAAGGGAGGTGATTGAGTCAAACAAATTCAGATGAAGGAAACTGTGGCGCATCTCCCTGATTAAGAACATTCTTGACTATTGTGCTATGTCATGGATGAGTCTCATGGGCTCATAACAGAAATTTGTCTGATACTAAGAGCTATGTAACTCCTGGCTTCCTTTGTTTTCACAGTTATTGAGCTTTTAAATTCTGTCACACTCCAATCCACCCACCCCAGGTACTAATACTGAAGTTCCAGCCTGGAATACATTTTATGATAACAAAGAGTAGTTCTATCATGCTTACCTCTCTGCTCCACTGCAATATTGAGAAACTTTAATTTTAAATATCTTAAAGTGCTTTTATGAGCCTGTCTGTTCCTTTAGTCCTGTGCTGATGGTGCTGATGTTCATTCAACTAGGACCATTTCTTTTATATGATGATACCTGGATTAGGGATCATAAGAGCATCAAGCAAAGGATAAAATGTAGCATGCAGAAGGAAGGACATTGGATGATGCATGAAGTCCTTACTCTCAAATTTGATGTAACATACTTATTCAATGATGCATAAAACCAAGCAAACAAAAAGAATCTACTTGTATGCCTATTGGTTTCCTGTGATCTGCATATTGATTTCTTGTGATCAATTGCATTTCTTGTCTACCTTTGTCTAACACATAAATATAGTGCTGAATACACAGACATTACCTAATTACACAATAATTATATATTTGGAAGGCAGATATCTTGAGTCAAGTACATGGTGATTACTCATCTGTATCCTTCTGTAGAAGCTGATGTGACAACTTTTTAAAAAGTAACTCACTTCTGTAGGCAGATGAGGTTCCTGCACAGACACCCCAAATCTAATACAAACCTGGCACCTAATTCTTGCTACTTTCAGGTTTTTAAAAAATAGAGAACAATTGGGCATCTTGGTGGAAACTTTTAATAATGTTCTTATCAAGGATATTTTCCCCTTTAGACTAAAACTACCATATATTTTAGTCTAGACTATTTCTAAAAATGTCCCTGTAATTGTTATTCTGAGTAACAGAATAATATATCCCTCCTGCAATTTACCAGCAAGATGTATTCCAAAGGAGACTATGACCTAAATAAATTTTATATAGAGAAAAATCTTCTATTTTGCTATGTTATTATTGAAAACCTGTGGGTCCATGTGACTATTCCAGATACCCAAGGAGTGGAAATTTTGTTTTGCTTGAATGGGTGCAAACTTGGGCAATACCTCAGGAAGGGGATTTGTAGTAGCAGTGAGTGAAGGAGACGATGTTTGTGTTTTAATCTTTAATAGTTAGCATATAAAAATAGAAGAAAAAGCAGGAAAAGATATGTAGATAAGCAAAGCAAAGTACTAAATTTGGAGAACTATGTAATTACAAGGAGTATAGTTTCAGAGCATAGCCATATTGGTTTGCAAAAGATCTACATTGTCAGGGATGACCATTCTTACTTGTATTTAATGAAGGTAGCTTTGATTCTCAAAAGCATATACCGAAAAAAGTCTTGTGGTCTGTAAGGTGTTACTGGACTCAAATCTAGCATAACTATAGAGTTATGTCAGCATTTTAATAAGAAGAACAATAAGCAATCACATAATCCCTGGGGCAGTGATGGCGAACCTTTTTGAGACCGAGTGCCCAAACTGCAACCCCAAACCCACTTATTTATCACAAAGTGCCAACATGGCAATTTAACCTGAATACTGAGGTTTTAGTTTAGAAAAATGGTTGGCTCGGAAGCGTACGTTACTCGTGAGTAAGCTTGGTGGTAGTTGTTGGCTTTGCTTTGAAGCAACCATGCAACTCTTCGAATGGGTGAATCTTGACCCTAGGAGGGTTTACTCAGAAGCAAGCCACATTGCCAGCAACCGAGCTTACTCCCAGGTAAAGGATCACGCTTTAGTTCTTTGCATGAAAATCAGTGGGGTTTAACAGCGCTTTACAGGATTACCTACACTGCTTCCCCAAAACTAGGTCTTAGGTTTAATGCTAATAATCGAGCCCAGCGGCCCAGGCCAGCCTAGATGTGGGGGTGGGGCGATTACCCCCCCTCCCACATGATGAACTCTGTGCGTGCCCAAAGAGAGGGCTCTGAGTGCCACCTCTGGCACCCGTGCCATAGGTTCGCCACCACTGCCCTAGGGGAATCCTTACCAATTATGTTAGATGTGTCCACCATCAGGCCAGATGAAATCAGAATCCCCTGCCTCCCTCACTGAAAATACAAGAATATGGTGTACTCAGAAATGTCCAGCCTCAGATCCCATTCCTCCTGCTCCTGCTAAGTGAAGCAGTGGGAACCAAATGTGAAGGGGGGGGGGGAGGCAGGGGGACACATAGGCATCTCTGTATAGCAACTGTATATGGGCCTATATACTCAGGTCAATGCAGTTGATTGGTTGCCTTTGCAAGTTTTTTTTCAGTTCATCAAAATAATCTTAAAATGGATTGACCAAATAAAACACTTAGCCGTAAGCAATCGTGTTAATGAGAAATAAACATAAATTTTACATGAGAGTATTTAAAGAAGCAATTATTATATGATCATGGGTAATATTACTTCTGTGCTATTTCTTCTCTCACATTTACAATTTTTCTTAATATTCCAGTCAGGAAATAAAAAAAAAAACTAAGACACCTGCCTTTAAACTTTCTACATTGTAGAAGAACTGAAGCATTTGGGGCAGCTTTTAATATTTCTTTTTCATTTCTGAGATGAAAGAAGGTAGGATGTGAAAGAAGATAATGACAGTTTTGTCCAATTTTCATCATTTTCAATCTTTTTTTACAGGTTATTTGAGAAATTGTTCTATTAGCAATTATATAAAACATAGGAAGATGAATCTCCTATCATATGGAGCTTAGTAGTCTTTTCATATGAATTCCTGTAACTGAGTAAAAATTATAATATCACTATCAGGAGGGAGAGAGGTAAGTGCACAGGAAGCCAACTGGCTGCTATGCCAGCATAGATCAGGGACCTACTGGTTTGTCTCAAGGATATACAGACCTAGACTTTGCTCTTGCTTCTACTGCTGTGCTGCAGCTAGCTGTCAGCACAACAACCTTCTGGACTTCTGAACCACCATATAATCCTCTGCATTGGTAGGCAAAAAAGCAGGCCCAGCGGCATGCAAAAGTGGCTCTTTCAGCTGTCACAGCCTGGGTACATTTCCCACCACCACCCAAGAACTGGCATGAAGTTATTGAATAAAAAGTTTTAGCATTTTGTAGCATTAAAATTGTAACTTTATTTCCCAGAGACATAATTGCTAGTTATTAAAAAAATATGAAACCATTAGGGACTTTTCTTTTCCCTAATTAGCTATTTCTGTGGTGGAAACTAAAGTATCATCCCAGGATGGGCTACCATTGATCTAATAAAATCTACTGTCAGAAAGATGAGCTCTGACATGTTCATAAACTTGACTGACTGCCACAGGCATTCTCCTCCAGTCTCTCTTGTTCAGCAAGCACAATCATAATATGACAATAAGTGTCCTGTTTACAGATTAGGTGCAAACTGGGCCAATGCAGTGGTATGTTTGGCAGTGCTGGTTTGTTAACACATATGGATGTTCTCAAACAACAAAAGCCCAGGCAAGGCTTTCTATCAGAAAAAATACCTTCTATCTGGAAAAAAAAGTCCTTCAGATCATCTTGATCCAGGTATTTGCATGGAAAACCATTTTCAAATAAGATGATTTGGAGGCTCCTAATCTACTGGTGAAACATTTTGCCAACAGCACAATAATTGGAGATTTTTTTCTCCTTCCATGGAGACATCCAGATGTTTAATTTTGTTTTCATTTTATTTTTTGATACTTATGGGCAAAATTGTTTTGAAAACAATCCTTGAAAATGCAAACATTTTTAGCTAGTTCTTAAAAGCTTCATGGGGAAAAATATCTGTGGTAAGGCGTGTACATTCTATAGCTATTTATTCAACAGGTACAGCTTGGCTAATTCCGCACATGCAGAATAATGCACTTTCAAACTGCTTTCAGTGCTCTTTGAAGCTGTGCGGAATAGCGAAATCCACTTGCAAACAGTTGTGAAAGTGGTTTGAAAACTCATTATTTTGCGTGTGCAGAAGGGGCCTTTGTTATATTGATTATGATAGTCTTGGTACAGTTAAGTTATTTTTAGGTTGTTTTGTGACTTTTGGACTGTATGGTCTTAATTTTGTATTACGTAAAATACATATTATAGCTATCTTATTTCCTGGACATGTTGTGCTGTTTGTTTTTATTGTGTCACATAAGGAAACTAAGCACTTTAGAAGATTAACAGCTCCGTCCGGATCAGGCTGATGGGAATACCACCCCACGCTCTCCAAAGGGCTTCCCCTCAGTGCAGGAAGCCCAAAAAACAAACAAAAAAAGCCACCAAAAATCCCCTATAGGGAATAACGGAGATATGCCACAATAAATATGGTATATCTCCAAGGCCATTGGCATGCGGAAGCCTACTAAGTCAGTGGAAGACTACTAAAGTCAGCTGCACCCCCTGGCCTGACCACAGAATCTCCCCCCAGCCATGCTAGCAGAGCTTTCTGTGCCAGCAGGCCCAGGGAAGGATGGCAAATGCTGGCTTGGGCACCACAGAGCTGCATGGCGCTTACCCAGGTAAGTCACACCTCTGCTGGCACATTTGCCCCTTGCACTGGTGGAGCAGACACCCATGCTGGCACAGGGCTTTGCAGGCTCCAGAGATGGGTCTGCCCTCCCTCTAAATTGGGCTGTCAGCCTCCAGTTGTAAATAATTTGAAGAAAATATTTGTTATTTGACAGCTAAAGGGAAAAGAAAAACATGCCACTGGAAAATGCCCTGGTGCTATCCTGAAAAGAGATTAATGCATGCAGGGATATTACACTGTAGCTACATGAAAGATGAATGAATTGAAAAGGGCATTGAATTGAAGGGAAATAAAATTAGAACAAACTGACTATTCATGAATTTGCAAGGGAGGTGAAGTCCACCCTACTTGGATTACCTGTTCCTGATTTGGAAATACCTGGAGATTTGAGGTGGAGCCTGAGGAGGGCAAGGTTTGGGGAGGGAAGGGACTTTAGTGTGGTACAATGTCATAGGCCCTTTCCGCACCGCAACGGTGCAGGGGTGCATCGGCGTAAAAGACTCCGACGCACCCCCCTGGGAACGTTCGCATGGACGGTCCCGGGAGGGCAGCAGGCAGTGGCGCAGCCTTTGCACAGCCTTTGTGCAGCCTTTCTCCGGCTTCCGGCTCATCGCAGAGGCCAGGGGACACACCCCCGCAGGCTGGAGCAACAGCTCTAGAGTCACAGGCCAGGGAGGCGTGTCCCCTGGCCTCTGCGATGAGCCGGAAGCCAGGAGATGAGGTAAGCTTTCAGGGATGGTGCGGGGGACATAGCGCCTTCCAGCCGCTGTTTCCGGAAAACTTCGCTCGGGGAGCAAGGTTGGGAAACAGCAGCTTTGCGCCGCTGGGGGGGAGTGAGGGTGGTACTGCTGCGATGCAGCAGCGCCCCCCATGCGAACAGCTCCCTAGGGATGGCGCTTTTGCCGTCCCTTGGGCGCTGTTTTTGGCCCGTGAGGAAAGGGCCATAGAGTCTATCTTACAAAGCATCCACTTTCTCCAGGTGAACTGTTCTACTTGCTTGGAAATCAGTTGTAAACTTAGGAGATTTTCAGCCACCACTTGGAGACTGACAACCCTATTACCTACCCTGCTACCATTCATTTCCTCTCTTCTTGTGGTGGATCTAATTTCAATCTCCCTCAGCATTCTATTTTGTTCTTTTCTCTACCTCCTACTCACTGGTCTTAGCATCCTTTCCTTTCCTGGCCAATTTTCTCTTTTGATTTCCCTTCCTTGATCACCTGGTCAACCCCACTATGGGAAGTTCTTAGGTAGCTAGACCACCATGAGGTCACACAGACATCACTGTTTTTGTGATATTGATTTCCCATTTTCATTTTTCTGCTGACCTGAGAGTTGCTCTGGCACTTTATTACAGGGTATTGAACCACATGGTGGTACCATTGCTATTAGAAATATAATGCAAGATTAAACAAAAGAAGGGGAAAATTGTGTACAATCCCAAGTTCCTGGTTTTGACAGGAAACATGAGCCTTCAGGCTTGTAGGTTTATAAAGGCAAGGTGGATCAGCTGCCTTGATTTGAACAGCCTGAAGAATGCAGGAGAGCAATCAAAACATACCCTAGCAAAAAGCAATCATTTCAGTTCTTTAGCTGGCTCAGGAGCCGATAGTAAGTTTCACCCTAAAGACCACTAGATGAGATTTTGCGGCATGGAATAGTTATCCACTTAGGAGAAGAGGCAGTTAGAAAATAAAATGCTTATATGGGAAGCAAATTGACACAAGGGCATGAGACAGCTTTAATTTCCTAAAGAACCAGCATAAGATTGCCACTTTTGCTCTCTAGGCCTGCACCATGTGAAAGCAATGACCTTTTGCTGCTGCTGCTGCTCCTGAGCACCTGGTCTGCTAAGGCATTTGCATTGTCAGATCAAGGAGGATCAACATTGGTAGCCATAGATTGACTTCTCCTCCATAAATCTGTCCAAGTCCTTTATAAGCTATCAAGGTTAGTGAACATCACCACCTCCTGTGACAACATATTCCAAACACCAATCACACGTTGCATGAAAAAATGTTTCCTTTTATTAGTCGTAATTCTTCCCCCCAGCATTTTCAATGTATGCCCCCTGGTTCTAGTATTGTGAGAAAGAGAGAAAATTTTCTCTCTGTCAACATTTTCAACCCCATGCATAATTTTATAGACTTCAATCATATCCCCTCTCAGACGTCTCCTCTCCAAACTAAAGATTCCCAAATGCTGCAGCCTCCCCTCATAAGGAAGGTGCTCCAGTCTCTCAATCATCCTCATTGCCCTTCTCTGCACTTTTTCTACCTATGCCCAAATCCCTTTCCTGGTCTGTGACTGATAGCACTGACCCCTGTAGCATGTATGTGAAGTTTGGATTTTTTGTCCCTATTTGCATCACTTTACATTTTGCTACATTGAACTGCATTTGCCATTTCTTAGTCCATTCACCTAATTTATAAAGGTCTGCTTTATAAAGGATTGCTTCACAATCCCTTGCGGTTCTCACCACCCTACATAATTTGGTAATTATATTTAAGGTTTCCAACTGGTCTGGAGAAAAATGTCCTATTGTTTTAATAGAAGCTAAATATATAGAAAAGGACAGTTGAAGCTTTTCATGACTTGGAAGTAATTATCACCTAGTAAATAGTAGCCCATTAAGCCTCTGCTGTAATGACAAGACATTTATCTCCCCCACCCCCTGGCCAGATGACAACCCTACTGCCTATAGCCACTCAGTCAACTTAATATTTTGTTCCTATCTCCCTGACAACCTGCCAGTGGCCCATCATCTGATAATTGCTTATAGGTCAAACTGGTATTAAAAAGACAGCTAGAAGACCAGTTTAAAAGGTGGCAACCCTAGCTATACCATAGCACAAATGCAGCCCAGCTTTACCATGCATTCCATAGCTTTTGTGCTCCATTCATTTCAAGATTGAGAACAGCTTTGTGCAAAGAAATATACCTGCCAGAGTTCATTCTTACATTGAAATGTTGGGGGGAAATTTTGTAGGAGTCCATTTATGAGTGCCCTACTTACCCCACAGTTGAAAAGTAGTCAGTTTGTTAACTTTGCTTCACAGTGAAGCATTCTCCCCACCCCCCCCCAACAGCTTTTTGCCTTCTATCTCAGCCAATCTACCATTTTGCCCGCCCCTACCTCTTTGTTGTTGCCATGCAACCTTCATTTAAGAGATTGACTGCCACCTTTTCTGGGGGGTGGTGTCTTTTGCCTAGCGATAGGTCACTGAAAAAGCCTTGTCAATTTTACTAGCTTCACTGCCCTGGTTTCCTGCTCCAGTGATAGACTTTAAATGCAAAACAAATTTAAAGAAGCTAGCAAGGGGACCTCCCTATACCTTTTGGTCATCTGGAAACGATGGCTGGTAGAGTGAGAGGAACTAATGTGGGGTAAGCAGGAGAAGGAAAGGAGGAGCAAATAAACTCAAGGAAATGGTAACACATTGGAATCTCCTTTGTTTTTCTTTTAAAGAAAAAATAAGTTCATACTTAAAGAGCTTTCAAAACTGTGGAGATTCTCTAATCTGAGAGTGGGTGAGTGCTGAAGAGGGGAGCAGGGTGCCACAGGGTGAGTGGGGGGTGGTGCCTGGCACCATTTTGCCCCATGCACTATTTTCACTCCCTACGCCACTGGAACTAGCTGCAGTCCTTGAGCCAATGCCTCAAAGGATGGGAGATGCACCTAGAGATACTAAAGATGAACATAAGTGCTGCTAAGTTGCAACCAACATAGGGTGATCCTAGCAAGAGGTTTTCAAAAAAAGGTGAGAAGCAGAGGTGATTTGGCATTGATTCTGCAGAGTAGACCTTGGTGATCTCCCAACCAAGTACAGACCCTGATTAGCTTCTAAGATCTGATGAGACTGGACTATATCATGCTGCCTTACCTCTGAGAAATGTTACATTATGAGACATAAAGTAGCACTGTGCTGGCGCTTACTACTTAGAATTGAGAGGCAATCAAATCCCTGGATAGAAAACTATTTGATAGCCCTTCACCCATGCAAATCTCCCTCAATTATGTGTAATGCAAGAAATATTTGTTATAAATATAAAGATTTTCTATGATGATACCTTTTTTCAGAGTGAGTTCTTGAAAAACGTTGCTGTTCTCAGTTTTTTAAAATTAAAAATCCTTTTGATTTGCTGATTCAAAGAAATACCTTGTAATTGGACTTGAAGGCCATACTGTCTACTAATTCACAGGAAAGTCACTATTTCTATTAAGTTTTACATATAGCAAGGAGAAGGAACTGATTCTGCATAGCGGGCACAGCTTCAAAAATGGTTTTTCTCATCCCTCATTGTTATGGCTTTTCAGGGACTATTTTTCATGCTCTTGCTATGGAACAGCCTTCCTGCTAATTTTGCAACATGCATCAGCAAAACAACAACAAAAAACACTAATTTCTTTCATGAGAAACAAGCGAACCACCTCCTGCGCTTGCCAGAAGCACAAGCTTATTGCTTCATTAATTCCAGCATGCATATGCTATGCACACAGACGTCCAGCATTGTATTGCCTACCAACAGCAAACAGTGCAAATCTACTGCTTATTATAAATCATTACCTTCTCATAAGTCATGCTTCGAAATACCATGGTAAGATGGCTTTTACTCCAGTCTGGTAACTCTTCTACTGCAAGGCAAGTGTTATGTTTCCCAAACTATTTCTTTTTCTCTAACAATTTTCTGAGTGTTCACTTTTCAGTTAGATTGATAATAGTCCTGCTATGTTAAATTTCACGGTATGATTTGCATGCATTTGTTTATTTAAAATATTTAGATTCCTTTCCAACATGAATCACAGAAAATTGCACCACACCTCAGACCCATCTCCTGGTCAGGTGGTAACAGCTAATTCAACAGGCAGAGAAGCAAAGGGTTCAGCCTTCTTGCAGTCAATGTTTTAGATAATCAATGTTATCTAAAAATGCCTATGCTCGTGTGTGTGTTGCTTTCACCCACAACAGAGACTAAAAGTTGTTTTTTTATACCTTTTGCTCTGCCTTATAGAACAACAAACCTGTGAGATATGTTAGGCTATGTGAGTGTGACAGGCCCAAAGTCACCTGGCAAGGTCCAATGGAAGAACAGAGACTTCAACTCAGTGATCCTAGGTCCTAATCTGTCACTCTAACTGCTATGCCATGCTGGCTTTCCTGTGAAGGACAGTTTCTTGGACATCAGCCCTGTGCCAAATTTACCTTGTAGCTAATGAATGAGGGAAAAGGTGTTCATGTTCCATGCTCAAGGAAAACTTAATGTGATAGCTCTTTCCAAAACATGGTTTCAGGATTCCTGAAGTACTGCTGTATAAGGGGGCTGTATACAAGAGTGATCATCAACAGCTGCAAGTGACTCATAGTCACTGGCTAGGATTTATTTTTGCAACATATGCACACTGAGTAAATATATATGCCAATTTAATGTAATATTTCATGTGCTGGCAGGATGGCCTCTGTTTCACAGAAGTTTGTACATCATAAGTTTGATAGAATTTAAGCTGCCATCAGACTTTTGTTGTTCTACATATTAATCAAGTTATATCTATGAGATAATTTATTTTAAATCCACCCCCATTGATAGTCCCCTGTCCTCTTTGTGTTCTGTGTCCCTATTTTGTACTTAACAACAATGTGGAGGCAGGTAGACGGAGACAATTGTGTACAGAGACCTGTCAGATGGGTTGTGTAAGTTATCTCAGACTACAATAATAGATTTGTACAGACTAGTAAAAGGTAGCTGTCAGAGAAAACAGCTATTCAACTGCTGTGATCAGAGTATTTCATGTGTATCCTTTCTCTGTTCCATGGAAATCAATAACATTTCTTTTAAAAATCTTGCATGTTTAGCAGCATGTTGTTCTGGGAACAAGTAGGATGTTAGAAAGCTAGCAGAATGTCCTTGGATGCCTTAGCAGCACTACCTGCTCATCTTGAAGCATGGATCTGTTACACAAGCATGGATCTGACTCACACTCTTTCAGAGTCAATGGATGACAAGAGCTGCTTGACCTCCCTCCATGAACATGGTTTCTCCTTCAGATTTTTCATGTTAACTCTCAATTCTGCTGAACACTTAATCTAATAGAGAAAAATGTTGTCCGTGTTATTTCAGCTATTCCCCAAGCAAACTGTCTCCAAAGTTTGTCATACCACATTAATGCCACTACAACACAGCAGGTGCCAGCCATTATAAGCAAAAACCCTTTTCCAAATCACTATTCCTCATTTTCCACACAGGTACACCTTTAGCTCAAAGATTATTTCCTGCTCCAAATCGGAATGAAGCTCTACTGAATGTTTGGTTATTGTTGCTATATTAATTGAAATCATGAATCTTGTCTGCGCTTTGGTTTAGTACCACTAGTATTTGTTTGGGATTAATTATAAATCCCCCCTACTATTGTACCAAATCTCTCAATAAACTCTGTATTTGTTCTAAATCAGGTCTCTGGTCAACCTATTCTTACAGAAGACTTGCTACTCAAAGCCACCTCTTTAGGTAAAAGACCCTAGTTTTTCTATGCCCTGCAAAAATAAACAAACTAATTCCCCATGTTAATCTGAAGGTATGGCCACATGTTTGTGTACATACAATTACAGTTCAGAGTTAACTCTTGAACCTGCATTTCCAAATCAGTAGTTTAGAATCCTGAGTTCAGAACCACAAAAGTCATATTTTGCTCATCAGAGATGAGTTCCAACCTTAATTTTCTTCCTGCATCTCCTCCTTTGCCCATAAGATACTTTATTTTAGCATTTCAAACTAGAGCCACATGGATGTCATGTTCCTAAGGGGATTCTAGTTATAATTAACTATAGATATATAAACTGCCCTTCACAGACTGACTTAAGGAGGGTCCATCCCTTTCCTGTTTTTTTCCCATCAGTACCACCAGAGAAGGTAGGCAG